>NC_134854.1:1247500-1870000 GCF_049852395.1 Peromyscus maniculatus bairdii
CCACCTAAAACCTGACAAAAAAGATTCTAAAATGACTAAAAACAGTTCCTAATTGTTTCTCTCAAGTTAGTGGCAGTCTGTGTGTTTGAGCTACTATGGTAGATTTCTGGTGTGCATGCTCAACCTGTGGTTTGGCAGGAATGAGGCCTCTGCAGGTGGCACATTAAGGTGCATCATGGATTTAGCCTTTGCTAGTAAAAAAAAAAAAAAAAGAGGTTCTGGGCTACATGCTGCTTTGATAGAAGCATAGACCCACTATTTCTGAGAGTTGATGGCTCCTAAAGCTGGCGGGAAAACTGCCATGTTGGGAAGCTGAAGTGGGTGGAGCCAGCAGCCACAGCACCTGTGCCTTTTCAGGCTTAGAAGGCTGCAGTTTAAAGCAATAAGCTCAAGGTAATATAAAAAATAAGCCACGTAAAGATAGCTACCACACAGAGAATCTGGATTAAGTTCTCTTTGATATTTGTAACTGAAGAAAAACATTTGATCATAAAAGCTATTGAGCTAAACCAATATGGATATTTTAAAGGTACCTTGACTTCAAAATTTGGATGTAAGGATATGTTGCTTTGGAAAGGAGGCTCTGCTTTTGTTTCCACAGAAAGCCAGAGGCTATGGATTTGTTCCAGATTAAGATACATCAGGTTTGACCAGCCAAGACCCCCTGAAAGGTCTCCAATGACACCAAAGCCCAGATGATCCAACATCCAGAACTGTTTCAAGGCAACTGGCTCAGATGATACACCCTCATGGACTACTCCATAATCCTAAAATTTTCTTTGTGTTCCCATAAGATACAGCACCCCCCTCCAGCAGGAAGTAGTAAGAGAAGCTACGCCCAAATACCCAAATATACCAAGCTGGCTTTGGAGATGTATAAGAGTTAAAACCTTCCTCTTAAAAAAAAAAAAGAAAAGAAAAGGGGAAGTGCTGTGGGATGGTCTGTATGTCAAATTACTCTGATTAGTCAATAAATAAAACACTGATTGGCCAGTGGCTAGGCAGGAAGTATAGGCAGGACTAACAGAGAGGAGAAAAGAAAGAACAGGAAGGTGGAAGGAATCATTGCCAGCCCTTGTCATGACAAGTAGCATGTGAAGATGCTGGTGAGCCACGAGCCACGTGACAGGGTATAGATTTATGGAAATGGATTAATTTAAGCTGTAAGAACAGTTAACAGGGAGCCTGCCACGGGCATACAATTTGTAAGCAATATAAGTCTCTGTGTTTACTTGGTTGGGTCTGAGTGGCTGTGAGACTGGCGGGTGACAATGATTTGTCCAGACTGTGGGCAAGGCAGGAAAACTCTAGGTATACTTCTGCTTGGCTAGTATTATTAGGTATGCAATAGTCATACAATGGGTTAAATTAAGAAATTATCAAGATAATTTTAATATGGACTAAGTAACAAATAAATGACTATAGCATGGAGTTAAAGCTTCCAAATATGGCTGTTATTGGGCATCTCTTACTATTTAATACAATATGATTTTATATGTGATTGTTTAACCATGATATTGAAATAAAAGACTTTTCTTGTTTCCACTTAAAAGAGTTTTAATAGCATTCTTGATAACACAGCACCATCCTAAGAATGTATCTGATTTAATTTAGGCATATAAGAAATATTAAGATCCTCAAAGCTGCATGGCTGAAAAATCAATCTTTGCAAATCTAAGTTATTTAGTTATGTTTTCACATATTTATTTCTACCTCAATGCAATGATAAATGTAAATTCATCAACATTACCAGTGGAAAAACAGAGAAGACATAATATCATTACCCACAGTGTAACATTTATCTTCATTTAGTGAATGGTATCAAAATGCAGACAAAGCACATGAAATTTATATAAAGTATCAAATTCAACAGATAAGCTATGTCTCCTTTGAGAAAAAAGAAAAAGAAATTCCTTTGGAACATGGTTCGAATTAAACATTTATATGTTATAGCAGTCTGAGATTTATCTATCACCTCTACCCCTCATTATCTCTTTGGTGTTTTAGCCACAGAGTGGATTACAGCAAGAATCACCAGATGAATTAAATCACACCTGTGATAAAATGAAAGTCACAGATATTATGAAGGAAATGAAAAGAATGTCTTTCTCCTGAGAGTCTCTGAATTGCTGGCCTGAGACTGCTTTTTCTGTGCTGATTACCCTGTCTGTCTTTCACTTTTTGATTCAGTAGATTTCTGACTGTTAGAATCACACTTGCCAATGCAAAATCATTAAAATATTCAAGTAAAAAAGATGCCCAAATGAATGAATGGAATTTGTAATTAAACTTTTATGACTAATCTAAAAACTTTCTCCTGCATAGATCTGATCTCATTATTCTGCATTGCAGCTGACTGCCACCTAATTAATTGAAATTCCCCTGCATTGCTGGTATTGGTAGACTACAGGACAACATACTATTCAGTATTTTTCCTGAACTGTCAGATATCTCTATGGATCAATATAAACACCATCAAAAGGACTTCTTATAAACATTTCTCATTACTACTTGAAAAAAATGACATACTAAAGCTGTATATGTAGTTGTTGTATTTTTCTTTAGAATTCACATTTCATAAACTCAAAGCCTGGAATTTTTTTTCTTTCCCTTTCTTACCTATATCTTCTATGCTCTCCTTTCTTCTTGCTCACACATATATACATTCATATACAGCCTTGTTTTGTAACTGTTAACTAAATCGAAACCTTATCCAGGTGTTGTGACTCATGCCTTTTAATTTTAGCACTTAGAAGGCAGAGTCCTTCTTGATCCCTCAGTGAGGGCAGGGAAAGTCTGGTCTGTACGGTGAGTACTAGGATATCCAAGGCACATAGCGAGCTCCTGTCCAGAAAGACAGACAGACAGAAAGATTCTCTCTCTCTCTCTCTCTCTCTCTCTCTCTCTCTCTCTCTCTCTCTCTCTCTCTCTCTCTCTCTCTCCCTCTCTCTCTCTCCCTCTCTTTCTCTCTGAGAAATTCCTTTGAGAGAGACTCCTCCCTCTCCCCTGCCCAGAGAGAGAGAGAGAGAGAGAGAGAGAGAGAGAGAGAGGGAGTGTGTGTGTGTGTATGTGTGTGTGTGTGTGTGTGTGTGTGTGTGTGTGATGCGCATGCTAGTGCACTCAGGCATATGCAGAGGACAACTTTCAGGAGTGGGTTCTTTCCTTCCTCAAGTATTCTTTCCTTCCTCCATGTGTTACTGAACTTAAGCTCTCAGTCTTAGTGGACAGGTTCTGTGGTGGTATTGTGTTCCCCAAAATATTGTGCACCCTCATAAACTTATCTGGGGTCAGAGAACAGAACAGCTGCTAGATACAGAGGCTAGAAAATAGTGGTACTCACGCCTTTAATTCTAGCATTCCAGAGGCAGAAATCCCTCTGGATCTCTGTGAGTTCAAGGCCACATTGGAAACAGCCATGCATGGGGACACACACCTTTAATCCCCAGGAGTGATGGCAGAAAGCAGAAAGCTATATAAGGCGTGAAGACCAGGAACTAGAAGTTTTTAGCTGGTTAAGCTTCTAGGTTTTTGAGCAGCAGTTCAGCTAAGACCCATTCGGATGAGGACACAGAGGCTTCCAGTCTGAGGAAACAGGATCAGCTGAGGAACTGGCGAGGTGAGGTAGCTGTGGCTTGTTCTGCTTCTCTGATCTTCCAGCATTCACCCCAGTACCTGGCTCAGGTTTGTTTATATTAATAAGAACATTTAAAAGTCATGCTACAGGGCTCTATTATGGTGACAATATATAATGGGGTACGGGGGAGAGAGAGAGAGAGAGACAGAATGGTGCATGTCTGGTGGAAAGAGGCAGATCCAAAGGGGCAAAGGCAGTGAAAGAGTGGGCTGAGGTGGGTGGTCTGCTTGCCACCCAGGTCCACAGTGATGTCTGGGCCTGAGCTGCAGCTAAGGGCCATGTCTGCTCCTGTGGCCCTGCCGCTGCTGTGTTCTGTGGCTCCTGTTACCACCGAAGGCCTAGAGGATAGGGATCCTCAGAGTTGAACCCATCCCTGGGTAGCTGCAATGCTTAGGAGAGCTGGTCTTATACTTCACTGACTACCACACTCCAGAGATTGGATCCTGAGCCTCTCCTTTGCAGCATGGCAGAGCTGACCCTGTTGGCCAGCTCTCCCTGAGGGTCTGAGAATGGATGAGCTGGTTCTGCCCCCCTTGTCTGCCATGTGGTAGCATGAGCATGGGAAAAATTACCTCCCGACTTGCTCCTTGCTACCTGGGGCAGGAGGCAGAGCTACTCAGCCCTTTACCAACCGCAGCACTCAGGAGAGGAGGCCCCTCACCTCACCTAGGCAACACAGTAGAACTGACCTGTTGATGGGGGCATGGCTAAGTTGCAACCAAGAATGTGAGCTTTGGAGATCTGGCCTTGCCCTCATCTGCCACAAGGCGGTGTGAGCAAGGGGGAGATATCCCCCCAACCCTTTGCACCAATGGCAGGTGTTAGAGGTGGCTCTGACATCATGAGAACAAGGGAGTTGGCCTGGCATCTTACCTCACCTGGGCAACACAACAGAGCTAGCTGACCCTGCTGTTGATAGCATTGGCGAGCCCATCCTGAGGGCATGAGCATGGGAGAACTAGCACCACCACTCCTCTGCTGTGCAGCATGGTGGTTGGGGAGAGGTGCCCTTGCTTGCCCCTCACTGATGGCAGAAGGTGGGAGAGTGGGCCCCTAGGTCATGAATGTGGAAGAAAGAGCTGGACCTGCCCCTCACTGTCTGCAGCATTCAGGGGAGCAGTCACTGCACATTGCCTGGGCAGCATAATAGTGCTGATCCTTCTGCTGGGGAACCAGGGAAGCCTTGAGAGCAGGAGAACCAATCCTGCCCCTTATTGCTTACTGCATAGGGTGAACTAGCTTGGGTGGTGCTGGAGAGTTCACCCTGGCACTGGGAATGAGGGAGAGATTGCAGGGTGACCAACCCAGGACCAGGGCTATGAGTTGACCCATACCAGCATCCACCCCATGGTGGTGATCTACTATGATCTGCTGTAGCACTTGAAGGACCTGGTCCTTCAGACCTAAGGTGGCAGGATCTACACGACACAGGACAATAGCAGGATATCCAAAAAGAGCTCTTGTGAGGGCCCAATGTTGATGGTGTAGCACAAACCAGAGGCTTTGAACCAGACCTATGACTCATTGCAAATAATACTTACAAGTAATGATGTATGGACTAAGGAGAATAGGGTTTGACTCACTGTGTAACACTATAGCTTCCAGGATGAGATTTTGCTTTTCTTTTCCCTCTTTTCTTTTAAATTTTATTTTGTTTTATCCTGGGAGTAGGGAGGAGCAAAGGTTACAAGGGTAGAGGGTGGATGAGAAGGGATGGAGAGATGAGTGGGATTGAGATGCATGATATGAAATCCAAAAAGAATTAATAAAAATTAAATTGGAAAAATAATTTGAATTGTCCATTTTCTCATGTTTTCAATCATTTTGGCTTACATCAAATATTTTATAATTTAGTTTATTTGTAAAATTAGTTATCTGTTATGGGCTGTGGTATGAGGTTAGGGGACCACGCCCAGACAGGTAAATGTAGGACCTCTCTCTCAGACAGCAGTGGCAGCACCTGTAACAATTGTCAAAAATCAACAAATGGGAGAGCCCTGGAAGTATTCCCAAAGTCCATGAAATTGAATGGGAGTTGTTTCAGAAAAGGAGCATTAGTGCATGACTTCTGCACATTGAAACATCCTATTCCCTTGCTTAGCTTTTCAGCTTTTTGTTAGGGTAGGGCATAAAAATCTTAGCATGCAAGGAAACTAAGGAAATCAGAAACCAGCAGACCCAGATAACAAACAGACCTGGAGCTGAAGGTTGCTATTCCACATGTCATGTATTCCCTTTAGGGATCCCATTGTTCCTTTGATCTGATGCAGATACAATCCAATAGGTCCACCCTATATCTAGCACACTGTTGGTAACAATCAGTATCAACTGTTTAGCAACACTGTGTTACTTAAGCAATGACCCCAGTTGGAGCTAAAAACAGGTAGCTGACCTAATGTTATTAAATACTTATCTGGAGAAGAGTTTTATATAGGTAGCTTAGCAAAGCCCAGATATATCTTGGAAACATCAAAGTCACATGAATACTAGGCTGTGTGTGCACATGCCCAAGTAAAACCTGACCTGGAAGACGTGCAAGCTAACAAACTTAGGGATGGAAACTCTGTGTTGGAGCATTAAGTTTAGTAACTGAGCCAGGTGTGATGACCCACACCTACCAGTATTTCTCAAGCTAAGGCAGAGTGATTGCCCTAAATTCATGGCCAGCCTGGACAGTATAATAACATAGTGAGTTAAAGTCTAGCTTGGACACATAGTGTGCTTGTGCTCTCTCTTCCTCCCACTCCTTCTCCCTCCCCTCCCCTCTGGCTATCTCCACAACAACAAAAGTAAACAAGAAAAAGTGGCTAGGCAGCCAGGCAAAGGTGGTACACGCCTTCATTCCCAGTACTTGACAGGCAGAGACAGGTGGATCACTATAAGTTTGAGACCAACCTCGTTTATGAAGTGAGTTCTAGGACAACCAGGACTACTACACAGAGAAACCCTATCTCAAAACAAAAACAGAACAAAACAAAAAAGTGGCTAGGGTGTTGAGGTGGTTTGAAAGAAAATGGCCCCCAAAGTTAATGGCACTATTAGTAGGTGTGGCCTTGTTGGAGTAAGTGTAGCAGAAATCTTAAAAGTTCTTATTAATAAAATCAAACCTGAGGCAAGTTATTGGGGTCCATGCTGGTAGATCAGAGAGACAGAACAAGCCACAGCTATCTCACCTCACCAGATCCTCAGCTGGTCTTGTCTCCTCAGACTGGAGGCCTCTGAGTCCTCATCCGGAATGGGTCTCAGCTGAATTACTGCTCAAAAGCCTGAATGCTTAACCAGCCAAAATCATCTAGTTTCTGATCCTCACGCCTTATATATCTTTCTGTTTTCTACCACCACTCCCTGGGATTAAAGGCTGGCTTTCTGGGATTAAAGGCGTGTGTCACCATGCTTGGCTATTTCCAATGTGGCCTTGAACTCACAGAGATCCAGAGGGATTTCTATCTCTGGAATGCTAGGATTAAAGGTGTGAGTGCCACCATTTTCTAGCCTTTGTATCTAGTGGCTGTCTGTTCTCTGACCCCAAATAAATTTATTAGAGTACACAATATTTTGGGGAACACAATATCACCACAAGTAAGTGGGATCTTTTTGGAGGAATTATGTCACTGTGAAAGGAGGTTTTGAGGTCACATATATACTCAAGTCATGCCCAGTGAGACAAGTTACTTCCTGTTGTCTGCATACCGACATATAGCAGTTACCTTTCTAGGATCATGCCTGCCTCCAGGCCACCATGTCCTTTCATGATGATAATGGACTGTACCTCTGGGACCTCTGAAATGTAAACAAGCTATCACAATTAAATGTTTTCTTTGTAAGAGTTGCCGTGGTCATAGTGTCTCTTCATAGTAATAGAAACCCTAAGACAGCTCTAATTCAAATCTACTTCAAAAGAGCATTAATAAGAGTAACAATGTAAGTCATTGCTAAAAGTGTGTGTGTGTGTGTGTGTGTGTGTGTGTGTGTGTGTGTGTGTGTGTATGTGTGTGTGTGTACATATGCATACCCAAGATCTGGAGTATATTCCTTAGTCATTTTTCACCTTCATTTTTGAGACCTAGTTTCTCACCACCTGAGGGCTCACTGAATTGGTTAGCTGCCCATCAGTCTTCAGAGATTCCCTTGCTTATGTCTCTCCAGTGCCATGATTTTGTGATTACATAAAGATGTGGCCATGCCTATTTTTGTGTGTGTGCTGGACACTTGAATTAGGATATTCATCAATGCATAACAAGCAGTTAACAGACCAAGCTTGTTCCCCGACCACACATAAATATTTCTATTTATTAAATTTTCAATTTTTGTCTCTGTTATAAAGAGAATTTATATAAAAGTTATAAAGTAAACAATAACCTTTAATGTGTAACATAAATTCTTATGATAATCATACAAAAAAGAAAAAACTAAGATGGAGTGAAATTTTACTATTGATGAAATTAAGTTTGTCTGAAATCAAATTATACTACTTGAATTTCAGGTGTTAATTGCAGTCCACAAAGCAGTAACGAATTATGTAACTTTAGAAACATACTAAAAATATTATGAGAAGGAATTGATACTTACAGAGAGGAGAAAGTTGGGAAGACCTATTTGACTTCTAGTGCAAATTGCAAGATCACTCTCAGATTTGATAATTCACTCTCAGAATGAGTAGAATCCTGCAAAAATTTACAGGTCAGTGCAATGAAAGTATATAGATTAAATTTTCCCATGACAGACATGTGTGGGCCACAGTTCAGCAGCACTCCAATTAGAGAGCTTCTATTAGTTCTCTTCCAGTACAGTCATGGGAATTGTGGGTCCCTCCTGACAGCATTATCTGGCAATATTCATGAATCAGTGCCAACAAAGCCAGCTCAAAGGAACTGAGTTTCTATGGATTTTATTGAACCTTTGCCATGTAGACATGTTTGATGATTGTGTGTGTGTGTGTGTGTGTGTGTGTGTATGTGTGTGTGTGTGGTTTTAGTATTCACCTACTGCAGAGGTCAAACTGATGCTGCATGACCCAACATCCTCACAAAATCTCACATTGATAATGACTGTTCTGTCTCAAAATTCCCACATGAATAAAAATACTCTATACCTAAAACCTTCAAACTTGACTCCTAGGAATGAAGAATAAAGGGAAGATTGCTCTTTGGGCAAACTTAGTTGTTGATTACACAGATATATTAAAATAAACTATTTAGTACACAGAAAGGGAATAGTAAGACAATTGAGGAACCAAAATTCCCTAAGTCCTATAGAAAATATACATCAAATTGCTGACAAAACACATATTTACCAGTAACTAAATTAGAGGTAAACTAATAGGGTACTGAGTCTGGAGATTAGCAGAATGAAAAAATTCAAACAACTATTATACAAGGTTATATGGCATGTTCCAGGGACAAAATAAATTGAAGTAATTAAACTTAGAGAAATAAGATGAATAAAGATGTGTTGTGCATGCTGATTGATCTTCATTGTTAACCTCACTGGCTTAAGAAATGCCAAAAATACATCTGACAATAGGTCAGTATTGAGAATGAACAAATATGTCAAAAACTGAGCAATAAAAATTTACAAAAATCAAATCTCCTAATTAGAAAGGGAGCATTGTCCTAAACAGAGTTCTCAAAACATCAAAGGCAAATGGCCGAGAAACTTAAGAGATTGATCACATCCTTAGCCATAAGGCAAATGCAAATTAAAACTACTTGGGATTTCATCTTACCCAGGTCTGAATGGTCCATATTAATAAAACAATAACAACACATGGTAGTGAGGAGGTGGGACAAAACAAAACATATTCATTGCTTGTTTAAGTGCAAACTTATTCAGCCACTATGAAAATTGGTGTGGCGTTTACTCAAAAGCTGAAAATAGAACTTCCACAAGATCCTGCTTTGACACCCTTAAGCATATACCCAAAGATTCTGTATCTTACTCTAGAGATACTTGCTCGACCATGGGCATTGTTGCTCAGTTTCTCATAGCCCCAAACTAGAAACAGCCTAGATAATATCAGCTGATGAATGGATAATGAAAATGTGGTAGATTTACACAATCAAATATGACTCAGTTGTAAAGAAAAATGAAATTATGAACATTTCAGATAAATGAATGGAGTTAGAAACAAATACATTGGTGAATTAACCCATAACTAAAAAAAAATTGTGTATTTTCTCTTATGTGCAGGTGTTTGCTTTTATGCTTTAGATGTGTATGTTTCATTAAGTATATCAAGAGAAGTTAGGTAACTAGTATGGGACAAGGCGAGAGGTCTTACAAGGAAAGTGAAATAGAATATAATGTTCACTTGGGCTGGGGAAAACTAGAATATAAGGAAGAAGTGGGGAAGGAATAGGAAGACAAAGACAAGAAGGGAATATGGGGAGGGTAATTAATGTTAAAGGCCATTAGAAAAGCCTTATGGGAATCTCTATGTTGGTTCCTCTAAAAGATGGGAATTGATCTATCACAAGCTATACCATTGCCATTGTCTTAGGGTTTCTATTGCTGCAAAGACACACCATGGCCACAGCAACTCTTATAAAGGAAAACATTTAATTGAGGTGGCATTTTATAGTTTCAGAGGTTAAGTCCATTATCATCATGGTGGGCAGTATGGCAGTATGCAAACAGATATGGTCCTGGCCACATCTTGATCAGAAGGTAACGGAAAATGATCTATGACAATGGGTAATATCTTGAGCATAGGATATCTCAAAGCTCACCCCCATAGTGACATACTTCATCCAACAAGGCCACACCTCCTAATAGTTCTATTCACTATGAGATTATAGGGGCCAATTACATTCAAACTACCACTTGAGCATATACCCAAAGGAGGCTTCATCGTACAGCAGGGACACCCATTTAACCATGTTCATTGCTGCTGTCTTCATAATAATTAGAAATTGGAAATGACCTAGATGTCCTTCAATGAAAGAATGAATAATGAACACATGGTTCACTTACACAATGGAATATTGCTCAGTTCTTTGAAAAATATTACATCATTAAATTTGCAGGCAAATAGATTAAACTAGAAAAAAATCACAATGAGTGTGGTAGCCCAGACCTAGAAAGATACATATGGTATATACTCACTTATATGTGGATACTGGCAATTAAGTAAATGATAACCAGTTACAATCCAAGGACCCAGAGACATTAGGCATAGAGGAAGGGACTAGTAGGGACACATGGATTCCCCTGGGAGGGGGACGCAGAATAAATTGAATTTTTGGCTGAAAAGGTCCTGTGGCAACCCCCAAACAATCTAGGCTGTTGCCAAGGAAATATTGTTTGCTCTCCCCAAACTGACAGCAACACACCATTGCTGAGAACAACACCCACACTACTCACTGAATATGGAGAGGAAGATTTGGTACCTACATAGAGAGAACCTTCTACACCATGTTCCAGTGTCTGTGACATGGAAAGACACTCTGTAGGCTCCCAAAAGAGAAAATAAAACACTAACCATCCACAAAACCTTAGAATTGAAATCTTTCCTTTCTGCAAAATATGATAGGGCAATGGTGGCACAAATCTTGTGGGAGTAACCAATGTATGTCTGAATTGATTTAAGGCTCTCTCCATGAGATGGAACCCATAACTGACACAGTTGGAGTGATCAAGAGCCAGAGTCTAGGTATTCCAGAAACTTAGGGTAAGACAAAACACTACTGCTTTAAAAAAATGATAATAAGTAAAGTATCAACAATATGACTCCTAATTATATTCTGCTATACTCATTCGTGAATGCCTTATTCAACCATTAAAAGACATGCTTCCTCCTGTAGCAGATGTGGATAAATACAGAGGCTCAAAGCAAGATACCACAGAGAGAGAGAGAGAGAGAGAGAGAGAGAGAGAGAGAGAGAGAGAGAGAGAGAGAGAGACTGAGCCTGTGGAACACACATCTCTAAAGATGTCTCTATCAAATCCCCTCAGAGCTCAGGGAATCCTGCCAAAGAAGACATGGAAGAAGTTGAGGAGACAGAAGGACAGAGGATACCAGGAGGGCAAAGCCCTCTAAAACGACTAAGCAAAGCTCATGTGATCTTACAGAGACTGAAGCAACAATTCCAGGGCCTACGTGGCTCTGCACCAGATCCTCTGCATATATAGCTTTCAGTTTAGTACTTTTGTAGGAATCCTGAATGTACCCTCTCCTGGGGCTCTTTTATTATTCTTGTTTTATTCATCTGTAATATAATGGTTTTCATTTTATCTTATATTTTATTTTGTTATGTTTAAAATGTAAAATAAAATAAAAGATTTCATTAAATTGTTATGAAGGTGTGTACAGCATCTCCTTGTTACTAAATTAATAAAGATGAATAGTTCTTCCACGGAAAAAAGCTATGACAGCCTACTACTCTAGAAGCTTTCTCAAAAATATAAAAGTAATTAAAATGGAGTTACCATTTAATCAGGGAGACAATGCCCCAACTAGAAATTATATGTTACTCAGTATAACTCCAATTCCAGGATACATATTGCTCGGTAATTGACCCAAGGGGGTCCCATATGCCTCCTCAAATTTTATAGGTTGCTGTCAACACTATTAGTTACCTTATACAACATTAAGTTAAGGCCCTACTGCTGAAGATGCAACTTACCTATGGTGAAACATGGAAAAATTATAACAATGACCAATTAGAAGATTCACTTCCACTGACTAGTATTCATAGTACTGAAAAGTATTATTCATGCTCCTGAAGGTGATAAGTAGTCTTCAATTTCACCTAGTTATGAATAGTATGACCTACAATAACAACATTCCTGTAAGATATACACATGCAATAGAGACATACATTTTATGGGAGTAATTGATTTGGATATGAAATCTTTCCTTCCTGCAAAATATACTAGGGTAATGGTGGTACAAATCTTGTGAGAGTAACCAATAGATGTCTGAATTGATTTAAGGTCCACTTCATGAGATGGAATCTCTACCTGTTACTGTTAATGAGACCAAGATCATGAGACTAGATTGGTCAGGCCCCCTTGGGTGCACCTACTATTATTATTCTACTAAAGAACACAGCAATAAAATGACTCTTAACAAAAATATTGCTATACCCATAGGTTAATGCATCATTCAACCGCCATCAGAGAAGCTTCTTCTTATAATAAGTAACATTTACCACAGACATCCACAACTGGACAATGTATGGGCAGTGAGAGAGGCCTTGGAGCACTTAGCTCTAAATGGGATAGCTGTAGCAAACCTCTCCACCCAAGGCTCAGGGAATTATTCAGAAGAGGAGGTAGAAAGATTCTAAGAGCTCCAGGCGGTAGATGAGTCCAAAGTAGCAGTCTCTTCCAGACACAAAAGGAAAGGTGTATATTTGAATTATCAGAGACTATGACAGCATGCACAGGGTCTGCACAAATTTAATCCAGCAAAAATCCTGGCATGGAAAAGAGGAAGTGGTCACAACGTCCCACTCCTAAGCAAGAAGATATTTGCAATTGGTATTTGCTGGGAAAAGAGAAAACCAGCTTTCCCTGATGGGGTGACACTGATTGTATCAAAGGCTCTGCAGGGCTGGCCTTATTCCCAGGAGATAATGACAAACACAAAATTACTCAGTGTATTTTGTGTGCTTTTATTTATTTATTTTTTATTATTTATTTATTTATTTATTTTTATTATTTTTTTGGTTGTAATTTGGTGTTTGTTCCTTTGCTTCATTTTTGTTTTTGTCTTTTTAGGGTTTGTTTTTCTGTTTTTTGAAGGAGCGGTGTTAAGAGAGAAAAATCACGGATTTGGGTGGATAGGGAGGTGGGTAAAAGGAGTTAGGGAAGAGAAAAGAATAAGATTGAAATACACTGTATGTAAAATTTAAAGAATAATAAAAATGTAAGAAAAATAAAGTGAAGTCTCAAAAAAAAAAAAAAGAAAAAAGGAAGAAAGAAATACCTAAGACATATACATTCTCCTTAAGGTGCCATTGTTAGGGTTCTTCTAGAGAGAATTCCATTAATAGGAATGGAAGATTCTGCATTAAGACATATGTCATGATGGTAATAGCTGAGCTACTAAATATTGAGAGATGACTGACTGTCCTGAGCTTTAATCCTACTTATCTCTTGCTTGCTATATAGTCTTAGGCAGTTGTCATCTTATATCCACCTAGGAAGACAGTAATCAGTTGATACTGATTCAGTGCTTATATCAAATAGTTTCCATAAAAATTGTCTAGTACTAAGTGCTCAGAAGTTAAAATGTAAATTGTTATTATTGACTATTTAAAAAGTCACTTCCTTTATCACCATTCTCATTAGTCTATTATCTAAATAAACTGACATCTGACACATCTTATCTTTATTGAATGCCCATAGGAACTGAGGCTTTGAGAAGTGAAAAAACATGGAATTGTGTACAGAACAAATGACACAATACTAGAGTTATTACATTCTCCTGTGTAGCTGCTTTACTAGTTTGTAGTTTTAATACACTTCTAAAACTGACATTAATAAAGGAAATAAACATAAATGAGTACAATAACTACCATTTTTCTTGAAAATAGTTGTCTATATTTACTTCAACTTTAGACTTCCTTGTAATTAAATTAATAAGCAATGAAAAAAACATAAATATTCATTCCTAAACTCCTTCAGCCTCAGTTTTCACCCATCTTACTTTTGTATCTATAATTAGTTGTCTGGATTCCTGAAAAGAAAAAGATTTTTAATCAAAACTGTCCTATCCAAATGAAAAATTCTACCAGAGTGGGAATGGGCCATTTCAATTAATTCTCTGTGTGTTTTAGCTACTAAATTTGTATCTATTATGACTTATTTAATTTTTTATAATATATTTTGATCATATTTTCTCTCCCCCAATTCTTTCCAGATCTTCCCTACCTTCCTATCCACACAACTTTGTGTTCTTTCTCTCAAACAGAAAATGAAAAGAAAACTGAAAAAAAAATTAAAACAAAATAAAAGGCACACAAAGATAACATGGAGTCCATTTTGTGTTGGCCTACTATAGCTGGACACGTGACCTGCCCTGGAGTGTTGGTGATATACATAGTGACACCCCATTGTAGAAAACTGATATTCCCTTTTTGAGAAGGTATCAATTGCAAATAAATCCTTATTAGGGATGGAATTTTGTGTCCATTCCTCCTTCTCAGTGCTTGGATTTTGTCTTGTTTGAACCTGTGCAGGTCTTGTTCATACTGTCACAGTCTGAGAATTCATATGTGTCTAGCACTTTTGTGTCCAAGCTGCTTGTTTTAAATCCATCAGAATTCCCTATTCAGTTATACAAAAGGTTAACCTGTTGACAAGTTCCTGAGTACAGACTCCATAGTAACTTGTTCACAGTTTAAGACACTTAGTTATGAAAAATAATCCTTAGGGCTATGCTAGTTCTTTGATCAACATCCACTAGAAACTGACTGCCTAAAAATGAGCTAAAGGTATGTTATATGCAAAGGCATGAATACAATGAAGGTCAGAAAAGGACAAAATAAAATAAAATAAAATGATCTAAATATGTAATGTGTAGAAGACTCCTAGGAAACTGGTGCAATAGATGTACTTCCATTCTTTGTCAAGAGGGCTTCATATTTAGAGACATGGAGTGTGTAGCTAGAGTTTTCCTGCCTTGCCCACAGTCAGGACAAATCTTTGTCACCTGCCAGTCCCACAGCCGCTCAGACCCAACCAAGTAAACACAGAGACTTATATTGCATACAACCTGTATGGCAGTGGCAGGCTTCTTGCTAACTGTTCTTATAGCTTAAATTAATCCATTTCTATAAGTCTATAACTTGCCACGTGACTGGTGGCTTACCAGCGTCTTCACATGCTGCTGGTCATGGCGGTGGCTGGCAGTGTCTCTCTGCCTCAGCCTTCTGCTTCTCAGAATTCTCCTCTCTCCTTGTCCCACCTACTTCCTGCCTGGCCACTGGCCAATCAGTGTTTTATTTATTGACCAATCAGAGCAATTTGACATACAGACCATCCCACAGCAGGAGTGAGAGAATCTAAATCTTGAAAACAGTTGGATTTTCATTTAAAAATCCCTGAAACCAATAGTTATAGTAAATCTGAAGATTGTCTCCAGGTAAGGCATAAAATTATCGACTCATTCATTCCCCCTGCATTCATTGCTTGGCTCACATACATAGATTAAACATACTTTATCATTTTCTAAGAGAAGTTCATGGGTAAGATGAAACAGATTCCAACACCAGACAGGAAATAAAAATAAATCATTCTTCTATTAAAATTATAGAAGGATTTTAAAAAAGCAGGGATATAAATGAAATGCTACTATTTACTCATAATATAACACAATTCTTACATTTGTGACACTATGCATGAAGTGGATGTCATTATAAAGTGAAATAATCCAGGTAGAGAGGAAAATATTCTAAGTTTTTTTATTTATTTACTTATTTATTTTATTGAAAATCGATTTTTTATCTCATATGATACATCCTGACCACAATTTCCCCTCCCTCCACTCCTACCAGGACGCCCCCCCCCATCTTTCCTAACCTTTAGGCAGAACATGACAAAGTTCATTGTAAAGATATGGAAAATATAGAAGGGTTTTTTAAAGAGCCTGAGAGGCTAGGAGGAAACAAGCACATGAAAAGATGGTCATCAGTTCTAAATTAGAGCTGGATGGAAGTAAGTCGTTCTAGTGCATAGATGGATGTGATGATGATGTGCTCTACATTTAAAAACTAGGATAAAAGATACACAAAGGTTTTCATCACAAATAGTAGATAAACATATTGGAGAAGAATTTTGAGGGTGTAAATTTTGCTGAAAAGAAACTGATAGTTAACAAGAATCCAGACACATGAGATTTATGTAATAATATTATATAAATCCATAAATTGAGCAGTGTTGAGTAAGAAAGTCTACAGGGTTCAGAAAGACTATTAGTCATTTCCAGAAGCTTGGCAAGGGGATGTGAATAAAAACAGTGAGTGTTGATGGGCATGGGGATTAAGGCATCATTAAATGTTCTAACTTAGAAGGTATTGATGAAAGTTCAACACAAATGTATGAAATACACACACACACACACACACACACACACACACACACACACACACACGTTGTGTGTGTGGAAGTGCCATGAATTTGACAGGGAGTTTGTGGAGCTAGAGAGAGAAAGGAAGGGTAAATGATGTTATCAGGTTTAATTTACACAAATATTTCAAAATAATGGAATTACAATAAATATTTCTTAATGGTCAAGAAAGGTGGATTTTATAAACTGTGAAGCATTTCCATGGAGAGATTATAAAACCATGCTTACGTGCATTGCTGCAGGTGACACATGTCTTCTTAAGAACCCTGTCAGCAATTTGTGCTCCTGCTGCTTTACCAGTCTTGCCACCAAATAGCTTTATGGAAAATCACCAGAAAGTTATTCTTTTTCAAGAGAGGCCTTAAAAAAGACATATGACCTTTCATGGATTGCTCTTATTGACAACCTTTCTTTCCTTTAAATAGAGTATAAACACATAAGTTCTCAAAACTAGATTTTAAATTGGATGGTGTTGAACTATATTGATTTTTATTACTGTGTAAATATCTTCAGCCATTCTATTGTGCCCCACCACAATGGTATTTTTCTATGAAGTAAGGGAATGCCTACCTAGAGGTTAGATGTAAAAAACTCTTCACAGTCCTTCAAATTGCTACATATTCATAAACACGCCTTTTACTGCAAGATTAATGTTAACAACACTCAGTTTGATGCTTTCTTTTTTTTCTTTCCCAAATGAGAGAGAGATTTGGAATTTTCACTTGCCTAAAAAGCTGTTTTCAAAGGAAGTGGTACTTTACTCATACGCTTCACTTACTTTGAATAACAGCAAGGAGGAATTTAAAATGCTGGTGAGAAAAGCTCAGCAGGCACTAATAACAAGAGGCAAGTCCTATGAAAGCCTTGTGAGAGCAGACAGTAGGATGTAATTACTAGCAGCATTATTGTGGTAGGTGGGTTGTGTTAGAAAGAGCTAACATGCCATAGTGGGAAAGTCAGGGACACCACAGGCTCACAGAGCTTTAGGAAAACAGAGTACCCTTCACACTGTAAAACCAAAATGGAATTTTAATCAGCTTATTTCACAGATGCCAGGTTTACTTTAATATAATATTTACAACCTTAATTTTCCATTAAGAAGAGGTTAGAATTCACTTTGCTTTTCTGAATGCTGTATTTTCTTTAAATACAGAAAACACAGTTATGATTCACACAGCTAAAGCATCAGATACTTAAGTATTTGTTATAAAACCATATGGCAACAAAACAGTAATTCTTCTTATTTTTGGAATGGAGGTACAGGGGTATAAAATAGAATAGTCACATTAAAAACAACTTTCTGTATTATAACAGCTAAAATTATGCATTATCAGTATAGAGAAGTATAGAATATATGTAAAATGATGAAAATCATATGTAAAGCAGTGGGAAATGGAAAACAGCAAAATCAAGAAAGATCTATTTTGTCAGAAATACATGTTGTAAGACCCAAGCTTGGGAAATTGCAAAAAGACACAGCCATTTATGAGAGGTGGAAATTATAGTGATTGTGGCAATGATTATGCTTAGACACATATGTTTAAACTTATTAAATAGTGTGTTCTAATAATGGTAGTAAAAATATGTCAACTATAATTCAGGGCTGTTATTCACATATTTATTGGCTAAATATGAGTACATTTATGTACAATTCCTAGAGTAACTATAAAGAAAATATCTCAAAAACAAATGAGGCCAATTAACCACCCAAGTTAAAAGACAGAAATCTTCAAAATACACTGAAAACCAAGAATCTCACAGATATTATCTGAAAGGTGGCACAGATTTTAATTCTAAGGCAAGAAGACATTGAATGTCAAAGGCTGGAGGATAGATGCCATGTAAACAGAAACCCTAAGAGAGCTGGAGGACCTGAATTAATGTTTCACAATGTATCTTCTCAGGAAGACAACATTTTAGAGATCAAGAGAGAGGTCTTAAATGAAAAGAGTCATCAGGTTATGAATGCTTAGAAATTTTTATGTATAGTTACCTAAGAACACAGCATTATAATACTTAATGGAAAAATTAGACAAAATTGACATAGATGGGTGACCAATAATTCTATATTTAAATGTTCTGTCTTTAATAATAATAGATAAATTTGATAGGAAGCAGAAACTTAATTTATGACCCAGGAGTTCTCATTCTTTGGAGTATCCATTTCTTTGCACAAACATACACATGGACATTATTATTGAATTTTGGAAATTCATAGATTGCATATTAGTTTTGCTATTATAGACATACATAATTTCCTAACATACATAATAGAAGCAGAGACGCTCAAGTGAAAGCATGATACAGAGCTGGTTTGTGAGCATGTCTAACTTTGTTATTTACTTAGGTCCTGAGCCCAATCCAGAGATAACAACAGTCTACATGTCAAATAAAAATAATCTCTCCTGAGAGTAAAATCAAGCATTCATCTTAAGGTTTCATGAATCGGCACAAGATGACACTACTTTTTTTGGTATTGACATTTTCTAGAAAAAAAATCTTAAAACAATGGAGAAAATATAATGAATATTCATATAAAATTATCATTTTCTTTAATGGAGTATCTAGAAAATTACTCTTGTAAGAAAAGTTTTTTCTATATTTTTGTTTGTTTGTTTAACTTTGAATTATACTTTGTAAAAATATGTCAGAAATAAACACAAATGCATCATTGTCTTTGTAAGGATTTGATCCTTAATTAAGTCATCAACCTTCGCCAGCTTCCCAGCCTAAAAAGAGGGTGAGCCCTTTGTGGGCTCTCTCTCCCCTCTCCTCTCAGCTCCTTCCTCCAGTGGGTTCCCCTCTCTCCCTCCCCCCTTTTGTGTCTCTCTGTCTCTGTTTCTCTCTCTCTCTCTCTCTCTCTCTCTCTCTCTCTCTCTCTCTCTCTCTCTCTCTCTCTCCCCTCCTCCCCTCAATAAAGCTTTAAAAAGGTAACCATGGCTATGATTCTTTTAACCAGCATGCTGCTCCCAAGGCATGGTCGCTGGGGGCGGCCACCAGCCATGAGGGGCAGAGCTGTGGCATAACTAACAGTCTTGATTTGCAAGAGAATGAGTAAATATAAAGAAATTTTAATATAAACAGAATCCACCTCCTTATTCAAATTAAAGGCTTCATTGACTTACTCCTGAATAGAATTGGAGATAATTTGGGAAATTCTATCTCAACAGAGAGTTCCACATATGTTTCTATGATTATTAAAGGATGTAGAAGTTTGATTTTATTGAATGTATCCTTTGAGATTTTTCTTATGACTTATTTTCCAAGATATTTCTGAATTAATTTTCATTTATTATTCCTTTCTCACAGAATTTTGTCTGGAAACATGGGATAAAAATGTAATAAAAAGAAAAGAAAATCTGTTTGTAAAGTTTTCTAAGCTTCTTTCATATCACTGAGGACCTCAAATGCAAAATAATTGGAAGTCACTCTATGTACCTGCATTAATCATCTGCACTAGGGCTGACAATTTATGGAATGAAATATCTCTTTTCATTTGTTGTATCAGAGTGTCTGAAATCTGTCATTCTGTTTAGCTTTCAAAACTGCATCACAAACTGATTATTAAGATTGTTTTTCCAACTGTTGTTGAATACTGTGAAACAAATATAAACAGCCTTGTGTTGCAGGATATATGATTGCACTGTGAACCAGAAGTTTGTATTTGTGTCAATGAAATAAAATCAGCCTTGGGTCAGGAGGTGGAGTCAGCAAGTAGTTGACAGAAAGTAATCAGACAGAGGGAGTCTGGAAAACAGAAAGACACACAGGAAGTAGGAAGGAGGTTCTTTGAGGTGTGACAATCCTTTTTGGTTTGGAGCAATAAAAGAGATTCCCCTTTTCTGAGACACCAGTGAAGAGGGAAGGTCAGTTGTTACTCTACCTCACTGAGCTAGCAGATTTTTAAACCTAGCCTCTGACTTCTGAGTCAATATTAGTAAACAGAATGAGAGGGATTTAGTTAAAACTATGTTTAGTGCCAGAGGCAGAAAGCAGATCCAGTGGGAAATCAAAATCTCTTCAGCCACTGCCTGGTAACTACAGAGCCACAGTTACTGGCTGAAACAGCATTAGATTCAGATGCAGCCATAGTGCTGGTGATAAAACAACAGCCTTGTACTAGTAGAGATAGATGTCTGGATTCTAGGTGAGCTTTATATTGGTGCAGAAGGAACTCCTGTGTTCCTGCTGTATATTCTGCATACTCTGCTTTAATCCTGTGGGTCTGAGAGGTAGCTCCTTTTACTCTAAGACAACATTAATAATGAAGGCAAATGCACAAACAAAATACCATCTAATTCATGAGAAACATGTCAGCTAAAGCAGTACAAATGTTAAGGAACGATATAATTGGCTATGGCTGGAAAATTAAGAAACGACTTCTACCAGTCTTTGTCTAAACAGAGATTCATTTATTTCTAATAGATCTTTAGGAAGGGTTGGATCCGCGCCAAATGTCACTAAAGCCCAAAAAAAGTAGTGTCTAATACAAGATTTGAATTTATTTTAGGGTAAATATTGATTTTTTTAATACTAGTTATGAATTTATAATTTTATATTGATATGTAGTTCTATTAATAGATGCATTGCCATCTTAAATGAATTAACTGTTAATGTATTACAGGTCCAGAAACTATCTAAACCAATTTTATGACTTAAGCATGGATAATGCAATTCTGAGAGGCTTATTTGAACTATGGGCATATACACACACACACACACACACACACACACACACACACACACACACACACACACAGAGTAGTGGATAAGGGCAAAGTTTTGAACTAAGATGTTTCAATTTGTGTCATTAACACTTCAACATCTTTTATCCCATGTCAGTGATTAGATCTTCTAGTTGTCAGTTTGAGATAGCACAACTGGTTTTTAAGCATGATAGTTACAACTAACAATGAACTATTGAGATTTATATAAAAATGATCTGTCATACAGTATTTTGTGTATGAGTATGTTGAGTATGGCTATTTTATTTTCACCTTTGGTGGTAGTAGACATGTTATTCTAACTGTCAATATGTACAAAGGAGTCCTCTCCCTAGTGACGATGGTTATTGAAATAGTGACTAAGAATATGCATTTTAATGTATTAAAATTATTCATGTGAAGTAAATGCCTAAGTCCCTAACTTGCAGTTTATATCATACATCAGCATCTTTAGAATGTATAGCTCCCATTTAGACACCAAATTCTCTGCAAGATACCTTACCAATCAAATGAGATTTTTTTCTAAACCCTTCATACCTTTCATGAAAGACAAGCACAAGTGTAGTGATATTTTATCTGTGTACCCCAATAAAGTTTATCTGAGGATCAGAGGAAAAAGCCAGCCACTATAGTAAGCATAGAGGTCAGGCAAAGGTAGCACATGCCTTTAATCCTACCACTCAGAAGGCTGAGTTCCGTCTGGATCTCTGTGAGTTCAAGGTCATACTGGGAACAGAGCCAGGCATGGTGGCACACGCCTTAAATTCCAACACTAGTTAACCATGAAGATCTGTAGGTCTGTACAGACAGACAGAAAATGACAGTGCTGGGCAGGAAAAGGAAGTGATGTAGCTGGGTGAAGAGAGGAAATAAGATGGCAGAACAGAAAGCTATATAGGCGTGGGTATACAGGAAGTAGATCTCTTTGGCTGAGGATCTCCAAGTGGTGAGAATGTGGCTGGCTTCTTTCTGCTTTTCTGATCTCTTGGTTTTTTTAATAAGACAGTTTAGCAATTCTTCTACATGCAAGTGTTTTGTTTTGATTTATTCATTCAATATTCTGTATTTGTTTAGTGTATGTATATTTGTGTATGTGTGTGTGTTTGCTTGTACATGGCCATGATTGTATGTGTGGAGGTCAGAGGTTGACTGTAGACTGTAGGTGTAATTTTCAACTCTCCCCTGCTTTATCTTTTAGAGATAAGGTCCCTCATGGAAGCTGGAATTCACTGATTAGTCAGATGTTTTGCCTAGCAGACCTCTAGGCTTGCCTGTCTCTTCCTCTCAAATCTTGGAATTAGAGACATGATCTGCTGCAGCTAGCTTTCCACATGTGTACTGGAGATTTAGACTAATTTTCCACATTTATGAAGTAGCAATCACTTTATACACTAAGTCATTTAATCAGCCCTCAGGACAGGCATTTTTAGAACCAATCTAACTTCATAAGAAATATTTGCAGAGTGAAGTGATGATTGTAGCTCGAGTTTTCTCCAGTCCTGCCCATGCCTGCAGCCACTCAGACCCAAATAAATACACAGAGGCTTATATTAGTTAAAATTGTATAGCCTAATGCCTCAGGCTTCTTGCTAGCTAGATCTTACATCTTAAATTAACCCATAATTCTTATTTATGTTTAGCCACATGGCTTGGTATCTTTTCCCAGTTCTGCCTTCATATCTTGCTACCTATGTGTCTAGCTGGCAACTCTTGACTCAGCCTTCCTTTTCCCAGAATTCTCCTCTCTCTTTGTCCTGCTATACTTCCTGCCTGGCTACTGGCCAATAAGCACTTTCTTTATTAACCAATCAGAGCAACACATTCACAGCATACAGAGTAATATCCATAGCAGATGACCTCTCAGGGATATCAACTGAATATGGCATAACAAGATGCAGTAAGACTAGGCACAAAATCTCATGTTAAAGGCTGGATAAGGCAACCCAGTAGAAGGAAAAGGGTTCCAAGAGTAGGCAAAAGAGTCAAAGACATTCCCAGTCTCGCTATTAAGAGTCCCACACGAACATCAAGCCACAAAATCACAGCATGTATGCAAAGGGCCTAGCATAGTCAATTGCAGGCTTGATGATTGAGGCTTCAGTCTTTGTGAGCCTCTATGAGACCTGCTTAGTTGATTCTATGGACCCTGTTCTCCTGGTGTCCTTGACCTCTCATGCCTACTCTCCTTCCTCCCCTCTTATGCTGGGTTCCCTCAGCTCCACCTAATGTTTAAGTGTGGGTCTCTATGTCTGCTCCCATAAGCTGCTGGGGGAATCCTCTCTGATAACAATTTGACTATGCTCCAATCTATGAGTATAGCAGAACATCATTAGGAATCATTTCATTGACTTTTTGTTTGTTTGTTTGTTTAGTCAGTTATGTTTGGTTCTACCCTAGTTCTCTGAGCCATCCAGCTTCCTGTTCCTGGTCATCCAGGCTGTGGCATGGGCTTCAAGTTAGGCTAGTCATTGGCTAGACATTTCCATAAACTCTGAGACATAAATTCTCCAGCACATTTTTCACACAAGATAGGTGTGGGTCCAAGGCTTTGTGGCTGAGTTGGTGACCAAGAGTCTTGCTTGGTCACAGAAGATGACTAGTTTAGGCTTAGTAACCTTCATTACTAGGCATCCTCAGTAGTCACCCTTGTAGGTTTCAGGAGGTTTCCACTGTACTAGGTTTCCATATCATCCTGTAAATGTGCCCCCTATTCTAGTCCTCTCTTCCTCCATTTTTTTCTCCCCCACCTGATACATAGGATATCAATAGCACAGGCACTAAGATCAACAATTAATAAATAGGGCCTCATGAAACTGAGAAGCTTCATGAGTCAAAAAACCCCATCATTTAGACAAAATGACAGCCTACATAGTGAGAAAGATTTTTGCCAACTCCACATCCTGTTGAGGACTAATATCCAAAATATTTAAAGAGCCCAAGAAGCTAGGCATCAACAAACCAAATAATCTAATTAAAAATGTAGTATATATTTAAACAGAGAATTATCAATAAAGGAATCTTAAATGGCTAAGAAACACTTAAAGAAATATTCAACACTCTTAACTATCAGGGAAATGCAAGTCAAAATTACTCTGAGACTTCGTCTTAAACCTGTTAGAATGGCTAAGACCAGTACTACAAGTGACAGCTCATGCAGGTGAGGACATGGAGCAAGGGGAGCACTCCTCCACTACTGGTTGGAGTGTAAGCTTGTATAGTCACTATGGAAATCAACATGATAGTTCCTCAGAAAATTGGGAATTGATCTACCTTAAGACCTAGCTGTACAACTCTTGAGAATAAACTCCAAGAATGTTCAATCCTATTGCTAGGACACTTGCTCAACTCTGTTCATAGTGGCTTTATTCACAATATCCAGAAACTGGAAACAACTTTGGTTGTACCTCAACCAAAAAATATGGATATAAAAAAGTGGTATATTTACACAATGGAAGATTACTCAGCTGTTAAAAAAGTGAAAATATAAAATTTGCTTGTAATTGAATGGAACCAGAAAAAGTCACTGTGAGTGACGCGACCCAGATCTAGAAACACAAACATGGTATGTGTAGTGGGTACCCTTTCCAGCTTTGACCTGGAAATACCACCCCCTTTGAGGTTTCAGTAACTGTCACACCTACAAGGAGGAGCTGAGAGAGGACCCCTGAAGACCTGAGATCCAGATGGGGGAGCTCTCATGGTTCCTGGACCCTGGACGCTGGAGGTAGACCAAGCAGAGTTCTCCAGACAACACTGCCAGACTGTGCTACACCTTTCCCAGACCCTGTTACCTATCCCTTCACTTGTAAGTTATCCCACAAAATAAACCTCCCTTTTAACTACATGGAGTTGCCTTTCACCAATAGGTATGTGCTCACTTATAAGTGGACATTAGCTTTTAAGTAAAAGATGAGAACAGGAGGGATTTTCTGCTTTCTTAATCAGCTAATGTAGCTAGAGTTTTCCTGCCTGGTCAGGACAAATCTCTCTCACTGTCAGTCCCTCAGTTGCTCAGGTCTAACCAAGTAAACACACAGAGACTTATATTGCTTATAAACTGTATGGCCATGGCAAGCTTCTTGTTAACTGTTCTTATATCTTAAATCAACCCATTTCTATTAATCTATAAGTTGCCACGTGGCTCATGGCTTACTGGTATCTTACCATCTTTTCATGGCAGCAGCTGGCAGCGTCTCTCTGCCTCAGCCTTCCACTTCCCAGAATTTTTTTTCTCGCTTTTTCTTTTCCTTGTCCCGCCTATACTTCCTGCCTGGCTACTGGCCAATCAGTGTTTTATTTATCAATCAATAATCCACAGCAAGTTAAGACAAAGAAATTGTAGTCCTCAAAGTGCTTTGACAAAATGTTGGAAGCACCAGGTAGCAGACTTTGGTTGACATCTTGCCTGGTACCTTATCTCTGTTGAGTCAGATGTTCCTACTTTTCTTCTACCTGATATAAGATTAAGGTGAAGCATAACAGAAGGTTTTTAGAAGCAAACCTCTTTCCATCTGGCTTCAAGTAGGGGTAAGAAAGTCACCCACGAATATTCAATAAAATATCAGTAGCATAGGGTTCTCAAAAGTAGACTTAACACTTGACAAGGAATCTTATAACATTCTCCTGGTACACAGTTTTAGTTGCTCCTCAATTAGGAATCAGAACAAACTTTGAATTTGAAAAAGTAGCTCAGAAATGCCAACAAATATTTTGTCAATGTATATGGTTCACATTTCAGTGACCTTTCTGTTCCCTTTTAATTGTGGTAATCTCTTAGGTGGAGGTCTTATCTATTGATGTCCTCTGGTATATAAATAATAAAACAATAATGCATTCCTTATCTCATTATACTTGCAGTTATAAATACATAGTCTTATTCTTATCCAAAGATATAAGATTCTCATTGACAAGTTTGCTTTATTGAGAAATAATGTTAAAAATGGCTTCACAATTCAAAACATTTCTAATACATTAAATTTTTCCAAAAATAAAAGAAAAATGTAGCCCAGTGTTCAAATTCTTAAAAAAAATATGTGCACTCAATTTTGTAGCAGATGAAAAGAAATTTGATTAAAGGTTATTGGTATTTATATAATTATACATTAAGGATGGGGTGTTTTTTAATAGTAGTTTATTTCTTTTATGAAAAAGAATAATCAGATAATATTAGAGATCAAAGAAAAATTGGAAACAATGTACTTATTATTATGTAATATGGAGAATATTTTTCTTTTGTCAGAATGCTTCTACCCTTTTGTGCCAAGTTTTATATAATCTTAAACTAAAAGTGGAAATATTAGATTAACATTCATACCAGACACATATAATAATGAACACATAATCACTAATAATTATTGTATAATACATTTGAACTTTTTTGTCATATCCATATACAATTCATGCATAATTCATGTGGGAATCTATGATTCAAATACATTAAAATAATATTAAATGATGTTGTTACTAAAAATTGAAAATAATTGTATTTTATAAACTATAGCTAATTCATCTGAATATTTTTTCTAGTGGGGAAAGAGAATAAGAGACATGATCAATGTATTATCTACCTGTATCATGCTGCCTTTTATAAGTATATGGAGGTTTATCACATAAGTGTTTATTTTTATTTCTAAGATAACTTTTGAGATGTCTTAAAAATCTGACTACTTGGGGCCTGGAGAGTTGGATCAATGGTTAAGAGTACTTTATACTCTTAAATTTCCCCCTCCCAGGGAGATCCATATGTCCCCACCTTGGGCATTCCAGGGTGGACAAGGGGCGGGTAGGGATGGAAACTGGGATGGACTGGGTTGGACTTGGATGGAGGAGAGAGTACTGAAAGAGATAACTGGACAGCGGTGCATTTGGGGATCATGAAGAAAGTTGATGAAAGGGAAACTTCCACAAATCTACAAGGATGACCCCAGCTAACACTCCTGGCAATAGTAGATATGTGGTCTCAACTGACCATCTTCTGTGATTAGATAGTTCACTACCCCAACTGCCATCAGTGAATGAACATTCATCCAATAACATATTGAAACAAATGGAGAAACCCACAGTTAAGTATTAGGCCATGCTAGGGGAATACTGCTAAAGAAGGAGGAGGAAGGACGGTAGAAGTCAGAGGAGTCAAGGACATCACAAGAAAACCCACAGAAACAACTAACCTGGCTCATGGGAACTTTGAACCAACAACCAGAGAGCCTGCATGGGACTGACCTAGGCCCTTTACATATATGTGACAGTTGTGTAGCTTGGTCTACTTGTGAGACCCCTAACAATGGGAACAGGGGCTGTCCCTAATGCTTTAGCTGTCTCTTGGAAACTTATTCCCCATACTGTGTTCCTTGCCCAGCCTAAATACAAGGTGTGTTGGGGGGAGTGCTTAATCTTACTGTAACTTGATATATTTTGTTGATATAAAGCTTGTCCCTTTCTGAACAGAAACAAATGAGAAGTAGAAGGGAGGAGGGTTGGAGGGGATGAGGGAAGGGAATGGGAGGAGTGGAGGGAGAGGAAGCTGTGATGAGGATGTAAAATAAATAAATACATAGATACATACATACATACATAAACATAAATAAATAAATAAAAATAAAAGGGTACTTGGTGCATTTCAGATGGACCTAGGTTCAATATCCAGTAAACACATGGCACATACAACCATCTATAACTCCAGTTCTAGGAGATCTAACACTCTGTTATGGCTTCTTCAGCACCAGACACATAAGTAGTGCACAGACATACATTCATACAAAACACCTATACACATAAAATAAGAAAAATAAATAAAAATATGAATACCTAGAATTTTTCATTACTTTTATTTTATTAGTTACTAATTTTTTAACTTAATTTGCTAAATTTATTTAATTTGTTAAGTCTGGAACATGGTATACATGAAGGATACAGAATTTTAGTCATGTTTCTGATCAGAGCCATAATAACTTGGAAAATCTAATTTTCTCTGTATGTCTCCCTCCTCTTATTCTTTCTTTCCATTTTTTGGAAAAGCATTTGTGAATTGCCATGTC
This sequence comes from Peromyscus maniculatus bairdii, assembly GCF_049852395.1. Classification (NCBI taxonomy): domain Eukaryota; kingdom Metazoa; phylum Chordata; class Mammalia; order Rodentia; family Cricetidae; genus Peromyscus; species Peromyscus maniculatus. Next base: position 1,275,971 of record NC_134854.1, read on the forward strand.
AGTTTTTCAATATGAAAAAGTATGGTCTGTACAGGAATTTTCAAAAAAAAATCACACTTGATAAGGTTTATATTTTGTTTAATGTCTTATATCACAAAAGTATGACAATTGCCATATGGTATATACAACAATGTATAACAGTAACATGGAACTTTAAATTTAGGATGTACATCAATTAAAATGTAAAAACAGAGTCCAGTGTGATGATTCAGCTGGTAAAGTTATTTAAAGAAGGCATATGGAAATTATGGCTTGGAAGACAACTAATTTCCAATAGCATCTCCTCCAAACATAATTACAAATTTTAAATAAGAATCAGAAAGCACAACAAAATATTACTTACAAGGTGGAGTTCAAGGTAAATGATTCACTTCAACATTTTTTATAAAAAGGAAACTAATTATACATAATATTTTGTAAAGAAAAACACAGAAAACAAATCACTGCATTAAAATATTATTGTACCATCTAATAAATCAATATTTTTGTATACATGGAGAACTCAAATATGTATATAAAAATCAGATAATCAAAGCTATTTTAATAATAAGTATGAAAGATGAGAGACTTTTTTTTTTGGTTTTTCAAGAGAGGGTTTCTCTGTGTAGCTTTGCGCCTTTCCTGGAACTCGCTTTGTAGACTAGACTGGCCTCAAACTCACAGAGATCTGCCTGCCTCTGCCTCCCAAGTGCTGGGATTAAAAGGTTTGTGCCACTACTGCCTGGCCAATGAGAGAAAATTTACCATTTGATATTAAGTATGGGCACATAGGTATAATAATGATGCATTTATATATAAGAACATAAAAAGAATTGCAGATTGTTGGAGTCCAGGTAGTTGGCTGCTCCTTTCTCAGTCACAAACCCTGATCCAAATGTCTTCACAGGACTTTGGAAAACTGTGGGCAAGAGATAAAGCCAAGGAGGAATATCATCTGGGGCAAAACAAGTCCACATGTGCAGGGAAATACAAAAGAAAGAATTCAGGCGAGGGCATAAAAGATACTGATTGCTCAAGCTCTGTTTCCTACATACTCTACTAGGTAGTTAAACAATACATAAACAACAGTGAAAAAATGTTCATTATTCAGGTGAACCCAGAATCTTCTGTCTCTCTCTATCATTATTCTCCTTTCTAGGTCGCTGTGATGCCCACAGCCTCCCTGCCTTCAGCAAAGATGAGTAACAAAGTGTTTAGAAATTGATCTATCAGAATATTGGTATTTGAGAATTGGCAAAGGTACACACTAAATCCAAGGGAGAAAGAACACGAAAGAATCAATAATGTAACAGTTGGATAGATGCACAAAAATGAACCTTGAAATGTTCAAACCTTTATCCAAACTTACTCCAAGTGGTTATTAATCTAAAAATGGGAAACGAAATCATTAGGCATAAAAAAGTAATGAATTCTGTAAGCCTGTGTCTTTTTTATAGGTGAATTAAGTCCATTTATATTAAGGGATATTAATGACCAGTGATTGTCCATTCCTGTAATTTTTTGGTGGTAGTGTGTGTGTACTTCTCTTCTTTGGGGTTTACTGCTGTGGCATTATCTATTGCCTGTGTTTTCCAGGGTGTATCTGACTTCCTTAGGTTGGAATTTTCCTTGTAGTACTTTCTGTAGGGCTGGGTTTGTGGATAAGTATTGTTTAAATCTGGTTTTGTCTTGGAATGTCTTGTTCACTCCGTCTATGATGATTGAAAGTTTTGCTGGTTATATTAGTCTAGGCTGGTATCCATGGTCTCTTAGTGTCTGCATTACATCTGTCCAGGTCCTTCTGGCTTTCAAAGTCTCCACCACTTCCTAAATATAACACCAGTAGCACAGACACTGAGAGAAACAATCAATCAATGGGACCTCTTGAAACTGAGAAGCTTTTGTAGAGCAAAGGATATGGTAAACAAAGCAAAGCAACAGCCTACAGATTGGGAAAAGGTCTTCACCAACCCCACATCTGACAGAGGACTGATATCCAGAATATATAAAGAACTCAAGAAATTAGACATCAAAATGTCTAACAGTCCAAATAAGAAATGGGCTATAGAACTAAACAGAGAATTCTTAACAGAGGAAACTCAAATGGCTGAAAGACATTTAAGGAATTGCTTAACATCCCTAATCATCAGGGAAATACAAATCAAAACAACTCTGAGATACCACCTTACACCTGTCAGAGTGGCTAAGATCAAAAACAATGAAAACAGCTTATGTTGGAGAGGATGTAGAGCTAGAGGAACTTTCCTCCACTGCTGGTGGGAATGCAAGCTAGTAAAACCACTTTGGAAATCAATATGGCATTTTCTTAGAAAATTGGGAATCGATCTCCAAGATCCAGCTAAACCACTGTTGGGCATATACCCAAGGAATGCTCAATCATACCAGAAGAGCACTTACTCAGCTATGTTCATATCAGCATTGTTTGTAATAGTCAAAATCTGGAAACAACCTAGATGCCCTTCAACTGAAGAATGGATAAATTGTGGTACCTCTACACAATGGAATACTACTCAGCAGAGAAAAACAATGACATCATGAGGCTTGCAGGCAAATGGATGAATATAGAAAAAAATCATTCTGAGTGAGGTAACCCAGACTCAGAAAGACAAACATGATATGTACTCACTCATAGGAGGATAGTAGATGTAAAACAAAGATGACTAGACTGCTACTCACAAATCTAAGGAGGCTATCTAGAAAACAGGACCCCAAGAAAGACACAGGGATCATCCAATGACAGAGAAATGGATAAGATCTACATGAACAACATTGATGTGAGTGGGAGTAAGAAAGGGCAAGGATCGAGGGAAAGAGAGCTTAGGGGAGCAGGAGTTCCCTGCTGGATCAAGAACAGAGAGGGAGAACAAGGAATAAAAGACCATGATAAATGAAGACCACATGAGAATAGGAAGAAGCAAAATTCTAGAGAGGTCCACAGAAATCCACAAATATACCCCCACAATAGACTACTGGCAATGGTCGAGAGACAACCGGAACTGACCTACTCTGATGATAGGATGGCCAAACACCCTAATTGTCATGCTAGAAACCCCATCCAATGACTGAGGGAACCAGATGCAGAGATCCATGGCCAGGCCCCAGGTGGAGCTCCAGGAGTCCAATTGGCAAGAAAGAGGAGGGTTTGTACAATCGAGAATGGTTGAGACCACGGTTGGAAAAAGCACAGGGACAAATATACAAATGAAAGGAAACACATGAACTATGAACCAATAGCTGAGGAGGCCCCAACTGGATCAGGCCCTCTGGACAAACAAGACAGTTGATTAACTTGATCTGCTTGGGAGGCATCCAGACAGTGGAACCGGGTCCTGTCCTCAGTGCATGAACTGGCTGTTTGGAACCTGGGCCTTATATAGGGACACTTGGCTCAGCCTGGGAGGATGGGACTGGACCTGCTTGGACTGAATCTACCAGGATGAACTCAATCCTCAGGGGAGTCTTTGCCCTGGAGGAGATGGGAATGGGGGATGGCCTGAGGGAAGGCATGGGAGGCAGGACGGGGGAGAACAAGGGAATCCTTGGCTGATATGTAAAATTAAATTTAATAAATAAATTTAAAAAGGAAAAAAAGTAATGAATTTTAGCAAAACAAAAATTTCTTATGCATGATAGAAAACACAAGATCCACAAGAGTAGCCTTTCACCAAAATAAAAGACACAACAAAATAGACAAAAGTGACATTAGTCAATTTGAGAAGCTACATGGGTGAATGATAATGAACATATTTAACAACAGTGCTGATGAACACTTATCAAAACAGTTATAATAAACAAAATCATCAACAACAAGTGCTAGCCACAAGATAAAGCAAGAGGAAGTCTCAACTGGTTTGTATGAATGCAAGCATTTCACAGCCTCCTGGAAAATAATTTCATTATTTCTTGAAAATTGACACAATAGCCCTCTTCAACCTCTCATTTAGGTATTAGTCCTGAAAAAGAGAGAGAGAGAGAGTGAGAAAGCTTTTACTTAAGCAAAAACATCAAGGTTTTTACTATTGGCTTTGTTATTAGTTGTTCCTATTTAATTTAAATACCATCAGTGAGTGTTTAGGCAAATTCATACAATGCAAAACTATTCAGAAGTAAAAAGTAATGCCATATGTAACCAAATGGCATGGTTATAGCTCAAACGTATGATAATGAGCAGGGAAAAGCCAGTCTTTGAAGCTTATATACCATATAATTCTGCAGATAAGGAATCTAGTGAACACAACAACATAAGGAACAGAGAAACGTTTGTCGTTGCCAAGCATTGAGGTAGAGGGTCATTTGGTGTCGATGTAACCAACCGTCTTATTAAATAAGAAACACAAAGCCAATACAGAGATGAAAGCCAAGAGGTCAGAGCAATAGCTAAGAGCTAAAACCTTACCCTTCACTGTTGCTGTTGCCCTACCTCTCCAAAAGAGACCTACTTCCTGTGTGTCTGTCTTTTTATAGTGTTTCTGTTCTGCCTTCTCATTGGTTGTAAACCCAACCACATGACCTCCTAGTCACTGCCTGTCTGTAAAGACCTCCAGGTCTTCTATGGTTGGTATTGAGATTAAAGGCGTGTGTCTCCATGCTAGCTGTATCCTTGAACACACAGAGATCCGCTTAGCTCTGCCTCCCAATAGCTGGGATTAAAGGCATGCACCACCACTGCCCAGCTTCTGCTAAGGCTTGCTAAGAGCTCTGACTCCCAGGCAACTTTATTTATTAACATATAAATAAAATCACATTTCAATACAAATAAAATATCACCATATTTTGGTTATAAAAGACATAGTCTTGAGGGAGTTTGGGGCACAGTGACATAATTATTTTATATTCATCCATTGGTGGTATTTACATAAAAACACAAATGTGCCAAAATCCATAGCCTATAAAACAATGTCAGTTATGCAGAATAAAATGAATCACAAATTATGGTATCATTGATATTAAATTGGCAAAGATAAGGATTTATTCATTCCATTGTTCTTGTGAACCTGACAAAATCCTAGATACACCTGTGAAGAGGGAAGTTGTCAGATTGACCTGTGTGGCATTTTCTGTGTGGCTGACTGATGCTGTCGGGACCCAGCCCTCTGTAGGTAGTGGCATCCTTAGACAAATGGGCCTGGAATGCATAAGAAAGGTAGCTGAACGAGGCAGGAGAGATAACCCGGGAAACAGTGTTGCTCTGTGGTATCTGCTTCAGTTTTTCCTCCAGGTTCCTGTCTCGTGTTTGTGCCTTGGCTTCTCTCCAAGATGGACGATAAACTACAAGCCAATAAACTCTTGTCTCCAGAAGTTGGCATTTATCCCAGCAACAGGGAAGCTCATTAGGACAATACACATCTTTTAAAAATGAGGAAAAGTGTGTATTCTAAGAAGATGTTAATGAAAATGTGGTTTATTTTAAGAGCTTTTGAGAGTAGAGTGCAGAATTTAAGATCTGACATATGTGTACTCATCTATTCAGACAAATCCTCACATAAGCATATCTGGTAGCATGGTCCAAGTTTTCATAGATGTAGAGTGTGCAATACATAGACTTGGAAATGAGTTGTTTCACTTCCCTCAGTGCAGTGTACTTGAAATTCACTCAGTTGTCCAGCTAGGAGTGCTTTCCTCCTTTCCGTTTTTCAGTAGTTTTGCATAGTGTGAAACACTACAGTTTATTTTCCATTCATTCACTGACAGTGTTTATTTAAGTAAAAAATAAAATAAAATAAAACAGATATTATATGCTCAATGAAACAATACAGAATTCAAATAAATTCAGCCATGGAATTTATTTGTTTTTCATTTATTTTTTTATTTTTTGTTTTTCGAGACAGGGTTTTTCTGTGTAGCTTTGCACCTTTCCTGGAACTCACTTTGTAGACCAGGCTAGCCTCGAACTCACAGAGATCCTCCTGCCTGTGCCTCCCGAGTGCTGGGATTAAAGGCGTGTGCCACCACCACCCTCATGGAATTTATTGTAGTGTGTGATAATCATGAATATAATACTGAGCTAAATAAAAGTTAAAATGAAATAAATACAGGGTTAATTCATATCTGCAAATATCATTAAGTGATGTATACGTATGAAACTCATGCAAAAAAGATATATTTAATATCCCCAACTATAATATGGAGCATGGATGTTACCTGTGGACTATGGGATAAAATATGGGCATACTATTAAGCCAAGGTAATCATAAAGGTTTACATAATTATTCACATGGTGAATCTCTGATTATTATCACATAACATAACAATCTAAAATATTAAATACATGTTTTAAAGAACAAAATAACATGCATTAAGCTGTTAATCTGCTAGTGATTTATTTTTCAAAAAATGCTTAATTTTAAATACCTATATTATTGGAACCCTAGGTCTGCACTAGGGAGCACAAATTCCAAGAGGACAGATGAGGCCTGGGAGAAGGGGCTCAAGAGGGCAGATAGCAGCAGTTTTATCAGTTCTGGAGAGATCAGAATGGGTGAGGGGAAGAAGAAAAGGGCAGCCTGCCTGAGTCACATTTCAGTGTGGTGGCTGTTGGTCTCTAGTAGAGAGTGGGTGTCTGAGTTGGAGGGGAGTTACAAAGCAAAGGATGTGAGTTAGAAAGGAATGCTGAAAGGCCCATTGGGGAAGAACTAAGGAGAATGTAGGTCTACACCAAGAGGGCAATTCCAAATGGTCTTGTATTGTTTATCTTAACTATTATTTATATAACAAAATTTCAGAAAAAAAGCAATAAGAAAACAGGGGAGGAATAAACGAGGGAGAGATCTCTTCACTTGATACTTATTATAATCTAGTAATTATTTTTCTCAGCTGCATCTGCCAGGAACAGAGTTACAGTATATGATTTGCATACTGTTATACAAAAAAACCATGTTTTTCTTTCTTATTATCCATAAGGTCCTAGAGACTATTGGATTCTAAATTTGGCATTTTCAGTTTTTTGTTACCATATATTATAGTTTCTTATTACATGCGCTTTATTTATTTATTTTGTTTATTGGATATGTATATGTGTGGGTATGCATATGTAGATCAGAGGACAACTTGTTGAGGAGGCTGTTTGATTCTGTCCTACCATGAGGGTCCTAGCAACTGAAATCAGATCATCAGGTTTGGAGTCTTCTACCTACTGAGGCATCTCATTGGCATTCTTACGTATTCTACTGGTTGAAATAAAAAAGCTAAGACAATCATTTTTTCTAGTTAATATATCATGTCTCTATGTGTTCCCAATAAATCTCTTCTGAATTACAGACTTCATTAATACAGATGAAGATAAGTACATTCCTTTCTATGTACATTTAACTGCTTACACTATCTGATGTTGAAATAATGTAATAACAATATAATAATTTTCCCATGTTGCTGTGACTTTTAAGATTAAAATGAATGATTTTGTAATATTTTATAAGCTTTATAATATTTTATAAGATAAATAGTATATTTTCTTCTATATGGGGTAGAAAAGAATTTGTATCAGCAAATTCTGCTCCAATACAGACACTAGAAACTTGCATGTATTTTGTTATTAGCCAGCTTTAAATAATTTTACTGTCATATAAAAATGAGTATTTTTAATTTACCTAAATCCCTTATACATGGGTTCAATTATGTAAATGATCTTTTAATTGAATTCAATAATTTTCTTTTCTTTGTTGTTCTATTTTCTTGATAAGGGAAGATGGACAGAAAAATGGGAAGAATTGGAAGAGGCAGAGAACATAGCCATACACAATTTATGAAGGAGTGTATAAAAACCAATGAATGATAAAATGTTCTTGCCCGTGGAAGCTGGTAAAATAGTAACATAAAATATATACTTTGTGCTTTTAAACTTGTATATTATTCACCTGAATGAAGGTGATGAATAAAAATTTCAAAGAAACTGAAATTGGTATTTTTACTGCCCTCTTGCAAAAATAAAGGCAGACAATGGAAATCCTGGCATAGGTTCTATCCTTCCATTCTTCCAGAAGGATTTCTTAGGAAATTCAGTCATTAACTTGGTGTGCTAGGAAAATTTATCACCAAAGTTAAATTGAAAATATAGCTATTTATTTTATCTATTATAATTTTGGAATTATTGTACTCATGAGGTTTAATACATAAAAGCACAGTAAAACCCTAAGACTATGTAAAAATCCAAACAATGCATACTAAAAAAATGAGAATAATTCCAAAAACTATTGCTCCAATATTTAGTATTTCTCAATCTTATCTCATTGCCAGACTCTGCTCTTGATTACACATACTGATCTCCTGGAGCTGTTTTAATTCTGTCCTACCCTCACATTCAAATGATCTTTGTAAACTCATATCCACTGCTTTCCCAGTTTTAAGTTGTTGATGCTAAGGCATTTGTATAACAGAAGTCAACTTCAGCATCTTCACAGGCACCCATGAAGCTGCTATTCAGTCTTTGTGATTGCCGTATATTGTTGGCTATCATCATTATTAAAGCCTTAATTTGAAAGCTCAGAAGTCTGAAGAGTAAATATTTGAAATGAATTTTGAATGAATACATGAAATGAAATTTGAACATGTAAATATTTTCTCCTCTTCTCCTTAAATCCAACAAGTTTCATGGGGCGGGAGGTGTGTGGAAGAGTGTGAATCCTTTTCTTATAAGGAGATATTCTAACTAGAATAAATATCTATGTAATTTAGAGAAATCTAAAGTTATATTTCCTTTATAATACTCTAGCCTCCCACATTCATTTCCTTCAGTTATACTGATTAATTGGAGTTAGAGAAGATTAATGGTAGGTGTTCTGGGGGAAAGTTGGGGTAACCTTGCCTAGAAAAGACTATAAAAGTCATCGTTTGAAGTTCAAGAATGTCATTTAATAAACCAATCTGACCACTTGTACAACACAATAAACAAAGAAGAAATAATGATATCAAAACCAGTAAGAACTAAGATATAATTACTTCTGGTTAGACATAGTTTTTCTTTTGTTTTTCCTATCTTTTTCTTTTATTTTCTTCATAGGGAAAATAGACTTTCTTTTTTCTCAAATAACATATGCCGAATGTGGTTTCCCTCACCTTCTACTCCTCCCAGTTCCTTTCCATCTCCACTCCTATCTGGATCCACTCCCTTTTTGTATCATCAGAAAGCAAGCAGGGTTCTAAGGGATACTAATAAAATATAATGAGATGAAACAAAAGCTAACACAATAGAATAGAAAAATAAACTACCAGAAGGAAAAGAGCTAAAGGAACAAGAAACAGACACATTTGTTCCCACTTTCACATACCCCATAAAAATACTAGTCTGTAAGTAATAACATGTGTGGTGGTAATCTAATTGTATTGAAATATTATTTTGATTTGTACTGAAATATTAATTTGATTGTATGTTAATAAATAAAGTTGTCTGGGGGTCAGAGCTATTAGAGCCATAGCAAGAGTGTGGCGGTGGTGGCACACGCCTTTAATCCCATAGATATCTGTGTGTTCAGGGTCAGAGCTATTAGAGCCATAGCAAGAGTGTGGCGGTGGTGGCACACGCCTTTAATCCCATAGATATCTGTGTGTTCAGGGTCAGAGCTATTAGAGCCATAGCAAGAGTGTGGCGGTGGTGGCACACGCCTTTAATCCCATAAGATCTCTGTGTGTTCAGGGATACAGCCAGCATTGGAGACATATGCCTTTAAGACCTAGGGGGCTGTACATTCAGACAGTGACGAGGCAGTCATGTGTTTGGGTTTACAACCAATGAGAAGGCAGAACAACATACTTTAAAAATACGAACCGACAGGAGGTAGGTCTCTTTTCGCGAAGCTGGGACAGCAGGAGGAAGGGTGAGATTTTAGCTCTGAGCTCTGACCTCTCGGCTTTCTCTTTTACATTGTTTCTGTGTTTCTTATTTAATAAGACGGTTGGTTACATCTACATCTGGCGCCCAACGTGACAAGAATCCATTAAAAACTGCTTGGCTTGGCGGCAGGTCCGCTTTCCCGCAAGGGCGGCAGGCGGCCCGCGGCGGCGGCGGCAGCGGCGGCACACGGCGGCCGGCGGCGATCGGCTTGTTAGTCCGAGCTGCTGGCGTCCTAGTCCGGGTAGCAACTTCTAGCCCGGGCCTAGGTCTGTGAGCAGCTTGCCTAAAGCCGGTGCTACAAACAACTCAGACCTGCCCTGCCTGTAAAGCCAACGCACGTGGTCGGAGCTTAAGGAAGCCAGACCCAAGCCTTGACTCGGCACAAGAGGGAACACGTGGCTGCATTTAAGCTTTAGCCGGCTACGCTTTCTTGTGCGTTCTCTCTTCTCTCTCTCTCTCTCTCTCTCTCTCTCTCTCTCTCTCTGGATTTACACCTGGGACACTAGGTGGCTGCTTTGAAAATCCCCTCGGATTTCTACTGTTCTACGCAGATTTGGTAAGTCATAATATATCAGATATTTTAAAGGAAACTATCTAAAAGAGAATTTTTTTTCCACATTAAAAAACAAATGGGTTTTATGTGTGCATTGGAAGAAAATTGGTTTTTGTTCGAAATTTTAGGCAGTCTGGCAATGGAACAACTATATAATATTAGTATTGGTGGAATTATGCACCTCATCACTATAATAATCCACATTTTAATATTTAAAAAGATAGTCCATTTAAGTGCCAGGATAACAGCGTTAGAAGAACTTGTTAAACCTGTAAAAATTCAGACAGAAGAAATTAACAGTGAAGTTGTTTCAAGTCGGGATCATAAGGTTGCAGAAAGAAAGCCTGTTTTCACACAGTCACCCTTAATTTATCCTGTAACAGTACAGCAGATGCCTGATCAAATAGCTACACAAAATACTTGGGCTCCAATTGAAATGTTGGATTTAAAAAGGTTTAAGGAGGCAATAGTATCTTATGGCATGCATTCCCCATATGTAAAGCAAATGTTAAACACTTGGTCAACATATAATAGGATAGTACCACAGGACTGGCGGGACCTCGCACAAGGTGTTCTGGAACCCAGCCAGAGACTTCAATTTCTGACTTGGTTTAAGGAGGAGGCTAAAAACATAGAAAAACAGTGGAGGGATAAAGGAGTACAAGTTTGCCAGGATCAGCTTATGGGCGAAGGCCAATATGCTTCAGCACAAGCACAATGTTTATATGATGTCCAAACCCTAATTTTATGTCGAACGGCAGCCTTGAATGCATGGGACAAAGTTGAGGAACCAGGAAAAAAATCTGAGTCATTTACAAAGGTGAAGCAAGGCCCAAAAGAGTCTTTTACAGATTTTTTACAAAGACTGGCTTCAGCAGTAAAGAGAACGGTCTCGGATTCAGAAGCTGGTAAGGCAATAATTGAATCTTTGGCCTTTGAGAATTCGAATGCAGCATGCAAAAGAATAATCAGGCCATTAAGGGCAAGATCTGCACCTATGGAAGATTGGATTAGAGAAACAATTAATGTTGAAGCTGATGAGCATGATGATACATGGGTAGGAGAAGTAATTTCAAAAGGTTTGAGGAGTGTTAGATGTTTTGGATGTGGAAAGCAAGGACATTTGAAAAGGGACTGTAGACAGGTCATTTCCAGAAACAATGTTTCTTCAAGGAACAATGGCAACAGAATGCCCCTTCCTTCTGGAGTATGCAGAAGGTGTGGTAAGGGAAAACACTGGACCAACGAATGTAGATCAACAAAGGACAGACAGGGTAATCCTTTGCCTCAGTCTTCGGGAAACTCCCAGAGGGGCCTCAGGCAGGCCCCCAGTGCAAATCCAGTTCAAACCTTTCCGGCAGCCATAGAGGAAATGCCTGCTCTGGAGAGCGATTAAATAACCAAATGCCTATTGGAATAAATCATGCTGGTCAGAATGATGAAACAGAGAGAATAGAAAATTCAGGAGAAAACATAAAGAAAATTTTTTGGCAAACTTCTATTAATGAACAAAGACCAAAATTAACGATAAAAATAAATGGTGTTTTGTTGTCTGGTCTGGTAGACACAGGTGCGGACGTTACCATAATTGCACCAGAATTTTGGCATCCAACTTGGCCTCTTCAGGAGGTAAACGTTCAACTGTTAGGAATTGGGACATTATCTCAGGTGAAACAGAGTGCAAGATGGCTCGAATGTATAGGTCCAGAAGGACAGAGAGGAAAATTAAAACCATATGTAGCTAACATAACTATGAACCTGTGGGGTCGAGACTTGTTGCAACAATGGAATACTCAGATTAACATCCCTCCAATCTCAGAAACAAATCATAAACTAGCACATGTTACTGAGAGAAATATTAGAAGATATTGTTCTAATGAGTGGTCACCAGCCATCCATATTATACAAGAACAGGGCACAATAACTGATGATCTTCCAAAGACACCAACAGCTCTACCTTTAAAATGGTTAACAGACAAGCCTGTATGGGTCCAGCAATGGCCTTTAACAACAGAGAAACTCCAGGCTTTAGAAGAGCTGGTAGAAGAACAGTTAAATGCTCAGCATATTGAAGAATCAACCAGCCCTTGGAATTCTCCTGTATTTGTTATTAAAAAGAAATCTGGTAAATGGAGAATGGTAACAGACCTTAGGGCAATTAACAAAGTAATTCAGCCAATGGGTTCTCTACAATCTGGGATGCCTTTGCCTACTCTGTTACCAAAAGGATGGCCTCTCATAGTTATTGATTTAAAAGACTGTTTCTTTTCAATACCCTTACAAGAAAAAGACAGAGAAAGATTTGCTTTTACAGTGCCTACTTATAATAATTCTCAACCAGTTAAAAGATTTCAATGGAGGGTCCTCCCACAGGGAATGTTGAATAGCCCAACTCTGTGCCAATATTTTGTACAACAGCCATTGGAAGTGATACGTAAAAAATTTCCTAAATCTATAATTTATCATTATATGGACGATATTTTACTAGCTGACTCAAATGCAGATACTTTAGAAATAATGTTTGAAGAAGTAAAGAAAATTTTGCCTCGCTGGGGATTACAAATTGCTCCTGAAAAGATACAAAGAGGAGATTCTATTAATTATTTAGGATATAAAATAGAGCTACAAAAAATTAGACCCCAAAAGGTGCAAATTCGGAGAGATAGACTACAGACTCTTAATGACTTTCAAAGATTATTTGGAGATATTTCTCATCTACGAACTATTGTTGGGGTAAAAAATGATGAACTGACTAATTTGTTCAAAACCTTAGAAGGTGACAAGGACTTAAATAGTCCAAGAGAATTATCACCTGAAGCTGAGAAAGAAATAGCCTTGGTAGAAAAGAAAGTGCATGAAGGACACGTGAATCGTATTGATCCAAAGCTGGATTGCATTTTGGTTATCTTACCTTCTAGGCGTTCTCCTACTGGAATATTAATGCAGAGGGAAGATATTATATTGGAATGGATATTTTTACCAAATAAACCAAATAAAAAATTAAAAACTTATGTGGAAAAAATCTCTGACTTGATTTACAAAGGAAAAATGAGACTTCGTCAATTAGCAGGCATAGACCCAGCAGAAATTGTCGTACCATTAACTAAGGAGGACATTGAAAAATTATGGACAGAAAGTGAACCTTGGCAAAGAGCTTGCAGTAATTTTTTGGGAGAAATTAACAGCAAATATCCCAAAAGCAATAGAATTGATCTTATAAAGAGAGCTGAATGGATCTTGCCTCGAATTGTACGGCAAAAACCCATATCTGGAGTTCGTACATTTTATACAGATGCCAACAAAGAAGGAAAGGCAGGTTACAAATCAGAAAATTTAAGTAAAGTGGTTCAAAGTCCGTATAATTCAGTGCAAAAATCAGAATTGTATGCTATTCTGTTGGTATTAATGGATTTTTCAGAACCTCTCAACATAGTAACTGACTCTCAGTATGCTGAAAGAGTGGTGTTACATATTGAGACTGCAGAATTTATCCCTGATGCTTCAGAATTAACTTCACTATTTATTCAATTACAAGATACAATCAGGAAAAGGAATCATCCTTTATATATAACTCACATTCGATCCCATACTGGTCTGCCAGGCCCTCTAGCACAAGGCAATGAAGAGATTGATAAATTATTGATAGGAAATGTGCTGGAGGCCTCAGAATTTCATAAAAAACATCACGTTAATAGTAAAGGTTTAAAAAAGGATTTTTCCATAACCTGGCAACAAGCCAAAGAAATAATAAAGAAATGTCCTACTTGTTCCTTCTACAATCAGACGCCATTACCAGCAGGATGTAACCCAAAGGGTACTCAGAGAAATGAAATCTGGCAGATGGACGTGTTTCACTTTGCAGAATTTGGAAAATTGAAATATGTACACCACACTATCGATACTTATTCAGGATTTCAATGGGCAACTGCTTTGAGTTCTGAAAAAGCTGATTCTGTAATCACTCATTTGCTAGAAGTTATGGCCATCATGGGTATACCTGCACAAATCAAAACTGACAATGCTCCATCATATGTCTCTGTTAAAATGAAACAGTTTTTTGCTTATTACAATATAAAGCATATTACAGGCATACCACATAATCCTACAGGTCAAGCAGTTATAGAAAGATCAAACAGAACTCTAAAGGATATGCTAAATAAACAGAAATGGGTAACAAAAACCCCCAGAAATAGACTGCATAATGCTCTTCTAACTTTGAATTTTCTGAATGCCAATGAGAAAGGAACAACAGCTGCAGAGAGACATTGGATAATAGAAAAAACTACAGAATTAAATCAGCCTATATACTTTAAGGATGTGCTGACCTCAGAATGGAAACCAGGGTATGTATTACATTGGGGACGTGGTTTTGCTTTTATTTCTACAGGAGAAGATAAGCTGTGGGTACCATCAAAATTGATAAAGGTTCGATGTGAACAAGAGAGACCTCTTAATTAGAGGAGGTGATAGTTCATCAACCAGCATGAACATCCAATTTAAACTAACTTGTATCAATAACACATGCCTTTTCATTTAATCTGATAATAACTTGTCAAAAGGAAACATCCCCAAAATTAGTCTTGGGGAAAGGTTTTTGTTTTTGTCTTTTAGGAGAATGAAGGTTAAGGAATCTGAAGAACACTGGACAAATGAGACAACTGAAGAAAAGGGACAAATCATCTATCCCAAGAAACAGAGTGAAACGGTGTATGGGTATATATTATCTAAAAAAAATTTTATGTCTTCCTAAATGTTTGTTTCTGCTTTTCTCTAAAGATTTAACACTATTGGTCTTCTAACAGTCCCAGTTCAATTAAAATTTAAAGCTGACTTTGGAGTTGGAGAATGGCTCTCTCCTTCTTTAAAATCAAGCATGTTGTTAAAAGGAAAATGCAAACTCCCTGTATCATGCCAGAATAAGAGCCATTTTCTGCTATGGTACAGGACAAAAGCAAAATTAATTAAGGGACTATTCTATTACTAATCTCAACTCTTTGATTCTATTCTGATTCTTTAAACTGTTCTCAAAGTATAAATTTTATATCAAAATTTACAAGATTAATATATATTATATTAATATATATATACATTTTAAACTTTGTTAAGATATGAATGGTCACATAGAGTACTAACTAATTCTAGAAAAAAGGCTAGCTGCATATATATGTTTTTGTGTTCGAGTCTCTTATCAGTTTTCTGCAGGAAATCACGGCCTGGCCTAACATCAACTGAAGTCTCCAGAAAGAAGATGGGGCCCCACAACAACAACAATTCCACGTGGACAATAATAATATTAAGCTGACAAACATCATCCACAGATCAGCTATGAACTACAAGATGCTCAGAGCAATTTTGAGATGACTAGCTGAGATGATTCAGTCTCAAAGACTACTTGAATAAGGACTTGAGATAAACCCTAAACTTTGGCATTATACACAGACTGGATAATGAAGGATATAGTTACCTCTCCTAGAATTTGACAATTAACCTAAAATTTTTCTTTCAGGATAAAGAAAACTTCGCCCATACCCAGCAGGAAGCAATTTTAAGAATACGACGCCCACATTCCCAAAGAGGTGGTGTGGGGCGGGTGGTTTTTTGGTCTTTTTAATGGGTTTTGGGTCTGGGATAATTTTCAGTATTTAGGGGGGTTGGTTACAAGTTATTGTCAAGGGTTAGGAAAAAGGCTAAGCAAAGGAGATTAGATTTAAGGTTCTTGTTTAAAAAAAAAAAAAAAAAAGAAAGAAAGAAAGAAAGAAGAAAAAAAAAAAAAAGAAAGAAAAGAGAAAGACAATTACTAGTTTTAAATACTTTACATTGGATTGAATTGTTTTATATTGTACACAAATTTGAAACTGATATTGTTAGAAAATGCTATATGTATATTTCTAATTGTATTTATTCCATCCATTTAACAATGTAATGCAAATTTCTGATCCTTGAATGTTATTATTATCAACTATCAGGATATAAAGAAATGAAAGCTAGTAGTTAGACATTATCATAGAACTTGTAGTCATATTAGATATGTTTTAAAAATTGAGCAGAGATGTTTTAGACAGGTCATCTTCAAACCCTTCAGAGATCTACAGAATATGGCATTTAAAATGTTTTAATAACTTAGAAAATTTTTCTTTTTTGAGACATGTCGGCTCCTGGCAGTACCAATCTACTTTAGAGAAAATATGGGCATTGAAGAAACTGCATATGGAGTCAACTTTCATTCTGGCAAAAGTTAGCCACTGGACAACAAAGTATCCTCGAATCAACAGGACAAAATGGACAGACAGATCACGAAACAAGGGACTACTGATTCTTGCCAAAACAAGTGTGGTTATGGCTTTATCAAAAGGCATCTTCTGAGGCCAGGACAATATGGCCCCATCCCTGAAGTGGCCTTCGCATCCGGAAAAGGTACAGTGCCCTTTTCTTCGAAGGCAGCTTAACAGGCAGAGGGCCGATGGATTCTGTTGTTCAATGGAACAGCAGCTGAAAGCTCATGCCTCTCAAAAGTAGACTGGCATTTAATAGAGGGATGTGGAGAAGAAGGGGATGCTGAGATGAAGCCATATATACACAGCCAAGAAGAATGGACAGCTGAATTAAAAAACTGTCAACAATTTCCAGAATTTAAAATCCTGAATCATGACAGGACACTAGTGGAATTCAGGTGTTTCTGGTACGTGGACTGCTCTCACCCAATGTGAGGTTGAACTGTTGACCTTGTGTACATCCTACTTCACAAATGAGTCTGTCAGATACACTAAGCCTATAGGCTGAAGATGATGCCCCAACACTGCGGAGAAACCTCAGGTGACTGCCCAGGCAGCTGGCTGTTTCTGTCAACTCACAAAATTTTTTTGGAAGTTGCTTGCATGCACTTCCTGTTTTTATTTTTGTTAGCTAATATTATTCCCTTCTTGGGTCTCTGAGGGAGTTGAAGATTAGTTAGTTATGGTTGAAGATTAGTTAGTTATAGTTGAAAATTAATTAGGATAGAAAGTACATTAGATACATCTTGGAATTATCAAAATAGGATAGATAATGGAATTATTTTCTCTGATTCGTCAAATACCTGTTTAGGTATTTATTACTTGTATATATTGTATATAGTTATTGTACTTTTGTATATAGTTTTTCTTTTGTTAGTCATAACCTTTTGCTTTTTTTCTTTTTATTAAAATAGAAAAGGGGAAATGTGGTGGTAATCTAATTGTATTGAAATATTATTTTGATTTGTACTGAAATATTAATTTGATTGTATGTTAATAAATAAAGTTGTCTGGGGGTCAGAGCTATTAGAGCCATAGCAAGAGTGTGGCGGTGGTGGCACACGCCTTTAATCCCATAGATATCTGTGTGTTCAGGGTCAGAGCTATTAGAGCCATAGCAAGAGTGTGGCGGTGGTGGCACACGCCTTTAATCCCATAGATATCTGTGTGTTCAGGGTCAGAGCTATTAGAGCCATAGCAAGAGTGTGGCGGTGGTGGCACACGCCTTTAATCCCATAAGATCTCTGTGTGTTCAGGGATACAGCCAGCATTGGAGACATATGCCTTTAAGACCTAGGGGGCTGTACATTCAGACAGTGACGAGGCAGTCATGTGTTTGGGTTTACAACCAATGAGAAGGCAGAACAACATACTTTAAAAATACGAACCGACAGGAGGTAGGTCTCTTTTCGCGAAGCTGGGACAGCAGGAGGAAGGGTGAGATTTTAGCTCTGAGCTCTGACCTCTCGGCTTTCTCTTTTACATTGTTTCTGTGTTTCTTATTTAATAAGACGGTTGGTTACATCTACAAACATGCACACAAATAGAAGAAGGATAAAAAGAGAGAGGGAAATAATAGAAATGAAATAAAATAAAAATAAAAAGATTTTCAAAAAGGAAAAAGCCATGGCCAACATTTTGAGACAAGAAACCTCCAAAGATGCCATTGAGTTCATTTCCTGTTGGCTGTCTACAATTGGACATGCAGCCTACTCTTGAGAGTAGTTTGTTTCCCCAGTGAGATTCTCTTAGATAAAACTAAATTTTCCTTTGTAAGAGGTTGTCAACTGGAGATTGTTTCTGAGTTAGGGATGGAGGCATGCATGGAGGCATTCTTTCAGCTCTAGGAACCCATCTGGAGCAGACCTGCACGGGAGGTCCTGTGTATGCTGCCCCAGTCTTTGTGAGTTTATATGATCAGTTCTCAGTTGATTCAGATGATCTTCTTCTCTCAGTGTCGCCCATCCCCTCTGCCTCTTACATTCTCTCTGCCTCCTCTTTCACACCCTGTTTAGCGATGAATGTTCCAAGGTCTCTGATTCGCTGCATGACATCTGGAGTGGTTCTTTGAACTTGTTCCCATCTGCTGCAGAAGGAAGCATCTCTGATGATGGCTGAGCAAGGCACTGGTGGATGAATATAGTAGAATGTTATGAGGAGTCACTCTATTGTTTTTTATTTGTTTGTTTTGTTTGGTTGAACTTTCCTATTTGATTTTACTCCAAGTCCCTGACGTATCTAGTATCAGTTCTTGGTCACCGCACCAATGTGAGGCATGAGTTCCATCCCATGAAGTGGGCCTTAAGTCAAACCAGATACGGGTTGGTGACTCCCACAGGCTTTGTGCCGCCATTGCACTAGCATATGTTACAGGCAGGACAGCATTTTACATCAAAGGGTTTTAGCCCCTTTTCTTTTAATAGTGTAGCTATTAAATATGATGGTGAAGGTTCTTTTTTTTTTCAGGAAGAGATGTCATTTTGGGAAAATTTTCTGGAAAAAAAATGTCATACGGGAACAAGGTTCCCATATATATTTTTATTGTCTGACATTGCCTATAAAACACATACGTGAAAGGTAAAGGCCTATTTGGAGGGGAAGATAAATCCTTAGTTTAAACAAAATAAGATTCACGGAATTAAGGCTTCTGCAACTGCTTGAATACGGTTCAAGACTGTACACTTTCAGACCTTTCTGCGGCACAGTTGAACGCTAAAGAATATGCAGGGTACCATTGTCTTCACATATTTGAAGCTGTTTCTAAACTGTTACAAATGACACTCAAATCAACAAATAAATCCCAAAACAGAATAGGAAAGCCTCACACAAATAAAAACTGAAATAACTAAGAAGCATGAGAAAACCAGTCTTGGAATGAATGGGTCACGGGTGCTGTTAGATTTCCAGGACACCATGAGGAGACCAAAGGCAGAAAGAGAGCAGTGCCTGCCTTTCAACCACCAGACCGTGTTTATTAGCACATACAGCCAGGGATGCCTCTTTCCAGTAGGAAATTTAGAGGTCTGCCAGGGGAAAAGTCTGGCTACAACCTTTTATTGGCTGGAGGGTTTGGGCCAATGGAAATTATTCTAGCCATGGAGAGCTCCTCTGCAGCCCCTCCTCCCTGAAATTGTTTGCCTGCAGTGAGACAGATGATCTTAGAAGACAGGCTGTCTCAACAGGTATTCCTGGTGCTGACCAATAAGTCTGAGCGAGATCTTCTGAACTCTTACAGAAATCCCATGTTACAACTGAGACTTCTATCAGTTACTAACTAGTAAGCTATTTGGAAACCAAAACTACTTACATTTAAAAGTTTTCTTTGACGTCTTAAGGGGCAGGAGCTGTGGGACTTGTTCAAAGGGACAGTGCCTGAGAATGGCAAGAGTGGCTCTCCTTGTGTCAAGGTCCGAGACATACTTGGCAAGGACCTGTGGACAATTTGCTGTATAATTCTGGGCATGATCTCTGGAGTATGTGTGTTACATGCTCTCCTTGCTTTCACCATGCCAGCTGTACTGCTGGCCTGAACCAGTCATGGTATCGTGACTTTTGATGACACCTCTTTGGATAACTATTCTAGAAAGAATGGTTTTAACCTTAAGATCTTTAAAGAAATGGTATTAAATAGATGATATCAGGAGTGAATGGGAACATTCAAGGAACAGGGAATAAAGCAGACTCATAGACACCTTCTGTTCCCTTATTTCTAATAACTGTACCAGTACTCCAAGTTAAGAGAGAGACATAAGGGCAAGGGATGAACAGGGCTGACTATTAAGAGTAAGTTTCTAGGTTATGTTGCTTATAGGATAAAAGGAAAAACCTGTATTGCCCCCAGAGGGGATAGAGTAGTACACAACATAAAATGGATTGATCCATCTCTGACTGGTGAGTTGATCATGAGAATCCACAATACAGATATAAATATTAACAACAGGAGACAAAACTGTCTCTCACCCTGAATGGCACTGTAACCACATATGTTGCTAACTGGTCATATTGTTCTACCTGGAGGTGTGCCTAGTTAGAACAATTTCATTGTAACTTGCAAAACCGCTCATGCTTCTGACTATAGAGAGAGTTCAAAAAGGTAATGTCTATGGGTGGGAAAGTTGGGAGATAGAAAAGGAAAGAGACAGGAACAAACTGGCAATTATTGTAACCATTGTTAGAAACTTACTAAGTAAAAGCTGGTTGTAAAACTGTTCATGCAAACTATTGAAACTGTATAAAGATGGCTCAAGCTATTGGGGCCACTTGTTTGAACAACAGGCAGTCACAATTTCTTCTTGGTTTTGACTCCACACATCCATCCCAGGTCCTCCAACCAGTCTGTAGCAAAGCCTCCAGCATTTAAGGACTTCCCATCAGTTTGTCAAAAAGGTCCCTGTTACTAAGGCTTCAGCTAAATTCTATTTGGCTTCTTATTGGGCACTCATCTGTTCACATTTCCCAGACTCTACTGTAGTTAAAGTGGGTGAGCAACTGAGTTATTGTCCGCCTGTCACATGACCACAAAGTACTTGTTTTATATACATAACTCAGATGATTTCAAATGAAAATGATGCATGAATTTTTAAAGGCATAAGGTTAAACTGGCATACTTTAACAGTATCCCATCTGCAAAGACTCACCAGAAAATAACTAAGCAAAACCCATGTGAGTTAACTGGCTTGGAAGGGTTTAAAATAATATTTAGGTTGCCATTTAAAATCTTTGCTCTATAACACATGTGAGCTCATTAGGGCTGTCATCTACTCTTTTTGACCTTTATACACAATGACAACCATTCTCTTAATTAGTGTCTGAAAACTGTTTACATAGAACATATTCCTTCCATTTAAGTAGTCATAAAGCTTGAACTATAAATTAGAAAAAATGAATAGTAACACTCCATTCCTTTTATGTGTTCAGATACACCTAGCATCTTAGATATACTTAGCATCTTATTTAGCTTTCATACCCTGAATACTGAAAATGTAATAGTACTAATTTAATAAAATTCAAATATATTTTGAAAATAACTATTTTATAAAAACAACTAATTTTTCCTAAATAGAAAATATAACTTATAAATCTTTTTTTTTTTTTTTTTTGGTTTTCAAGACAGGGTTTCTCTGGGCTTAGAACTTACTCTTTAGACTAGGCTGTACTTGAACTCACAGAGATCTGTCTGTCTCCAAGTGCTGGCATTAAAGGCATGTGCCACCACCTCCTGACCTGCAAACAACTGTTAGGGCTGCATGGGATAACCCTATCTTCTGCAGAACACTGGCCATAAATTCCAGCAACTCTTTTACCACTGTGTCCTTCTGCTTGATTTCCACAATTCTTCCATAGTCTCAGTATTCTACTTTCAGGCTGACATTTAGGAAAACACGGTGTACTTATCTTTCAGAGTCGTTTATTTCACAGACACAGTGAGACCTATCTCATTGCAAATACCTGGAATTTTGTTCTTTATTAGAAAATAATAATTATTTTATATAAACAAAATTTTCCATAACAATTTTTAAATTTCTACTAGCAAGTAGCAAAGCTCAGTCTGCACCTTAGCAATTATGAGCAGGTCTGCAATAATAATAAGAAGTCAAGTAGCTCTTAGGTATGCTGGTTTCATTTCATTAACTATATAGACTCATAAATTGGATAGCTGTATCTTATGGTAAATCTAGTTTGAGCAAATATTTTTAACTTTAGGAATAATGTGTACAATGCAATTCTACAACAATGCTAAAAACATTATATAGAGAAAGTTATTTTTAAACATAATAGGATATTTTTCTTGAATTTCTGAATTCCCCAACTTTTAGACTCTAGGTGAGGTTCTTTTCTTTTCTTTTCTTTTTTTCCAAGACAGGGTTTCTCTGTGTAGCTTTGTGCCTTTCCTGAAACTCACTTGGTAGTCCAGGCTGGCCTCGAACTCACAGAGATCCTCCTGCCTCTGCCTCCCGAGTGCTGGGATTAAAGGCGTGCGCCACCACCGCCCGGCCGTGAGGTTCTTTTCTTAAACTGTCATGGTAAGTAACTCAGTAACCAAATGTGATGCCTTTATTTCTTCAATTCTAATGTTTCTTTTGAGGTCTAGTATAGAGGAACCCAGGCATCAGGAACAGTGAATGTAAGTAGTTAGTATTTACAAGTCTAGAGTCATTTCAGTCTCTTCTCTGGTATCTAGAACCCATAAGAATCCATCCACCTCTGTCTTCTTACTTGCGCTGATGTCTGCTTCTCCACTATGCTGATGTTATTGATTGATCATAGATCCTGAAATGTCCATGTTTCCATGATAGGTATTTTATACTCAGTAATCCCCTTAACAGAGCATTTCATTATTTATTTATTTTGTTTACTCTAAATATGACAGATGCTGTTAAAATTAAAAGGAACAACAACTTTCCAGAATTAACGAACATCTTGTGGATAGTCCAGAAGGGAAATTGGCAGTGATAAGGATAACTCACAATTACTTTAAAAAAAAAAGATCAAATGGATAGAACTAATATATTATAAAGTAAATTCATATCTACAGATACTTATTGGAGAGAATAGAAAAATTAAGGGAGTCAGGCTAACACTCTATAATAACATAGATTTTGTAAATATACACCTATGTATTTGTATCATGTAATTTAATAATCCAGGTGATTTAATTAAACATCAGAAAAAGTCTTCTTCTCTGGTGAGTAATAAAATGCTGGAAAGTTTACTCAAGGCACTTGAGGGGACACCTCCCTATAGCTCATTAGGCAGAGGATGACAATATTCTGACTTAGATAATTAAGTTATTCATCTGCTTTAAGAAGATGGTGAACTTTGATGAATTATCGATATTTGTCTTAGTGCTGAGAATGGAACAAAGAATCTTAGCAGAATTCTTACAACAGAATAAAGCCCCACTTCAACAGGAAATTGTTTTTGATTGGTTTTATTTTAACTTCTTGACATAAAGATGTTAGGAATAAAATTTGGAGGTTATATCTGCCAGAAACTTTCCTAATGTTTCTAGAATATGTCTGTAAATGGTTCATGTCATCTGGACATGTTTGTTTAAATTTAAAATTCGTTTATATTTTATATGATAGCCAAGAATAATGTGAACACTCCAATTTAAATTCGCAGATGACATTTATTGCAGCAGCTGTGGATAGAACACATATTTTTATTCTTTAAGCAGATGGTTGAATATGCATTTTATGATAATATGGCTTGGGTTGCTACAGGAAGGGGATCACCATAATTGAATGAGAACTATTTCCCTGGTCTCTCAAGTTGAGTAGATTACACCTTTTTCTTATTTATTTGGCTTATTCTCTTTACTTTCTGTTGGTATTTTTATTCTGAACATAACAAAAAGCAACTACAGTTTTTAATTTTTCCTACAGTCTGATTCTTCCTGTGTAAATGTGTAGGCAGTTGCAGAGAAGCCATCAAATAATTTGGCCTAATATTGATTAAAGAAACTGAAGTAAAAAGTTGTATCAGTCAAATATCATATATATTTTATTTATGTTTATGTATGCATATATATGAAAACAAGTAAAATGGTATAGAACACAAATAGCTGTGAAAAAATAATTTGTTTCAAGGTATGCTTCCTTTCATAGGAGTGAACAACAGTTATAGATGTCATTTAAAAGAAAGTTACAATATCTAATGACACATGTTTACATATTACTGAAACATTTCTCTTTTCCTAAAATGTTTTTTTCATTCTATTGATATATCAGTCCAGAATGACAATTTAATATTACATAAGGCAGAGAGGAGATTATTCTTTACCTAAATGAAATAATTTTTAAAAGTTACAAAAATATTAACAAAATATAATTGCAGTGCATTAAAATTAAGAGCATTCATTCATTCATTACAAATTATATCTTAGAACAGTGGCCTCTTCCAGGAGGAAGTATTTCATGCCAATGTATTTATGAAAGGTCTTATATTTTTCAGCACAAAAACATTTATTCAAATTAATATGTAAGGAAACAAAGAAACAAAAAGACAGAACAAAACAGACCAATGGAAAGCACTTCAAAAGTGAATCTAAAGGATGGAGAGAAGGTTCAGCAGCTTATCAGCAGCATGTGTTGCTCTTGCAGAGGACCTGGTTTGGTTCCCAGTACCCGTACTGGCACTGTGCAACCACTAGTACCTCCAACTCCAGGAGACCCAACACCCTTTTCTGGACCCTGAAGGCACCTGTGCACACATGCGCGCACGCACACACACACACACACACACAAATGAGGAATAAAAATAGAAATAATCTTTTAAAGCAAGATAATACATAAATGGCCGTAGAAGTAGTTCCAACTCTACTAGTAACCAGAGAGTAAACATTATAATATCCCGACATTACTAAGTAACCAAAATGCAAAAAGTAAGATGACCTTCAAAATTCAATTATATTTATACTAGTAATTATATTGAGCAGTTACAAGCTCAGTCTTCAACTGTTAGTATAAATTGAACATTCACTCTGACAGAATATTCAGCAAATTTGTGACCCATCATAACAAATGATAGCAATATATACAAATAGAAATATTCGATATATTCACAGATCTTCATCAAAACAATAATAGTACGGCTGTCATACAGTTTATGATGTCAGCTACCTAAATTACAATTAACAGTGAGATAGATTAGTACATTTGAAAATTGTGTTCTATCTCTGTCTCTCTCATTTATGTGTGTGTGTGTGTGTGTGTCTGTGTGTGTATGTGTGTGTATTGGTGGTTTGTATGTATATGTGGTGATTACTTTTAAGGTTTTTAATGTTAGCACACAATTAGCATTACCTAGGGAAAGACTCAGTGAAAAGTTGTCTAGACTTGGTTGTCCTGTGATTTTATATGTGGGAGATTATCTTGATCACATTAATTGAAGCAGGAAAACTTGCCCACTGTGGATGGTACTAGTACTTTGGACAGGGCACTTTGAGTGCTATAAGAATGTAGAATATCAGTCTAGTCCATGCATAAATTCATTGTTTTCTGTACTTAACTGTGACCAGTTCTCTCAAGTTGCTGTTGTGACTTCCCTGTAATGAAGGAATTGTGAGCCTAATAAATTCTTCCTTAACTTGTTTTAGTCAGGATATTTATCACAGCACTAGGTAATAAAACTAGAGCAGTACATGTATTTTAAATGTGCTTAGCCTCATAGGTACTATTTCTCGGCATCTGGATTCCAAATTTATTGGTCCATTTAGTCTTCCTCATCTTTGTGTGAGTCTCTCATGATTTTTAGCTCGTTTCCTATTCTACAGTGGTATCTCAACTTTGTTTCTCAGAATCCTTCTCATTAAAATTAGCCTTTGTGCATGCAGTTTCTCAACAGTAAGTTAGAGAGTCTATAAGTCAATTTTAGTCCTTCTAATAAGCTCTTTGTCATTCTGTCCAAAAGGAATACACTTTGGAATGTCTGGGTCTTAATTCTCATTAACTTGTTCACACCATTTTCTGACTAATTTTGAGATGTGTATCTAAGGAAAGCATGAGAAAATAATTCCTATTTGTGGGTAAGGTTAAAAGCGGATCTTCTTAGAAAGTCATATGCAGCCCATAGCAGTAATGGCTCCATGAATTCAATTACCTTATTTGCAAATCTGTCACTATTTTGACACACTGACTTTCAATTATTCCTTTCTTAGCACTGCTATGATCTTAAAGTGCAGGGCAATGAATCCAGGATTTATGGTGTTTAATGCTTCTACAGAAAAAAAAAAGACTATTCACTAATAAACATTATAAATTGATAAATAAAAATAAAGCATGTAGATGAATATTCATTCAAAATGAAATCATTTTCCCTATACAGAGTCTGTGAAAGAAGGACTATACAATTTAAAAATCAACATCTCATGCTAACACTATTTCTCCTACAGTAGCATTTTTTGCTCTAGTGTAGAAACTTCTTTACTTATATGCTCTGGTACTGAACTTTGTGACCTTTCACTACGTCTTATTATTCTAATTTATTTTATTATTTTATTTATATTGGTGTTTTACTTGCATGTATGTCTGTATACCACATGCATGTGGTGCCCTCAGAAGTCAGAATAAGATATTGTATCCCCTGGAACTGGAGTTAGAGATGGTTGTGAGCAGACATATGTGGTCTGGAATTAAACATGGATTCTCTGGAAGAATAGTCAGTACTCTTAACACCAGAGCCCCATATTCTAAACACTCAGAGTAAAGGTTTCCTTATTTTTAAAAGCATCCTAGCCATGGCAGAGAGATGGCTCAGTGGTTAAGTGCACTGACTGTCCTTTCAGTGGACCCTAGTTTAACTCCCTTCATGTCAATGGCAGCTAACAACCATATGTAATTAAGTTGCAAGGAAACTGGTGCTCTCTTTGGTCCTCAGGTCACCAGTATGCAGGTGGTAGGTGTGTGTTGGCCAAACACTCATACACATAGATAAAAATAAATAAATCTTACAAAAAATAAATCTAGTAATCATCATCCCATTTTCTACCTTTGATCAGCCAGTGTGGGTTATTTCCAGCTCTCATTCTCTGCAACCTACTTGCTTTGTTTTCCTAACAAAGTTTCCTCCTGTTGCCCATGTGTCTCTTATTCTCTCCATCCCCTAGGACTTTGTATGCACTGGTGGTTTTATCTAAAATGCCTTTGTTCTTTGTCAAATAAGAAGAATTTTTTTTAACACAGTTTTCACTGTTTAGCCTAAGCCATATCTGTGGATAAGGAGTTTTTTCTGGTAGCAAGCTAAACTCTCCACGTGCATGTTTTGAATTCCCTGACTATGGTTATTTATATCCTCAAACATTGCCTAGTAGTGCCTCAGGAGTAAACACTGTGCCTTTTTTGCCCTATGCAATATCCTAATGGCTCATACCAAAGTACTAGTATTTCAGTGCTCTCTGGTTATGTATGTTTACAATTTAAATCATGTTACCTTTTTTTTTTAAGTTTGGGTAAAAATATCAAGGCCTTATAAAGCATGGAATGTGAATCATGGTTTGTTTCTTTGTCATCAATGTTAAACATTGAGTGTTTATTATTATGTAAGTATGCATACACACGCGTGTGCTTGTGTGTGTGTGTATGTGTGTGCACCTATGTTTTCTTGTATCATTGTGACCTTGCTCTGGGTATTACAGATAAAATATGAGATATATTTTATAGAAACATGGTGAAGGCATACATAACATTGTTGAATAAAGAATATTTGGAAAAAACATGGCTAGAACTGTTTCCTCAGTTCCAAAAAATTATGTGAATAAAGAAGAATTTGCTGCAGAATCAGCTGCCAATTCCCTTGAAAACAACCTTTATCGAACTAGCTGATAAAAATAATACAGTACCATTTATGCCTCAGGAAAAATAAGGGAAGCCACCCTGAATTAATACATTATAAAAAGCAATGATCGCAGTCCTGGGGGAGGATTTGCCCTGGAGGAGGTGGGAATGGGGGGTGGAATGGGGGTAAGGGGAGGGGGTGGGAGGGGGGAGAATAGGGGAACCCGTGGCTGATATGTAGAACTGAATGGTATTGTAAAATAAAATAAATAAAAGTAAAAAAATGGTAATTATTTGATACTAAATTTTTATCATCACACAGCTCCAAAGTCTTTTAGAATTATTTCATGCTGGGAACAGCACATTCAGAAAAGAAGGTGAAATGTTATATTGAGGGCTCTGAGTTTTTTTGTTTTTTTTTTTAAATGGACTATGTTTTAAGAATGATTGAATCTGATGCTTTGTTCTCAGCTTTACTGGCCAGCTCAGTAGCTTTGAAGAATGCCATTTAATAAAAACATTACGGAGCCCAGTAGCCATTCAAATATAACAAAAAGATGTTTGAACAGAGGTTTCTTGCATGGGTAGGCAATACATTTCCCCCAAGATACAGTCTATTAAATGAAGATTTTGGTGCCATTCACAGTATACTCCCTACTAGATATTGATCAGGGGGGCTCTGGTGGCACAAGGGTACTGGCACATTACAGCCACCGACCTTGCTTCTGGTTGCTCATTATTACCAGAAAGTAAGACCCTAATAATGAAGATAGAATGCACTTTAGTTGCAGGATATAGAGAAATCCATTAGGACAGACCAATAACTTTCTTTCTTTGCTGACTAGTGCCAGAAGGTGCTATGCAGGTCACTGGGGAGGAAAAACATGAATGGTCTTATGCAGTACTGGTCCCTGCATCCTACAATAGCAACCTACCTGAAAAGATAGAACCATTGGTGGAGTGGTAACAGAAAGGTTTTGAGGGTAAACAGCCACTTTTTGATTGGCTGTGAGTCCTACTTCACAGGAGTAGATTCATACATAGTATGGCAATCATGGTCAAAACTCATGTCTCTGAAGATTTTAGCCCCAAGATGGAAACTACTTCTGTTGTTTTTCTAAATGCACATATCAAATTGTTTTCAGAATATTTCCGTTTATAAGTTAGTGCTGCTCTCAACTTTGGCCAGAGAAACCTCTTCCTTTTGTGGGTAGCAATGAAAAGATTTAACTGGCCAAGACATTGACATTGATAACTGTGGAATGATCATTCCCAGAGGGTATTTAGGAATGTTCATTTGTAAACCTTCATCAACCACTCTGACCAATCAAGGTCCAGAAAACATCATGAAAGAAGGGGTAGAAAGAATATAGGAGTCAGAGGATGGGAAGATTTGTGAAATTCTGTTTTCTGGACATGGCATGGCTATTGCCCTCATCAACTCAATGCATTTATGGTTACCTACATAAGACCTGCATAAGGCCAAGCCAACAAGATCCATCAAGAACCACAGAAAAACACTCAATAGCTTCAGTGGGTGACAAAATTAAATAAATAAAAATGACATAGAGGTTGTAAGGTAGTATATTTAAGAAAGTCTATGGGGAGAATAAGTTTGATTATGATTAAAATACATTTATATATGTATGAAATTGCCAAAGAACAAATAAATATATGTTTAAAAAGCATTATGTAGAGAAGCAAGTTGTACGGTCACAACTCCTAAATGGATCTGAGAAAGAATGCAGTAATTCTTTGCAGAATGTTGTTTGAAGCAAACAGTTAAAGTCTGACAAAATCTGTGATACTTCCCTAGATTTGAATTAACTTCTCTCACAGAAACCAAATAATTCATTTAGTCATTTTCCCCAGTTAGGACTTTTAAATGTGATGTAATGCAAGTCAATCAAGTGGTATTTCTCTGCTTGACAAAAATAGATGACATAGTTGATGTCCTTGGGCATATTCCACAGACTCTTGAAATCATATTCACACCAGTGATATGAAAGCCTTCTGATATCAAGAGACAAGAAAAAATGATACTGCCCACATATTTTATTAAATACAACTAGTCCAGAAGCTGGTCTTTCTTATTTCAGTTCTGAGGATTTAAGAAATGTTTTGAGTCAAAGTCATTGAAGCTGTGTTAGGTAGTAGAGGAAAATACACTTAGCTATTATTTGCTTAAATTAGAGTTCCTTAACTTTTTGTCAAATATAAATGGCTGAATAAACATAAATATTTCTTTCTTTTCTTTTTAAGAAAGATAAATATAAATTACAGACTATTCTAGGAGGACCAAAACATCATCTGCAAATAATGATTATAAATAATAAGTAGCAGTCTTATATTGCCTTTATGTTGTGTGTGTCTGTGCACAATCCCATATCGGTTACTGATTTTATACTTTAATCCTATATAGTTAAATGTTAGTTGAACCATTTTTTTGCATTCTACATGGAAGGTTTTATTATTTTTTTAATTTGACTTTCTCTGGGGAACTTTCTGCTACTGAATTCAGCCAAGCATAAGGAATGGGTCTGTATTTTATAACAATTATTGAATCTTTACTAAGTGTTCATAAATAGAAATTTTAATTCAAACCACTGATCATGTTTCTTGCTTCACCCATATCACTGGGTCAATGGAGAAATTTCAGTTTCTCAGATTCAACAATGTGTTTTTAAAAAGCTGAGGTTTCATTTCACTATCTCTTCAGAATCTTAAGCAATAAACTCCCTCAAAATTATTGACATAAATTTCTGTCTATCATCTATCTATTTACACACACACACACACACACACACACACACACACACACACACACATCTTGTGATGGTTAACCTTTACTGTCAACTTGATGGGATCTACGTCAACTAAGACACAGACACTTAGGCAGGATTGCAAGAAAACCTTCTGGAAGGATTAAGTGAGAGAAGGCTCTCACCAAGACTAAGGGGAACATTCCAATGATGGCTTAGCTATAATGATGTCTGATGAAGGAACCATGCTGTTTGCTTGCCTGGTTTTTGCTCCTTGCCTGTGAATACATTTACCTTGTTGGTGCTGTTGTCTTCAATCTTTGCTGTTAGAAGAACCCAGCTTCTTCGGGCTTCCAGTGTTAACAGAAGACCTACAACTCTTCAGGAATTCTCCAGGTTTTCAGTGACAGATCGATACTGCTAAGACATTCAGCCTCATAGACTAGGCAGCTAGTAAGTTTTAAGCATCTCCAACTTTCAAAATGGACTATACCAATATAATAAAGGCACCTTGTCACATATATTCATTTTATTGGAGTTTTTCCTCCAGCGGATCCTATCAGTCTCTTTATTATGACATCATATTCCAAGTACTTTGAAAGCAGCATCTCTAATGCAACTTGTTTCAAATATATCATGATATACTTATTTATGGATAAGAATGTTTAGTGTAACTGAGTTTAAGATAAGTAGCTGCCCATCCATGATAAAGATGAGTGGTAAGAATATATTCATCAGTTATTGGCCTTACTTCTGAGACTGGGAAAGGCTGAAATAGATGAAAAGTACAACTCATTACTCAAAACTTCAGCAGAGGCAAACATACTAGGAAATACACAAGTGATAATTTGTATTGAAAAATCTATAATAAAAATGTTTTCCCACCTGTATTAATTGCAAGGACCAAACTGTTTACACTTTAAAAGTTGTAATGTTGGATGTCGATTCTCTACTAGATATCTACAAACACACACCTAGTTAAAACCAGGTTATATACATAATTACTCTCTAGTATCTATGTTCTGTGGGCTAATTCTCTTTGAAATTTGTAAATATTAGAATTAAATAAACTTCTTAATCAACTAACTACAATATGACTCAACTATAACCTTGACATAGGACACAAGAATAAACTGTGCCAGAAGTGTTAGCAATAACATACCATTTTACATTAACACAGTAGCAGCTACAATTCACCCACCAATGTTCATTCATACTGTACTGTTGTGAGGTATCCACCAGAGAAGACCACTCAGATATCAGTTCAAGCCCATAGAAAGCATTTATTAACTAGATGGCAACTATACTAGGTGTTCCAGACCTGAGTGCAGTCCTGAGTCTGAGCTTTTCTTAGGGCGAGCTTTTAAGCACAAAAACCACTTCCTCCTAAACAGTTCAAGCTAATCAACTGTCCCACTTATGCAGAAGGCCCGGTCTAGGTCCATGGGGGCTCCTCAGCCATTGGTTCACAGTTCATTTATTTCCACTATTTTGGCTATTTGTCCCTATGCTTTTTCCAATCCTGGTCTCAATGTTTCTCACTCATACAACCCCTGCTCTCTATCGCAGATTGGGCTTCTCTTGAGGAATAAAGCTGACAGAATGAATATGCATATATATATATATATATATATATATATATATATATATATATATTTAAAATTGTATTTTTGGGTTGCTTACAGATGGTGGTTTGATTACTTTAATAATGGCTGTCTCCTCCCGGGCGGTGGTGGTGCTCGCCTTTAATCCCAGCACTCGGGAGGCAGAGATAGGCAGATCTCTGTGAGTTCAAGGCCAGCCTGGGCTACTAAGTGAGCTCCAGGAAAGGCACAAAGCTACTCAGAGAAACCCTGTCTCAAAAAACCAAAAAAAAAATAACTAAATAACTAAATAACTAACTAACTAAATAAATAAATGAAAAAAATAATGGCTGTCTCCCAATAAAGAGCAAAACATTCAGTCCTTGAAGCCGGATGTCTCAACAATTCTTCAGTCCACAAAGAAGTTCCAAGCAGAGGCATACCTCAGCAGCAGAATATACTAACTTAACTGCAAAAGAGAGGGCAAGAAAGGAAAAGGGAGAGTTTCCTAATTCAATGTCCTTGATATAGGCTGTAACTAGATTTGTCCAAATTTATTGGTAAGTCTTAATGATCTCAGTGATCCAGATTTAGGGTAGGTCTTGCTGTCATGTCAAATAATATCCAGACAATTCTTTGTAGCTCTTACCAACTGCTTTGGGTTTAGTTGATTCAGATGTGGTCAAGTTGTCAACCAATGTTAGCTATTACACTTGTTAAACAAGATCTCTGGCTATCCAATCATTTTGTTTGTTTGTTTGTTTTTAAGCTTTTAGATCATATTATTCGTTTTTACTTAGGAAACTGAATATATAAAGGAAACATAAAAGGTCAAGTATTCTAATGATATAGAAGCTGCATATTTAAAAGTATCAAAGTAAGTAGTTCATTAGTTATGTTTAGAAGACTTATGCAATGAGAATATAGTATCATTTCATGTAATTTATCCATTAATACCACCTTAAGGAAAATTGAGAGTATTTCAAGTGCAAGACAGTAACAGTTCTTAAATATGACTTATGCCAACAAAGTGATTCACTTTATCTGCAGAAACTTCACAGTGTTACATATATATTCATTATACATGAATTGGAAATTTTTATGTACACTTACCCAAAGAGAGTGAAGAACTAATTAAATGGGAGAATTGCTTTGTCCTGTATAGATGTAATTCTAAATGGTCTTATTAAATAAGAAATACAGAGGCAAATAAAGAGTTAAAAGTCCAGAGATCCAGCAGTAGCCAAGAGCTAAGACCACCTTATATTACCACTCACTACCATCCTTCCCCTAAGAGAGAGAAATTCTTCCTGTGTCCTGTCTTTTTATTGCCTTTCTTTTCTGCCTTCTCATTAGGTCTAAACCCAACCACATGACTTCCTCATCACTGCCTGTCTATACAGACCTCCAGGTCTCTATAGTTCGTACTGAGATTAAATGTTCAGGTCACCACTTGGCTGTGTCCTTGAATACAAAGAGACTCTGCCTGCCATGTGATCAGATTAAGGGCATTAATTAAAGGATTAACTTCTGCTAAATGGCTTGCTCTTAGCTCCGATCCCCAGGCAACTTTATTTATTAGCATACAAATAAAATCACATTTCAGCACAAATAAAATATCACCATAGTCCTGGGCTTTGTAAAGCTCATCTTCAAAAAGAACAAATCTATATATAATAATAATAGAGTAAGGATAATAAAACCAGGCAAAGTCATAGAAATGCTTACAACAAATAATAGAATTAAAATTTGCTAACAGGAGAAGGAGGTGCTTATCAAGTACAAGAAGCATTAAGAACACCAAACAGACTGGACCAGAAAATAAATTCTCCATAAGACATAATTATTAAAATACTACTTTTATAGAATAAAGAGTGAAAATTGAAAGCTTCAATGGAAAAAACCACGTGACATATAAATACAAATCTATTAGAATAACACCTGACTTTCCAAGAGAGTATATAAAAGCTGTAAGTGACTAAACGAATGTTCTACTAACTCCAAGAGAGCATAGATGTTAGTCCAAACTATTATACACAACAACACTATTGATAAAAATAGATGGAGGAAGAAAGATATTTGATGGTAAAACCAATTATAGTAAGTATCTATCTACAAATCCAGCTCCACAGAATGCACTAGAAGGAAAACTTCAACCAGAAGAGGCTAACTACACCCAAGAAAACACAAGGAATAAGTAACATATACCAGTAATCAAAAGAGAAGGAAAAATCCACACTACCAGAAAAAAAAAATAATGTGACTCAACAAATATTGTTCATTAAATAACCACAACATCAATTGTCTCAATTTCTCAATAAAGAAACACAGACTAACAAATTGTATTAAAAAAAAACACAGCTGTAGTTATTCTCCTGTATCCAAAAAATGCGTCTTAACATCAGGGACAGATATCACCTCAGGGTAAAATGATGGGAAAACATACCAATCAAATGTACCTAAGAAGCAAGACGATAGCTATTTTAATATCTGACAGACTTCAAAACAAAACTAATCATAAGAGATTGTACATACTCATCAAAGGAAAAATTCACCAGGATGATATTATAATTCTAAACATATGTACACCAAACACAAGAGCACCCAAAGTCATAAACAAAATATTACTACATTTAAAATCATATACTGACATTCACACAATGGTAGTAGGTGACTACAATACCAGACTGTTACCAGTAAAGAGGTAATCCAGACAAAAATTAAACAGATAAATGGTGGACATCATAAGCCAAATGGAACTAACAAGTATTAACAGATAATTTCACCCAAACAGAAAACCTTCTCAGCAGCTCATAGAGCTTTCTCAAAAATTGACTCCATACTCAGACACAAAGCAAGTTTCACAAGCTAAAAGACAATTGAAGCAAGACCCTGCATCCTACCTGACCACCATTGATTAAAGCCGGATATCAACAAGAACAGAAACAGTAGAAAGCTTACAAACTCATGGAAAGAGAACAGTTCATTACTGAGAGAAAAATGGATCAAGAAAGAAATTACAAAAGAAATTATAGACTTTTTGAATAAAAATGAATAAAAAATATCCAAACTTATGGGACACAATGAATATGTGTATAAAATTGAGGCAAATTTATAGCACTAAGAGCCTATATTAAAAGAAAGTAAGATCTCATGTTGGTAACTTAATTGCAGAACTGAAAACTCTAGAACAAAAAAAGAAGAAATAATACATAAAAATTGTAGACATCAAAAAATACTCAAATGCAGTGATGAAATAATAAAATTGAGATAACAATGACACAAAGAGGTGGCACTTTGAGAAAATCATCAAGATTAACAACCCCTTAGAAAAGTTATATAAAAGGCAGAGAGAAAATATCTAAATTAAAAAACAGAGATGGGCCAGGCGGTGGTGGCGCACGCCTTTAATCCCAGCACTCGGGAGGCAGAGCCAGGTGGATCTCTGTGAGTTTGAGGCCAGCCTGGACTACCAAGTGAGTCCCAGGAAAGGCGCAAAGCTACACAGAGAAACCCTGTCTCGAAAAACCAAAAAAAAAAACAAACAAACAAACAAAAAAAACAGAGATGGAAAGTAAGATATGACAACAAACACAGAGGAAATCTGGGGTTTCAGAAGGACATATGAGGCCACAAATACTCTTATACCCAAAGCACATAAAGATCCAACAAAGAAAGATAATTACAAGCCAATTTATAATATGAACATAGATATAAATATTCTTAATAAAATACTTGCAAACTGAATACAAGAACATGTAAAAAAAAAAAAGATCATTCACCATGGTGAAGTAGGCTTCATCAAAGAGATGCAGGGATTGTTCAACACATGTAAACTGGGAAATGTACTCTACCACACAAACAAACTGAAAGTCAAAACCCATATGGTCATCTCATTAAATGCAGGAAAGACCTTTGACAAAATCCAAAACTACCTCATAATTATGTCCTGAATAAAATAGGGATACAAGGGACATACCTCATCAAGCCCATAGCCATTATCACCCTAAATGGAGAGAAACACAAAGAATTTCCTCTAAAATCAATAATAAGACAAATTTTTCCACTATCTCCACACCTATTCAATATATTAATAGAAGTCTTAGATAGATCAATAAGACATCTGAAGGAGTTTAAGCAGATACAAAAAGGTAAAGAAGAAATAAAATTATTTTTATTTGCGATGATATGATAGTATACATAAGTGACCATCAAAATTTCATCAGGGAACTCCTATAGCTGATAAATACTTTCAGCAAATTAGCTGGATGCAAAATTAACTCACAAAAATCAGTAGCCCTTCTGTATGCAAAGGACAAACAGATTGAATAAATCAAGGAAACAATACCTTTCAAAATAGCTTCAAATGATATAAAATATGTTGGAGTAACTCTAATCAAGTAAGTGAAAGACTTGTATGATCAAAACTTTAACATTGCAATGATAAATTAAAGACTATATAAGGAGATGGAAAGATCTCCCATGCTCTTGGGTTGGTAGGATCAATATACTAAAAATGGCCATCCTACCAAAAGCCATCTACAATACAATGTAATTCCCACCAAAATTCCAACACACTTCTTCACAGAACATGAAAGCACAATTTTGTACTTTATATGGAAACAAAATACCCAGGATAGCTAAAAAAAAAAAAAAAAAAAAAAAAAAAAAAAAAAAAAAAAACCTCGGAATAATAAAATAATTGTTGAAGTATCACAATCTTCTATTGAAAATTGTGCTACTTAACTATAAGAGAAACTTTGTGGCATTGGCATAATAATAGACAAGATGGTAAATGGAACATAGCTGATGACAAAGACATATGGATACCTGTTATATATATATATATATATATATGATTAAGGCCAATTCCAGGAGATGGAACCCATGACAACACTGCCCAGGTGGAAACAGACAGACCAGAAAACAGGTCTAGACAGACCAGGAAAATAAAATACTACTGTTTTGCTAAAGGTATTTGGCAACAATGCTACTCCTAATGACATTTTGCTATACTCATAAGTAAGTGCCTTGCTCAGCTATCATCAGAGAGGCTCCTCATTATAATATATGGGAACAAATACAGAGACCCACAGCTGGACGTTGTGCAAACAGTGAGAAACCTTGTAACATTCAGTCCAAAATAGGATATCTCTGTCAAATCCTTCCCATCAAGGCTCAGGGAACCCTGCAGAAGAAGGGGCAGAAAGATTCTAAGAGTCAAAGGGTAGGGTCCAGATGGAGTCTTAGCACTGTGAAGGGAAGTGGATACAAGACCCCATTGTTAATCTCCAAGCTATCTCTAATTGATAACTGCTTGTAAATGAGAATTTAAATTTCTCCAATTGAGCCTCACTGGGTTTACTAAACGCTCTTATGGGGCGGCTCCATGCCCAGCAAAGATGGCCAACATAAAAGGAACTCAGTGGAATTTCTGGAGGTTCCTTGTTTCATAATGCTTTGTCAGAGAATTGTTTCATAAACTTACAGATCCTTTGAGTGTGTATTATGGTTTCTGATTCTGTGTTTTTATGGGATTCCTGTGTGTGTGTGTGTGTGTGTGTGTGTGTGTGTGTATGAATATGTGTGTCTCTGCTCCTGCATGTGCTTTTTTTCTTTTTGTTTATTTTGTGTTATTCCTGTTGTATTTCATTTTATTATTATTCTTTAGATTCCTGTTTGTTTCCTAACAAGAGAGAAAAGGAAAATGTGGATTTGGATGGGAGGGGGGATGGGGAAAATCTCAGAGAAGTTGAGGGAGAGAAAACTGTGATCAGAATATTATATGAAAAATCATTTCTAGTAAAAGAAAAATGTTTCTCAATCTGTCTCTTTGTGCTCTCTCCATTGTCTTTTTGTTCAAGATAGGTAGTAAGCAACATAGAAAAAATTATAGATGGTAGACAGAGACAAACGGAAAAAAACTTCATATTCAAGCTACACAATCTATGCCAAGTGACAAATGACTCCATGTCTTAAATATCTCTTGAATGCATCAATTGTTTGCCATCTTTAGTGCCAGGATTTATCTCTCCTTATCTCTCATATCTTTGCCTGAATTTCCATAATAAACAGTATTACCTGAACTCCCTACTCTTAAAAAAATTCAAACTTTGTATCTACTATGAGTAAAGATTAAAACTGTTAACCTTTGTCAGGAAGACTTCCTTTTGTGGCTTAGATAAAGTTTGAACTCTATGATGCACTTTATAAACCCACACATAAGCCAATGCTTGTTCCTCCCTCTTGAGCTTTACTTCATGGAACCCCAGCTTTCTCAGTGTTGATCGGCTTCTCTGAACTCTTTCATCATTGTGTTTTCTGCCATGTCTTACTTCTAACTATTTGTTTTGACTAGAGTAGCCATTCTTCTTCCTCTTCCCCAAACCATATAGTTTTAAGTAACACTCCCATTTTCTAGAGAGTTTCTATTATTCTGTTTATACATCTTTGACCTCACATGCCTGGAAGGGGGCGCGGGCAGCGACGTGTGTTTCTGTTTCCTATGCCACATTCAATTATCAAACATTTCTTATGAGATTTGGTAAAACCATCACAGAGCATTGGTCATTTTAAGAACTAATTCATTAAATATGTTACAAGGGTACAAAACCTCCAAAATTCTTAATGACTAGCAATGGTAAGGGCTTTTCCTATTTAGTGTTTTATATTTTACAGTTTTAGTGCATTACAGGTGAAGAATGTGTGGTAATGCATTACCTCATAGGCATGTATTGAGCAAAATTCTTTGCATAACAAAGTGTTTCTGCAACAATAAAATTGAAGTGAATAATAAAATTATGGACCTTCATAAATTTGAAAGAGAATAAGAAAGGGTGTGTGGGAAGGTTAAGAAAAAGGAAAAGGAACTGGGAAATTATGCCATCTTACTATCTCAAGAATAAATGAAAAAGTAAAACAAACAAAAATAAAGTTACTTTTATAATACTAGAAAATTAAGATTTTTGTTGCAAAAACATTATATCTTATACTCATAATTACAATATTTTAGTAATTTTGCATTTTAGGTATTATGCATGCTTATGAACATTTTCTTTGGTTAAGCCTAGTGAATGTTGAGAAGATCAAGAGTCAAATGATTGAAAAGATTAAACTTTTATGGCAAAATACTTATTGAGTAATAGATGTGAGATATATATATATATATATATATATATATATATATATTGAATACATATATATACATACACACACACACACACACATATATATATATATATATATATATATATATATATATCCCATAACTTTTATTCTGACAATTTCCTTAATTCAAAAATTTTCATAAAATATCTAGAATTTGCAGGTAATTTGGCTTCAGATTAGCAATGCCATGAGTTTTAATCCTAATAATCATAATAATAGGCTTCCATTACAGAGTTTCACTGACAGATCTCAAGCTTCTAGCTTAGCTTTATATAATAACAGTGAAAACTTTCAGACTTTGATAATTGATAAAATAATGATATCTACAAAGCCTGAGTAAGACTGTCAGAATAGGAGTGTATGGTGTGCGTGAACGTGTGTGAATTTGTGTGTAGATAGGTATTAGACATAAAGGGATAGAGAAAGAAAGGAAGGACAAAGGAAAAGATAGCATATATCTGTCAACACAATGCACAGAATGTAAGTAGATATTCTATGATTAAACACATATTTTCCTACCTAAGAAAATATCATTTGACAATGATATATTGAGCTTATTAATTTATTCATCAACACTAAACTAAGAAAAGCACAGAACACATGCCATTGTGAACGACAGAATATCTGAGACACTTAGAGTCTCAGTTGTATTCATCTAACTTCACAATTTCCTTCCTCATGGTTAAGGAGAAGCCAGATTTTCATGTAAAATTCTTTCAACTTTTGATATCAGTAACCATGTTTGCCTTTACAATAAGTATGTCAACATGCCAACATTATTTATATAATTAAACAAAACATATTAGATATGAATTTTTATGGTTACCAATTTGAAGTAATAGAGAGACTAGCATGTACAACTGTCTATAAGTTTCATAATTTCGTTTTTATTTCTGGCTGAATAAAATTTCATCTTTTGATGGGCATTAAGACAAATTCTATCTCTTAGTTGTGAGAAGAGAAGCAATTAATAAAGACATGCAAATATCTGTGTGGCAGTAGATATGTTAAGTAGTATTTTACTAGGCCAGCTCTTTACTTTCAAGATTTTCTAACCCTTGTCAATTGTTGCATTCATAAAACAATACTTCAATAAAAGTATTAACCGGGCCAGGTGGTGGTGGCACACGCCTTTAATCCCAGCACTCGGGAGGCAGAGCCAGGTGGATCACTGTGATTTCGAGGCCAGCATGGTCTACAGAGCGAGATCCAGGACAGGCACCAAAACTACACAGAGAAACCCTGTCTCAGAAAAAAAAGAATTAATTAATTCTATTATTAATTATGGATTTTAGCTCACCAAGAAACTCACTTCAAAAATTTAATGCTCAAATCACAAAGAACTTTATGAAAATGAGAAAGGAAAGGTGATAAAAGGTGTATTTACTGTATTGTATCAATTTATATAAAGCCTATGGCATGGAAATTAAATTTTAAATATTCAGAGCCATATTATACCATACTTGTTATTCCAGGGAAGTAGACACTTGTTTTTGGAAACACTGGGTTGTTTAATGATCTATCTGCCTGGGGGGGGGAATTGAAAGGCAATTTAGTAGGGTTCTGTTCACCTATGGGAAGGGTTCATAGCCTCCCATGCCTTAACTGCTTTCTCTTTTCTAAGAAGTCCCTTCGCTCCTGTGCATATAAGATTCCTTCTCCTGTTCAGCTGGGAGACTAAGAGCAGGATTTACTTCCTATGGCCCCTTATTAGCAGTTTCTTCCTGCCTTGTTGGCCAGTTTGACCCTCTATAAATACTCCCTTTAATAAATTCCTTTCTGGTTATTTTCATGAAGATTGTCAACTACTTTTTTTCCTCCAGGAGCCTTATAAATACAGTTTATCTCTTAAGAAATGAACTCTACAAAAATAATAAAGTACTGATTTGTATGGAGGAGCATACACTAAATTATACAGGACAGTTAAACTAATCAGAAGACATTCAGCTCTGAATGTCATAAAATCAACTCAAACTGAGTTACAAAACCACAATAAAATAAAACAAAATAAATATGATATCTGTATCTATCAATGTATGCTCTCTTAGCGATGAAATTGTGACTTTTTCTTACTCTCTGCTTTCACTGTGCCTTCAAGTGCACTGGTTTCATTCCCTACACAGAACTATGCACAGGACTAGAAAGATGCTGCAGACAGTTGAGCTTCCTTGATATTTACAACTCACCTTCTCAGAAGGAACTCAGCATTATCGAGGATTTAGGTATCTGTGATTTAAGTTTCTTAACCACTATGCCTAGTCCTGTACTAAAAGTCTGCTTCAGTGACAAACAAGGGAATGCATTTGGGTACCTAGATAGGAGGAGTCACTTACATATATATTTGGGATCAGGCAGTCTTTCCTTACACTTAACAATATATAGGTGAGATTCCACCATGCTGTTCTTGACCTGACAGTTCATTTCTTTTAGCACTGAGCAATATTAATTAGATGTTCTGTAGTTTATATAGCTATTTCAGGTTTTGTGTGGTATAAGTTACTAACTGATTTCGGTAAACACCAAGAAGCTCATCTCCCATATCATGTAGTATGTTGTGTATCAAGACCCAGCTATACCACTCTTGGGCATGTACCCAAGGAATGCTCAATCGCACCACAAGGACACTATCTCTATTATGTTCATAGGAGCATTATTCTTAATAGCCAGAACCCGGAAACAACCTAGATGTCCCTCAGCCGAAGAATGGATAAAGAAAATGTGGCACATATACACAATGGAGAACTAACTACACAGCAGTAAAAAACAATGGCATCATGAAATTTGCAGGCAAAGGAATAGAAAATATCATCCTGAGTGAGGTAACCCACACTCAGAAGGACAAATATGATACATACTTACTCATAAGTGGATACTAGATTTAAAACAAAGGATAACCAGACTACAACTCACAGCTCCAGAGAAGCTAGCTAACAAGGAGGTCCCTAAGAGGGACACATAGATAGCCCAGAGAAGGAGAAATAGATGAGATCTACATGAGCAAACTGGGGATGGCAGGGGGTAATGGAGAGAAAAGAATGGGGAATGAGAACATAAGGAAATGGGAGATTTGAGCAGGAATAGAGGCAGAGTAGAGACCAAGGAAAGAGATACTGTGATAAATGAAGATATCATGGGAATAGGAAGAAACAGAGTGTTAGGGAAGTTCCCAGGAATCTTCAAGGATGACCCCACCATAGACTACTAGCAATAGTCGAGAGGGTGCCTTAACTGGTCTACTCTGGTAACCAGATTAATGAATACCCTAACTGTCATTGTGGAGCCTTCATCCAGTTACTGATGGAAGCAGATGTAGAGATTCACAGCTTGGTGCCAGGCCGAGCTCCAGGAGTCCAATCAACAAGAAAGAGGAGGAATTCTCTAAGCAAGGGACATCGAGATCATGAAATGTACAGAGATGACCAGTCACACTAGTGGAAACCCATGAACCGTGGACCAATAGCTGTTGAGCCCCCATGGGACTGGACTGGGCCCTCTGGATAGGCTAGACGGTTGTTGAGCTTGAACTGTTTAAGGGGCCCCCAGGCAGTGGGATCAGGATCCATCCTTGGTGCATGAGCCCGCTTTTTTGAGCCCAGTGTCTAAGGTGTGACACCCTGTGCAGCTTTAGTGCAGTGGGGGAGGGGTTTGGACCTGCCTCAACTGAATGCACCAGGCTCTGCTGACACCCCATGGGAGACCTTGCCTTGGAGGAGGTGGGAATAGGGGGTTGGGTTGGGAGGGAGGGCTAGGTGACAGGGCGAGGGAGGAGGGGAGAATCAGTGGTTGGTATGTAAGATGAATAGAAAATTTCTTAAATAATAATAAAAATAAAATAAAATATTGTTTCTATGCAGTGAATATTAAAATGTAATATAAAATTCTAAAAAAATTCCAAGTAAACAAAAAAAAAAAGATGAACAAAGTGCTCTTTTGTCTGTATCATTTTACATTTCCACTAGCAATGCCTGAGAGTTCATCCTGCCTAAATACTTGCCAGCATTTGGTGTTGTTAGTCTTCTGGTTTTCAGCTGTTCCTACAGCTATGTAGAACAGCCTCATCATTGTTTTAGTTCAAATTGCTTTTATAATTTGCCTGACATATATTTTGGAACATTTTTTATTTTCTTATACTTGCTTATCTTCTATAAAAAGAAGTCTCTGTTGGTGATTTCTCCATTATAGTCTTTATTTGGCCCATTTTGAACATGGGTTGTTCATTTTATCTTTGCTCAGATGACCCTTCAGTTCATTTACATTGTCCACTTTATTACAGTTAAATAGATATTTGTTTCTTTCCCATTGACATGCCTTGATAATATATTATTCTGTTCTCAAATCTTCAAATAAGTCTTAAAATACTGGCTCCCTGTCCATCCTTATCCACTATCTCTATGCTTCATAAGTCATTTTAATATCATCTATCTATCTATCTATCTATCTATCTATCTATCTATCTATCTATCTATCTATCTAGTGGTGTTTTTTGTTTGGTGTGTGTGTGTGTGTGTGTGTGTGTGTGTGTGTGTGTGTGTGTGTGTGTGTGTAAATCCAGGCACAATGTGCTAAGAGAAGAAGAAAGAAAATGTGGTAGATATGTTCTTTGGGTCTATATTGCCTCTGTCTTTTACTGAATCTAATCTATGTTCCTACAATGTCAACTCTGAAGTATAGCTCAGATTTTCCCTTGCCTTAGGTAGAAAAGAATGCTTAAAGTGGACTGCAGTTGTACTATGACCTTCAGCTAGAGAAGGGTGGTTCTGATAAAATTCCAGTCATGTTTTTAAAGGAAAGTCTGATTAAAAACAGGTGCACAGTTGTCTTTCGAAGTGGCCATGCCCCCTCCCTGCTCCTTCTGTAGACAGCAGGTGAAGATTTCTCTGCTCTTCTCTGTGATCACCAGTTAGACCTCTGGGAAGTAAATTGCAAAAAGACAGAAAACATCCCAAAGTCTTTAACTCTCAGACTTATCTATTCTGAGCCTCTGGTAATTCTTCGATTACAGTTTAGAGTTGACTGAATACTGGATCCTACAGAGACTTTTGGTAGCAGCTCATTTGATGGATTCTGTTTCTGGTTTTGTGTCTGCCTGCCTGTTTATAGCTATGCTTTGATTCTGTACTTGCCTATCTACATTTCCAATTTGTGAGACAATGTTGTGTGCATTGTGACCTCCCATCTTCTCTCTCTGCCTTTTATATATACCCTTTCTTCATTTTTTTCTACTTTTTTTTTTTTAGTTTGTTGCCACTTATCCTTTTCAGGTTCCTCAGTTCCCCATTTCCTGCTGTTGCTGTCTTGTTATTTTCATTGAGTTCACTTTTAAAAGTTTTAACATTCTTTTTTTATACCTGGCTTTTTGACCTCGTCTGTTTTGCATCTTCTTTGTTTATCTCCTACTCATACTCATTTTGTCATGATTATACAACATATAGTTACCTGAATTCATGCCTTTGTTATCCAAT
The DNA here is from genome assembly GCF_049852395.1 of Peromyscus maniculatus bairdii. Lineage (NCBI taxonomy): Eukaryota > Metazoa > Chordata > Mammalia > Rodentia > Cricetidae > Peromyscus > Peromyscus maniculatus. The sequence continues at coordinate 1,320,872 of NC_134854.1, forward strand.
TCTAGCATACATGTCACTAAAATGTTCTCATCAGGGAGGTCAGAGTTCCCTACTTTCCTCAATGTTTCTTCTTTTCTCAGTCTCTTCTTGTGAGAGATTGTAGTTTACCCTTTCTTAGTTCAATATATTTTAGTGTTTCTTTAAATAATTTTGCACTTTCTTTTGGGATGCAGCTAAGTAGTTTGGATTGTACTATGATACTATTTGTTAGTGGGCTTTGTCCTTATGATCCATCACTAATTCATCGTACTTGTAAGCCAGTGTAGACTGACTCTATAAAGGACCCATGTCTTACATTTTGCCACTCTACTGTGACTCTGGTGCCAACACAACTGTTCCAGCACTCTCTGACTGCAAGCTTTAGTTCTAATAACTTTTTGTGTTCTTTTTTACCCTTTGCAGTTCCCAGTCAGCACAGTTTTCACAGAGGTCTATGCTGGCTGGTCCTCAGAAGGTATCATAAGCTGCTTTGGGGATTTACTCTGGGCATCTATATCTACAGACATTGCTTTTTTCCCTATAAATGCTCTCTGAGTATTTTAACCATGATTACCATAATCTCAATTTGTTTTAACTATCAAGTCTTCTGTTGATTGTATTCTCTCTTCAATGTACTCTGGGTTTATAGGAAACTCCTCGGGCTATGGTACAGGTAAGGTCAGCTCATTCTTTCTATTTGTTATGTGAAGCCTTCTTCATTCGGTCTTGTGGACTATTGTATGAAAGCCACTGTTAAATTAATTTGGTTCATCTTTTTATCTAATTCAGACAGAAGAATAAATCTGGTCTATCTACCTCATCATGAACAGAAACAGAAGGCTTATCTTATTTGTTACTAACTTTATACAGAATAGTTCTCCATAAGTAACATATTCATATATAAAACCAGTCTTTTTCACAATTTCTAAATGCAGTTTGGATATAAGATAATCTAACATTAATTTTGATTTTTGCCTCTCATTTCTCCCATTTGTATTATAGAGCAAAACTGAGATGAAAACAGGTACAGAATTTAGAGAATAGCTAGCTCTGTTACCCACAATTATAGTATTGATCTATTGGCTTCACTTACTGTTTTTCACCATTGACAAATATAAGAGTATCAGCAGTACTGATAGATAATGTTTTTCTGAAAGATAGAGACCATAAAAGTTACTTCCTAAAAGTTGGGGCTCTGTCTTGAGAGAATAATTTGGGATTATTTGTTTCATTGCATCATGATAACAGTGTCTACATCTTCTTCATGCTTCATGTGTTCATTGCACATAATCAAAAAGAAATTGTCATACAGGCACAGGAGATAAGCTTAGAATGGGGCAGCACATGTTTCAGACATACACACTATTAGGAAATTCTGCTCATAAAACAATATCCATTTCTTCATTTTTTTTGTGGGAGGCAGGAACCCACCTTTTATAGGAACTCTTGAGGAGAGAGGGATGAAAAACTTGTAGATAGAATGATAAGCCTAGCCAACAAGAGAAAAGACAGAAACACAGGATATCTTTGGGAGGACCTGGATCAACCCCCATTGGCCCAGAACTTTATTCAAAAGGACTTTTTACAACAATGCAAAGGGGAGGGGCAAAATACCTCCCGCTTGCTAGATACAACCAAGTGTAGACCCTTCCAAACACCTGTTAACCAGGCCGTGGTCCAATCATCCTCTTATGTATTCCTACTAGGTAAAGCAAGCTCAGATTTCACTAAGAAACCTCTGTGGGCTCCCACAGTTTTTGTGTATGGGTGTGTAGTGTGCATATATGAACCTGTGGCACTTGGGAATAGACTTATGAGCTGGCATATCACTGCCTCCTTGTTCACACTTGTGGACTCCTGAGCAAGATGCCAGGTATTATTTGAGACAAGGTCTTTTAGTGAACAAACTAAACTGGATGACCATTGAGGTCTCAGAATCTTCTTGCCTCTACCGCACTGCTTGTATTATAGTCAAATGAAACCACTGCCACCTTGTTAGGTGAGTGCTAATGATCACAATCAAGTTTTATGCTTGTAGATCAAGTACTTTTACTACTAAGCATCGCTATAGCCCCTATTTTATTCTTTAGACAGAATATATCTATAAGAACCATGGTCTTCCAGCTACAAATAGATGTTCATGTCATCAAATAACACAATAAAGGAAAGCTGTTCAGTTTTTGTTAATGTTGAGACTTTGAAACACAGCATACTTTATATACTGATCCAGGAAACCTAGTGGTGACGACTTTGTTTCAGGAAGACCTAGATGAGAGAAACCGATGCTATAATGATGCACTGCTGGGTCAAAGTGACCTGATTTGAAGAAAGCAGACAGGCACATATTTTATATGCTTATGATCTAAATGTTTTATCTCTTTTGAGTTATGCATTTCGATTCAGATAACTGAATTCAGAAATTTCATCTCAATCCACATACTCTCATCATTATTATATTATTATCATTACAGTCGTTCATCAAAGCATAACATTGAAAGCAAATATGCCTAAAGTATAACATGGCATGGCAAATAAACTCTCCTTGGTATCAAAGCCATTTCAATGAGACTCATATTTGTCTTAATGGTAAAATTCTTAATGTCCTATATTCTTGTACATGAAATAGGGGTATCAATATTTTTTGTAATATCTTGTATCTCATCATGTATAATGGCATTACTTTGTTTGTTCTGTTGTCAAATATGCTGTTGTTATGTTCAAAATCAGCTAACATTGTTCCTTGGAGCACTGCCTACCTGATAAATGACTGTATATCAAAATCTTTACTCTTTCTCTCATTCATTATAATTGTTTAATTAACCATAGTTAATTTTCAAAATTTTCCATATGAGATGTAAGTAATATGGTTATTGTTTGATAGATATGAATTTAGTAGATCATTTAATTCTCTCAGGAGTTCAATGATCCCAGACAAACTCATTTTATGTAACTTTTATAAGGCTTTTGTCATGCCTTGCACTCTCAGATAAAGAATTTTGCATGAAGACACTGAGAGAAATCTTATTTTCTTTTGAGAAAAGGAGAATTTAACTTTTCAGAATTGTAAAAGTTTGTGAATTATTGCCAACTTAACAATGTTGAAAAGCCTAAAACTTTATTACAAATGAGTATATCTCTGCCATGAAGAAATTTGATGAGTAAAATCTTCACAAGCAAATTTGTGTAGGTCAAAGTATAAGTAATTACCATAAATACTAATGTTGAAGGAGAATCGGACTAATGCATCTTAAGTGCTATCATCAGTTTTAATTTCCTATAAATATTTTTTTCTGCAAAAAAAATAAAGTTACAGTCTTTAATATGACCAATGATTGGGAAAAGACCAATATTGCTTCAGAGAACCACCTGCTATTATCCAGAGTGAGTGATGTCAGGCAAAGATGAGGCATAAGAAATATCATTCTAAGACTTCAAAGAGAATATCACAAATGTGTATAGACTTAGGACATCATTCACAGAATTTGGGGTTTATGGAAAATTGGAGAAAGAGAAAACGTGAATATGTCTCAAATAGGGCTGATGCTTCATTTCTGAGAGACTTAGTTGTCTAAATATAGATATCCAAAATGTGAGTGGACCCACGGACCCTAATGCAATGTTAAGGGGAAAATTCTTTGTTCATGGAATCTATTGGAATAAACGTATCTCTTTATAAATGGCACAAATCACAGTGCTACCTGCACTTTTAAATGGAAAGGTTATTTTATCTTGATGGATCAAAGAAGATCTGCCAATGAGTTAAAAATAGAACATTGCACTGTGAGTAACATAGTAAACTAGCAAGTATGAATCAAGTAGAGCGAAGAGTACTGAGATTGTTAGAACAAATAATCCAAATACCTAAAGCAAGGAATGGTTTAGTGCTGTAGAGAAGCAGAGGCTGTATTCCTTCCTGTCTATCCTACAAAAGCATTAACATTGATACCCATGTTCTTTGATGAAAACAATTTCCTCCAGGAGATCAAAATTCAGAGGCTCGGAGGTTCACTAAAGTGATCCTAGTAACAGTAATAGCATCTTTTAAATATATTATTGCTATACATTGAAAGTTTATAAAATTTTCATAACTTAATACCCACACATTTTGCAATGTGCATTTTTAGTTCACATTGTATGAACTAATGTTGATAATCATTCATTTTAAGCAGAAAATTTCCCATGTGAAATTGTGCATAAAAGGTCTTAGTTTGCATTGTTTATGTTTCAGAAAATCATGTAAATGTTCTGTGGGTATGTGTCCCTGTGTTCTTCACCCCACTAGCTTCATCCTTGATTATCCATCTTCCTTAACATGAGGCTTCACTTTGTGGTAACATAAGGAGTCAGCCACTTTATCCTTTTCAAAGGACACATTGCATCCAAGATTACTCTCAACTGAGGGGAGGGTAGTGGCTTCTCTCATGGCTTCATTATTTTCCATCATTGCTCACTTTGTCTTGGAGCATGTGCTTATCTGTAGCATCATTCTTTTTTTACAATTATAACTACCTGCTTGTGGAGCTACTAGAAAGCATCAAAACATGAAAATAAAATCTCTATAAGTCATACCATTTTAATAGCACCTCAGTTTGAAGAGCCTTTGCTGTGATATTTAGTTAGTATGCAGATGGGGTTAAACAAAATATAACTAAACATTACTACTAGTATACTAGTTACTTTACACATCATTTATTCTTTCCACGGTTATTAGTAATATTTTATGTTAAAACACAAAGACCTATTTCTCAGTATCTCCTTTCTGGTATGCAGCTCTACGAAGTTTGTGGTACTAGTAACTAGCATTGTTTAGCTACTGTAGATGTTGACACATAGTTATGACTAGATTTACATATAACAGCATACATAAATGTAAACTCAAAATGATTAAAAATTATACTTTCATATATACACTATAGAATTAATAACCACATATAGTAGACATATGGCAGCCTATAGAAATATTTTAAAATCTTTTCAATAATTTTATATGTTTTAGTAATTTATTATTTTTGTTGTGCTGAATATTTAATCCAGGGTCTCATATACAGCAATCAAGCCCTCTACTACTATACTACTGTCCCATCATTTGATAAAAAAGTTATATTGATTTTTACAAGCTTTAAGAAGTCAATGAAATCAACTCTAGGCTGTATTACACATTTTTACAGAGGTTTTTTTTTTTAAATATCATGCTCAGCTCTGTAATTCTTAACCAAAAATATGTTCATCTCTTTTCCATGAAAGTCCAGAGAAATTTGTATTTCTAGCTCTTACAGAAATGTGGCTGAAGTACCATTAAGGGCAACTTAATTCACTCTTGTGGTGAGACCGACATTTTCATTGGCATCCCAATGTGTCTGTAGAAGTGAATGGGCTTTTTAGGCCAAGTACAAGCTGATATCTAGCAAGGACAAATGCAAGTTAGAAAGGGAGACAACGAAATTCTATGCTTTGCTTTCATGAGGGAGTTTTCTAGTTTTAAACTGTTAAGCTCAGGACAAGCAGCTTACCACTAAACATGCAGCCATAATTCCATTAAGAGCTTCCATGGGATGAAAAGTCTCGCTGAAGCCACTAAGCTCTTAAGGAGATTAATCGTATTGGGTTTAGCCTGATTTCAAGGGAGACATGTGAACTTGTGTGAAGGGCTCAACTCATGGAGTATGGTGGTAAATGCCATTAATGACAGCCCTGGGGTGGCTGAAGCAGGAGGATCACTGTCAATTTGAAGCCACCATGGAGTACTTAGTCACTACCACAAAGTCTGAGCTACAGGCCACATTTTGTTTCGAAGAAAGAAATAAACAAAATATACAAAAAGGTACATCCAAGTTTTTGAACGCATGATATAAAAAGGTTAAGCCCAGGACAATCAGCTTAACCACTAAACATGAACCTTGATTCTATTAAGAGTACTCAGAGGATGGCATGTCTCTCCAGAGTCACTGAGTTCCTAAAGACTTCAATCATTTTTGGTTTTTTTCCTGATTGCAAGTGCCAAACATGAACTTTTGTGAAGGGTTCAACCAGCAGAGAAATCACAGGATACATAGTAAATGTGCAAGGATTCTGACTCCTCTCATATTCACATTCAGGTCACCTGCTTGGCCTGTGCAGAAGTCCAACGTACTTGGGAAGTTAACAGTACATTTTCAAGAACGTAATGAGTTGGCATTGACAGTAGCAGCTGCTCTAGTGGAAACAGCATTTTACTGGGGGAAATACTTATAACTCTGGCACCTGGTATGTGGCTACAGTCTTGCCAAATGCTGCCAGTTTTATCCCAAAAGTTAGGAATATCAGAATCAACTTGGAGATAAGTACCATATATTTATTGAATTATTTATTGCTTTTTTTCCTCTTTCTCTTATAGTTAGAGGGGTTTTTATTAGCACAATATATTTCACAGATTCTTACTGATTTACTATACTGGTGATATTTTGTTAATTAGAAGTAGTAACTAGTAAGTAGCAAAAATTCTAAATGCTTTGCTTATGTTTATTTTTAAGAGTGTAGAAAACAGATCATACCTTTTTAAGATCTATCATATTGGTTAATTTTTAGGGATGAAATTGAGTAAAGCATATAGAAACTTTCCCATGATGATTGTATAGGATTTTCTTTAATTTCCAATTACAATAGAAAGAAGCAAGTATTTGATATGACATTTGAGAAGCAAGATAGTAAGCAATTTGATCATTCTTGGTGATTACCTTTTTCCTGTCTTAGTGTGTAGTACCATGAACATCAGTCAATAGGGGTGAAGGCTCTAGGTAGGCACTACCTTGACTTTTTATGAGTGTGTAGCTGTTGTCTTCAAAAATAAGGCCTTACTACCAGTTTGTAGAGAGTAATCAATAGCTTTGGCAATAGTCCAAGTTGTTTAGGGGTTTCTATAGGCTTCTTTTGTCCAACAAGCTGAATGGATGCAAGCTATTCCTGGAAATGAAGATTTCATAGTTGGTGATCTAAATCGAATTGCCTATTAACAGAGGAGATGATAGATATTTTCAAGAAAATGATGAAAAAAATAATGAAAAAAAACATTATAAGGAAAGACTATAATATCAGCTGCTCCTAAAATGTAGACAGAATATGATGTACCTGTGTCCTTTGCAAAAGCCCAAGATATATCATTCATCATAAGAGAGATTCGCAACAATCAACTCATTAAGATGGCCCTTCTCCCTGATAGCCCAGTGTTTCTTAGTCAGCTGACATGCCATACAAAGTATGGAGAACATCAGCAAAGGAGTTAGGCATTATATTTATTACTTTTCTTAGTGTTATGATAACATGCCTCAACATAGGGAGAGGAGCATTTGCTCATGAATTGAAGATACAGCCTATCATGGTAGAAAGTGTGGTGGTAGGTTGTGAGACAGCTCATCACATTGGACCTGCAGTCTGGACACCGAGATAGAAATGCAAGTGCTTTGCTTGGCATCTCCTTTTGACTTTATCTAGAGCTAGAGCACATGGTGTTGCCCATAGTTAAAATAGGCCTTTCCATTTCAATTCACTTCATATAGAAACTCACATACACATCTATATCACTGCTGTATGATTTTAGATCCCACCAATCTAACAATGTTAACCATCACAAGAATTAGTTTGACAACACAAACTTTATTTCACAAACTATTACACAAATATTGTTTTCTTTGCATTGAATCTCCTTACAGCAGAGTCCCTAGCATGTAACCATTTTTAGAGATAATGAGTATATCTCATGGGGTGGGTTCACTATGCTTGACTCGTTACATAGGAACATTACACAGATTTCTAGCAGTATTTCAGGCAGGTATTTGTGCTTTATTTCCTTATGTTTTTATATATAATTTATATAATATTGCTTTGAAGAAGAGGATAAGATTTACTTTAATTAAAAATAATAATGCGATTGGTGTTATAGATTTCACGTTTTGAGTACACTGGCTGCACTCGAGATATTGGAGATGGTATATCTTGCTGCTAAAGTTGTGAATCTTTCACAGTTGGTGCTGAAGATACGATGACTTATCCCAAAGAAAGCTGGTCTGTATGCATATATAGAAAGTATTTCTGAGCCGGGCGTTGGTGGCGCACGCCTTTAATCCCAGCACTCGGGAGGCAGAGACAGGCGGATCTCTGTGAGTTCGAGGCCAGCCTGGGCTACCAAGTGAGCTCCAGGAAAGGCGCAAAGCTACACAGAGAAACCCTGTCTCGAAAAACCAAAAAAAAAAAAAAAAAAAAAAAAAAAAAAAAAGAAAGTATTTCTGTTCTCCTTTCTGTTCTAATTCAGTCTACAGAAAACTCAGAAAAAAAAATCATAAGGAAACAAGACAATTATGAAGAAGTAAAGATTTTTTTCTCTCATCTTAAGCTGGTTGAACTTTACTTTAATTGGCTCATTAACTTTTAAATGTTTGTAACACTTTATTTTGAACCCAGGGCTTTCTGTATGGTAAGAATATTCCCTAACACTGAGCTATAACCCCAGTATTTGTTTGTTTTGTTTTGTTTTTTAGTATTTGAGGCAGATTCTCACTAAGTTCCCTTTGTTGGGCATGAACTCCAGGTAGTTTGTGACTCTCTGTGCTTAGATAACTGTGCCACACTTCATAACCACAGCACAAATGCTGGTTTTGGTTTCTGCCTTCAATGCCTTCAACTCTTCTCCTCTCCAGGTGAAGCTCTGGTTTGGTAGCAGTCTACTACCGTGTGTTCTGGCTTTGCACCTTGTCTCTTGTGTAAATAAATCATCTAATTTTATTTCTGGTGTCTGTTTTCTATGAAAGCTGTGCCTTAGTAGCTGCAGAGGCCAGTGCACACTGAAAGGGACACAGAGGCTGTGCCTCAGAGTTCACCTTAATGCAACCCAAAGAGCTGAGGAAATTATTAAGATCTGCTTCGTAATTCTACAGAGAGAAAAATCAATGGAAACCTGAATCAGTTAACATGCCTTATGGATTCAGGCTGACAAACGAATAGAAAAACATGCAACACCTTTTAAGAGAAAACATAAAAAAAAAACATGAAATACTCAAAGCATTACTGGGAAAATGTCAATGCAATATAACAGTTAGGAGGTGGAACTACAGAGGCTCCCTGGACTTTAGAGCGATGTGAATAAGAGTAGAAGAAACTGTACGTTAAAAGTGAAGTTTATTGGTGAGACAGACAGAATGATACTCACCAAGTTGAAGCTTGACCCATTGATTCAATTTTAGAGTAAAATTATACTCTTTAGAAATGTCAATATTAGAGAGGTTAAGATAGACAAGAAGGTTTTTAAAAAATGGACCATTCTAACAGATGAAATTTTTTCAAGAGTCTGTCACTGTGAAGCATGCATCAGTGAGATTATATATGCAATAATTTCTGTAAGGCAATTCCCTTCCACCCTAAAATTTAGATCAGTGTCTGAGCCAGAAATTAAATGAACGGGGAAAATGGATTTAATATTTAGCCAACTGTATGCATCTCTATAGCAAGAAAAGGAAAATGGACAATTTAAAGTACAGAGGAAGGGATTATTTTGGTCTCAACTAAATTTCCAGTAGAAAGAAACAAAACAGAGGCCCTGTCTCAATGTTATCAAAGGAAAGAGCAGAGAAGGTGAGCAGAAGGGAGGAAACTGCCTGGGTGTGGGAAGGGGTAATAGGAAAGGGAATAAAATGGAAGGAGAGGGGAATGGAGGAGAGAATTATATTTTATGTTATCTCTTCAGAGATGTATCTGATTTGATGTTAAAAAAAACTATTGTTCTACCTATGAAGGAGTCAAATGACATTTTCCTATTATCTATTTATCTGTTTGTCTGTCTGTCTATCATCTTTCAATCATCACCAACATCTATTTATCATATTTTCCATCTTGATACTCACTATCCTGTATCATGAATCTATTATCTGCCATCTATCATAATTTATTGTCTATTGCTCAATCCATCTATCATCTGTTTTGTATATATGTCATATATTATCTATCAGGACCTATCTTGCTATAACCTATTATTCTCTAACTTCAACTAAAATATTCAACAACATGTATATGTATGTATGTATTTTAATCCATATATCTATCCATGTATCTACTAATTTACTCTATATTGCCTACCAATATAGCTATATTATATACTGTCTATCCATTGATCATCAATTTGTCATTTTTTTCTGTGCTCATAAGCAGCCAGGCTCAGGGTTCAATGCAGATTCCAATGCAGTGGTACAAGGCTGACATGAAGTCACCATGACTACTTCCCTTGCCACAGAGCAGAACAATGTGATCGGTAATACCAGCTGAGGCCCTGGGTGAGCAGCAAGAGAGCAATGATTGTAAATTTAAAATAGGGAACTGCCATTTTTGAGATGTGGATACACTCTGGTTGAACATAACTGGGGCTTTAGAAAGCCGTTTTCTGTTTAAATTCACAGTACTTGAACTCCTCGTGTCAACTTTCCTCTCCGCAGGCTAAGCCAGCATGGCCACTTTGAAAGATTTGCTCCTCTGTGGCCTGTAGAGCAACAGACATTTCAAACAATGGGCTTAGAGGCAAAGCACACAGTGCATAAGAAAAATGACTTAAAAGTTCTGAAAGGATTTCCACTGCAGGGACTTTAGAGAATTACAATAGCCTGTGTGTGGGATTCCTGAAACAGAATCAGAACTGAACACTGAGAAGCCCAAAAAAGAAAGAGAAACACACACACACACACACACACACACACACACACACACACAAATCCTGCTGAGAAAAAAGATGACTTTAAATTATCATTTGGGTTTTAGTTTGTTTGTTTGCTTTTCTGTGGTATCCCGTTTTCAGGTTCCTGGTAGCTTTACTCAGCAGATCTGCATAGAGAGGATGATTAGGACCTCTGGCTTGAGTGCAGGTGTCTGAGATGGTCTGCACTTGGCTGTGCTGGGCAGGAGGTCTTTTGCTCCACCCCTTGCCATCTCTATAAACACCCTGGGGCAGAGACAGGGCTCCTTGGAATAGGTTCTAGGCCCTCTGGAGGCTGTCTTTTATTTTCTATCTGTTTGTCTCCAGAATTTAAATCCTTCTATCTAATATTTCCTGCTGCTCACACTCAAGAAAACTCTGAGGAACTGTGGGGTTGGTGGGTAAATGCCCCACACTTTACAACCCATTATTTAGGGGTATTAACATTGAACGCCAAGTTAAAACAAGTTTAACGGACACAGTTCTACACACAAGCTTAGGGCAAAGTCATGAGGCATGCTCTGGTACCTTGGGTCTCTTTCGCTTCCTTCCTCAACACATTTTTTAACTTTGAGCTCATGGAATCCTAATAGCCAAGCCCAGCTGACCATCACAGTGTACTCCCTGTCTTCCCATTCTGGGCACCATATGGAAAACCCTGGTCCTGCATTTCCCTGAAGACTTTGATAGTGCTGCCTGTTTCTTTTCTGACTTCTAGTTAATCTCATCTCCATGGTGGGAATAGCTATGCTCTTTGCCAACTTATTTTTCTCTTTCTTTCCTACCCCTTCCCTTTTATGATATTATTGTCCTTTTTCTTCTCAATTATGCTAGATTAGGACAACTGTATTCAAAACCTTTAATGTACTAAAACGTGGTTAATTTGTAATATATGAAGTAAAATGTAAATGAAAAGAGATCCATTTCTTGTTCCTTAACCTTTTTCCCAGTACCATTCATAAAAAATATAATAGCTTGTGGTCTATTTCTTTCTTTTTCAAAAATAAAAATTCACTCATATCTATGTAAGTAAATACTGCTACATTATGTGTCTTGTTTGTATCATGCTTTTAATGTATTTATATTGTAATTGGTATTTCTTTACTTATTAAATTATATTATTTTCACTGATGCATGAGAACAAAATGCACATATTAATGGTATCCTATGATGATTTAATACATGTAAACCTTACGTAAGATTTCTCTTATTGGAGAAATTAATATTTCTTTCCACATATAATTAGCATTTCTTCAGTGAAAACCCATGGCTCAATTGATTTGACTTTCTTGATGCAATCCTCAGATTTTTATAAAGGGAGGCTATAGGATTTATATTTTTTTCATATGTGAATTATGGACTGTAATCTTTACTAGTGGTATTATTTAGTAAATCAGTTCTTTGAATTTTCTTTTCCTCATACATATTTCCCAAGATTGGTAATGATTATAACATGCTAATTTCTTTTTTAAAAATTCATTTTACATACCAACCAGAGTTCCCCCTCACATCCCTCCTTCTGCTCCCCAAAATGCTAAGGCCTCCCATGGGGAGGCAACAAAACATGGTACATTCATTTGAGGCAGGACCAAGCCCTTCCCCCTCCCCATAATCAAGGCTGAGCAAGGCATCCCACCCTAGGGAATAGGATCCAAATAGGCAGCTCATGCACCAGAGATCCTGATCCCACTGCTAGGGGCACCTCAAAGAGACCAAGATTCACAACTGTCTTGTTTATGGAGAGGGCCTAGTTTGGTCCCATGCAGGCTCCACAGCTTTCTGTCTAAAGTTCATGAGTTCCCATGAGCTTGGATCTATTGGCAAAATTATTAAGGCCACTCCACATAGTTAAAAGGGAGGTTTATTTAGTGGTGTAACTTACAAATGAAGGGATAGGTACACCGCAGAGTCTGGGAAAGACGTAGCACAGGCAGGGGTGTTCTCTGGAGAACTCTGCTCAGTCTACCTCCAGCGTTCAGGGTCTGGGAACCAAGAGAAACGGCGCATCTGGATGGCACATCTGGATCTCAGGTCTTAAGGGTCCTCTCTTGGCCCTGCCTTGTAGGCGTGACAGTTATCAAAGCATCAATGGGGGTTGGAACTTCCAGATCACAGTTGGAATGACTGCCCACTACATGGATCAGTTGTCGCTGTGGATTTTCCCATCATGATCTTGTGACCTCCTTTGTTCATTTAATCCCTTTTCCCTCTCTTCAACTGGACTCCTGGAGCTCAACTTGGTGCTTGGCTGTGGATTGTTGCACCTTCTTCCATCAGTTACTGGATGAAGGCTCTATGATGACAGTTAGGGTGTTCATCAACCTGATTACAGGGGAAGCCAGTTCCAAGACCCTCTCCACTATTGCTAGTAGTCTTAGCTGGGGTCATCATTTTGGATTCCTGAGAACTTCCCTAGCACCAGGTTTCCTCCTTACCACATATCACCCTCTAAGAAGGTATCTCTTTTATTACTCTTCCACTCTGTCCCTCCCCCAGTTCTACCATCCCTTTCCTCATGTTCTCATTTCCCATCCCCTCCCCTCTACTGTCCCACCTCTGGCCCCAGCTTACCCAGGAGATCTCTTCTATTTCTCCTTCTCAGGGTGATCCCTACATCCCCCTTAGGGTCCTCCTTGTTTCCTAGCTTCTCTGGAGCTGTCAGTTGTAGTCTGGTTATCCTTTGCTTTACATCTAGTATCCACTTATGAGTGAGAACATACTGTGTTTATTTTCCTGAGTCTGGGTTACCTCACTTATTTTCTGGTTCCATCCATTTGCCTGCAACTTTCACGATGTCCTTGCTTTTTACACCTCAGTAATAATCCATTGTGTAAATGTTTCAATTTTCTTTATCCATCTTCAGTTGAGGGGCATTTAGGTTGTTTCCAGGTTCTGACTATTACGAATAATGCTGCTATGAACATAGCTGAGCAAGTATTCTTGTGGTATGATTGAGCATGACTCTGAGCTACCATCTTACACCTATAAGAATAGCTAAGATAAAAAAACACTGAGGACAGCTTATGTTGGAGAGGATATGGAGTAAGGGGAACACTCCTCCACTGCTGGTAGGAATACAAACTTGTACAGCTAAAGTTTTTCTAATAGTTATATTTTTCCCAAACAATTGTCAATGTTCTGTGATCCCCAATTCCCCTTCTCATGGGTGGGAATTCATATTTTCTTCACATGTTACAATGTTTCACATTGTATCCACCATGTAAGGTTCTGTTACAGAGACTCAATTATGCTAAGTCAGAAAATTAGACTTTTCTATCCTATTTTCTTTTTGTGAAGTTTTTCATTGAATGTGTGCAGGGGTCTTTGGTGTGTGTGTGTGTGTGTGTGTGTGTGTGTGTGTGTGTGTTCAAGACTATCATTTCTTAATCCTTTCCCTAATACTTAAGTCTCTTGTGTATTATACTTTGAAATATTATGCTAAGTTCACTACCAGATAAAGATTAGCTAAATCACATACATAAACATAGGCATAGCCCAAAATCAGATATTTTAGAACACATCCAGCAGCTGTTGAAGCTAAGAGAAACAGACTAGATGTAATTTTGAAAAAAGGAATTTAAAAGGAAAATACATTCTGAGGCAAATTGACAGCTGCTGTCTCTTCCCTTCCTTCTTGAGGCTTTTTTTTTAAGATTTATTTTATTTATTTTTAACTCTCTCTCTCTCTTTCTCTCTCTCTCATTCTGTGTGTGTGTGTGTGTGTGTGTGTGTGTGTGTGTGTGTGTTCACATGCAGTTGTCCATGGAGTCTAAAAGATGGTATTGGAGCCCCTGAAGCTAGAATTGAAGGCAGTTGTAAGAAATTTAGCATGATAGATTAATAAAGAAGCAACGAGTAGTAGTTTAACTAGTTTACTTTTCTTCAAATAATTTCCACATTCAGTCATAGAAATTATTCAATTATAATGTTGATTACTTCCTTCAAAGACACAATATCTAACACAAGTACTCATATGTCCTCATGTTTTCTCTCATAGCCAAATGTGTTCAGCACCAACAAAAATGTCTGGCTGCCAAGTCCCAAACACTCTTTGGACATGGGAAGCTGGCTGACATGGAAACACATGCATGCATTGCTATTCTTGGCTTCTGTAGCAGTACATGTATACAGAGCTGATCTGACCAAGGGTGCTTCATGAGCGTGTGAAACCAAGCTCTGTAGATATGTGTAGGTCTAACTATAGTTACAGTTTCCATTGTCATAAAGCACAGCCTATTGCTACTAAACTCAGAAATATCGCCAAGAATCACTTTGCACCCTTTAGCTACTATCAGCCGGGGCCAGGCATATGCTGACATTATTGACACCAGTCCTTTGAGATGACCATTTACAAAACTTCTCCAATTTGGAATCACTACACATTCCTGGTTGGTACCCATTAATATAGTACAATCTAACAAATTGGCTTTATGCCTATCACCTCATCAGAATAACTCAAAAGTTCACAAATTATTCAAATATGAAAATTTCTATGCAAACACATAGAATTTCTATATAAACACAACAAACTTAAATAAACAAAGTCAACAAAATGTAGAGTACAAAACTGCCTGACAAAGTATTAAAAATAATTATTTGAAAAAAAAACTCTGTGTGCTACAAGAAATAAAAATACTTTAACATAATCAGGGAAAATACAAGAATAAAATGAGATAATTGAGATAATTTTATTGAAGTAGGCATGGCCTTGTTGGGGGAAGTGTGTCACCATAGCTGTGGGCTTTGAGGTCTCCTTTGCTTAAGCTTCAGCCAGTGTGACACTCAACAAGATGTAGAATTTTCAGCTCCTTCTCCAGCACCATGTCTGCCTGCAGACTGCTGTGTCCCACCATGATGATACTGGACTGAATGAACCTCTAAACTGTATGTCACTCAATTAAATGTTTTCCTTCATAAAAAATAAAGAAAAAAATAACTAATGGACTCAGTGATAAAATTAATAAAAGAAATCTGTGCTGGTCATCAGCAACCAATTCTATCAAATAGAAGTATCACAGAGCTCAACATCAGTTGGTTTTAAATTATCTAAACACTGAATACAAGGAAGCAACAGAAAGAAAGAAAGCCTATAGGATTTATATTACATTATCAACAGCTACTATTTGCATTATGTAATCCTAATGAATAATGAAAAACTATTTTAAATAAAGAAAAATATTACATGTATAATGAAAGACATTTCCAAAATCTGGGGTGAGGCATGAACAACCAGACATATGAAGCTCAAAGCTATCCTGATAGGTTCCACCAAAAATGTCCTGTGTGTCTTAACTGTGACCATGTTGTTTACTGTGAAATGTCATGTTTTGTACTAATACAGTTTTATTTTCTGATGGTACAATCAGTATGGGGAAATAGTATAGGAGTTTCATAAAAATATTAAATAGAAGAGCCCAAGATGTAGAAGTTGCACTTCTGGATACATATGCACAGCCTGAGAGGCCAGAAGTGCAGCCTCTCTTGGAGAAAGATAAGAAGACATTTGGCAAAAAATGAAAAAAACAAAAACACAAAAAACTTCACTTTGAATGAATGAAAACTGCATATAAATAATGATTGTGCTTGTAACAAAGCCAGGTTGAGATCACATTTCAGAGGATACCTAAACTTAAACTGTTGATAGTGACAGTGTATATTCCTGTAGTCTTAGGAAATCATGGCATGTGTGTCCTTAAAGCTGAAGTTAGTCTTTTTAAGGCAGTTTATAGTTGTCTTGTCTATTTATATGGCGATTGACTATATCAGCCTTTTCATAGGAAAATCAGTCCTACTTACACTTACTACATTACAAAGGGCAATAAAGCATTTCTCTGCTTGCTTTGCTAACATATCACTGTCTCAAAACTATTTTCACTATATTAAAAAGCAGATGCAGGCCACTGATGAAGCATGCTTTACTCAGCTGACAGATTCAGCAGTTCATGAAGGTCATGATGATACTGTCATCAAGTCAGATGTGGTAAGGACCATCTTTGCTCAATGACAACACAAAGGACGGCAGTAACAAGAGCCTATGCAGGAGTAAAGGGCTACATCTAGACTCAGAAGTCAGAGAAAAGAGAGTGTTCAGCCTCAAATTTTAAAAATTATTTCATTCCAGCATAAAAGCTCACTTTACAGACCCAGAACTCCCTTCTTAGGACAGCATCATCAATGACCAAAACACATCACTGTAGATCCCATCTCTTAATTGTTTAACACCATCTCCACCACCACACTGGGTATCAAAGCCTCTATTACATGTTACTTTGGAAGATAATCTGCAACCAAATCATAGCAAATCCATCTTAAATTGCTATAAAATTTATAATAGATAAGATGGAGGCAGAATATTCATTGATAGGTGAGTAGAAAATTAAAATGCATTATACATGTACAGGGAGACTATGACTCAGTCTTTTAAATGGACATTATTCCATTTGTCATAATGTTTATGAGACTAGAAAGTGTTATACTAATGGAATCCATCAGCCTGACAGATTGACAGATAATGAAAGATCTCATTGACACATGTAACCTAAACTACAAAACCCATAGTAATATGGAGTAACGTGATTATCAGGATAGGAAAAAAGGGGAGGTATTAGTCAAAGGGTACCAAATTTTACTCAGAGGATAAATAATTTCTCTAAATCTTAATATATAGAATAGTAATTCAAGAATAATATATTACATACTTGAAATTTTCTAGATTAAATCTCATGTGTTCTTATCTTACCTTATCATATAAAGATCAATATGTGTGTCAATTAACATAGTTAATATTATTGTGGGAATCATTTTATAGTACATAATAAAACACCATCTTCTGTACTCTAAATATAATTTGTAAATCAAAACTGAAAACAGAAAAATGAGAAATCAGTACAAATGACAGTGTGCACATTCTTCAATATACCTAAAGAGCATGTTTTGAGGCAGGTTATAAAATAAAAACAAATCGCTAGACATTGTAAAATCATAGCAACAAAAACTGCCAATCGAATAACATTTTGATTTGTTTAAATAATAGGATGGAAAAAAATTCCAGGTTCATGTACAAGGTATACCCTACTGAAGGGAATGTTTTGAAAAACTCAGTCTGACTCAGACAAGCTTGCACAGTCTAGAATGAGAACACTTGGATTTAGAGGTAAGAGGCATATTCATAAGATTAAAATTAGATTCTTGGGGAAGTATTGACTATCACAAACTCAGGTCAAGACATTACTATTGTTTCCAAAGGTCTTCATTGTCCAGTCCAAGACTTCCTGAACCCAATATTCCCTTCATGCCAAGTCTACAAAGCTTCTATTGCCTTGACCACGCCAGACTTTTGACAGAATATTGGTACCCCTCGATAAATGCAGTGGGTATTCTTTACTTACAAAAAACAAATTTCAAACTAGAATTTAGTGTGTGGGCATTTTTTTGAAATTGAAGCACTTATTCAAATTAATTCATATTTATTTATATTTTGTATAAGAACTATTAGCTTTCTTGGTAGAATTTTCCCTATTTGCAGACTATTAAATCTAGACACAGACATATTAATTATGAAGGAATTGTCTGTGCCATTGCAAGATATTTCAGTATTCACAAAAGAAAATTTTCCAAAAGTATACATTATAACATAAAATCAAGCCCTGCTGTTATTTTCAGATAGAAAACTTTAGTATATTTTACTTTATTACCAAACTATGTTGTATATGCATGAAAACATTTCACTATATACCAAGTGTTTCTAAAAAAAACCACTTCAGAATAACACATACACACAGGTGAAATGTTAATGATGATATAGCATTTAAATATTCTAAAATAAATAGGGATATAGCAACATCTGATATCATAGTAATGTTAGATTTCTCATGTAATGTTTGAGACCTAACTTTCTTATTTTCATGATGCCAAGAACTCAGTGAAAGACTCTGAACCCAACATTTTCTATGTATTTTTCTTTAATTTTATATTACATAGATATACATAGAACTTATTATTGAACTTTGGATATTTATATTATTAAACAACATAGATTCTTACAATTCAGCTTAAGGAAAAATGTGCAATTGCCATAAAATAAAATTCAGAAGTCTAGTAGAAGGTTTTGCGAAGCAATTATACTTAAATTGCAGTTCGTCCTTCTGCCTGATTGCATGAGTTGATTTGAACATGGTGCTAATCAAACTAAGTTAGTACACACAGTGTTAGCTGACGCTACTTTAATTCCCATTCCACTGGTAACAGACGACAACCTCTGAGTTACAGAGCTTACAAATAAGTTTCATCACCTGTGTGAAAGAAGTAGTTAGTTGAACACAAAATCAACCTTTCTAAAAGCACATCAAAATTAATATGTACTGGATGTTAATAATACCTTAAGTTAAAACATAGGAGTTCCTCATGTGCATCTACCTGCTTCACGCAGAAGAACTTTTTCTCCAGTTCAATCAAACTAAGAATATATTCATAATTTGAATGGGCTGTTTTAACTACTTATGTACAAATACATATTTATATGAGTATCTATTTAGGCAAGGTGACAACAAATAAAAAATATTCTCTTCTTAAAGCAATTGTATATACAAATATGAATGCTATGGTCAGTGGTTGTCTTTGTTAGTTTGACTGTCTGTCTTACAATGTCTTGGTTAAAAGGCATTAAAAGTCAAGATACAATTTAAAAGACATAAAAATATGCATTGCCATATAGAAAGTGGTTAATTAAACAGAACTCCAGTAATCTCACAATAATTTGTCAGTGTTGTTATTTTATATGCAGTGCAGGCATCCAGGGAATATTTGTAAAAATAACTATAATCTCTTAAGCACTAGTGTTTTAAAATATCCAACCAGGTTAACTTAATTTTTATCAATTTTATTGTTCGCTTTGAGAAATTTAAGTGCCTTCCTCAGTTCAAATTATACCAAAATTATGTTATAAATATATTGCTGTGATATATGTTGAGTAGTACTACATACAAGGTAATGTTCATTTATGCTGACTAAAATATTGTATCTAACATAGAGTTGATTTTCAACCCTGGCATTTGTCATTTGTATTTAAGACTATTATATTAGATATTGGTTTTTCTTTCAGTGTTTCTTTTCTTTTCTTTTCTTTTCTTTTTCTTTTGTGATGGATAAGAATTTTTTTTTCATTTTACATACCAACCCCAGGTCCCCTTCTCTTCTCTCCTCCTGTCCCTCAGCCTTTTCCTCCCAACCCAACCCCTATTCCCTCCTCCAACATGGTAAGGTCTCCCATGAGTCGTCAGCAGACCCTGGTACATTCAGTTGAGGCAGGCCCAAGCCCCTTCCCCTGCATCAAGGCTGTGTAAGGTGTCCCACCATAAGTGATGGGCTCCAGAAATCCAGTTCATGTACCAGGGCTGAATCCTGATCCTACTGCCAGGGGCCCCTTCAGCAGACCCAGTTACACAACTGTCTCATTATGCAGAGGGCCCAGTCCAGTCCCAAGCAGGCTTCACAGCTGTTGGTCTAAAGTTCATGAGTTCCCACTAGTTTGGTTTGAGCAGGCTTCCCCACCAACAACCCCCATGCGACCCTGCAATCTACAAGATCCACTCCCTAGTGCTGTGGGATGTTAATGTATGTCCTGTGGGAGCCCTTCTTGGGTTCCTTGTGGTGTTACCCAGCAGGTTTGCATAGAGGATGATTAGGACCATGGGCCTGAGTGCAGGTGTCTGAGATGGTCTTGATGCACTTGGCTATACTGGGGGATGGTCTGTATGTCAAGTTGCTCTGATTGGTCAATAAATAAAACCTGATTGGTCGTGGCTAGGCAGGAAGTATAGGCGGGACTAACAGAGGAGAAATAAAAGAACAGGAAGGCAGAAGGAGACGCTGCCAGCCACTGCCAGGACAAGCAGCATGTGAAGATGCTGGTAAGCCACGAGCCACGTGGCAAGGTATAGATTTGTAGAAATGCGTTACTTTAAGATATAAGAACAGTTAACAAGAAGCCTGCCACGGCCATACAGTTTGTAAGCAATATAAGTCTCTGTGTTTACTTGGTTGGGTCTGAGCGGCTGTGGGACTGGCGGGTGACAGAGATTTGTCCTGACTGTGGGCAAGGCCGGAAAACTCTAGCTACACCCTACCACATACCCACTCATCCCCCTGTAACCTCAGTGGCTTCCTGAGACACAGAATTTGTCAGCTCCAATTAGACCAAGAGCTACAATTGGACCAAGAATGGCCCCCTGAGACACAGACACAGCCAGCACAGATTAGACCAAGAGCAGCTCCCTCAGACACAGGTATCTCTTGCATCTATTGAAGGAAGAAATGGGTAGACACCAGTGCAAAAATACATAAAACAACATAAAGAGCAATATGGCACCACCAAAACCTAAAGATTCTACAACAGCAAGACCTGAACATCACAACATAGAAGAAGCAGAATAAAGTGACCTTAAAAATAACTTTATAAAGACGATAGAGTTCTTTAAAGAGGAAATTAAAAATTCCTCTAGAGAAATTGAGGAAAAGACAAAAAATTGGAAGAAATCAATAAAGCTCTTAAAGAAGTCAAGAAAACCAAGTAAACACAATTAAAGGGTGAAGAAAAAAGTTCAAGACCTGAAAATTTGAGATAGAAACAATAAAGATACAAACCAATGGAATGCTGGAAATAGAAAATTTGAGTAAACAAACAGGAAATACAGATGCAAGCATAACCAACAGAATACAAAAGATGGAAGAGAGAATCTCTGGCATGGAGGATACAATAGAGGAAATAGATTTGTCAGTCAAAGAAAACACTAAAGCCAAAAATGTCACAACACAAAATGTCCTTGAAATCTGGGACACAATGCAAGGCCAAACCTAAGAATAATAGGGATAGAAGACGAAGAAAAATACCAACTCAAAGGCACAGAAAAATATATTTAACAAAATCATAGAAGAAATCTCTCCCAACTTAAAGAAGGGAACACCATGTAGTTTTTATTTTCTGTAGGGAAAGTGGACAATCTTTCAAGCCTGTCTTCACTTTGTTTCCCAGTTACAACAGTAGCACTTATACCTCTCTCACTGTGTTGATTATTAAACTTGTGTCTAGAAATTAGCAATACATAGTTTTAGCTCTGTATTTACTACAGGAGTGAAACTAATGTTCATTGATGTACAATCTTTATGAAAAAATTCAAGGCATTAAGCAAAAAAGACATGTCCTTGGCCGTATTCACAGGCACACAGTTAGAGTTCAATCCCCAGCATTTAAATATAAATTAGGGGAGGACACACATTTGCAATTCTAGTACTAGTGAGGCAGAGATTACAAAACCACTGAGGCTGACTAGACACTAGACAGCCTACCTAGCCAAATTGAGAATC
Source organism: Peromyscus maniculatus bairdii (assembly GCF_049852395.1). Lineage (NCBI taxonomy): Eukaryota > Metazoa > Chordata > Mammalia > Rodentia > Cricetidae > Peromyscus > Peromyscus maniculatus. The sequence goes on from NC_134854.1 coordinate 1,342,920, forward strand.
CTAGATTTCAGTGAAATACCCTACCTTGAAAACCAAACGGATGCGTCTTAAAATATAACACCAGTAGTTGACTTCTGTCCAACATACACACACACATGCACACACGCACGCACGCACGCACGCACACACACACACACACACACACGCATGCACACACATGTACATGCACCCAAACACACATCTACACCAATACAATCTGCTCTGACACATCTACGAACATGAATTTATACAACAAACATATGTACATAGACAAATTACATACATAAAAAGGGAAATTGAGATGATTGTCGACATTCATCTTTCTCTGTTTCCTTATTGGAGATGTAATGTGCTGACAAGCTGTGTTATGCTCCTTCTACCATACATTTCCTGATAAATGAACTGTATTTACTCATACTCTAAGCCACAATAACCCATTCCTCTCTTAAGTTGTTTCCTTTCAAGTGTTTGGTCATAATAGTAAGAAAGATAAATAATTCACACAGAATACAGAATTTAATAAATTAGGAATCAAAGGGAAGTATAATTAAATTACTCACCTGCTTATTTACCTCCTTATATAAAACAGAAATTTAGAAAACATTGATACATTTATTATTTTCTGCTTCCTTTCATTTGAATATTAGACCAAACCTACATCCTTGAAACCTGGATAGCAGTTCATGGTCTCTTCCTGTATTTTTTCATTTTCCATTTATTTCTCAGTCTGTTGCACAGAGGACAGCAGACTGTCCCTGAACATGGAACTCAAAACATTCTCAATGAACTGAAACTCAGAATGTGCAATCTTGCTCTTACTGCCCTTTAAACATGCCTTATACATCTTTTGTACTGAAAGTGTCCCCTATCTTGTTGAGGGAAGATAATAAAGATGTATAAAAGTTGTCTCTTGTAACACTGATCCAACACTGTACAAGTTAAACAGTGAGGCTGTTTCAGACCAGTACAATGACATTCTGATTCTGATTTCACACAGATTATTGACTGCAGGATAGACTGCTGAGTTGAAACACTGTCTCAAACTAACTTGCACTTGTACAATCACTACTCCTTGCAGCGATCAGTTTTTCAGAATGGAGAGCTTTTCATTGGCCAAGTGTCTACTGATCTTTCTCTATGAGGGGCTGCTCATCTGGCCTGAGATACAGTCTTCTTTCCCGCTGGAGGAAAAACAAGTTCTCATTCATAGTTACTGCAGGGGAAACAAAAATGTCAGAAGTGTGTCCATTCATGGGGTTATCAGTCACACAGAGTCACTTCCAAAGCCACATCAAGCTCTGTCAATATTTTAGATTTAGTGTCAGTGATGACACACAGCTCAAGCATGCGTACTGAATTCACAAGTGTATATAAACTGATGTGGCCCCTTCTGTCCTCAATAGGGTAATAGCTTTTTAAAATAAAAAAAATTAATGAACAAGGTTTTAAAAAACAACTGCATTTAGTACATTTCTGAAATTCACTACTACTATGTAGCATAAATTGCATAGAAAATACACATTAAAATGTATTGTTAAACAAATAGTTGTTCTCTCCACCTTTATTTCTACTTTACTCAGAGTACCCAATATTGTTAAAACTGAGCACCATTTTTCCAGCTGGCCAAGCCAAAATCCATACATGTTTTGTTTTTTTGCCTTGACCCCTGCATAAAGTCAGTTGTCTTCATATATATCTTCTGTCATGGGGCATCCAAATCTGCCTGTTTCTGTGTTTGTTGATTCTTTCATGTAGTGCCTGATCACTAACTATACAGACTGTGAAATCAGTGCTGAGCCTTTGACCTAACATTCCAACTTTCCAATGACAATCTTCCCCCTCTCTGTCTGTCTGTCTGTCTGTCCCATGCCTACCCCTCACCTTCTTCCTCTCCACCTCTGCACCCCTGGGTGTGATAAGAAACTTAAATTCCTACATTTAGTTGAAAAACAAAAGGAGCAGAGATCTCTTGGTGACCATTTTAAATTTTCAGTGTACTAATCCCTCCCTTTTCTCACATAGCCACAGTCCAAGTTTCCAGTGTGGCAGATCTTCCCGTGCTTTGCGAGGACTGAGAGGTGCTCTGAGCTGCTGCTAATCATATTTTTTACTTATGTCACAGTTTTCCCATTTTAAAACTGAGAGAATAGAAAAAAGTTATTCTACTACAAGTAAACCATTATAAAACATTATACAAATCTCAATATAACCTAAATAAATCAACAGAAACTACATATGCTTTGGGGAATGCAGACTATTCCTACATTTTTAATACATAAACTTAGAATATCCATAGTTGAGATAATAAAATTGAAGGTGGCATTATTTTACTTGGACTGTAGGCTTTAAATATCCCTCAAACAATACTTTATCTATAAAAACACATGCAAGTATATTATAGTTTGGGAAAGCAAATTAAATACACTATCTCATTTGATCCTCACAATTCTCAGAAGTGGAAGACAGAAAGATATTTAATGAAATTGCTCGTGAAAGCTGACACATTGTGTAATAATGTAGAAATACATAGTAGCTTATAAATTCTCCTGCTTAAATTTTTTCTATGTCATCACCCTATGACATGCATGACAAATAACATCTCAATTATGAAGTGATCTAAATGTTTTACCAACTCTTTTCATATTCACAACATAATTAACTCATGACTCTCAATTTGGGGTTCAAATACCTTACATATCTCATAGACTTTTTATTTGAAAGGGTATGGCGTGGTTTTAATGAAAAAAAAAATGCACTTTTAGGCTGAAATTCCAATTCCGGGGTCTACCATCTCCTATGCGACATAAATAGTTTCATGAATTCAAATTTCTTTACAAGGTTAAGTAAGATAATGTAAGGTGATTCCTCTTTCCCTTATGTGGATGCCACATAGCCTCACTAACCCAATGCAGTCTATTAAAATGTATCCATGCATACAAGACCACATGAGATTTCTTAGACCACAGCCACAACAATGCTGAGAAATTTTCTAGCTCTTCCCATAAATTTGGTGCTTCCAAAAATTGATGAACCAATATTATGTATAAAGTGTAAGATGAAACAAAAGGTGTTAATCAACATTATAAGCAATAATTAAAGTGTAAGGATTTTTAAATCCTGAGTGTTGAAACTTATAATACACATAAATCTGTATACATACACACACACACACATACACTATATACATACATGCACGCACACACACACACACACACACACACACACACACACACGGAATTGCATCATCTGGGATGACAATATTTCTTCTAAGTGTCAAAGACAATCTATCTAAAATCCATCTCCAGGCACAAGAAACCTTCTTTGGAGTTCCTGGTCAGGGTTGTCCAAAAGGCCACTAAAACATTACAATCTATTTGTAACCAGTCTTTCTTTGGACCGACATCTCCTGAAAAATGACATGAAGACTTTTATTAATCATGAAAGCTTGGCCTTAGCTTAGGCTTGTTCCCAACTAGCTCTTAAAAATTAAGGTAACCTGCTTATATTAATGTATCTTCTGCCACAGTGCTTGTTACCTCTCTCCAGTATCCAATGTCCCTCTTCCCCTGTGTCTGGTTGGTTAGTCCCTGTCTCTCAGATTCTTCCCATGAGTTCATCTCTTTCCCTAGAAGTTTCACCTATCCTTTCCTACCTAGGTATTGGCAACTCAGCTCTTGATTAATCCAATCAGAGGGTGCCTTAGGCAGGTGAGGAAGGACAGACACATCTTCACCCAGTGTGATCAAATTGCAACACCTACTTCAATTTCCCTTGGAAATCTTCAGGGGTAGAAGTAAGTCCCTATTGATGAAGACACCATAAACTTCAAACCTAAGGCCTACAGGCCCCTAAGATGGAACTCACTCGAAAGCCTCCTCCCTGAGTACTAGCTTTCACAGTATCAGAAAGTACCATGCATGCTTTCAAATGAGAGAAACAATCAACTAGCTAGCTCCTATGAACCACAATAACAACATGTATTGCACAGTAACCATAAGGGTGCAGTAGAGATACCTGTACCTTGATGGTAACCAAAAGTTCCGTAATTGGGTTTAAAACCTGGAGAATGAGGAGAAAATCATGCCAAGAGTCTGGAAAAATACTTATACAATACCAAAGGTCAGCCCTGAAAAACATACAAACAAATAATATTATATACACTGAGCTGGTTATATCTAGGAATATATAAATATATACATAGACATGTATACATACAGCAACAATTAATGAAAATCATGAATTTGAAAGAGAGCGATAAAGGGTATATAGAAGGGTTTGGAGGGATTAAAGAGAAAGTAGAGGGAATGGTGTAATTATATACTAATCTAAAAAGTGTAGAATGAAATCCTGAGTATTGTCAGCTGTTTTCCAAATGTTTTATTCTCCTTAAAAGAATCTTAGTAATGCCTTGAATTTAAACATTACCCATGGAGCTATTTATTTTTATACTCTGAACCTCTATTCTCTAAAATCAAAATGCAGACATATAAAGTGGTAGGGCATTTCCTATTTCATATTTTTTTATTGAAAACACAAGCTGAATTTTAAAACATTTGCTTACTGTTTTGTTTAGAAGAGAAAATAAGATATTTTGAATTTATAATCAGTTCCAGGGACTTGTTCAGTTTATGGAATTTGTTTTAAAGAAGTTGGGTTACAGGTACATTTTAAGAAATTGAAGCATTCACTAAGTAGCATGGCAGAACTGAGGGGACTGATATAGTGTAGAATTAACAAAAGGGAAGACCAGTGCTAGTCCTGGTTCAAAAGACAAATACTACTTCTATTTAAAGTATACTTTAAAATGAGAAAGAAGTTTCTCTTTACAGGAAATGGAAACCATTACAGAAAACTACAGCTGAACAGAGTGCAGACAGTTAATGAATGGTGGGGATCACAGCTACAATGGATACATGCATATCACAGCTCCTGCATCTATAGCTCAGAGAACATCTCAGAAGAGACTGAGGAAAATTGTAAGACCCAGAATATCACAAAGTCTTCTCTGAAACTGTCTCTCCTAAAAATGTCTGCATAAACAAGATTAGAAAAATAGCAGCAGCAATAGACATGTTAATTTGGAAGTGGGAAAATTCCACAGGGTCCCACCCCTACACAAAGAGGTACAAGCAATTAATTAATGCTGGGAGAAGAATTAGCTGCTCCAGGGATGAACTCCTCTTAATAGTTATCCAATATGAAGTGCTCATCCAGGATAGCATAATCACACACACACACACACACACACACACACACACACACACACCCCACAACAAACAAAAACAGACTTGGCAGGTTGAATTTATATTAATTGTGTACAATATACGTACATACACACAGGTGTGTGTGTGTGTGTGTGTGTGTGTGTGTGTGTGTGTGTGTATCAATACTAACCAAAAACAAGCTATCAGTTTGAGAGTGGAGGATATTGCAGGCATTGGAGGGAGGGTACCAGGAAGGGGATAGAGGGAGAAAAAGGAATGGGAAAGTGACATAATTTTATTTTAGTTTAAAATGTATACAAATAAAAATAAAAATTTCCCCCAAATGCTAAAACAGTATCTCAAATCAAGATATTTGCACAACCATCTCTAAAGCTGGGAAACGGGGGGGGGGGGGAATGTAGAGCCTGAAGATGAAGGAGAATTCTGCAGGCATGACCCCCTCACTGTAATTATGAACTGAAAGCCATGGCCTCCAATATGTCTCCCTTCATGAATGATCCCTCCTTCTGCTATTATATGCTCACAACATAAAAATAGAAATTGATTCTGCAATGGAGGATGGAGAGTTCCAGAGAGGGAAAGCTGAAACACTTGCAAAGGTTGCAGAGAAGGCATCCTAGGCTGTGTACGTGACAGGCATCTGGGTAGAATAGACTGCACCTGAAGGGGATCGTCAGGAAATGTGATGTTTGATGACTTTATGCTTGGATACCACTTAAACTTTGAAACTACAATTGTAATTAATGAAATACAATTTTATTAATTTTATAAAGAAAAAAATAAAGCTATCTGTAACTGCTTATACCAGGCCTGGATAAGGCTGACTTTGTTGTTGTTGTTATTGATGCTGTTGTTTTTGTTTGGGGGTTGCACTGTGTTTGTTTGTTTTTCCTTTTTTGTCTTTTGTTTGTTTGTTTGTTTTTTAAAAAAGTAAGACCTAGATCTGGAAAGAACTAAACTATTTATTGGCTAGTGATAGATTCTGGGAGAAAATGATCCTTTATCTTCAGTTCTGAGCCTACCATAGCTGAGCCTGCCAGACTCTAGTGGATAGCTCCAAACCCCTGTTCCCTGAGATAGCCCTGGTTAAACGCAGTGGGTCACCAAACAAAACAAGTATACAAGAATATGACAAAGAGATTTATGGATAGAGATAGGAAGAGGAGAAAGAGAAAACATGATGGAAGATGGGAAGGTGGGAAATGTTGGTGTTCTCTCTCTCTCTCTCTCTCTCTCTCTATATATATATATATATATATATATATATATATATATATATATATATATATGTGTGTGTGTGTGTGTGTGTGTGTATGTGTGTGTGTGTGTGTAAAATCTACTTCTCAAAGAACAAATTCAATGAACAGATTCTAAGAATGAAGCAATCTTTTAAGGAATATATACGTTCACATACAATTATGTAGTATATAAAAGGTATGTGCTATATTTGTATTAAATGAACTCTAAAGACATAAGTATTTCGAGTCAAAAAAAAGATATGCCAGTACAAATATATTTTATATATACTTTAAAACTGACTTTAAAATGCAGTATTAAAATCATTCTGGAACTTCCCAAATTAAAAGAATTTAGACTGAAATTCCACAGTAAACAATTAAAATTAAAAATTCCTCATTCAAAGCTGTAAGTTGAGATGTCATGGTGCTTGCAATTTCCATCGAAACTCTCTTGTGTCAATTTGCTGTTGTTTTCATTCTTGTATCTCAAAATGCAAATAGGCAAGGTACATAAAAAATCTCTTTGAAGTGAGATAAAAACCAACATTTCTCAGAGCAGATTTTGATTGAAAATAGCTTTTTCTTATTTAACAAAGCACAGTCTTAGAAAGATTTTTTTCCTTCAAACCCATTTGGCAATGCTACTTTGAAGAGCGATATTGCAGATGAAGCTCTTTCTGAGTTGACAATCCGACACTCTCTCCTCACTAAATACTCTACTTTTCATTTCTTGCTGTGACAATGGTGTTAAAATTCCCAAGGTGATACTTAAGCTGCTCTCAACCCCTTCTATTAACTTAGGAGCCTTAAAAATCTTTCTAAGGAAACAAAATTGATAAGGCATTTAAGCTAAAAGAACAGTTTGAATTTCCATTGAATAATGAATGCATCAATACATTTTGCAGACATGCAATGTTTGTCTAATCTTTTGATATATTAGAAATTTAGAAATTATGTATAAAGAAAAGACTGGGGTTTAATTTTCCAGATTTTAATGCATATAATAATGTAAACAAGTTAAGACATTGCCAAAATTCAGAGACTGGCAGTCTGTTGCAAAGGGTTCTTTTCCTTTGCCTAGAATCAAGATGTCTGACCCATCTGTTAACAAGGCACACTACAGGGCATGCGGAGGTCTTTGTGTTCTCAAGGCTACTGTGTCAAATATATTTACTCAATCCTGCAGCCACATCACAATCCCAGAAGGCATAAAGAGTCTTATTATCTTCCCAGGTCTCTGATCCTTTTCTGAAGCCAATCAATCCAGCACAAATACTATGTTGTATTTCTTACCAGATATTTTTAGAGCATATACACCTCAGAGGATCTTTGGCAATTTTCCACTTGGACTTTGGACTTGAACCCACAAATTGCATGTGCTCTATAACCTATGTGAGTGAATTAGGTAACATTTTCTCTCTTTCTTTCTTTCTTTCTTTCTTTCTTTCTTTCTTTCTTTCTTTCTTTCTTTCTTTCTTTCTTTCTTTCTTTCTTTCTTCCTTCCTTCCTTCCTTCCTTCCTTCCTTCCTTCCTTTCTAAAGATGGAAGCAGGACAGGATTTTATTTTATTTTTTACCAATTATCTGTATTGTTTTTGAAATAACAAATTCCAGCGGCCAATAAAGGAGCACAAACATGGCACATTACAAGGTTCTGTTATCCACAAAATAGAAAATGTAAAAGCAGATGCAAATATCCCTGTCTGAAATAGAAGCAGGTAATATTGGAGGAAGTATCACTTGCTAAGCATGGCTCTCTCATGAACATTATCTTATACACTTTACATAAGTGAATATATTGTATTTTAACAAAAATCTTAAAAGAGAATGCTGTGACATTCACTTACAAAAGAGGAAGCTGAATCAGCAGGGCCAAGCCTCAGGTCTCCTGGAAGAGACTCAAGGACAGGGATTAAAATCCAGGCAGTCTGGCTCCATAGTTTATCCTTTTAATCACTATGCTAATAAGATGCCCAGAATAATGATCAAAATGTTCCTAGAGTAGGCTTGGAAGTGAGGTCTAGAGCCACTTTGTGTCACTGAGCCTATGTCACTGAGCCAAAGACCACATACAAATTATTAATTTTAGAAAATGAAATCATCTGGAGCAGGTACTACGTTCTTTGTTCTTAAGGCTTCATCTAAAACTGCGGTGTCTTGTCAACAGGCTAGCTAGCTCTCTGAGGTAAGGCAGGAGCAAGGAAAGGAAGGAGATAAATAGAGTGACCAAAAATGTCCTCAAACCTGGGCATTTGTTTCTCTGTAGGGATGCGTTCCTCACTAGTTTGGCAGAATTTTGATTTTTAAGAAAAATCAGTAAGTTTATATTTCTTTATAAAAAGTATTTATTTATTTTACCTCCCAATTTTACCACAGTTTTCCCTCCCACCTCTCTTCCCAGTCCTCCTCCACCTCCCCTTTACCCCATCCCATCCACTCTTCCTCCTTTTATTCAGAAAAGGGCAGACCTCCTCTAGATAACAACAAAATATGGCATACCAGGTTGCAGTAAGACTAAGCATCTCCCCTCATATTAAGGTTAGGTAAGGCAACCCAATATGAGGAATCGAGTTCCAAAAGCCAGCAAAAGTGTCAGATACAGCCCCAGCTACCACTGTCAGGAGTCTCACAAGTAGACCAAGCTACACAACTGTCATAGGGCCTAGGTCAATCCCATGCAGGCTCCCTGGTTGTCATTTTAGTCTCTGTGAGCCCCTATGATCCCAGATTAGTTGGCTCTGAGTTTTCTGGTAGTGCCCTTGACTCCTCTGGCTCCTACAATCCTTCCTCCCTATCTCTCACAGGATTCCCTGAGCTCTACCTAATGTGTAACTGTGGGTCTCTGCATTTGTTTTCATCAACTGCTTGATGAAGACTCTCTCCTGACAGGCATTATTACACTGACATTTTTTTCCTCCAGTCATGTTCCATTCTTTCCTAGGTATCTTGGGGATCCAGTCTCTGGGTTCTGGCACTCCAGGATGTGTTAGGGTGGGCTCAATCATGGGGCTTATGCTGGATCAGTCAGTGGTTGGCCACTACCACCATCTCTGTGCTACACTTACCCAGTACATTCAATGGGCAGGACAGACTGTAGGTCAAAGAATGTGTGGCTAGGTTGGTATCCCAATACCTCTACTGGAAGTTTTGCCTGGTCACAGGAGATTGCCAGTTCAGGCTATATACAACCTAAGCTAGAAATCTTAGCTGGAGTAATCCTTGTAGATTCCGGGGAGTTTCCCTTGCACCGGGTTTCTACGTGACCCCGAAATGCTACCCCCTTTCCAGTCTTCTCTTTTAGTAGTCTCCTCCTCCACCATCCCACTTGATCACTTATGTTTTCCATCCTTTGCCTCCCCAAGTCCACCCATCAAATCTCTTCTATTTCCTCTTTCCAGGGAGATCCCAGTCTCCTCATTCTTGAGCCCTCCATCTTACTTAGCCTTTCTGGGGCTATGGATTATAGCCTCATTATCCTTTGCTTTACAGCTAATATCTTCTTATAAGTGAATACATACCATGTTCATCTTTCTGGGTCTGGGTAACCACAGTCAGGGTGATTTTTTTTCTAGTTCTATACCTTTGTCAGAAAATTACATGATTTCATTGTTTTCAACAGCTGAGTAATATTCAATGGTCTATTTTCTTTAACCATTCTTTGGTTGAGGGAAATGTAGGTTGTTTCCAGGTTTTGGGTATTACTAATAAGCCTGGTATGAACATAGTTGAGTAAGTGTCCTTGTAGTATAATTGAGAATCTTTTGGATATATGCCCAAAAGTGGTATAGCTGGGTCTTGACGCAGATTGATTCCCAATTATCTGAAAAACCACCATAATGATTTCCAAAGTGGCTGTAGAAGTTTGCACTCCCACCAGCAATGGAGGAGTGTTCCTTTTGCTACACATCCTCTCCAGCACTAGCTGTCACTGGTGATTTTTGTTTGTTTGTTTGTTGATTTTTTGAGACAGGGTTTCTCTGTGTCCTTTTTTGCCTGTCCTGGATCTTGCTCTGTAGACCAGGCTGGCTTAGTACTCACAGAGATCTACCTGGCTCTACCTCTCAAGAGCTGGGATTCAAGTTATGTGCCACTGCTTGGTATAAGATAGAATCTCAGAGTCTTTTTGATTTACATTTTCCTGATGGCTAAAGATGTTGAACATTTCTTTAAGTGTCTTTTGGCCATCTGAGATTCTTCTGTTGATAATTCTCTGTTTAGATCAGCACCCACTTTACATGGGATTTTTTTTTTTTTTTGGTGTTTAGTTTCTTGAGTTCTTTACATATTTTTTAGAACAGCCATTTGTCAGATATGGGGTTGGAGAAAATCTTTTTCCATTCTGTAGGCTACTGCTTTCTCCTATTGTCAGTGTCCTTTGCTTTACAGAAGCTTTTCAGTTCTACCAGGTCCCATTAATAATTGTTGCTCTCAGTGTCTGTGCTATGGGTGTTCTATTCAGGAAGTGGTCCTTTGTGCCAATGCATTTCCTACTTTCTCTTCTATCATGTTTGCTATAATCTGGGTTTACTTTGAGGTCCTTAATTCACTTGGACTTAAGTTTTGTGAAGGGTGAAAGATATACATCAATATGCATTCTTCAACATGCCAACATCTAGTTACCTCAGCACCATTTTTTGAAGATGCTTTCTTTTTCCATTGTATAATTTTTGGCTTCTTTATCAAAAATTAGGTGTCCATACATGTGTGAATTTATGTCTAGGTCTTCCATTTGATTCCATTAATCCATCTGTCTGTTTTTATGCAAGTACAATGTGGTTTATATAACTAGAGCTCTGTAGTAGAGCTTGGGTCAGGGATGATGGTGATACCTCCAGAAGTTCTTTTATGGTATAGGATTATTTGGGTGATCTTAGTTATTTGGTTTTTCCATATGAAGTTGAGTACTGTTTTTTCCATGCCTGTAAAGAATTGTGTTGGGATTTTAATACAGACTGCTTTAAATATGTAGATTGTTTTTCATAAGATTGCCATTTTTACTATGTTAATCCTACCAATCCATGTACATGGGTGATCTTTCCATCTTCTGATATTTTCCAATTTCTTTCTTTAAGAACTTGAAATTCTTGTCACATGAGACTTTCACTTTCTTAGCTGAAGCTACACCAGGATATTTTATGTTATTTGTGGCTATTGGTAAGGATGTTGTTTTCCTAATTTATTTCTCAGTACATTTTCCTTATTTTATATAGAGGAGCTATTGATTATTTGAGTTTATCCTATATTCAGCCACTTCAGTGAAGATATTTATCAGATGTAGGAGTTCCCTGGTAGGATTTTTGGGCTTGCTTATATGTACTATCAGATCATCTGTAATTAATGATATTTTGACTTCTTTTCCAATTTGTATCCCCTTGATCTCCTTAGTTTTTTTCATTGCTCTAACTAGAATTTGAAGTACTATATTGAATAGATATTGAGAGTATAAAGCCTTGTCTTGTTACTTATTTAATGGAATAGCTTTGAGTTTCTTTCCATTTAATTATACATTGACTATCAGCTTGCTGTATATTGCCTTTATTATGTTTATGTTTACTTTGTATCCCATATCTCTCTAAGACTTTTATAATGAAGGGACTTTGGATTTTGTCAATGGCTTTTCAGCATCTATTGAAATAATCATGTGGTTATCTTTTTCTTTCAGTTTGTTTATATGGTAGAATACATTGACAGATTTTCATATGTTGACCCATATCTGCATCTCTATGATGAAGCCTACTTAACCATGTTGGATCTTTTTGACATGTTATTGGATTCAGTCTGCCAGCATTTTATTGAGTATTATTGCATCAATTCTTATGAGGAAAATTGGTCTGTAATTCTCTTTCTTGGTGGAGTCTTTGTGTGGTTTGAGTATCAGGGTGACTGTGGCCTCATGAAAAGAATTTAGCAATGTTCTTTCTGTTTCTATTTTGTGGAATAACTTGAGGAGTATTGGTATTAACTCTTCTTTGAAAACTTTTTAGAATTATGTGCTAAAACTATCTATCCCTTGGCTTTTATTTTGTCTGGGAAACTTTTAATGACTGCTTCTATTTCCTTGGGAATTATGAGATAATTTGTGTGTTTTTTTAACTGATCTTGATATAATTTTGGTAAGTGGAATCTAGCAAGAAAATGTTCTATTTCATTTAGATTTTCCAATTTTTGGACTAGTTTTTTGAAGTAGGACCTAACGATTCTCTGCATTTCCTCAGTGTCTGTTCTCCCCCCCCTTTTTCTTTCCTAATTTTGTTAATTTGGATATTATCTCTCTGCCCTTCAGTTAGTATGGATAAGGGTTTGTCTTTCTTATTGTTTTTCTAGAGAAACCAAACCTTTGTTTCATTGATCCTTTGAATTGTTTTCATTTCTATTTTATTGATTCCAGCCCTCAGTTTGATTATTTATTTCCTGCCATCTACCCCTCTTTGGTGTGTTTGCTTCTTTTTGCTCTAGAGCTTTCAGGTGTGCTGTTAAGTTACTATTATGAGAATTCCCCAAATTCTTTATGAAGACACTTAGTGCTATGAACTTTCCTCTTAGCACAGCTTTCATTGTGTCCTGTAAGTTTGGGTATGCTGTGCTGTAACACAAATCTTAAAAGGTCTTATTAATAAAAAAAAAAAAAAGAAAACCCTGAGCCAGTTATTGGAATGAATGCTGAAATAACAGAGAAGCAGAACAATCCACAGCCAACCTTACCATGACAACTCCTCAGCTGAACCTCTTTCTTCAGATTGGAAGCCTCTTGAGACCTTATCTGGAAGGAATCTCAGCTGAACTGCTTAAAAGCCTAAAAGCTGAAAAGCCTCTAGTTCCTGTTCCTCACACCTTATTTACCTTTCTGCTTCCTACCATCACTTCCTGGGATTAAAGATGTGTGATCTTCCCAAGCAAAGACATGAGATCTCAAGTGCTGGGATTAAAGGCCTGTGCCACCTTACCCTGTGCTGTTCCCAGTGTGACCTTGAACCACCAGAGATCGAGATGGATCTCTGCCTCTCAATGATAGGATTAATGGTATATGCCACCACTGCTTGGCTTCTATGTTTAATCTAGTGGCTGTTCTGTTCTGTGACCCTCAAGCAAGTTTATTAGGGTATACAATATTTTGGGATACACACACTGTATATCACCACATTTCCCCTTTTTGTCTAAAATAATAAAAGAATGTTATAACTAATATAAGAAAAACAATATACAATTAGTACCTTAAGTATATACAATATATATAGTCAAGAATTGCATTAACATTGTCCAGTCCATTAACATTTGACAAATTCAAACAAAAATTTTCATTTTTATCCTATTGTGGTGAGTCCAATACAATTTTTTTTACAATGTACAAAAATCTAATCTAATGTAAAATATTTAAAACAAGTAGTTCCTTTATAAAGTAGACTTAATAATCTACCTTTTTATCTTATCATTATACATTTATTTTCATTGAATGCTGGAAGTTTTAATTTATTTCTTGACCCTGTGGTTATTCAGGAGAGAGTTGCTAAGTTTCCATGAGTTTGTAGGATTTCTGTTGTTGTTGAAAACCAGCTTTAACCCATGGTAGAATGCAGGGAGTTATTTCAATTTTCTTGTTTGTGTTGAAACTTCTTTTGTGACCAAATATGTGGTCAATTTTGGAGAATGTTCCATGATGTCCTGAGAAGGTAGTGTAATCTTTGTGTTTGGGTGAAATGTTCTGTAGATATCTGGTAGGTCCATTTGAGTTATAATGTCTATTAGCTCCAGTATTTCTCTGTTTAGGCTTTGTTTGGATGACATGTCCACTGGTGAGAGTGGGGTATTAAAGTCCCCCACTATCAATATGTAAGGGTAAATGTGTATTTTAAGCTTTAATAGTGTTTTCTTTACAAATGTGTGTAAAGGGAGTTTTCCTGTCTAGACCACCAAGTCCCAAATTCCCAGCAGCTGCTTCCCAAATTACCACACAGAGGCTTATATTAATTATAAATGCTCGGCCAGTAACTCAGGCTTATTACTATCTAGCTCTTAAATTAACCCATAAGTCTTATCTGTATTTAGCCACATGAGTTGGTACCTTTTCTCAGTGTAGCATTTTTCATCTTGCTTACTCTGTGTCTGATTGGTGACTTCCTGATTCCATCCTTCCTCTTCCCAGCATTCTTAGGTTGATTGCCCTGCCTATGCTTCCTGCCTGGCTACTGGCCAATCAGCATATCATTAAACAAATTCAAATTACAAATCTTTACTGAAGATTACTCCATAGCAAATGTGAATGCCCTTGTATTTGGGAATAGATGTTGAGAACTGATATATCATCCTGGTGGATTTTTTCTATGGTGAGTATTAGGTGTCCTTCCCCATCTCTTTGATTAATTTTGGTATGAAACCTATTTTGTTAGACATTACAATTGCTATACCAGCTGGCTGCTTGGAATCATTTGCTTGGAAAATCTTTTTTCACTTTTTCTGAGGTAATGCCAATCTTTTATTTTGATGCATGTTTCTTGTATGCAGGTTTCCGTGTGCATCATAGGTAAAACAGCTTTAAACAGTGATTTAAGGTTAGGTTAAGATGTTTTTGTTAAAGCCTATGACATAAAAACTCTTGAAAAACAATTTAAAGTCATACTTTTAATAGTTGAGTGAGGGACTCATTGAGATCAATAAACAAGAACAATGAATGACCACCTGGCTATTCCTGACTGACCTACCTTTCTTAGTAGGGTGGGATGATAATTAATTTCTTGTGCCCATTTCATCCCTTGGCTTCCTTATATAAAAAACACTGTTGATAAATGGATATGCACCCTGAAGATTTAAAGTAGAGATGACTGACTCTTCTTCATATAGAAAGTCTAGATTTGTGATTGCTTTAAGATTTCTTTATAAGATTAACTTTTGAGATAAATAATAAAGTGATTGGTTCTTTCTTTGTAGCCACAAAACACAGCCTGCCAGTAAAAGAACTGATTGAGAAAAATACCTCTCTTGCTTACACTCTATTAATCAGTAACAAGCTGCTTGGATATATATGTATGTGATTTCTTGGGATAATTTTTTTTCAGCTGTAACATGTAAAATGTTTAATCATGTGAGGGGTATGGAAAGCATGCTGTTTTTTACTTGTATTCATTGTAGTCATTCACTTGAAAAATAGAATATAACCACATTGTAGTTTTTATATTGCTTGGAAGATTTTGCTGGGGTATATAAGCTGTAAGGGAAAAAAATAAAATTAGCTAGAAGGAAAACATAAAGAGAGACAGAAGGGATACATCTGGAAAGAGGTAAGAAGAAAAATAAAGAAGAGAAAGAGACGATGATAGAGAGACCCTAAACATGGATGTGTGTTTTTCCCATTTTTCAAAAGCTCTAGACTGTTAAGTTTAGCCTCCCCTCACTGGCCACAGAGAATTAAGTTTTACTCCCTCAGATAGAAAAGTCAGGTTGAGTGATTAGCTTGCTGACTCCTTCGGCTCCTGCTCAAACCCTGAGCTGCTTGAGGCTGGTACTCATGGAAGTGGTAGGTGCTGACAGACTGCTTTGGCTGCTGTGGTTTGTGTTTTTACACTTAGGTTTAAGTCATCCCCAGTTGGAGTGATTATAGGTCTAGGTGCCAACTTTTGGATTTGTCTTTGTTGAATGGATGTTTTCTTCCTTGGTGTTTGTTTCCTCTTTTGTCTTCTTGCTGCTGTGGCTTGTGATTGAGTAGAAGGTGTCTGCCAGCATTGGATTTCTGATGGTCTGGATGGCCTCTGGTACAGCAGGTGGTAGATGTTCAAGTTTGCAGTTTGGAATTCTGGATATGTGTGTGGTTTCTGATCTAGCCAGGAGTCCTCTGGGATTTATGATGCTGGTATGGCCACTGGGTTTCAGGATGCTGTCCTGGCCTCTGATGGGGTGGAAGGCTTCAGCCAGAGATGTGAGCTGGTATATGATGAGGAGGAGGGGAGAAGCAATTGGAGTTATGTTGGGTAAGTCTAAGGGAAGATCTTGTCCAAAAGGAGGAGGACTGGCAGGAAGAGAAGGGGACAGAGAAGGAGCAGAAGGAAAATACAGATTGGAGAAAGGAAAAATCTTTTGATATCACCTTTTCAAATCAAAATATAAGTATAAATATAGTTGATAAAGTTATAAATAAAAACACCCCCTGTAATGTGTTAAAATTTGATAGAGCAATGAGTTCTTGTGATACGTTTTCAGATATCAAAATAACTACAGTATACATTTCAAATGACTTCCTCTCTTCTACTCTTTACATTTAAAATGTCTAAAAAATACACTAAATAAATATGTGCCATTTAACATTTTTGAAAATGCTAGGTAATTTAAGGCTACAGTGAAATGTCATTTCCTCATAATGAAAATCTCCTGGATTATTGAAACATGTTCTGTTATCACATGACAGACAGAGAAATACTTCTTTTTTTTTAAATAATATTATTAAAATAATAATAAGCATCAAAATGTAGGTCAGAAACCCTCTTAAACCTCTGTCATTTTAGATAGTGATTGTGATTTGACAATAGCCAATGATTTTCATGATAATCAGTTTATTCACTGTGATGCAAAGAAAGTTGGATGCTTTGCTACATTCAGCTCATTGTTCTAAGAGAAGAAAAGTTAATATTTTGTGACTGAGTTCTCTAACACTCAATGCTATCATCCTCATTCTTTTCTGTATTAAATCATTAGCCATTGGTCTTTTTAAAAAAGCCCCTTTTTTCAAACAGAAAAATTTTATGCATCATCTATAAATAATCAAAAATAATTAGGCAAGTGTATCCAGTGGTACTTGTCTCCAAAGATTTGTATATATAGAGAAGAGCAATCTGGGAAAAAAAGAAATTTTCCTACCATAAATTGCCATATACACAAATTTTAGCAAATATCTCAACAGGAGAGATGTAATTCCTTCACTTTTGTTTCTAGAGAAAAACACAAAGAAAAAAATAGCACACTACACAGACATGCTTCTAACGAATTTCTTTTGAAATCTGAAATTGAAAAACGGACTAGGAAATTTTGAGTATATTCACAGAAATGTACAAAATGTACATATCCAAGTGCCAATTGTAGAATACAGCAAGAGAAGTGAGGCTACATCACAATTCTTTCCTTCCTGTTCTATTTTTGTTCACTGAATATTTCATTTTCGTTGTTCCCTTGGCCGCTCCGGTTTTTTTTTTTTTTTTTTTTTTTTCTTTGAGACAGGGTTTCTTTGTGTAGCTTTGCGCCTTTCCTGGAACTCACTTTGGAGACCAGGCTGGCCTCGAACTCACAGAGATCCACCTGGCTCTGCCTCCCGAGTGCTGGGATTAAAGGAGTGCACCACCACCGCCCGGCTCCAGTTTTTCATTTCTTTAACACTTTCTCTTTTCCAAATGGGTAAAGAACTAAATGGAGAGGTAAGTAGCAAGGGTGATAGTCTGCTGAAGGAATTTGTTTTGATAGTTTTTTCCCCAAAAAATATGGTTAGTAGTTTATGTGTGTTAGGTACATTAGCTTTGCATTGAAGAGAGGGTGTTTAAACTTCAAAGTCAAATATTTTGTATTATGGCTGCTAATTGTTAGTGTTTTTGCTTTTGGATTTTCTTCATTAGAACCACAAATATTTTAACAGGGATCAATGTATTATCTTCATTTTAAGTATTTAAGTTCTCTATCTGTACACACACACACACACACAAACACACACACACACACACACACACACACACACACACACACACACACAGCATTTCTCTTTGTAGCTCTGGCTATCCTGGAACTCTTTTTGTAGATTAGGATGACCTCAAAAAAAAAAAAAAAAAAAAAAAAAAAACACACACACACACACACACACAAAACCCCAAACTCAGAGATCCAATTTTTTCTGCCTCCTGAGTGCTGGGATTAAAGGTGTGAACCACTACCACCACCACCACTACCACCACCACCACCTAGATCCCTTGTATCTTTTTTATTAGTAGCTAATTGGTCCTTGAATGTTAGAAAACAACTATAATATAAACAATGGAGATGCAGCATTCACTCCCATCAATGATGCTCACAGAACCTAGACAGATCTTTTGGGCTATGTCTTTTCTTAATGTCTCTAGAGAGATTGCAACATAATTATGATTAAAAGAAAATCTTTAGAGACAATATTCAGTGAACACAAACTTTATAGTTGTTTTTCTTGTTTACAAGTGAAAAAATGTTCACATTTATTTGAATAGACAATTTGAAAACAGAAAAGCTAGAAAATTCAGACTAGATTGGCTGTGCTCAGCATGGTAAGGCTTAGACTCATGGGGATGTAATATAAAAGAGAAGAATAAATAAATAAATGAGCACATAAAATTGTAAGATTGTATTTAGTGGTATACCTGAGAAGGATTGGAGGTATGAATATGGTCAGAATATTAACTCCCAAAGTATTAAAATAGCATTGGAATTTTAAAAAATAATACAACTATAGATTCAACTTTACCACACACACTTACACACTGGAGAAATAGAACTTCTTAATCACCTTCTAGGTATAAAATACTATGATTAGAAGTAGAAGTATCATTAGAACAGAAGCTCCAAAACTTAAGTAATCCTAAATGTCACCAAATGTGGTTTGAAAACTACAAGAATTAGTTACTTAAAATTGAGATGTTGCATACATACAACACAGTTAAGTAGTGGGAAAGTGCTTTGTGTGTCCCTCAGTGTCTGAAATGGAGCAAGCATAGAAGTCACTTAGGAGTTTCAATACCTAGCATGGACTACTTTGAGGTGAAATATAATTAAATGTGGGAGAGTGCTGAAAGAGAAGACTAGAAAGGCTATCATTTCAGAGTCAAGTAGAAACCTGGTACAAGGAAACTATTCCCAGCTAAGACTCCTAGCAAAAGAGAATACATATCCTTAACTAGATACTTCCTTTGACCAGGCAAGACTGCCAGTGGAGGGATTGGGATCTGGAAACCAACCACATAACCTTCGACCTATCCAGCCCTGTCCATCCCATGGGATATGGGATGTGCTGGAACAATGGTGGGACAGATTGTGGCCAACTAATGACTAATCCAGTCTAAATCCCATGATGTGAGAGTCAGCCCATCCCTGCCACTGCCTGAAATGCCAGAACCCATGGGCTATATGGATAGCCCAGACACCTAGGATAGAACCAAACAGGACTGGAGAAAAAAATCTGGCAATGTAATGATACCTAATGGTGTTCTACCATACTCATAGATTGTTGCCTAGCCCAATAGCCATCAGAGAGGCTTCATCCAGCAACTAGTGGCAATAGATTCAGAGATCCATTGCCAAACATTAGGTGGAGCTCAGGGAATCTTGCTGCAGAGAGGGAGGAAGGATTGTAGAAGACAGAGGTGTTAAGGATATCCCATGAAAACCCACAGAATCAACTAACCTGGGCTCATTCGAACTCACAGCCACTGAACTGACAACCAGGGAACTTGCATTGGACTGACCTAGTTGTGTAGCTTGGTCTTTTTGTGGGACTCCTAACAGTTGGGACAGGGCCTGTCTGACTCTGTCTGCTCACTTTTGGGACCCTATCCCTTCATACTGAATTGCTTTGCCCAGTCTTAACATAAGGCAAGGTACTTAGTCTTACTACAACTTGATATGCCATATTTTGTTGACATCTGTGGGATGCCTGCCTGTTTCTGAATATAAATGGAGAAGGAATGGAGTGGGGGCAGAGTAGATGTGGGGGAGGGACTTGGAGGAGAGGAGGGAGAGGAAGCTGTGTTTGGGATGTAAAATTAATTAATTAATTAATTACAATTTTGAAATAAATGTTGGAAAGGTTTTGTCTCTTCACTTCTCTGCAGATTTTTTTTTTTTTAATTCACGATTGCTTGGATAATAGAGTATCCTGTGGAAGGGTTGAATGTTATTCTTTTAGGCATGCACTTCTTTACCTGTTACATTAGAAATCATATGGTCTGAGCAGGAAGTGCAAGCATAGGAGCATAGAGACTGGCCTTCCTGGATGGCTTTCCTGAACCCAGGCTCTCAGCATTCATAACACACAGACTAAGGAATTTGAAAACAAATGGAAGACATGCTATCAAACATGCAAGGTTTATGGAAAGTCATAGCAAACTTTCATGAACATTAAAAAATTAATTTACAAAATTTTATGCCTATAAATTTGAAAGGATATGTCATTCACTGGTCAGAAGAATATCACAATACTGGCATTTGAAACTTTTATAAGATAGGATGCCTCCAACTATGAGGCAGTTAGGTTGGGGAAAAGTTCAAGAAGGGCAGTTTGGAATGTAGGACAGACCATGTATCTGGACTCACTGGATGAAAGGCTGAGAAGATTTCACTTCCACTGTGTTTGTCCACATGGATGGTCATCTCTACAGGATTTATAATCCCCATGGACACCATTCTTTGAAGATTTATGTAAGGTATTTTATACAGAAATTTAAGTGAGATGGAAATAGCCCCTTGAAAACTGTCACCATTCCAATTGGCTGTTTCCTCAGCATGAATGGGAAAGAGAAAGGAGGTGAACAGCTACACTCATTGCTCCCTGATCCCTGACAGGGGATGTGATGGCATCAGCTAGCCCATGCTCCTACAGCCATGTCTCTCCACCAAATGGACTGTAATACAAAACATCAGACAAAATAAAACTTTACTTAAACCAAAAAACAAAGTGAAGACTTATCATTGAATCATCTTTCAATAGAACATCAATCATCCTGTTTAACATTGTTTGTTTTGGCTACTCTTCACATTGCCAGTTCTGTTCCTTAGATACCTATACTTTTCGATGTACATGTCATTTATTTGATGAAATAGAGTACGCTTCCTCACAGGTACAGCGCCTTTGAATCTACAGCTGAAATGTGAGTGCATTATTGACTAAAGAAATGGACTGGATGTATCAGGACAAAGACTAGTGATTGTAACACTGCAAGATTCTAGGTAATTTTTATGGCAAACAGTATAGTAATTTCACCTATCTTATGGAATAGTCAAGAGAAAAAATCTTTTAAAATTGTCAATCATCATATATAATTTATTCAATATACATCTTTTATTAATTATATTAGCTTTAAAAGTAAAACTATTTATAAAGTATTATGTGAAGATTTTAGTGTACAATTTGATGACTATACTCACACACACACAAACAACATACCCTTGGAATGAAAAGTCTACCCAATATACAAAAATGCTCATAATCCCAGAAAGTTCCATGGTGTTCCTTTCTATACATCTTAACCGCTTCTTGACAGACTGATATTCCACTTTAATGGCACAGATTTGTTTTCCAGTTTCTTGACCATATTATAAATAGAATCACTTAATGTCATCTTTCATTTACTCTTTCTTTACTCAAAGTACTTGTAAAATTATGTTTGCTGTTATGTTTCAGTGATCCATCATTTATTTTTGAATGTCAGGTGATACTAAAATGCATTCATAGTTCGGAACATGGTGTACATACAGTAAGCGGAGAGGTAAATAGATTTGGAAGAGATTTACTAGCCTTAATAATTGAGTTCATAATAGCCAAAAATAGTTGAGTTCTTAGTTTTTTTTAAGTTATAATTGCATGTGCATTGATTTATTGTGTGATGGTATTCACACAGGAACTATGTTGTATATATGGAGGTCAGAGCATAATTTTTCCTAATCTGAATCTGTTCTATCTTTCTATAATGCTGGTCCCAGGGATTAAAATCAGATAAGTGAGTTTGGCCAGAAGTGCCCTTTACAAGCTGAACAATCTCACTAGCCCTTCTATTTTATTGCCACTTTTGTCTGTTTTCTTATCATAATAGTTTAGATAATCAGCTTTGCATGATAAATATATATATAGTTGACTTGTGCTGCTATGTAGTATGAATACATCAGTGTTGCTCTTTTATACTTTAAGTGAGTAATCTATTTTTTAAAAATTCTAAAAGTATCCAAACCTTATATGCATGTTATTTCAAATATTTATTAATTAATTTTTATTTATTGTGTATGAGAGAGAGGATGGGAGGAAAAGACACCTATATTTTCTTTGTAATACTTTTTGTAATACTTAGCTACCATTTACAGCATCTTAGAGTTTATAAAATGTCACAACATTTTTAAATATGTTTTCTTGTGTCTTTCAATTATGCAATATTTTAGTAGCTAATTAAGTCAGCCTTTTCTAAAGTCAAGTTGTGGTAAGTAGTAAACAGATGTATAAAAGCTTTAGTAGAAAAAGAAAATGAAATATATAAGAATGAAGATTATGTTAAAGTTCTTTAAGAAATTTGAAACTACCATATATTTTTAGTTTATATATTTGTCATTCATCTAAAATTTGTTTTCTTAATAATTTTGCAAGCTGCAAAATTTCTAAAATTAGGACAAATATGCAGACCAGTGCATTTTGTCACACGACAGTATTTTGTTGTCTCTTGATAATGTGCTTAAATCTGAAATGTGCAAGGTAGTGTCTGGATCCAGCCTTCATATTTTAACATAAATACTTCAGTTAAAATTTGTTTATTAACTAGATTTTATTCCCCATCTAGTGCCCACTTGTTTACAATTCTATGGCATCCTCTGTTCTTATCCTACGAATTAAATACAGAAATTTGTAAGATTTCTAATACTCCCCAAGTGTCTTTCTCTTTTTGTGTACTGCTCTCCCATTTAAATCTCACTCATTTCTAGACCATGATTAAATGGTAGTTATCATCCTATTCATGTGTGTGTCTGAGAAGTGTGTGTGTGCATCAATAATATGTCTACATTTTTATTAATGAATTAAAATATTGATTTTGAAAAGATAGTTGTATCTTTCTTGAGTTATTTCTTTAGCCTCAGAATGATTAGTATTGCACAACCTGAGATTTTGCACACTTGATAACCAGTTGGTATGGTTTTATTATATTTAAGATTCTTTCAATGTTGCTTGAAGAATATGAGCTTTGCACATGCAAGCAAACAAACAAGTCCCATGTGTAGACATGAGTGATTATTTGTTTTATTTCACCTCATAGTAATCAACAAAACAAAACTATATAATGGAACAAAACCAATAACTATAAATAAAATCACACAATACAATTACAAGGACATAGGGATTGTAGCTCAAGAAAAGATACTGCTCACGTACAGAACTACTGTAACTACTATGAGGATGGGAGAACCATTTTCTTCTCTTAAAAAAACAACTTGTTAGACTTACATTTTTTTTACTTGTTGAAATGCTATTTGTTAGTTTCATTTAAATGGTCACCTTGAGAGGTCTGCTAAAAGCCTGTTTACAGTAAGTAATAATATATGCTTCATTTAAATTTGACTTAAAATTTAAGAGAAAATGATCACTGAAAGGTGCATTTCTGGGTTGTGAAATTGCAATTCATCTATTTAACTCTTTGGCTAAATAGAAGCAAACAAAAGATAAATAGTTTTTTAATTAGTGTCAAAAAGGAAATGAACTGGAAAGTTGATAATGAGCATTAGAAGAAATACCTTCAACACACTTTACAAATAGGGAAACTTGATACAAAACAACCCAGATTCAAACATTTCTTCTTTCTAAGAAAATAATGAAGTGTACACAGTTATGGTGGGATTTCTTACAAAGTCAGATGATGACATGGATTTGAGAAACAATGCTTTACATAGGGCTTTACTGAAATTTTGTTTGATGGAGTTTCTAGGTCATCCACAAAGAAAAATTATGTGGAATAAAGTTCACAAGTCACAAGAAGGAGGGAAAATTACATATAAGTAGGAAAATTGTTTTATGCAAAGTTTCAGTGATGCATTTGAACTAGTTTATAAGCAAGTTCATTTGCTCTAATGATATAATGAAGACTCTAAAATGTAACAGTTTATTGTATATAATTATAGTTCAATTATAAGTGACTTTCTTCAAGAAAAAATTGTTTGTATTAAAATTATAATTTTTGTTCCTATTTTCCTAGAATATGCAAAAAACAAACAGAAATATATTTAGAAATCATTGATTAGATATAGGAATTGGAAATATTCAAATATGAAATATGTAAAAAAAAACATTAACTGCTAGATGAGAAACCAAGTCCATAACAAACTCAAAGACTTATGACAGTAAAGAAAATGTTTCACAGAGCAAATATCCAAGCAATCCTAAAGAATGAAATGTTAGTTTTGTGAGTTGTAGCTTATACATCTGACAACAGTTGATTTGAGAACATATGTGTACATAAAAAACATAGGCAAAAAGCAAATATCAGAGAGAATGTTATTTCCTGGACATGAAGAATCTACAGGAAATGATCTCGGAATTTGAGAGAGGATATAACATACCAGAAAGAGAGAGGTTTGAGATGGGGAAATTTTAAGAGATAATAAGTTGCAGGACAATAAATCTAAACAGACATTTTGCAGATGAAACCATAAGCATACAGCTGGCCAGAAGAAGAAAGACAGAGAACATTAGTAAATATCAGAAAGATACTATTCAAACAGTTAGCTATATCACCCATGCTTGCCAGTTGCCTTTCTTTTTTTATTAAGAAATTTTTTATTCTTTTTACATACCAATCACAGATCCCCTTTTCCCTCCTCCCGCCCCTCCAGCCTGCCCCTCCTACAACCAATCCCTCATTCCCTCCTACAAGAAGGTAAGGCCTGTCCTGGGAAGTCAGCAGAGGCTGTTCCATTCAGTAGAGGCAGGTCTAAGGCCCTCCCCTTACCTCAAGGCTATGCAAGGTGTCCCACCATCGGTAGTAGGCTTTAAAAAGCCAGCTCATGCACCAGTGATGGATCCTGATCCTACTGCCAGGGGACCCTTTAAACAGACCAAGCTACACAACTGTCTTATTTATGTAGAGAGCCTAGTCCAGTCCTGTGGAGGCTCCAACAGAGTTATCTAAATTTCATAAGTTCCCACTAATTTGGTTTGTTTGTCTCTGTAGGTTTCCCCATCATGATCTTGATGTCCTTGGTCATAGAATCCCTCTTCTTTCTCTTCAACTGGACTCCTGGAGCTCGGCCTGGTGTTTGGTTGTGGAACTCTACATCTGCTTCCATCAGTTACTGGATGAAGGATCTGTAATGACAATTAGGGTGTTCACCAATCTGATTACTGGAGTAGGCCAGTTCAGGCACCCTCTCCACTATTGCTGGTAGTCTAAGCTGGGGTTATCTTTTTCAATTCTTGGGAACTTTCCTAGCACCCAGTTTCTCCCTATCCCCATGATATCTTCCTCTATCATGGTGTCTCTTTCATTGCTTTCCCACTCCACCCCTGAAAATGACTAAAGTTAACCATTTCTTTTGAGAATGTACATAGCAAGGAATTCATATAAACTGTTGATGAGATGGTAAATTAAGATAGTGATTATGAAAAACAGTATGATGGTCCCTCAGAAGTAATAAAAAAATAATTGTCATATGGTCCAGTAATTCCACTCATGAAAATACATCCATAGCAAACAAAAATTGTTCACTGAATTCACATTATTGTTCCCATGATGACTGCAACAGTATTTAAGTAGCCATGAAATGGGGGAAATAGTAGGTGTAAATGACCTGATGAAGTTATAAAAGAAATACAATGAAATATTATTCAACAATAGAAATGAAATTCTTCTATGTACACAATATGGACATAACTACAGGTCCTTTGGTAAAGGAATAAGTATCAAGTGATTTCTTTGATATGAGGAACCTTTTGTAGAATTTGGACGTAGGGTGGTGATTCCCAGAGGCTAAGAAGTGCTGACAGAGGGAGAAAATTGGGAAAGTGATTGATAGGTTTCGTTATTTGTTAATTTGACAATGTAGGATCTTCTGGGAGATGGGCAGCTGAGCAAGTCTGTGGGATTCTAAAAAAAAAAAAAAAACCCTAAAATTTCATTGAACAAAACATAAGGGAATTCAGGAAGAAGATTTGAGACAATAAGACATTTAATACAATGTCTAGTATACAGTGATCACTTGTGTGACACATTAGTGTAATAAAACTGTGGATCAGAACAAAAGAGCTTAAATGAAGCTTTAATATTTGTGAAAGTATAAAATATATAGCACAAATCAACATCTTGAATATGTTTTACTTGAAAATTAATGTGATTATGTTATATAATAATCAAATCCTTATGAATATTTCTAATTTTTGAGATTTGAGAGACAAAATTATTCTTTCTTCCTGTGCTGGAATATAATTAAGCTCATGAATTAAGTAATAATCAAACACAATGTCTCATTTACATATATAAAATGAATGGTAGCTATTTTGCTGAAACAGGAAAACATGGATGGCATTGGAGTATGGATATGTGCTGTATGCTTGCATGTGCATATGTGTGTCTGTATGTGTGTGTGAGTGTGTATGTGTGTGTTTGGATATTTCTGTTTCACCCTCACAAGGATTGAAGTATCTACTAGTCACGTAAGTGAAACAGAAAGGAGACTCTTGGATATAAAGATCTCAGGCTGGATGATATAAAAGAAGATACTTCCCTGAATTTGTGAGTCTTTGGTACACGTTTAGTTATTTTAAACATTGTAATTAAGTGAATGATAAAAAAATGGAAGAATTCTCAGAAAATGAGACTAAAGGCATTCATAAATTAAAACTATGGTATAGAGAAATTCCTCATGTGTAAATCTAGATTATGTCTGGAAGTCCCTGGTGACTCCAATGACTACAACGTCTATTAAGCCTTAGAACTGAAGTCTAAATGGAAGGAGATGAAGGTAGAAGGAATGAAAGCTTAAAAAGTAAAATCATCAATATATCAATTAACTTCTTTAAGAAGCTTCACTGTAACCTGAAGTTAGTATGTGAATAGTGAGAGGAAGGATTTTGGCTTACATATTGAATCTGAGTAAGAATAAAATGCCTTCTTAAGTTGGCAGAAACCAGCTAGGAAAATTATTAATGATAATGCGTAAGAAAATGGGTCCAATTAGGGGCAAATAGATTTCAGAAAGGTAAGAAGTGATGGAGTTCAATATTCTTAGTAACATGAGGAAAATTTGTAAAGAAAAAGATGAAAATATGAATAAATATTAACACTTGAATTAGTAAGGATTTTAGAAATGTAACAATAATTTCAAGATAAGCTTTTTTTCTGAACTACAATATTGAGAGTGGGCTAGCATTTAGTTAGAGAGAACATTAAGGGGACATAATGGTCCTTTCAGAATGATGCAATGGATACCGCTATAGGCTTGTTATCCTCTAAGTATTAAAGTCTCTTCTGCAGTTGCCCTCTAGCACAGAAGCGAATGCACAGCACAGTGAGAACATACAGAAGAACGCCTGTATCTTCTCCATGAGGATGCAGCGGGGCCTTTTCCGTTCTGACTGAATGCCAGAATCTAAGGCTTCCCTCCAAAGCAAAGCACGCAAGCCTCTCTGTCAAGAAGAAAAGGATGTCCATGGCAGCTCTCTGTGCAGCTCTCCTTCCTCTGGTTAGGGTTGAATGTTGGGCTGGCAGGCACTCTTGGCGACTGCCAAACTGCCAAGATGGAAATATTCAAAAATTTGCTCTGCGGAAACTGGACCATCCTGAAATACTCAAATGCACATCTCTCCTTGAGTTCTGGCCAACAGATGGAACTTTGGCCTGTGTGATTGCTACAGGGACAATATATCAGATGCCCACAAATTCAAAAGAATGAAAACAAGATTACAGAAGTAAGACGGTCTACTACATAAGGATTGACCACTGCCTCCTGAACATGTGATTTATTTCTTATATTAGGGAATAAACTGTGAACCACTCTTAAGCAGGGTTAAGTTTAAGACAGTACATACTCTCTTCGAGTAGCATATGATCCTCAAACCCGTTTGTTTTCTTACAGTCCCCATGAAAACATTCTAGCTGTTTTGCTTCATTTTGGTACTTGGTGCTATGTCTTGTCTTTGACTTTGGAAGACTTACAGTTTGGAAGCCAGATTTTCTTTGATATCCTTTCTGTAGTCCTTACAGTTTTATAGCAGATATAGTTGGTCTTGGATTGAGTAGTTAATGCCAAATATTAAATAGGTATAAGAAAGATGGTGAATAATAAGCCTTTATAGTATGAATAAACAAATTCTAGAGATAAGATGCTACTAATGATTAAGTGCAGATAACAGCCAATATGTATTCCTGGACCGGATCCACCAATATGTAAGCCACTTGAAGACTTTGGCTGTCATATATTTTTATGTAATATTATCTTGTTGATTTATATTTCCCCCGAATAATTGTTTCACTTCACATCCTATCATTACTTTGCTTTTCATTTTCTTCTTTTGTTCTGTCCCTTGGCCATATGCCTCTCCCTTTAATTCATTTTCTCATCCCACACGTACATATTAGACATGAGAGCCCAAAGCTCAGGCTGACATTTGACTCAAATTTTCCTGTATCAGCTCCTGTTATGGGTTTTGAATCCGAGCAGTTAGTTAAATGCTTATTACACATGCAAGGATGCTTGACTGTTTTCCATTCAGTTACTTTCTATCTGCATATGGGCAATTCGGTACTTCTGGGCCTGTATGTGTGCACACAGGGGTGATATTGGGATAGTTTTAATGTAAAAGCTATTTGTCAATTAATTTGCATGCTTTACAAGGTAAGACATCTTGAAGCCATAAATATACTCACTTTTTCGTGAAGAAGTGTTACCACTTGTAAGTACTTTATTCTTATCTCATTTAATTAAATCTTTCTCTAATTACAAAAAGTATTCAGGAAAATGAGATGTTTTTAATGTCTATTTGCACTAGACAATGTCCTTTCATTACATTTGGAACTCAGACTTCGTGATGCAAAAGGTTCTTTAAAATTAGAAATTCAATAAAATTGATAAGTTATCTATAGATTTGATTTTATAAAAATTGGAAATTATTCTAATTGTCACTAAAGCAAAATATTAAGTATTATAATGATTAAATGTTAATTGAATCTTCCTATTTTCTTTAGTTGATTAGTTCTTGCTAGCACAAGTATCCATACTTCAAAAATGTCTTGATTATCTAATTTATTTAACATAAAGGTACAAAAAAGGGAAATAATCAATAACCCAAAAGATAGCACTTTAAAAAAAGGAAGCAGGTAAATAAGTAATTCTCAGGATAATATATGTGATGGTACAATAATGGTGACATGTTCTTTTCACCCAGCATTTGAGAGGCTGTATTATGTAGAGGACTAGAAGTTCAAAGACAGCTCACCCAATATGAGGAACACCCCAAAAACAAACAGATAAGAAAAGGATAGGTTTTAGTGTTGCTAAGTAAAGTAAATTTTCAATAATGTGTCATATTAGGGACAAATTGTGTTACTAATTTTAAGTGCTGAAAACTATGTGGAAGCTAACGTCTTAATTCTTTGTATATCTAGCAATTTTAACTTTATATAATACGTGAACAATAATAATAAAATGAACCAGATAAAAATAACTTCATAAAAAAAGAATCAAAAGTGTGTCCCAAAAATAAAGGGAAATCAAGGAAATCATTAAATTTAACAGCTCAATAAACCAATTTAATTTAGAAATAATAAAACAGTATACATGAAGTTATAAAGGCATATTTTTAAAAATTAAAAGGTTGACTTTATGTAGGCCATATTTTATTTTATGGGTTGGAACAGAAGCTATTTTAAGATAAATTATTGAAAACAAACACTTGGGTAGAACATTAAGCAAAAAGAGAGAATGACCCTGTTGCAAATAACCTGCAAGATAATGAGCAGAAGAGACATATTACTATAAATCACGGGACAGAAGTAACAATAAGAAAGAAGGAAACGAAGATGAGAAAAGTGGTGGTGCATTAAAAGGAGCCACAAATGTTTTCATTTTCCCAGCCAGGAGACAAGTGTATGGATCAAATTGTTTTTACCAGCAGGAAACAACCAAGGCGAAGCTCTGCTTACTCAGCATTTTCACATTTTATCCTCTGAAACATCTGTCTAGGGGAACCCAAGCTCCATGAAATATAAATTAGTGTAAAAGATTATCCTTCTGCAAAGACCCATTTACTGGGAGGAGCTACTGAGCAGGACAACCGAAGAGGAAGGAGGCACTCCTGTGGGAGCAAAGGCCAGTGCAGAACTTCACCTCTTCCCTTCTGCTGAGCCCTTCCCAAGATTATGACGAACACAACATGACTTAAATAAATGGTCATTTAAAGTCCCCTAGTTTAAAATATAGCAAGATCCAAGAAGATTATTTACTTAAATGTCATAAAATATTTCTATAATTAAAAATAAATTGTTTCATTTTTGTAAAATCAAAAAGGACACTTTAAAGAAAGAATTCAGTAAAGGACAAATGAAAAAGAAATAAGTACTATTTTTAAACCATAAAATTTAGTAGATTTCCTTTTAGATGTTAAATTTAGCTAATTTGATAATTTTGGACCAGAAATGGAATGACAAAATAGCCCAATACAAGTAATCTCTACTTTAAAATATTCTAAAGTAATTTTCTCTATCAGTCTGTGCAAGATAAATTTATGCACATATTTCATTTGTACAATGCTTTCTATAAATTAAAATGAGGAATGTGTTGAAAAATGAATCTTCAGCATTCATAAAGAAACGTAAGACAATTTTTGGTTAAGTAATAAACTGCTATAAAGAGAGTAGTGAAAACGTTAGCTTTCAGACTTACACATGCAGGCACATGTTTATCCACCTGACACTAAAGGGAAAATGCAAGAATCTATAGCCATCAGTAACAATGTAAGTGGCATTAACTCTTGAATAAACTATAAAATCATAGACCCTAAGCATTGCCATCATTATTGGGCATTCTTTTGTAAACTCTACTCACATAATGAGAGAATTAAAAGAATGGAGTTATAAATGAAAAGAAAAACAAAAACAGCAGCATGTAAATATTTGAAGTAGATATGATTGCCTAGACAGGAAATATTGAAGTGTAAAATGATAAAATTAATAAAAGCATAGCAATCATAGATTATAACCTCCAATGTCCAATAAAACTCAATTTTAAGAAAAAAGCTCAATAATTTGAAACAATATAAAATTTAAATAGCAATTAAAATTGTATAGTTATACTATATGTTACATTATAACATGCATTTTAAGAAATTAAAATAAAATGTTAATAGTGTATGTGTATATTGACTTTTCTAATTCTTTAAAAACTGATTCTTAAATAAAGTGTAATATTGCCTTATCATGAAATCACCAACTTCCAAACTTCTACTGACATAAATACACAAAGTAATATATGAAAATATTCTAAACTAAACCTTTTGATCTTACTCTATCAGGTACTAAAAGTTAAAATTTATGATGATTTGAGAATAACGGCATGGGAGAAGTAGGAAAGCATTATCGTAGTGGAATCAAACTTCTTTCATGTGACAAAGAACACGGGAGAGAAGTGTTGAACCACTCGGAGTGCTGGCCAGTTGCCAAAAACAACTTTGTAAAGTCTTTTGAAGTCTGAATGTCAATTTCTACCCATCATCTTTCATCAGATCCGACAGAGTGTTTTCCATCTCTACTCCTGCACATAATATCACCATCTGACCTTGCCCATCTCACCATAGCAGTACTGCTACTTAAAAAGGCATTACTATCAAAGGTTAGAAGCCCAAATGAGAGATGAAAGTGATGTGTAAAACTGCCAGCTGCATCAGAAAATATCTTTGGGCTTAACGTGGCTTCATCAAAAATTTTGACTTTACAGAGGAAAAACACTATTTCTTGAAAATTCTTCAGCTTCAGTATTAGAGAAATAGAGTTTTTAGCTATAGTCTCAGCACAATGAATTCCTGATCAAAGTAAAGAGGGTATAAAGCCCATGCTTGGTTCTGTGTGGTTAGTCACTGCATGCATAGAGATGATCGTTTTAGACTCAAGGTAAATAACTTGAACCGCAAGATTCATCTTAAAGTTTAAATTTAAAAATTAGAACTTCAACCAAGAACATTGTTATTGAGCATTTAAACCAGGGCCTTATCTGTACTAGAGAGCATTTTGCTCTGGAGTTTTATGCACAGTCTAAGAACTTTGAACACAGTTCTGTCATAGAATCCTTCTCCCAAACACACACACACACACACACACACACACACACACACACACACACACACACCCCTACAAGCACACCACACATACAGACACCACACACACTCACTACACACATGCATACACTATTCACACTCACCACATATATATCACAAACACATACACACTACAAACACCACACACACATACACACACATATACACCACAAATACAACCCACCCCACACACACACCATACACAGACACCACACAAATCTAACACACACACACACACACACACACACACACACACACACACACACACACCACAAAGACAGGAGCTACATGGAAGTGGATGGTGTATGAGGATAGTTATTCACATTCATTTGGATCTTTCAGACTTAAGTACATTTTGAGAAACCTATAAGTTACAAGAAATTGGTTTTGCTAATAGCCTTTTCCTATTACTTTAAGACAGGGTGTTTTTCAACTAATGCATGCATTTTCTGCAAGACTAGACTTTGGAAAACTTGATGTGATGAAATCAAAAACAGATATAGAAATGATAAGGTTTGAAATAAAATTCAAATTTTATGATGATACTAAATATTACCTATGAGGGACTTGATTAATACTACAGACAGTGAGTTTACAGCCTCCTCTTCAAGTTTGGTTCAGAGTAAGCATATTAATAAGTAATATTTATGCTTCTTATTGAATATGATGGACAGTTTTAAATTACATTCTTTATCATTTTTCCTTTTGCATACATCTAAAAGTATGAAGAAACTATATAAGTATTTGTTTTGTGTATGATGTTTCAGAACACTTTATAAGAATAACATTACTTACAAAATTAATTAGTTAACACTAATGAACTTTAGTGTTGTTACTAAGGACTGCAAATTATCAAAGGACAATGGAGCTGTCATAACTTGCCTAAGATCAAGCATCTCTTTTGGTAGAACTCTTACATAGTGTGTACTATAAAGTTCCTTTTGCTCACTTTATGTGACTTCCTAATAATTTAGAACCAAACAGAAACTCAAAGTATCCAAACATTTTGCCATACAGAATTTTGATTTAAAAATGTTCTACTATTTTTGCCCAATGCTTATACTAAATATTTATGAACTCTTCTATAGTTTATTTAACAGATAGTGTACTCTTCCCCTTCTCAAAGACTTATGTAATTATTATATGTGATCTGCATTAAAAATCAGGTTTATAATAAGTGCATGTGTATATTTACTCAGTAGCTAATATGATATATTTGGCTAGCTGTAAAGCTAAAATTTTATTAAGTTCAGTGGGAATATAGAAAACCACAAATCAAAATGTCATTAAAGATCATTTTAAATGGTCTCTATAACCCCCCAAAAAACAATCTACATAGGAATGGTAGATAAGGTGTCACAGTAAATCCTACCAACTACTCATAAGAAGCAGCAGTTTGAACAGCTACTCATAAGCAAAATATGTCTCCAGGATGTATGAAAACTGTTAAAAATCACAAAACATGCATAACACATTTATAGGAAAACAGCATTGAAAAGGGAAGGAAGGAGAGCTTTATGTCACTCAAGTCAAATACACCCATGTTCTTCAGTCCCAGGCAGCATGGCACAAAAGGAGACACCAGGTGGAGAGACAGAAATGAGCATAGCACCAGGTTATTGATCCCAACCCCCGGTACATCACGGTAAACCTTAGCACTCCAGTCCAGCAATGGACCTAGCGTCCATGCTCTTACTGTAAATGTGCCATCAGTGACTTCCTGGCATTAGGGGAACCATACTGTCCCAGGCATCAAGCTTAAAGGATCGACTTCATACAAGCTAGCTCATTGACTATAACCCTGGAATTGCTTAAAAGAAGAAAGGGTACAGTAGGCTGAAGATTTCTTGTGATCACAATTGTGCCTAGAAAAAGCAGGTCCAAGCATCTGGAATGGTCCAGTTCTACCATCATGACAAAGACAGACATTCTGACCATGCCAGACAACCAGCCGCAAAACTGTGGACAGATTAAAAGTTGAACAGTGAACTCAAATCACTTCATATATAAAGATTGGAACAAGTGTCTACCTTTTCCATGGCACTGGTAACTTAATATCCTCATAAAAATCAAGAATAAATGGGACATTGAATATCACCAGAGCTACAACCAAATGACAGCGATTAACCCTTAAAAATAGTGTGTGGCCTATGTGTGTAATTGCATATGTGCATGCATGCCCATGTGTGCAAGCATGTGCATTTCTGTGTGTATATGTATGTGCATGTGTGTATGCATGTTTGTGTGATATGTTGTGTTTTCATGTATCATGAGTTATATGTCCAGGTGTGTATGAATTTATGGCCATGTGTCTGCATTTGTTTGTATCTATGTGCATGCATATTTGTGCTGTGCATCATGAGTGTACAAGTTTTTGTGCATGAATGGATGTGTGTGTATGTATGTGCCTGTTCCTGTAGTGTGTACTTATGTGTTTATGTTTGTGTGCATGTGTGTGTTCCTGTGCATGCACGTGTGCACCACTTGTGTGTTTATGTATTGTGTGCCTGTGTGTGCATATATGTGGGCATGCATGCATATATGTGCAAGTGTGTGTTTTAGTTTGTGTGCTTGCATGCCTGTGTGCACATGTCTGTGTGTGTGTATGTTTGAACCTGTGTGTGTTTATGTTTCCATGTGTTTGTACATGTGTTTGCTTATGTGCATGCATGTTTGTATTAGTCCTTGCTTTCTACCTGTTTCACAGTCTCTTGTTCCACACTGCATATGCCTGAATACCTGTCCCAAGTTTCCACTATTATCCCATTCCTGTCTCTGGTCTCCCAAAAGAGTTCTGTATTTACTGACATGCTACCTTGTTCTGCTTTACATGTTTTTATTTGTAACCAAGCCCAGAACATTTAAACCTGCTAGACAAGTGTTTTTTCTAACTGAGTCATCCCTAAATCCCCCAAATAACCATCTTAGAAATCCCACCCAACTTCAAGAAAATACTAAGAAATGGTTGATGAAACAGGAACACAGAAGGCACCCAAGACAAAGATAAATAAAGAGATTAAATAAATTTTAAAAATCAAGCAAAACTTGTCATGGTAAAATTATAGCAAGTATTGTGGAAATGTCCATAAAAGAATTGAAACAAAATCTATGAACTCAACAATATTTTTTTGGAAAATACAAGAGAAGAAAAAATACGAAAATAATGAAAAGGAATAAAGCATCATAATGGGATTGATAGGACAGCATTAAGACAGACAATAAATCAGAACTTACACAACATGAAAACAAACCTCAAATTAATTAAAATCTTAACTATATTTAAGTAAACAATGTAGCTCTTAGTAAACACTGAGAAGACAACAGAGGGAATATTTTGTTTCTTTAGTCTGGATGATGGTTTTTTAAATCTGATTCCAAAGCTCTAAGGACCAAAAGCAAAAGTAGTAAGTAGAGTTACAGAAACACTGAAAGGATTCTGCCTAGAAGCCAAAACCACCAGCTCTCATGATACCACAGCAATACAGCTGCCTAACAAGACCTGAACAATACAGCAGACATGCTAACATGCAAGAGGGAAATCGCACCTGGCCTCACCCTTAGACAAAGAACTACAGACAACTGAGAAATGCTGAAAGCAGGAGAAAGAGTCTTCCTTGGGGTTGAGCCTCCAATTGATAGTTCAATATCAAGTGACCAGCCCTGAAATCATATTCATCAAAGTAACACTAAATGGACCTGATTGTGTGTGTGTGTTAATTAATTAAAGACAAAGAGACCATCATTTCAACAGGGAACAAAGGACAGGAGAAATTGATGTAATTATATTACAATTATATTTTTAAAGAATAAACTCAGCAAAATTTTAATCCTCAGAAGGGGAGAAATATTTGTAAACTATACATCTAATAAGGGAATAATATCAAAACATATCAGGGACTTGATAGGAAAAAAATGATGAAAAATCAAATAAAGGATATGACAGTTTTCCAAAGACAAATGCTCAACATTGTAAAAACTCTCAAAATCAGGATTCATCAAGGAAAAACAAATCTAAACAACACCTCACATCACCCAGATGACTACTATAAAATAGACGGAAGACAAAGGAGTTGGCAAGTCTGTTGAAACAAGGTATTGTGTGTAAAGTTAGAAGGAATGGGGAAAAGTTCCATCATTTTAGGAAACAGCATTGAGACTTCTCCAGATCCAAGATCTAATGCAGCACCCTTACTACTGAATATATATATATGTAAAAAATAAAAAAAGACTATGTCAAAGAAACATTCAGACTTCATGTTTATTACAATGTTATTCACCATAGCAAAGGTATGAATACAAGCTACATGTCTATGAATAAAGAGTGAGAACAGGATTACTAATACATAAACAATGGGGTATTGCTCATCCATAAAAAGAAAGACAATCCTGCATCATCAACAAAATACATAGACCTGGAGAAAACTGAGCAAACAAATTAAGCCAACTATGTAAACAAGATGTCAGCATTTAGGCACCTATACTGGCCTGCCTTAGGGTCCTGACAGGACCTCAGGTGCAGCTACTAAGAGCACTCCTTGTGTGCATTCACTAGATTTCCTTATAAAAGGCAGGCCTTATACACCTCTTGACTCATTCTCCTTCTCTTCCTTCGCTCTTGTCCACAGGGACTGGTCTCTGACCCTTCTCTGCTCCTTGTCTCCCCTCCCCCCAATAAACATCCCACATGTGCCCAGATGTAAGGTGTGACTCCTACTTGCAGTTTTTAAAATACAACACAGGATAACTACAAACTTGCTCGTATGTCAAAACTAGAGTGGAATGATAATGTCCAGATGTTTGAGTGAGTGGAGTACTGAGAAGGTGCCTGAACTAGCTTTCCCCTGTAATCAAATTGGTGATTGTCATCATAGAACCTGCAACCAGTAACTGATGGAAGCAGATGCAGAGACTGACAGTCAATCACTGGGTCAAGCTCCTGGAGTTTAATTGAAGAGAAGGAGGAAGGATTATAGGAGCAAGGTGGGCAGTCAAGATCTTGATGGGGAAACCACACAGACAGCTTACCTGAGCTAGTGGGAGCTCACGGACTCTGGACTAACAGCTGGGAAACCTGCATGGGACTGAACTAAGCTCTCTCAATGTGGGTGACAGTTGTGTGGCTTGATCTGTTTGTGGGGTCTCTGATAGTAGGACCAGGACTTATCCTGAGTACATGCACTGGCTTTTTGGAGCCCATTCCCTATGGTGGGATGCCTTACTCAGCCTCAATGCAGGGGAGAGGGGCTTGATCCTGCCTCAACTTTGTTTGCCAGCCTGTGTTGACTCCCCAAGGCAGACCTTACTCCCTATGAGGAGTGGGTGAGTAGTGGGAGTGGGGACATAGGGGGCAGTGGGAGAAGGGCATGGAGGGGAAACTGTGGTTGGTATATAAAATAAAAAATAATCTAAATAAATAAATTTAAAAGTTTGAACCAATCAATCAATCAAAAAGTAGATCATAGTTATTGATTTATTGATGGAATTGGGTCAAGAGATGTGCTGAATATAATGGTGCCTACAGGAAATGACAATCTACTCGTGATTAATGGCAAAAAGACATAAACAACATCCTAAGTATTATTTTAAAGGTTTTTTTGTATTGCAATATAAGTATTTATAGTATTCATATATTTTGTTAACTTTTCTTTTGCCAAGAAAATAATGTCCAGGACAGTGCTTTAAGATATAAAGGATTTCTTTTGATTCCTATTCACAGAGTATTCAGTCCATGGTGAGCTTGCTGTACTGCCTTGAACCTGAGAAGATTGAGACAGAACATTGTTGTGATAGAGTAGAGATGGTCACTAGGTAGAAGCATGGGCATAGAGAGATAGGAAATCCAGAGAGAAGGTTTTATCTTTGCAGGTAAATTCCCTCCAAAAACACTTCATCACCTCCTGATATTAACATCAGTCTATGAATCCATCAAGGATATGACCACAGACAAAATGTGAGACTTGGGCATTTCACAATATGTGTCCTGGACACCTGGAGTTCTCAGACTCTGTGTCAGGCATCATTATCTGTTAGCCTTCTTGCTGACCGACCTCATTGTTTTTATTTAATCAATCCAAGATCCTTAAATTTTTAGTTACAATTTACTTCAGTTTTTCTCCCTCAGGATTCTGAGGGAAAGCATCTCTGAAATTTTTACTATACCATTCTTCAAACTGCAGTTTGTCCAGAAGAAAGGACCAAAATGCAGAAAGCACTCAGGAAACTAATCTTAGGCTTCAGAGGAGAGAGGGACCTTGTTCTCTCATAGTGGTTAGGAGTTTCATACTGCTTACCCTCTACCATGAAGGGAAATGCCATGGTACCACCATGGTGTTCATTCAAATCTAGAACACTTGCATTCAGAAGAACTTCTTTTTTTGAGCACTCATGTGGGCCTCGCTTGTTTCAAACAATGTTAATAGCTTCAGAATGCTTTTCTCAATTTAACAAGAACAGATAGCCAGTAAGTGCTGGCATTGAATTTCTTCCTATGTTAGTAGTTTTGTGATTAAATATCACTTTTTTAATTGTTTTAAATTTTCATATGTTTATATAATGAATTATAGTCATAATTTCATGACCCCCACTCATCTTCTTTATCCACCCCCTCTCTCACTGGCACACTTTTCTTTCTCTCATATTTTTCATGTCTGTTTTCTTTGTGTAGTCCACTGTGTTTAATCGGGGTTTAAAGAACAGAATGCACAGAACAAAAAAGGCACATTAAGTATTATTTGTTAAATATATTACATAATTGTGTCATTTTAATCTTACAGGTTGGAGGGAAAAATTCAGAGCCATTAAATCTTGAGATATCTAAGTACCAAATTAATGTTTTGTTGCAGTGAACCTGATTTATGCATTTAAAGCAATGCTTCATTGGAACAAATCTGGTTTGCAATGTAGAAACACAATAATTTATACATTAATATGTTTGCCAACAGTGAAATGTGTTCGGTTTACATATATGTGCATATAGGCTTGAAGATAATGAAAGAATAAAATTATCTATTGGCTGCTTTTGTTTGCTTGTTTGTTTGTTTGCAAGCCTTGACAATTTTTCTGATTCCCAAGGCTAAAAAGCAGAGTTTGAATATCCCTTGTTTATTCTCTTTAATTAAACTGATAGATAAGCTTGAAAGAATAACAAAACATTTGGTTCCAAGTCAGCTCACAGACAGTACTCAAGAACTGCTTTCTTTCCAGGATAGAAAATAAAACTCCCGGTACAAAGCCTCAATTTTTTTTTACTGTAAATACTCACTAAAATATAACATTATCTTACAATGACATACTATTGATTTATTTGTCATTATACAATACACAAGTGAGTATCAGGCTAGGACTAGTGAATGTACCCAGCAGATGCACTGGAATTGTACTTGGCATATAATTGAGCTTGGCACATGGGTTCTGTGGAAGGATATTACTACTACAGTTTTACACAAGCAGGTATGTGATGTCCTGAATTTAATTAGGTATGTGCAAAGCAACCACTATCTCTCACCAGTTGAATATTGCTGGCAAAGTTCAAATTTATGCACAGAGGTGCAAAGAGCCTTGTGTTCAGACATTTGTCCCCCAGGTAAGGGAATATAAAAGTAGATAGTTATGATCTAGCTTGTAGTATGAGAAAACTGGTACACAACCAGTAATTTAAAAGTAAATTGTGTAGTAACAACTATTCATAAAAATCCCCATTTGTGATTCAACATAACATACATTGTGTTCAATAGGGACATTTACTTATTCATCCGATATTCCTAAGATGCCACAGAGGACAAGTACTACCACTGAGCAGCCTGACAACCACTCCCACTAACATTCTCCAAGTATTTACTCAGCACAAAAGTCACAGTCCTGTTTCCATCTTTTTTGCTGTCTTCATTGTAGCTAGAGTTTTCCTGCCTTGCCCACAGTCAGGATAAATCTTTGTCACCCACCAGTCCCAGAGCCGCTCAGACCCAACGAAGTAAACACAGAGACTTATATTGCTTACAAACTGTATGGCCGTGGCAGGCTTCTTGCTAACTGTTGTTATAGCTTAAATTAATCCATTTCTATAAATCTATACTTTGCCGTGTGGCTTGTGGCTTACTGGCATCTTCACATGCTGTTTGTCATGGTGGCGGCTGGCAGTGACTCCTTTGCCTTCCTGTTTCAATTCTCTTCTCTGTTAGTCCTGCCTATATTTCCTGCCTAGCCACTGGCCAATCAGTGTTTTATTTATTGACCAACCAATCAGAGCAATTTGACATACAGACCATCCCATAGCACTTCATGGAGTTTGATTTCATTTTTTTATACTTTAAATATAAAACTAACAAGGAGTATTACTCTACATGCTTCTGTGTTGTTTAAATGTGATGTCAGATATTGTACCAACTTCCTCCTTTAATTATTCCACTTTAAATTAATCACAATTAAATATAATCTATAAGTCAGACTCTCAACCGCACTAGCCATGTTTGAAATGCTCAATAGGCACATGGAGATAGCAGATATGACAAAGGCAGAATACGTTTATCATTACAGAAAACTCTATTAGACTGAACTTCTATAAAGTTTGGAATTAAGAATGAAGAATATTTAATTTTAGTACTATAATCAATATACTTGCCTTTGTGAGTATATTGATATTTATAGGAATGGTTATAGAGGCTAGTTTTTAAGTCAACTTGACACAAGATAGAGTCACCCGAGAGGAAAAATAACCTCAGTTAAGAAATGCATCCATAATATTAGGTTGTAAGCAAGTATGTAAGGTATTTTCTTAAGTAGTGATAGATGTGGGAGGGTGCAGTCCATTGTGTTTGGGACCACCCCTGTGCTTGTGGTTCTGGGTTCTACAAGAAAGTAGACAGGGCAAGCCATTAGTAGCAAGCTATAAGCAAAACTTCTCTGTGGCCCCTGCATCAGGTTCTGCTTCCAGATTCTTGCCCTGTTGGAATTACTACCTTCACTGCCTTTAATAAGGACTGGTGATGTGGAAGTATAAACAA
Organism: Peromyscus maniculatus bairdii; assembly: GCF_049852395.1. Classification (NCBI taxonomy): domain Eukaryota; kingdom Metazoa; phylum Chordata; class Mammalia; order Rodentia; family Cricetidae; genus Peromyscus; species Peromyscus maniculatus. The sequence continues at coordinate 1,384,401 of NC_134854.1, forward strand.
AATAAATCCTTTCCTCTTCAATTTGCTTTTGGTCAAGTTGTTTCATCATGGCAGTAGAAACCCTAAGATAACAAGTATTCTTCATAACACTACTCATTTTTTATTGTTGAACATATATGATTTTCACATTGATTATCATGCATAATTTCACTAATATTAAATATGTTCTAATTGTTCAGTATTTGTGTTAGGAGGCAATGATTAAGACAAGAAATGTGCTCTGAAAAGACACATCTGTAGTAAAGAGCAATTATTTGTTCTTCCAGATTTTGATTCCTAGAACAGGTCTTGGCAGCTCTCAACTTCATGTAACTTCAGATCCTTGGGATTGATACTTTCCCCTGGCTTCCACTGCCCATACACAAGGCATACAAATACACAGACATATACATATAAACCAAAGCATTTAAAAGGTTTCTAAAAAGTTGTCTTAAAATGAAAACCATGACCTTTGCCTCATGGAGTAAAAGCATTAACCAAACAGAATAACTATTAACCATATGGTTAAGCAAATATAAGAAAAAGTATCATGTGATAGAGTTTGAGAATAAGGGCTGCTTATGCCTCTGAGAAAGGTTTCCCTCTGGGTCTGAGGATACTTGGTGTTTTAAAACAGAATCATAGAACAGTTCAGGATGGTGGATTTGTATGTGATAAACAACAAAAAAGTCAATACTGTACTGCAGAGTGAGGGGGTCTTCAGATGGAATAAGTTGCCCCTTTGACCATCCCTAGACAGAAATGCATAGTAAATCAGTTACTGTTGGCACTTGTGCCATACTGGTGGTAGGTAGCCTGTAGAAAAAGTTGTAGAAGACTGAGTAAAGAGCAGTAGGAAAGGATCCCAAATGTTCTCATCTCTGCATTAAAAATGCCTGATTGCACTTTCCAGATTATGTTACTGTGGTGGTTTGAATAGGTATGGCCCCCATAGACTCAGGTGTTTGAATGCTTGGCTCTTACGGAGGTCCTATTAGGAGGTTAGGAGTTGTGGTGCCCTATTAGGAGATGTGGCCCTATTAGGGGGTGTGGCCTTGTTGGAGGAAGTTGGCCACTGTGGAGTCAGGCCTTGAGGTCTTACATGCTCAAACTAGGCCTAGCTAGTGTCACAGTCTCCTGCTGCTGCTTGTGGATCAAAATGCAGAACTCTCAGCTCCTGCAGCACCATGTCTGCTGCATGCTGCCATGCTTCCTACCATGAGGATAATGGATTGAACCTCTGAACTGTTAGCCAACTCCAATTTATTTTTTTCTTTTATAAGAGTTGCTGTGGTCATAGTGTCTCTTTGCAACAACTTAAAAGAGAAAAGAGAAAATATTAAGGCAGGTACACTATCAAACTATTCAAAATATAAGCATTCATGATCTGTTGTGCAATAAAATTTTGTTAGGAAATTACACACACACACACACACACACACACACACACACATACACACACACACACATCAGAACAACACAAAGATACAAAATACAACCCTTTACCAATCTCAGAGTTTCTATCCTTATATATTTAAATCGTCAGAGGTAGGCAGTTTTTCACTGCTATTCATGGTCTTCATATTCTTTAAAACTGACTTGGCTACTCTTTACTTTTCTCCTCTACTCACTTTCTTCCCAACCCTTTCACTGCTGTCTCTTTCTTTACAGTGTATTTAACATAAAATATCAAAAACAATTAGGTGGACACTCCCAAACAGAAACAAACCCTTACCAGTGTTATAGGTGCTCCCCTAGTCTCAGAAAGTGAGATAGCACTACCTATTACTTCTCTCAACACAAGTAATTATTTGTACCTAAAGGTGGCCTATGGCACAAGTACTCTAGCTGCTACGGAAAGTACACCCTTGAAATACCTCTGCCAATAACACCAATCTCTCTTTTTATTAATCTATCTTAAATAAGAATGAGTATCTGGGGCTGGAGAGATGGCTCAGCAGTTAAGAGCATCTACTGCTCTTCCAGAGGTCCTGAGTTCAATTCCCAGCAACCACATGGTGGCTCACAACCATCTATAACGAGATCTGGTGCCCTCTTCTGGCCTATAAGCATATGTGCAGATAGAACATTGTATACATAATAAATAAATCCTTAAAAAAAAAAAAAAGAATGAGTATCTCCTCAGGTATATAAAGTCTTCTTGCCTAAAGATAGCTCCATGATCACAAACCATGGTGTAGGTTCTAACTTGCCTCCAGGTTCTACACAGGTTTTTTCTTTCTCCCTCTCTTCCACAATTTGAAGAGGTGGGTGGTATGCCTTTACTCAACATCTGCCGTCAAGCTTTAATTTTTTCCTTATATGGAGCTATACTGGCAGTAAATCACATATTAAGTATATGGTATAAAATTCCTGACTCAGATCTTGGTTCAGATCAAATTTAGAACTTCTTGCATCCCTCTGGGCTTAGATATTTTATTCAGCAAACAAGAAAGGATTTGAAGATTAAGTGATTGCAATTTTTCTAGCAGGTTTTCCTGTGAAAATACCAGATTCAATGTCCTGTAAAGTGCAAAGATTTCTGTTTGTAATTTATTTTTTAGATTTTCATTTAAAGCATGCATACTTAAAAAAAATCATTCTCTGGAAGACAAAGGATGGTGATTGTTTCGCTGGTGGTTTTATTACATTTTTTCCCTTGGTTTGTTTGCTTTTAGTTTATGTTTTATCTCCTTCCTTGTTTTCCTCTGGATAGATCTGGCTGTTGAGTCAGCAGTGTTTAGACAACTCAAGTAGGACATGATGACTGGGATTTCTTTTATGTTCCCTCCAGGGCAGCCACCTGCTTTGTCACTGAAAAAAAAAATGACTCATGTGGCAGTCTGACAAATACCTGATTGCTCGGTAGAGCCCTCTGTGCAGCTCACTTGTAGCTCTGCTTTAAAAGAGGGTAAAAATGAAGATTAAAAATTCATTGAAATATCCCGTGGAGTCCTGTTAAAAGGCCTTCACATCATTAATAAAACATGAGTAGATTCCGTGCAGGGCCATGGGCCTCTTTTATGATTACTGCACCTAAATGATGCAGGAAAACAAGGTAACAAGATAAGAATATATGTCAAAGCAATATCTGTGTCCCCATTGTGCTCTCAGACCCAACAGTCAAATTCTTCCAGGCACTGGTTTCTTTGTAGTTTACCCTATGAAACAGAAGGGTCTTAGTAAAATCTACATGAACAATTCCAGTGCAGCTGGCACATGTTCATAGTTTCACCTGAAACACCTGCCCCTTTCTTTCACATTAGACACTCATAGTGCTGTTTTCAAATGGCCTTTGGCACCCAGATGGCAATTTTCCAGTCATTTTTCTGTTTTACACAGTACTCCAAAAATTTGAAGGGTAAAAATAACCATTTTGTTACTTACCTGAAACAAGTATGGAGAAATTAATGACAACTTAAAATAGAATTGGAGGTGAGTCCAGAAGTCAGCAAGAACTCACAGAGTATATTCAGTGGGTATGGAGTGCTTCAAGGCAAAAGCTTCGAGGCTTGAATCTAGATGATGATGTCAGTTAGAGTTACATGAAGTTGATTGCCTGTTATTACTGCTATTAAAATCCTCTATTAAGCAATTTATACTTTCTGAAGGAGTTATTCTTTTACTTGAGGCTGGTACCCAACACTTTTGGGAGAAAATTCATGAGAAAGTCCTCTGCTATATTTGAAATGCTCTTTCTGAAACTCTTTTGGCAATAGAGTTTTATAATCATGATAGACCTGTTGAGGAAGGAGCTTAGAATAAAGGATTGTTTGCATCTGACATCCTTAAGCCACAATTGAATGTGAATTGAATCTAATTGAATCTCATTGTAGACGTTTAAATATCTCAGTTAATAACTACTCAGGGACTCTAATTTTCTGGATAGCTTCTTATCATCAGGAAAGGCTTAACCAATGTTTTATGGTAAACAGTGAAAATGGTGATTATTATTGCTAACATTACTAGGAGTAATGAATTTCAATCATCATCATCATCATCAGTTTTTAAGAATATTCCAAACTATCAGTGTTAAAATTTTATTGCTCTTTAAATCTTATATCCAGGCATTCACAAGACTACAACAGAACCTGCTGGGCATGATTTGTTGACTATCAGACATTCGGTTTCAAAAATTTTATTGATACTTTTTTTTTTGCTGCAATTTACACAAATGGCTTTATAGTGTCTTTCATGTGTTCTTACTATTTTGCTGAAGGAACTAGGAAGAAGAAACTTTAAAATTCAACCCAAAGCTTGCTTTATCAGTGACATTATTTACAGTCAGCAGACAACACATATCTTACATAAAGCATCACATGTTTTGGGGTCACTCCTGGTATTCTTGTGTTGTGTCTGTAGGTATCACAACACCAAGTCTTTACATTCTGCTGCTTTGATTTATGAGTCCCCATTAACAGCACTCAGAAGCATATTTTATATTGTTGCATTGGCTGAAATAATATAATTTGTGGAATTATGTAAATATAGTTATGAAGAAATATACAAAGAAAAATAACATAAAGCTTGATTTTCTTTATTATTACAACTTTTTCTGGTATCACAGTAAGTACTCTTTCTAGTCTGTGTATAATTTAACACAGTTCATAGACTAGAAACACTAGAATAGCAACATAATTCAGTAAGTCTTGGGAAATAGTTGCACAGGTCAATTTAGAAGTAGCATTTCTGACTACTTCATTTCACAAACTCTCTCAGAATGAGGAATGTTATTTCTTTTTCACACTGCTGCCTATTATATAACATCATCTAATTGTTATGTAGTATTTAAATGACTAAGAGTCTCCTCTTGCAACCAAAAATTAGGATTGAAGAACCTCTTCTCATGAATCAAAAGGAAAAGGCAAGGGAAATTCTATGCAAATTTTTTATTTTATTTTATCTTATTTTTTATTTTATAATTTAATTTTACATATCAGCCACGAATTCCCTTGTTCTCCCCTCTCCTGCCCTCCATGCCTCCCCCCCAGCCCACCCCCCATTCCCATCTCCTCCAGGGCAAAGACTCCCCTGGGGACTGAGTTCAACCTGGTAGATTCTGTCCAGGCAGGTCCAGTCCCCTCTTCCCAGGCTGAGCCATTTAATTTGCACATTTTTTTCAAGAAAAGAAATATAAAGTGGCTTGTCTCTTTAACTAATTTAAAAAATGAGGCAGCAAACTTTCAGAAATTAGAGGTCCCAATTATGAGCAAGACTTTCTTACTAAAAGAACTTTATCCAATGTGTCATCCTATTATTTTCTGAGTTTCTTATAAAAACATGGGTAAGAGCATGAACAATATAATTAATTTCTACTGCTTAAGGGTGAAAATTTGTGGAATAGATAGGGACACACTTGATCTCACTGAAATGCAGTTTTTCAAAATCTGTGCAACTCTATTTGTCAAATTTATTACTCTATTTACTGTAAATTTTCACTAAGATTTGATCAAAAAAATATAATTTTTAACAACAATATTTAATTATATTAAATATACCTTGTCATTGAAAAAAGGAATGGGTAATGGCTGTTTATATGTAAATAGGAGAAATTAAATGGAAAAGGGCATTTTTCAATATGTTCAAAAATATTACCCAATTTTATATAAATAAATATTCCATTTCTTAGCATGATTGGCTTTGACAAAATATAGTACTTTAGAGAAGTTTATGTTTACAAGACCCAAAGGATTCTTTCTACTGATCAAAATACTAACAGGATGTGCCACAGCAAATCCACTTTAAATTAATGGAAAATGATGAGTGTTTTAATAGTGAAGGGCGGAACATATTGTATAAAGATACACTGTAAAATCCTGCAAAGCCTCAAAAGGAAACTTAAAAGAAATATTTGTTACCAAAAATAAGTGTGGCCAATACAAGGTCAGAAAATCACACAAAACATCAGCTTGATGCCAAAATCAATACTAGAGTGGTTTTGGATTTGGAGTCAAATGTGCCTTAGCAAAGATGCCTTCTACACCCATGTCTTCTGCACCAAAGAGCAGCATCATGAAGGTTGTATTCGTAGTAAAATAAAGAGATTCTCTGAGTATTTTTAAATCAAAAATGCCCCCAAATTGTTACTTTTCTAACATGACATACAGTTTGGAAAATATTTTTATACAGGAATGTAAGTTTTAATAATATTGAAAAGATAGACTTAACAGATTAAAAGTCACAGGAATTATCAGTGTTGAGGAATTTAGATTTCTTCAAAAAAATAATTTGACTATAAAAAAAACCACATAAAATTATTTTTAGTTTAATGTTTAAATGTAATATTATTCACCCATATGATTAAGTACACCTGCCCTTTTTATGTAAAAAGTGTAGCCCCTGTTTTCATTGTCTACTGAGAAGTTTAAATGTTGACATTCCATATCTCCATCCACACCCTCATCAGAAAGACCTCAATCAATTAAGTCAATTGCTATTTGGGAAGTCTTTGGGTTTAAAAGGCACCTAAAGAATCACCAATTATTCATGGTGGATCTTAACTATTTTTTGATTTGTTAGTTTGTTTAGATTTCTTTTGTATTTGTATAACTTGATGCTTTTTGGACTTCAAGAGATCATAGACTAGAATAAAGCGACTTTGTTTTAAAATATTAATGAGTTTTGATTTTGATAATGTCATCTCTGCTGTAACGTTACAATAAAAACATATTGTCATTCCGTTTATCTAAATGTGCTTGAATACCACACACACACACACACACACACACACACACACACACACACACACACACAGTCACTCTAAAGAGGAAAAGCCAGAGCTGCTTATGCATGCATGAAGCAACATAACAGCACATTGAATTGAGGAACTAGTCTTTTGGGACCAATTTTATGCCTTCCTCTACAGCTGTAGGGAGCCACTTTGGAACATAATATATTCTTTTGAAGTCAATGATCCCTGAGGGTTCAAAGCAAGATAAGAATTTGGCTCTGGGTAGAGACGATGCTCTGTATAGAATAGTCTTTAATTCCAAGCCTCACTGAGCACACACACTTACTCACACAGAGATGAACAGAGAGTAGGAGAAAATCACAAGAGAATTCTTAAAAATGATTAGGATCCAGAATATTGATTGTGCATTCAGGAAACAATACAGAAGTTTATGCACCCTTTGTATTAGAGATGAAGTTATTCAAGTGTTTATTTATTCATCTTTTTCTTCAAAAAATGAATAAAGGAATAAAAGAGAAATGATTAAATGCCCAAAAGGTGTTAAGTCCACAGAAAAGAGGGCCAAGCTTAGCAAGGAAAAACTTACCAGTGTTTCTAAACTTCTAAAGATTTTATTGGAATAATGTGCAATACTTTGAGTCAAACTAAAGATAATGCATTTTGATGTATGTGAGCTTATGTATGTATGCATGTGTATGTATATTAAGCTTTGTAATATAAATTATATAAGCCATGATATTTCATTGTGTTTATATATAAAATTCAGTTAAGCAATAAATTCTATTAGCTGATTATCACTTCTGTAATTAGTTATATTGGGGCATATTTACCCATTTTTTTCTGTCAGAATTATATTCATGTAGAACGTTGCCTCCAATAGCAGTTCAGTACACAACAGTTATCCCAGTTTCAGGTAGTAGATTATAGACTTCAGAGCTGAATCCCTTATGTAATATAACTAAAATATATTTTAGAGCCAGACAGCACACTAATTAGGAAGGATTCTAAGATTCCTATCTAAAATGCTCCATAATTAGGACATAGTTGAAATTCAAAACAATGCTAGAAATAAAGCCTGGAAAGCAAGAAATGCTAGGTATAAGCTGTAGCTCCCATGACTTACTGAGTCTATCATTCCTGTTCTTGAAAGAGAGCAAAGGGAGAAACTTGTTCAAGAAAAGTTATTCTTCTAGGCATTTATCCCATGAGTTAGAAGTTACAACAGAAAAGGCCAATTTGAGACCATGTAAACAGAGCTCACTCATTTTGGTGTAAGAGTAATTGTGAAACTTTGTGGTCACTGTTGATGGAAAAGATAACATATTTGATTGTGCAGTGATGGATTCCTTTGAACGCTTGCAGCATTTGGACTATCGGTGAATTTCCTGGTCTCATCAAGGAGTTTAGTTGTATTTCAGCTAGAATTGCCTGACATATCCATCTCAGAACCTAACCTACTGATCTGGAGACTTCAGTCCTACTTCTAGAGGCTGGAGGCACATGATAGAATTTATAGACTTACATACCTTATTGGTTGTCCAGCTCTTCCAGGTTGTGTATCACAGTGATAAAATTTACTCTTCCAGTTGCTGCCATGAAACCTTCCTGTTACCCAATTTATTCAATTAACGTTCATGTGTCTTGCTACCCTTTTCCCCATACTGATATTATGAAGTCTTTCTTTAATCCTAAAGTATACTTTAAATATCCAGTACTTTAATTTTCTTTCCATATATATATTCCTAACATGAGCCACGGACAAAGCTTTACAAGACTTCGTCAATGATTGACTAAATTTCAGTACAATGCCACATCTATTAGCAAATCAGTATGTGTGCTTCAGAATGCAGGGATAAGAAGTGAGGCTTAGCTGGGAAGGCCATATTGAAACTAGTTGATCTCAAAACAAATATGAAGGCATAATCCATAAGGGAAGAAAAAGTAAAGAGATGCAAAAATAAAAAAAAAAAGTTATATTACCTGGCCAGTATATTGAACTTAGCCAAAATAAAGGATGAAATGGTAAAGACAAAAGGGAAGTGAAAATATATACATCTAATTAGTATAGAGTTAGCCACCCTATGCACACTGAAGTGCAAGGTGAACATGTCCCCTGTCACCAAAGGGAATAGGGGAACGATATGCACAGTGACTTAAAAGGTGGAGAGTTTGATATCAACCAGTCAGAAAACCACATGCTTGTATAAGGGACCTAGGGTGATATAAATCGCCTCTAACTGAGTCCATTCTTGATAGCATCCAGACTGATCATTTGAAGGTGTAAATCTTATTCTCTCAATCTAAACTTTTTGTTCAACCATATCTATGCAGATATTCAAAAGCAATTTTAAATGAGCTCATGCCACCAGCTCTCACTCGAGCTTATCCCTTCTAATCCCAATGCAATCACTGCATTAAAATTTCAGAAATGCCAGACTCTTAGCTATGCTTAAGTTCACTAAGCCCATCCTGTGATAACTTCTGTCTTTCTGTATATGACTAGACATCTCAAACTCTCCCTGTTGGAATGTTTCCCTTCCCTTTTCAATGTGTTAGATATATCATTGTTCCTTCAAGTCCATGGCCTATATACCATTCAGTCCTTCTTCACATTTATGTGCTTGATACATTCTACTCTGTTTACAAAATTCATTTCCTTCCTCTTTGTCCTTGGATGTGACTGTTGGTGAAGTTGGAGGCCTTACTGAGCCTCATACACAGGATCAACTCACTATGGTTTGATCATGTAGAATCAAATGCTGTAGAGGACTAGAGAACATTGCTAAAACTTTCACAGGAACTTGAGTTGTAGTAGGACGGTTACCATCACTGTCAACATGGAATACTCGCATAGTAATATTATACTAGCATTAATCAATCTGTTAATTTCAGCATTTGGCTTATGATTCTTATTTTCTTTTCTGTGTTTGTACTGTTAATGCAAACATTTCGGCATTTCTGGTGGGTTACCACACTCGCACAACAATATCCAAGACATCGCCTACTATTCCTTCATTTTTGTTTGTAAAGTTATCAGAATTTTGGTAAATTTTCTTTATGTCAACAGAACAAAAACATTTAAAGTCTTTATGATTCAAATACATCTGAATCCTTAACAATGGAAAATCAATAATGCATTGCAAATTTCTTTCTTTGAAGCCTATACAACACAATCAAAAACATTAACAAAAATACTCCACACTAGGTTGACAATCCTGCCATATGTATCAAAGAGAAAACAATTTCTGGAAGCTGGGAGACCAATCTATATTTTTTTCTATGAAACAATGCTATAAACTAGGCATGAAATAAAGCGCTGCATTGGGAATAGGAAGGAGGAAGCAAACAAATGTGAATGTGAAAAGGTCCCATTTGCAATTTTTATTCAAGAAATGATGTGTTTTCTCTTTTGCCTTTAGCCTCCACCACTGACCTCTGCTCCCTGTTTCTCCCAAGCTTCTCACAACAGAGGATGCGAAGGGAAAAACAAATTGGGCTTGCGGATGCCTGTTACAAATGTCAGTTTGTCTGAGAGAGATAGACGAGCTGAACAAAACTGCAGGGTTTTATAGATATAGTAATTAGTCAAAATTGTTAGCGACAGGTAGTATGTGGGGAAGGAAACCGAAAATTTGACACTGTCTGGTCATTATGTTAAAATTAAAACCTGTAAGCTATACTTTTAGAAGAAAACTTACAATTAGGAATACATCCATGAAGAAAACTTCTATAAATAAAACCGTAAGTCACAATGTCCTATTCACAATTCCCTATTGTATATCATTATCATTCATATGCATCATGGTAGAGGTGACCATTTATTGCTTTTCCTTTAAAGAAACACATGAATACATTTTGAGATATGCGGTCATGTAACATCTAGTTTTCCTTATATTATTTTCCATCAAACTGCTCCTCACATTTGGTCTAAAGTTGAAAATTCTTTCTGAATAGCTAATTAAATGGTCTTTATAAAAGTCAAATGTTTAGGACTAACAATGGAGTCAGTGTAGCTTCTAGCTAGTTACTTTGTTACTCAGATAATTTAGTGTTATTATTGGGTTAGTACAAAGTGAACAATTAAATAAATTTAAATTACTATACCCCCTAAACAAAGTTAAACACAAACGGAATTTTTGTCCTGGAAAGGAGGCTATTTTTTTCCCTTTCTTAGTTTCCATAAATATAGTAGAATATTGGGGCCCATCACAAGCTTCAAGATGGTTGTTTGCAATCACATAGACCCATGAACTTTAGATGCTTAAATGAATTCATCACTTGATTAATGGACATTACTCAGCCGTGGAGATGGGGAAGGACATATAAACACTAATCTAAATCATCAGAGGTATTGCATTATACATCTCCCTAATCAAGAGGAATATGCAAAACCATCAACTTGGAACAAGTCATAACCCTCATATGCCACTGCCTTTTTCTTTAAGTATTACTATTACAATTTTAGAGATTTTTTAAAATATTTGTAACCATTAAGATTTAATTTTATGTATTTTTTCTTGTTTTCTAGAATAAATCTCAAACATAGTGAGGAATGGAAGGAAACATTCAGTGCTGAACAGATTCTCAGCCATTTCTATTATAACAGAATCTATAAAGTATACACTAGGCTTCAAAACTGAATCGACAGCATGGCATTTAAAATGTTTTAGTACAAGAGATATTGCTCAAAATAGAAATTGCAGTAGACTGCAATAGAAATGTCTCAGAATAGCTTTCTTTAGGATTAATGTATTTTAATAAATTATAACTCTGGGGAATATTTAAAATTGACACAATACTCAATTTTAACAAAAGAACCTTATTTTCTTTGAATTTACTAGACTATACTTGTATATTTAATAATATTATCAAGACAATAATAATATTGTCAGAGAAATAATTGAAACATTTGCTTTAAATATAGACATATCTGATCAGCTATACGCTTTGGCCTTTGATTGAAGAAGCTGTGACACCTTCCTAAATACAAGAACATAATTCTGCATCTAGGCCTCAAGGACAGAAATTAGGCTGGCCACATTTTCAAATTAGATATGAAACAGTTACAATGCAAGAAATAACAGAAAAAAATAAAGCAGTTTCCTGCTTAGAAATTAAATACATGTCTAAACAAATGCTCAAAATAGAGAAATAAGAAGTAGTCTTTTATCTTAAATGTGAAAATAAGTAAAAGCCTATGGGAGACATTTCTACATAAGGATAATGTGGGTACCTAGCATCACATTGAACAACTCACACAAACATGAAGACAGCAACATAAACCTACACAGAATCATTTCCTAGCAACTTTCAAGTGAGAATAAATTTAAACTTTAAAACAATAATGAAGTAAGAAAAGTGAATTCACTGAATTGCTTCAAGTAGCTCCCTTGCTCCTGTTCCACTGCATGCTTTTGGCTAACACAAAGGGCAGCTTAAAAGAAAAATGGAGGAAAAAGAGAAGAGGAGCTAATGAAAAACTAATGCTTTATCTTTTGTTATTAAAAACTGTAAATGGGTGCATTTTATTTCATCATGCCTCAACAAATTGTGTCCTATGAAGTTATGATATTAACAGCAAGATGGAAGGAAATACTAAGTCAGGAAGCCCAAGCTCATAAAGGTAAGTGCTGCATGTTATCTCTCACATGCAGATGCTGCTTCCTAATTTTCCATGCTTGTCTTTATATAAGTATAAGATATATAGCAGATAGGTAACCAGACAGGGACCTATGAGGGGAAAGCCAGGGAGGCTTTAAGGTAGAAATGGCCAGAAAATTAATTGAACATACATGATACGGTACTGGAAGAGGGGAGCAGTGGGTTGGAAGAGTTTAAGCAGAAAGGGGGGAAGAATGAAAAGAGGAAAGACAGGGTTGATTGTAGGGTCACAGAAGCTAAATGTATACGACCATGCCAATAAAAAAATTAATTTTTAGAAACAAGAAAGTGCAATGTACTGGGAATAGACATGGATGGCAATTAAATATGTTGTGAGGCAAAATCACACTTGAGTCACATATAAGTGTAATCAAGTTAAAAATCATGCTTTGCTTCAATTTCATATTTGTACAGCTATAGAGCTAGATACTATTTATTTGTAATCTCCCCTCATTCTAAATGTCTACAATTTTCTGTCCCTACCAAGAGTTATGATTTTAGAGTTTTTATTTTTGAATTTCTGGTAAAGTGCAGGTTACACTACGTTTATATTATCTATTCTTTATTCTTTTCCTAATTGTAAGCTGGATGCTGCAGGTTGGTATCACATTTATTTTCACAATGCCAGCTACATCCTGTCAGCCTCTACCATAAGCTTTGACATAAACATTTCCTTTAAAATGAGAAAGTCTGGAGTTTTGATTACGTTGGTCTTTCTAAACTTGGGACTCTTTTAAGCCTGGCAATTGTGAGGCAGCTGACTCATCACAATCTGATAAGAACAGAGTTCTCAAACAAAGATTCAATTCTCAAGAATTCCACTTCCTGACCAAAAATGTGAAATATCTTAAAAATTGAGAATATCACATCTCATAAAACATTTCCCGATGTATTTAATACTAATAAGACGAAGCTTACTTTTACATAATTTCAATTGTTTACTCAATTTTTATCAGCATTAATAGTAATGTTTGAAATATTTAACAAAAATATAAATATAGTTCTATATCTGTAAGACTTCCATATACTGAGATTTCTGTTTTAGCATGAACACCAGTCCCTTCGTCATTATGGCTCTGTCTACCTTTTCTCATTCTCCAAATTGTCCACCAGGACCAATAGTGGACAATTTTTGTCATTCTCGGAAAATCACTCAAACATCTACCCACTCTAACCTCTGTGTACACTAGAAGACACTGTGATCAGAATCATTGTAAGGTGTATGATTGGCAGGTATCTGACCACTGAGGCAATAGTAGAAGGACTCTGCTTCCTACGAACCTACTTTTTTTTAAAGATTTATTTATTTATTATGTATACAGAAGGGGGTGCCAGATCTCATTACATATGGTTGTGAGCCACTATGTAGGTGCTGGGAATTGAACTCTGGACCTCTGGAAGAGCAGTCGGTGCTCTTAACCTCTGAGCCATCTCTCCAGGCCCCTACGAACCTACTTCTATCAGAGGTGAATAAAGTTAGTTCTCTGAAAGCTAAAGGGGAAGATAAACATTCTGGGGTTACTGATATTGATTTAATGAGGCAAGACTTCTATTTTCACCCTCTTCCTAAGAATCTTTCTACCAGATCACTGATGATATTTTCTATTTATTTTCCAATTACCAAAATCACATTCAATAGAACCTACATACACTATTATTCTCCACCATTTATTATTTTAGTGGCATTACTCTAAACTTGGCATTAGCAAACCATGAATGTAAGAATCTGATGTATGATCATGCCTTCTGGATCCCAGTTGCCATCTTCACTATCCATGGTCTCACATATCTTGAAGAACTCAACTTTCTTCTTTGATTTAGAAAGAGCTTCTGTTCTACCAAAAATTGTGTGATCACTTTGAAGAAAACAAATCCTTTTTCCTAAGTCAATGCTCTTCTGGTTTAATTATTTTGTTTTGGTTGGCCTTTGGACTGTCTTGCAGCCTCTTAACCTCTGTAGCTTCTATAACGTTTCTAGTTTCCTCTGGAGATTTGCTCAATATGTATACAATTTCAATTATGCAACATGAGTTAGATCTAAAGAGCCTTGGTAGAGGAGAAAATCTTTGGTCAAAATGCTGTAGTACTCATTTAAAATGGTGGATTTATAGTAAGCAATTACATCATAATGTGGAGCCATGGGAAAGGTCCTGGAGATGACATTTTCATCTCTCATTCTAGCTACATTGGCGAAAGTGATGGTTGCACAGGTATATGCATATCTCCAAGCTCATTAAATATTTTGTGTTTCTGTATGTGTGTGATTTGAAATTTCAAAGAAATATTTGATGAAGTAAACAGCAATGCATTTAGTCAATAACTAACATATATTTCACTTGCCTAAACCTGAAAATTTAAAGCAGTTATAGTCTCCTCATTCCCATACCTTCTGTCTACATCATTTTTTATTATTGTTGAACTTAAGACTTGCTCAAATTCCTTACCTCCACTACTTTATCTTAAGGATTGTTTTGGTTGTGAGCCTAGCCTTTAACGGCTGAGCTATCCCTCCAGTTCTTATCTTAAGGATTATAAGATAACAAAATCTGTCTGTCTGGTTATCATCTCTGGCATCAAGATTATTAATGTCTTCTAAACTATAGGAAATTATTATTTTGCTAAAATTTGTCAATGCTAATATTTTTCAACAAGGCATATACAATATGTAGAAGACAGAAAACTGCATAGGAGGGGTGAAATGATGGCCCACTGAGTAAGAGCACTTACTGTTCTTGCGGAGATTATGGGTTAGATACCAAGAACCCACACGACTACTAACAATCATCTTTAACTTCAGTTCTAGGACATTCAATGTCATTTTCTAGCTGCTTCACATATCAGGCACACACATGGTACACCAACACACATGCAGACAAAACACACATACCAATTATATACAGATATATAATATATATTATAATATAGTACATATATTATACTACATAATGTAGCAATTGGTGCTTCAGGACAAATGGTCAGCCTTAAGAAACACATACAAGTAACATTTTACAGACAGGGCTTTATTGGAGTGTTTGGAGAGTAGAAAGAAAAGAGATAAATGGTGTAAATTTATTCAAAACTCAAAAAATAAAAGATAGTAAAGCCGGGCGGTGGTGGCGCACGCCTTTAATCCCAGCACTCGGGAGGCAGAGGCAGGCGGATCATTGTGAGTTTGAGGCCAGCCGGGGCTACCAAGTGAGTTCCAGGAAAGGCGCAAAGCTACACAGAGAAACCCTGTCTCGAAAAACCAAAAAAAAAAAAAAAAAAAAAAAAAAAAAGATAGTAAACAAAAAAGTATACAATGCGATTTGGAAAAATCAGTATCTTGACTCAAGTGCAATCAGATACTTCATTGTATAACTTTGACACTGGTTTTCATTTTCAAATTTTAAATTTCAGAATGAATTAAAGAAGATCAATAGACTTAAAACAAGAGTCTGAGCTTTCCTTGCCAACTTTTTAAGTTTATCAAAACATACAAAACAAAATTGGGTTGATTGCCTACATGAGGAACAGTGAAAATATTGCTACTGGGATTTGAAAACCTGTGGGTGTTTTACAATTTTAATATTTACATGGAATAGTGGAATAGCCTTTTAACCAAGTTATCTTATTCCCCTCTCTGTCTGGTCTGGCCTTATTTATTCAACGTAATAATGTTGGCTATCATTTAATCAACCTTTTCCTGCTATCAGAAAGTTAAGGAGCTATTGGTTTTTAAATTAAGGAATAAAATCCTATTCCAATCAAAACTTCTATTAGATTACTTCTTTACATGAATTTCTGAGCAGTATTAATTGATAAAGCAATAGGAGTAATGAAGGACAATTATTTTTGAGTTTTGAACATTCAGAAAACTTTTTTGAGATTGGCCTATATAGTTTGCGATTTGATTTACAAAGAAGAGTAAATTATTTTCTCAGAATATACATGAGTTATGGGAAAACATGATAGAAAATACCACATGCTTTTTTTTAGCTCAACCTAACACCTGTTACTATAAAGCATATGCTGAAAATTATATACCTTTCATTCATAATTTATTTTTGTTTATGCCAACACAATTTCTATAAGTTATTAAAAACATATTTCATTTTGGTTTATTGATCTTGCAAGTGTGACCAATCATTTATGTTGAATTCATGATCCACATGGATGGGACTCTACTACCAATAAAGAACATCCATTATAAAAAATGTCAACACCAAATTCTCTTCTTGGGTAAATATATTTGGTATTATGGAGCATGTATTAAACATCTGAAGCTCTTGATGGAAGAAGAGAGAAAAAGGAAACAAACTGAGGCAAAGCTCTTACAGAGAACTTGGTCTAGTCTGTTACTTAGTATAAAAAGGCCAGCATCTCTATATGAGTGTAATCAAAAGTCCATGAATACAATAAACATCTTGACTGTGGTGAAAGAACATCTGGATTGAATACATAAAGCTTCAGTTTGACTTTACTTAATCATATGTATGATCATCAACATCTCACTTAACATTTTTTGAGAATCAGTGTGATAATATATAGAATGTGAAAGAAAATTCATCACTCAACTAATATTGGTAAAATTCAATGAAGTGTATTTTCTAGTAGCATGACAATCTGAGCATTCGCCTCAATAAATTAATAACATATTATTGCTTTGTTTATACTTTTGGTGGTTCCAAAGATTTTCTTCCTTATCCATTGCTGAGTTCATACCTTGAAATCAGAAGAGAAATTATCAAGAGTCAAAAACAGAGTCATGTGTATATAAATTTTATGATACAGATATTTCAGAAATAGAAACTCAATACACATTGAAGAGTATAAATTTAATTCTACAGTTTGATGAAACATGAGCAGTAAGATAAGTATGATTCAACAAAGAGGAAGTGCTATCAATTAAGTATAAATTGACAGGCTAAAGAATCCCCTAGGAGATAAGCTTCTGGTCATGCCTGGGAGGGAATGGTTTGACCAGATTAATTATATTGAAAGGACATACCCTGGAAATTGGCAGTGCTTCCCTGGACTTAGGTCCTGAAGTTCATACAAAAGACAAAGCTAGCTGAATATCACCAAGCATCATTCTGGTTACTGTGCACTAACCAGCAGTTTGCTTCCTGAGGCAGATACAATATAAACAGCTGCATCAAGACCCTGCCAACATGACTTCTCATAATCAACTGCAGTGTTGAACTGTGAGCCAAAATAAATATTCTCATGCTAAAACTGCTATTGTCAGCTCATTTTGCTACAGCAATGAGACACATAGCTGCAGGGAATAACATGATAAGAAGAGCAAGTTCAAGAATCCCAGAGGAGAGTCTACTACTACTTTCCTAAAGTGTAATTGCTAATTATATTTTAAATACTTATCCTTATAATCACAGATAAGTATGGCTCTCACCCTCATCAGAGAAACTTCTTTTTCCAGCAGATAGGCATGTTTGCATAAATTCTGAACTGCTCTAACAGTAGAGCACCACTAATCATGAGGTGCCCACTTGATACATTAATGTAACCCCTCTACCTAAGACTCAGAAAACATTTTAGAATAGGGGTTGGGAAGAATGTAAGAACCAGAGAACCAAGATCTGCTTTGTGTTATTTGTATGACAGAGAAGCTCCCTCCATGAAATCTAACAGCTTGACTGCCTGAACAAGATTTTTCGAATGACACAAACACTTGACATGCTGTCATGGATGAAGGAAATCTCAGAAAGCTCCATCCTTAGATGAAGAGCTACAAGCAATTGATGGCTAATGAGAAAGAGAAAATCAGCCCTCTCTGGGGCTGAGCCCTGATAGGCTATCTAATCTCTACTAGTCCTAAACATATAGCGAATCCATAAAGGAACAATAGTAAATGCACACAGGAGGCTCGTGTGTGTGTGTGTGTGTGTGTGTGTGTGTGTGTGTGTGTGTGTGTGTGTGTGTGTGAGAGAGAGAGAGAGAGACTATGATGAAAAGGAGGTCTTCAATTTGAGAAGGAGTGGAAGCATAGGAAGAGTTGAAGTGAAAAGACAGGTGGAAATAATGTAAATGTAGTACTTGTGTTTGAATGGAGAGAAAGAGAACAAAAGAGACCTGTTTATTCACTTTTGGGGATCATATGTGGGACGGTGGAGCTCTGAGGCATCTTTCATTTTTTATTCAACGATACAGAGAAGGCACAGGATTCATAGTAATTAGTTCCTTTAAGAAAAGATCTGAAACTTATTTTTGGTATTTCAAGAGATAATGGGGGGAGAAGGTGGGTGAGACCTCCTTGTGTGTTTACAAATGTAATGGTACCATATATTGTAGTACTGGGTCCCCTTTTAAGACTTACTTTTCTCATGGAAAAGTCTTGCTGTGTACAGTGAGCATGTCAATCCTAACGTTCCAAGCTGATCTTCAAGCCACAGCACTCCTCCTGGCTTAGCCTCCTGAGTGCTGGGGTCACAGGTGTGGACTATCATACCCAGGTCCACCTTCCAGAACCCCCCCCCCAAATGCAGCTCACCATCTCAAGCCTCTCTTTAATTTTATATTTTGCAGTAGGTAAATTTTTGGACACTGTAAATAATTACCAGAGACTTGAAATGATTGACAGTCTGGGGATATGTTTATGTATCTATAAAAGGCTAATGTATCACACCATTTGATTTTCTTTTTTTAAAGAAAGAATTATTTTTCAATATACTTTTCTGATATTTTAGTTCTTGTGCAGTTGTTATATTGCTTTCATTTTTTTTTGATTCCTGTGGAATCATCTAGTTTCTTTTTGGTAGAGGCCATGAGAGACTGAATTAGACTGTTTCATCTTGGAGGGGTTCCACACTCAATTTTTAATAGGCTGCCTGCTCATTCCTTGTTAGAGTACCATGGATTTTTTCAGACTATTACAATACCACCAGCAGTGACTTCATAGCAGGCTATTTTTGCTGCTCATAGAAATTAGATTTTCTCCCATTCTGTGCATTGCTTTATATATTTTACATGGTGTTCTCAAATCTGCATTGAATAATACTATGCATAAATAAAAGGCAATAACACAATGTGTTCTTTAAGCATCTAACTTCCAGAACAGAATGATTTTCAGTATTCACTTTTGAATTCCAAGTTAAGGATTCTTTGTCAGAGACCTTTCATTAGTAAGTTCCTTTCGTGGCAACATAAACTCTTTTACAGTTCATACACACCCTGAGTCTCTATTATTTATTAATGAAAAATGAAGTAACTTCTGAAAAAAATAAATTAACCAGTGTCAGCATATCATGGAACAATAGCTTTAAGAACAATGTCTATTGGAAGCCTTCATAGGCCAAATACAAGATGCGTCTTAATATTTTCACTAGTGTCAGAAACTTCTGAAGGTATACCCAGGTGCTTTTTAGAAGAGGAAAAGGGTGAGCCCCTAGATTTTCTCTGAATGAATCTGTGTCTTTTGAGTTATAATTCCTCCCTTAGAGACATATCTATTATAGTCACTTCATAAATAGGCTTACAGTGGGTAAGGAACCACTGTAAAAAATTAAAAATGAAGAATGTGGTTATGCCACAATTGTTGTCATCTAGCCTACTCTTCTTACTGATGATAGCAATTTAAAGAAGTCATGGGGTTGTTACTGCATGGATGTAATCGTCAAACCAGGTTGAAACAGCTCATAAAACTCTGAGATGTTATTCTGGAACTCCAGCTTTATTATCTTTATCCACTGATTCATTCAATCCTGAATTGTTTTTCAGTGTTAGAGTTGTTGGTCATAAAACAATAGAAAACAGTGATGGATTCTGGACATAAAGCAACAGAAAACAGTGATAAATTCCATGTTTTTATCTTTGTGATTTGTTCGGTATAAATTTTCCAAACAGTAAACACATTTTAAAATACAATATGATGATTACCAGGGTGAGGAAAGAGTAGGGGAAGGGGAAGCTTTTGGCTGTGTGCTGTGCTGCACTGCTCATTATTGGAAGCAGAAGATAGCTTCACTCATATAAAGCACGTTTGACAAGACACCTGAACGAAATGAGGAAACAAGCAGCATAGATATCATGTCAAGTGCATCTGAAAACATGGAAACAGCAAGTGGAAAGGCTCGTAGTTCAGGGCATAATTGGAATGAGGGCAGCCTAATATAATGGAGTGGTTATATATTGAGTAAGTTCTTAAATTAGCTTTGGGGCAAGTAAGAAGTTGCACACCTAGCAAACTTGTGAAATACATAATCATGGGCCTGAAAAAGATTATTTCAATAAACATAAGTGGTAGAAAAGGAGAACCAAACTTTCTTTGTTGTATATGTTTAGCTCAAAAGGACTATTACCAGGGTAGACAATAACAGGTTATTAAGAATATCGAACTATGAGGACACTTTTAGGCTAATAATAAAACTACAGATTTCAAAGTCTCTTGTCAGTAATTGAAACACTTTTATAGATGTGTATAATCCAACAAAGAAAAATTGAAAGGTGTCTGAACTCAGGCACAAATACCTAAGAGATAAGGATATGGAATATATAAAAACTGAAACGTAGAAGTGATGCAGGGTTTGAAGGAAGACGGAAAGTAAGATCATAGAATGAAAGTACAGAAAAGGCTTGATGATGAAATAATATACAATGCTGATCAAATGGGAAACAAAAGTCAGTCCTGTGGTCTTCTCAATATTCTTTCAGTCAGGTGTCAGATGAAAATCTCATTAAAGTTACTCAAGAGTCAATGAGACATCTGATTAATCAATTCTAATGATAACACCTAGAAAGATGGAAAGATGAGAGGCTGGGACTCAATCTGAAGGTATCAGAGAGTTTACATATGAAAAGTTGAAATGCTAAGGGTCAAACTCATTTACACAGGAAGCAGGTATTTAACACTACCTCCACCATATAAACATATATGAACTCCTACAACAACAACAATAAAAACCAAACAAACAAAAAATAGGTTTATCTTAAATCACCCAATGATTGGAGCAATTTATAAAAAGTATAACAAAGAAATAACATAAATCTCAAAAAAACATACTAAATGAGAATAAAAATCGAAACTTTGTATTATAAAAACAACAACATTTTGAGACTGAAGTTAACCCAGAAAATTAAATTGAGGGAAAAAATACATCATTTTATCTTATGGAAAAATTAATTTTTGTGCTAGAAGATGGTGTAACAATTGAGTTTGTATTGCTTTTGCAGAGGACCTGAGGTTGATTCCCAGAAACTGTATCAGGCAACTCACTGCCAAATGTAATGCCAGCTCCAGGGAGACTGTATATCCTAGGCACTTGAAGTCACACACACACACACACACACACACACACACACACACACACACACACATACACACACACAATGAAACACAATAAAAATTTAAAATTATTTCTAAATGTAGAAAATAAATACATCAATATACAAAATTTTGTAATATATTGTCAGAGTTTTTATGTAAGCTAGAATAAATTACAATAAAATTAAAATCATTGTGATTTCTCCCAAAAAAATAAAAGTGTAAACTTACTTCCCCCTCTTTCCAATTACAAATTTCAATTACAAAACTAACTATTGAACATTCAATTTTGACAAAATTCTTAACAATTTAAAAGACTCCTTTAAACTGATAAGACACATTGGCAAAAGAAAGCACTGCTGGAGTCATAGGCAAATGCAAGATATTAAAGGTATTTTTCTATGGACAGTTACAAAGTAAGGCTGAACATTAACATTACACTAGAGATGTTCAGAGAAGAAAAAAAATAGTTCTTAGATATAGGAACATATCTTGGTGCTTTCATTATTAGAGACAAGGCTGGATATATGAAAAATCAAAATAACTTATAAATAATAAGTGTATTCAATCATCATGGTATCTCCCTCCCCATTCTCCCACTCTGCTCCTGATCCAGCTGGGACCTCCTGCTCCCTTAAGCTCTCTTTCCCCCAACCCTTGCCCTCCATTACCCTCCACCCCCTGTTTGCACATCCATTTCTCTGTCATTGGGTGATCCCTGTGTCTTTCTCAGGGTCCTGTTTACTAGGTAGCCTCCCTAGAGTTGTGAATTGCAGTCTGGTTATACTATGCTTTACATCTAGTATCCACTTATGAGTGAGTACATACCATGTTTGTCTTTCTGAGTCTGGGTTACCTCACTAAGGATGATTTTTTCTAGTTCTATCTATTTGCCTGCAAACCTCATGTTGTCATTATTTTTCTCTGCTGAGCAGTACTCCATTGTGTATATGTGCCACAATTTATTTATCCATTCTTCTGTTAAAGGGCATCTAGGTTGTTTCTAGGTTCTGGCTATTACAAATAATGCTGCTAGGAACATAGTTGAGCATGCGTTCTTGTGGTATGATTGAGCATTCCTTGCATATATGCCCAAGAGTGGTATAGCTGGGTCTTGAGGGAGGTTAATTTGCAATTTTCTAGGAAAGCACCATGTTGATTTCCAAAGTGGCTATACAAGTTTACATTCCCACCAACAGTGGAGGAGTGCTCCCCTTGCTCCACATCCTTTCCAACATAAGCTGTCTTCAGTGTTTTTGATCTTAGTCGTTCTGATGGGTGTAAAATGGTACCTGAGAGTCATTTTGATTTTCATTTCCCTGATGATTAAGGATGTTGAGCAATTCCTTAAATGTCTTTCAGCCATTTGAGCGTCTTCTGTTGAGAATTCTCTGTTTAGCTCTGTAGCCCATTTTTTAATTGGACTGTTGGGTAATTTGATGTCTAATTTGAGTTATTTATATATTCTAGATATCAGCCCTCTGTCAGATGTGGGACTGGTGAAGAGCTTTTCCATTCTGTAGGCTGTCATTTTGTCTTATTGACTGTGTTCTTTGCCCTACAAAAGCTTCTCAGTTTCAGGTGGTCCCATTTATTAATTGTCACTCTCAGTGTCTGTGCTACTGGTGTTATATTTAGGAAGTCATCGCTGGTGCCAATGCATTCAAGACAACTTCCTACTTTCTATCAGGTTCAGAGTAACTGGATCTATGCTGAGGTCTTTGTTCCACTTGGACTTAAGTTTATAGGAAGAAGCAGAGTGTTAGAGAGGTCCTCAGAAATCCACAAAGATACCTCCACTGCAGACTACTGGCAACGGTTAAGAGAGTGCCTGAGCTGACCTGCTCTGGTGATTGGATGGCCTGACACCCTGGCTGTCGTGATAGAACTCTCATCCAGTGTCTGATGGAATTGGATGCAGAGATCCACCATCAAGCCCTGGGTGGAGTTCTGGGAGCCCAACTGGCGAGAGAGAGGAGGGATTGGATGAACAAGAGATATTGAGACCATGATTGGAAAAAGCACAGGGACAAATAGCCAAACTAGAGGAAATGTATGAACCAATGGTTGAGGAGCCCCCATGGACCTGGACCCGGCCCTCTGGATAAGTGGGACAGTTGATTAGCTTGAACTGTTTGGTAGGCCCCCAGGCAGTGGAGCCGGGACCTGTCCTTGGTGCATGGGCTGGCTTTATGGAGCCTTGGGCCTATCCTGGACACTTTGCTCAGCCTTGGTGTAGGGAGGAGGGGACTGAACCTGCCTAAGCTGAGTCTACCAGGCTGGGCTGACTTCTCAGGAGAGACCTTGCCTTGGAGGAGGTGGGAATGGGGGGTGGTTTGGGGAGGGGTGGGCTGGGGGGTTGGGAGGAGGGAAGATTGGGAATCTGTGGTTGATATGTGAAATTAAGTTAATCATAAAATATATATGTGTATTTATTATTAAAAATAAATAAAATAAATGTACTCAATGTTAAGTCCAATAGAATCTGCCAATATATTTTGTTTTATTCAAAAGCTACAATTCAAGAACACATTTGTTTTTAAAACATATAACAAATTTTATATATTCCATGGAATGTAATACATTAGAAGCTGTACACAGTCTCTACCCAGAATACTTCATCAACATTTTTAAGAAAAGTTTAGGGTATACATTCCATGTTGTGCATTGAAGTCTTGATTGTATGACCATTTAAGTGCCCTTTGAATTGACTTGTTGATTAACATAAGCTACTTCATAGATTTTCAAATGAATTGTGTTAAGAACTAAAAATTGCTTTCAGTATTTTTAATAGCTTGTAGTTTTTTGTTTTTTTTTTTCTGTAGGGTTGAGGCCTCTTGGATGTTTCTTTTCCCCACTTTGGCATATTTATTGGTGTTTTCCTTGTTTACCTCATGTTTAGAAAGTTTGAACTTTTAAAATATCTTTTTATTTATCATGTTTAAAACTTTCCAATAAATTCCTTCTATGTAGATTTTTCCCTCTTCTACTTAACTCAGGCAAAGCTAACCCCACCACTAGCCTTATGGGTATTCTGTGACTCAGTATATCAAACTCTAGTAAATAACTGACAGCTAGTTTTGGTTTATGCACAAGTATGAAATTAAATGACTCAAATTAATACTAGGAATTATGATTAGGTTTTCTTTCTTTCTTTTTTTTTTTTTTTTGGCTTTTCGAGACAGGGTTTCTCTGTGTAGCTTTGCGCCTTTCCTGGAACTCACTTGGTAGCCCAGGCTGGCCTCGAACTCACAGGGATCCACCTGTCTCTCTCCCGAGTGCTAGGATTAAAGGCGTGTGCCACCACTGCCTGGCCCAGGTTTTCTTTTAATGTCTTTGCTTTCTAACACAGATATCAAAAGGCTTAATAATACCCTAGATGCCACCTATAAGTATTTGTGGAAGATCAATAGTTGAATACACAATAACACATAAGAATAACCAAACCAAGAAAACCACAGACAAGTCTAGTCACAGCCCCAGTGTGCCAGATCTATAAGCCCATAACTTTCGGACTTAATTTTCTGGGAGACAAATTTCCTTATCATTTAATTGCTTTGAGTTTAGTGTCTATAAATATTTAAAAATCTATTCAAATAAATGCAACAAGTCAATAGAAGAACTTAATTTATTCTCAGAACTTGTCTTAGTACCAGGTATATGTTGTTCTTTCTTAGTAATATTTGTTTGGTGATACTTAATAAAGTTTTAATACACAGTTATTTTTATTTTTGGTTGTGAGCCTGGCCTTTAATGGCTGAGCCATTTCTCCAGCCCCACAGTTATTTTTAAAAGTTAAATTTATCTTCAATTTCACCCATCAGCAAAATGCATCACTTTGTGTTTGTATAATATCTTGTGTCCAACATCACCAAAATTCTTAAGATTTTTCTCTCTCCTTCCCTTATCCACAATTTCTAGTTATCAACTCTGTTGTAATAACTATCAACAGGTTAGTTACAACCCATTCCCAACTGCCACATGTCTGTGCTTATTACTTCTCAGGGCTTATCATCTAAAATACTAACAATATTATTCCAAACACTTAAAATTTTATGTCCTCATTTAAAAATAAATAATAACAATGACACTATCTTGGCAATGGAGAATGTCAGCTCTGGCACCTATAGTTCCTACTTAGACTTCTTTCCTATGCTACATATAATGTCCTGATTCCAGATACTTTAAAATTCATTCATTCCCGTTCCAGGCTTTTTCTTTTGGGCCACCAACTGGCTCCCAAATAATGACACAGAGACTTATTATTACTTTTGGGTACTCAGCCTAGCTTAGGCATGTTTCTAGCTCTTTTAACTTAAACTATCCTGTTTCCATTTATCAACCTTTGGCCTCGGGGGCTTACTACCTTTCTTCTGTATATCTTACTTTCAATGCTTCTCTATGTTTGCCTGGTGGCATCTGCCTGGCTTCTTGCCTCAGGCAAGTCCCTCCTTCTCTCCTCCTTCTCTTGTTCTTCTATTCCTGAGCCTAGATTTCTCCTCTCATTTTTTCTCTCTGCCCACCAGCACCATCTATCCTTGCTCTGCCTAGCTATTGGTCATTCAGGTCTTTATGAGACCAATCAGGTGCCTTAGGCAGGGAAAGTGAAACACATGCAATACATCTTTACATAATTAAACAAATGCAACATAAACAAAAGTACCCCACCTTTACACAGTTAAAGTAATATTCTACAGTATGAACAAATGTAATGCATCATTGCATAGTGAAAATAATACTCTACAACGCACTCCTAGTGTTTGTTACTTTTCTTTTAGGAATGCTGTCTGTCTTTATCTAAAAAATGCAATCCTACTTCCCAATGCCACTATTTCCATGAAGCTATTGAATGACTATATTTTATTAATAACCATTTGTAGATTCCTTTATCAATTTGTATGTGTCCAAATTGTAGCATTTGACATTCAATATGATTTATTTTAAACTTTTCTTTTTTACTACCCATGAGAGAATTGAGTAAATGTGTTGAAAACCTCCATATATAGTCCCTATCTACCACAATGCACTGATATAATAATGTGCTCACTGGTCATTGAGTAGCTGAATTTGTACAATTTTTGTTTTGTTCTGGTTTAGTTTTGATTATAAAACTGAAAAAAAAAAAGAACTTTTTTTTCTAAATAGTGGATATTTACTGTCTTTAATTTAATTTTATTGTACAAAATATTGTGTCTTTGACTCACAAAAAATTTTTTTCAGTGTTTTCTCATTTAATCTTATCTAGTACAATTCTTGCAGAATGATAGTACTCTCCTATGATTTATGAGGCTGTATTTATCTCATGCTTCACACCCTAAATGTGGGAATTTTAGAGTAAGTTATATAAGGTTTTGAGATATGGAATGAAGGTCTTTGATCTGACAGTCTTGATTGTCTATCGCTTAGGAAAAATGACCCTGTCGGTCCACCATACATGCCATAGGATATATTAACAGTGTTCTTATTTGTCATTCTTTCACGTTTCTTAGGTGAGTGCTATTTATTCTGAAGACTCTTTTCACTGCTATCTGTCATATAGGCTTATGGAAACAATCATTCAATGATTTATATGAGGTCTTGATGGTAGTGATAAATTTAAAATGAACTAATATTCTTACAAATAATTCACAAGTTAAGCTGGGCTGTGTTGGCGCACGCCTTTAATCCCAGCACTCAGCAGGCAGAGGCAGGTGGAACTCTGTGAATTCGAGGCCAGCCTGGGCTGCAGAGTGAGTTTCAGGAAAGGTGCAAAGCTACACAGGGAAGCCCTGTCTTGAAAAACCATAAATAAATAGATAAATAAATAAATACATAAATAAATAATTCACAGGTTAAAATAATATTAACAGATAGAGAAGGAAAATTCTGAACTTCAGAGTTCTTGATATCCTATGGGAACAATAAGACTCCCTAGTCGACATGTGATCCCCATATATATTGTATTTATTCTTTATTGCATGCCTTTGTGTCTCTCCTATAATTCCAGAATTAACCTGTCACTCTATGCTTTATGCTCTTGAACTTTCTTTACATAATTCTTCTTCCATTTTGGTAGCAATATTAAATAAAATAAAGTTTATATAACACATGTAGTGTGTTATTGTGACAGTCGATGTGATAGTTAAGACAGTTCTAAACAACTAATTGGTAGACAGTTCATGTAGAATGGATGCATTGTAAAAGGGAATTATTTAACTCATAGAATGGGATGAGTTGGCATGAGTTTTCACCATATCAGTCAGACTGGTACTTTTTAAAATTTGTCAATAGGGAGAGGAATACCGGTGTACCGGTGGCCAGAGAGACTCAGAAAGTAATTAACCACTTTCTGTAATTAGAATGTGAAATATTTCTAATAGGCCTGATGTTTGAACACTTGGTCCTTGGCTAGAGACCTTGTTTTATGATTTAGAATCTCCTGAAGATGGAGTCTATTTGGAAGAATAGGTAGCTGTGGTGGCCCTTGAGACTTCATAAAGTAGTCCCACTTTCTGTCTGAATGCAG
This sequence comes from Peromyscus maniculatus bairdii, assembly GCF_049852395.1. Taxonomy (NCBI): domain Eukaryota; kingdom Metazoa; phylum Chordata; class Mammalia; order Rodentia; family Cricetidae; genus Peromyscus; species Peromyscus maniculatus. The sequence goes on from NC_134854.1 coordinate 1,412,499, forward strand.
ATGCATTGTGACCCAAATGCCTCATCAGCAGACAGCCACGCCTCTCCTGCAGTGTTGGACTCCATTCCTTGTTCTAGTGTGAAATGAAGTTAAGCACTTCTTTCTGTGCTTTGTTTTCATCAAGTATTTTGTTATAGCAATAAGAAAAATAATGAACATACTCTTTGTCTGAAAATTTTCATCTTGGACTCCCCATTACTTCTTGTATGCATATTTTCTGAAATTCTCTATTTATGACCATATTTTCATTTTATAAACCTAGTTTCTATAGCATTTTTACAGCACACATTGAGATTTAATTTGTCTTTAGTTAATTCAAATAATTTTCTAGAACTTTGGTATTCACAAGCTTTTTTCAATTTTATACTCTTTAGGGAAAGTCCTGAGTTACACATGAGCTTGTGTTTCCCTGGAATCAATCTAACTAAACAAAGGAAAATGACAGCAAATGTTGAGGAGGCAGTTTGTCGCCATGCATCTGTGTTGCATGCATCTGCAAATAGACTTCATCATCTAAAGACTTTCTTTTCTGTTTTTCCTCACTTTGGCTTACAGAGCTTTTCATTTCCAGCATAATTACTGCTTGTTTGTTTTTATTCACTTTATTGAAAATAGATTCTTTTTTCAGGCAATATATCCTGATTAGTTTTTCCTCCCACTACTCCTAGTTCCTCCCCACCAAATTCTCCCCTCCAAATGCACTCCTTTTCTGTCTCTTATAAGAAAAGAACAGGCTTCCGAAGGATAACAATAAAACATGACAAAATAAAATATAATGAGATAAAACAGAAACCATCACAGTATGACTGGTCAACATAAACCAAGAGAAGTAAAAGTGCTCCAAGATCAGGCCCAAGAATCAGAGACTCACTCATTCTCACACTCAGGAGTCCATAAAAATTCTAAGCTGAAAGCTACAATACATATGCAGAGGACCTTGTGCAGACCCAACTTGGCTCTCTGCTGTCTGCTTTAGTCTCTGTGACTTCATGCTTAGTTGATTCAAATGTGCTTGTTCTATTGGCGTTCTCTATCCTTTCTGGCTCTTTATACTCTTTCTGACTCCTGTGTATTCCCTGAGCTTTGAGGGGATGGATTTGATGGAGACATTCCATTTCTATCTGTGTGTTCCAAGAATTTGCTCTCTGTGTAATGTCTGCCTTGGATCTCTGCATCTCTTCCCACCTGCTGCAGGAAGGAGATTCTTTGATGATGACTAAATAAGGTACCAACTTATGAGCATATCACAATATGATTAGGAATTATTGGGGTTTTTTGTTGCTTTTGTTTTGACCTCTGGTGTTTAGTTCTGCCCTAGGTCTTTGGGCTATCTAGTCTCTGGTTCTTGGTCACTCAAGTAGTGTCAGGTATGGGTTCCCTCTTATGGATTGTACCCTAAGACCAATCAGATGTCGGTTGGTTACTCCCATTTCTGTGCCATTGTTGCCCTAGAATATCTTTTGAGTGAGACAGACTGTAGGTCAAAGTTTTCTGGCTGAGTTGGTGTGGTGGCTTGAAAGAAAATGACCCCCAAAGACAGTAGCACTATTAGAGGGTAGGGCCTTGTTTGAGTGGGTGTGGTCTTCATGGATGAAGTGTGTCACTGGGGGGATGGGGTGGGCTTTGAGGTCTCTTTTCTCAAACTTCATTCAGTGTGACAGTCATTTGACTTCCTAGAAGATATAGCACTCTCAGCTCCTGTACTACATCTGCCTGCATGCTGCCATGCTCCCTGTCATGATGATAATGGGCTGAACCTCTGAAACTGGCACCTCAATTAAATGTTTTCTTTATAAGAGTTGCCTTGGTCATGGTGTCTTTTCACAGCAATAAAAACCCTAACTAAGACAGTTGGTGTTTAGATTTCTCTTTTAGTATCATTCAGAGTACTTTCCCACACCAAAGACACTAGAGCATAGGGGTGAAGGCTCCATGTAGGCACCAGCTCAACTTCTCCATATTCAATGAGTTCTGTGGGTGCTGTCCTCAGCAATGGGGCCCAGCTGTCAGTTTGCAGAGAGCCACCCATTATGTTATCAACACCCTGGCTTTTTTGGGAGGGTTTCCCATAGGACCCCTTGAGTCAACAACTCAATTGAATTACAGCTGAGTTCCACTACAGGAACACTTGTTTAGTGAAAAGAGATGGCCACTGAGACTCCATCTCCCTCATTACAAGAACTCATATGGATCACATTCATATACTTTAGGAAATTTTTACTGAACCAGGTTCTTATACCATTCCTTAAATGTCCCTCAATTCCGTGTGTCTCTCTTATATTATTTCCCTCAACACTATCTCCTCCAACACACCTGAACCTCCCATTCCCATCCATCTGTCCCTAGTCACCCATAAAATCTATGGGATTTCCCTATCCCAGAGAGACTCATCTGTCCCCCTAGTTCCTTTCTCTATACCTAACCTCTCTGGATCTACAAATTGTAAGTTGGTTATCATTTATTGAATGTCTAGTATCCACATGTAAATGAATATTCAGCATATTTATATTTCTAGGTCTAGGTTATCCCACTCAGCATGATGTTTTCCTAGTTCCATTTACTTGTCTGCAAATTCTATAATATATTTTAAATAGTTGAATAAATATTCCATTATGTAAACAAATCACATTTTCTTTATCCATTCTTCTGTTGAGAGACATGCAGGTTGTATCCAATTTCTGCATATTATGAATAGAACAGCAGTGAACATGGTTTAGAAAGTGTCCTTGTGGTAGGATAAAGTGTCCTTTGTGTATATTTCAAAGTGTGATACAGCTGAGGCTTGAGGTAGATCAATTCACAACTTTCTGAGGAAACGCCATATTGATTTTCATGGTGGCTATACAAGTTTATACTCCCATCAGCAATGGATGAATGTTCTGCTTATTCTGAACCCTTGCCAGCATGAACTGTCCCTTGTGTTATTGATCTTAGCGATTCTGACAGGTGAAAGATGGAATCTCAAAGTAGTTTTGATTTGCATTTCCCTAATGGCTAAGGATATTGAACATTTCTTTAAGAGATTTTTAGCCATTTAAGTTTCCTCTATTGAGAACTCTCTATTTAGACTTGTTCTCTATTATAAAAATGGATTATTGTATTTTTTTTAACAATCTGGTTTCTTGAGTTCTTTATATATTTTGGATATCAGTCCTCTATAGGCTGTAGTGTTGATTACAAAATTCTCATTCTGTAGGCTGTTGCTTTGTTCTAACACAGTGTCTTTTTCATTTCAGAATATTTTTTATTTCAGTGTCATGAGATCCTATTTACTAGTTGTTGATCTTAGTGACTGCATGATGGTATTCTGTTCAGGAAGTCTTTTCCTGTGACAATAAGGTCAAGGCTATTCCCTATTTTCTTTTATCAGGTTCAGTGTACGTGGTTTTGTGTTTCAGTTTTTGATCTAATTGGACTTAAGTTTTGTGCAGGGTGGTAAGTATGGAACTATTTGCATTCTTTTACATGCAGACCTAAAATTTGACAAGCACTATTTGTTGAAGATGGTGTCTTTTTTCCACTGTGTATTTCAGGCTTCTTTATAAAAATAATCCCAGGTGTCCATTAGTGTGTGGGTTGATGTCTGGGTCTTCAATTTTTATTTAATTAATCAGTGTATCTGTTTTTGTGTAATACTATGTGGTTTTATTAAAATATCTCTATTGTACAACTTGAAATTGGGAATGGTGAGACCTCCAGCAATTCTTTTCTTATTCAGTATTGTTTCAGCAATCCTGAGTTTTATGTTTTTTTCTATGTAGTCATGAATTGTTCTTTCAAGGTTTGTGAAAAAATATGTTGGTATATTGATGGGGAATGCCTTGAATAGATTGTTTTTGGTAGGGTGGTTCTCTTTACTGTGAGCTTGGAAGATTTTTCCACCTTCTGATATCTTCTCAAATTTCTTTCTTCAAACACTTGATGTTTCTAATTGTATAACTCTTTCACTTGCTAAGTTATAGTTACCCCAATATATTTTATATTATTTGAAGCTATTGTGAAAGGTGTTGTTTTTCTGATTGCTTCTTATAATATTTGTCATTTGTTCCTAATTTTAGTGAAACTGACTTGTGTTTCTCTCCATTTTGTTTGATGTTGGCTATTGGCTTGCATAAACTTCCTTTATTATATTTATGTATGTATATTGTATTCCTAATTCCTCCAGGACTTTTTTTATGATTGAGTGTTAGATTTTCTTAAAGGTTTTTTTTTTTCTGCATCTAATGTGATTATCATGTGTTTTTTCCAATTTGGTATGGAACATGTTTTTAAAGTATGGCCCTATGATTCTTTGGTGTCTGTTATATTCCCTATTTCATTTCTAATTCAGTTAATTTGTATCTTCTCTCTGAAGCCTTTAGTTAATTTGGATAAGAATATTTGATCTTATTTATTTCATCAAAGACGTATCTATTTGTTTCATTGATTGTAGTTGGGGTTTTCTTTGGACCACCAACCAGCTCCAAAATAAAGACAGGGAGACTCATTACTAATTATGAATGCTTGGCCTTAGCTTAGGCTTATCCCACTAGGTCTTTTAACTTACTTTAACCTGTTTCTATTCACTATGTTGGGCTCTGGGGATTTTTCCCTTCCTTCATTCTGTATATCCTATTTTGCTGCTTCCTCTGTGTCTGGCTCTTTGGCCCCTGGTATCTCCCTCTTGTCTTCTTTTCTTTCTTCCACCAAGCCTAAATTCCTCCTCCTACTTACACTTCCTGAGTGGAAGGTCTGCCTATGCCTCCTCGCTCACTATTGGGCATTCAGCTTTTGTTAGACCAACCACGTGTCTTAGGCAGACAAAGTAAAATAGTAGCACATCTTAACATAATTAAACCAATACAACACACCTTTACATAGTTAAATAAATATTCCACAATATAAACAAATGCAACATATTCTTACCTAGTTAAAAAAATGCAACATATCTTTGCATAGTTAAACTAATATTCCATAATTGGTTATCAATATTGTTGTTGTTTCTGTTTTATTGATTTCAGCCCTGTGTTTAATAATTTCTTACCCTTTATTCCTCTTGGGTATAATTACTTCTTTTATTCCAGAGCTTTAGGGTGTTCTGTTATGTTGCTAGTTTGAGATCTTTATATTTTCTTTCTTTCTTTTTTCTTTCTCTTTCTTTCTTTCTTTCCTTTCTTTCTTTCTTTCTTTCTTTCTTTCTTTCTTTCTTTCTTTCTTTCTTTCTTTCTTCCTTCCTTCCTTCCTTCCTTCCTTTCTCTCTCTCTCTCTTTCTTTCTTCTCTCTCTCTCTCTCTCTCTCTCTCTCTCTCTCTCATATCTCATGTATGTACTTAGTGCTATGAATTTGCCTCTTAGAACTACTTTCATTGTGTCGCATAAATTTTGTTATGCTATGCATTCATGTTAATTGAATTCTAGAAAGTCTTTAATTTCTTAATTTCCATTTTGATGCATTTTTCATTTAATAGTGAGTCTTTCACCTTCCATGAATTTGTTATCTTTCTGTTTTTGTCAATATCTAGTTTTAATCTGTGGTCCTCTGATAGGATGTAAGAAGTTATTTTAGTTTTCTTGCTTTGTGTTCAAGCATATTGGTCAATTTTGGAGAACTTCCATGAGGTTTAGAAAAGGAAATATGTTCTTTTGTATTTGGGTGAAGAGATCCGTTTTGCTTTCGACATCTGTTAGCTCCAATAATTCTGTTGAGTTGTTGTCTGGAGAGCATGTCTATTGGTTAGAGTTGGGTATTAAATTCTCCCACCATCAGTGTGTGTGTGGGGGGGGGGTCAATAGATGATTTAAGTGGGATTAGTGTTTCTTTTACAAACTTGGGTGCCCTTATGTTTGGGGCATAGATGTTAAGAATGGAAATGGCCTCACTGCCTGGATGCCTCCCAAACAGATCAAGCCAAACAAATGTCTCACCCATCTTGTGCTCATTGCATGAGTTGGCTGTTTGAAACCTGGGCTTATGCAGGGTCACTTGGCTTGGCCTGGGAGGACGGGACTGGACCTGCCTGGACTGAGTCTACCAGGTTGATCTCAGTCATAGGGGGAGGCTTTGCCCTGGAAGAGGTGGGAATGGGGGGTGGGCTGGGGGGAAGGGGAGGGGGGGCGGGAGTGGGGAGAACAAGGGAATCTGTGGCTGATATGTAGAATTGAATTGTATTGTAAAATAAAAGAAAAAAAAAGAATGGAAATGGCATCTGGGTGAATTTTCCTTTGTTGAGTATGGTGTCCTTCCCTGTCCCTTTTGATTACTTTTGGTTTGTAATCTGTTTCGTTAGACGTTAAAATGACTATACCAACTCGCTACTCAAGTACATTTGCTGAAAATATCTTGTTTCTAAACTTTTACCCCAAGGTAATGTCTATCATTGATACTGAAGTGTGTTTCTTCAATACTACAGAAAGATGGATCCTGTTTTCACATCTGTTCTGTGTGGTGGTATTGTGTTCCCCAAAATATTGTGTACTCTAATAAATTTATCTGGGGTCAGAGAACAGACAGCCACTAGATACAAAGGCTAGAAAATGGTGGCACTCACACCTTTAATCCTAGCATTCCAGAGGTAGAAATCCCTCTGGATCTCTGTGAGTTCAAGGCCACATTGGAAATAGCCAAGCATGATGACACATGCCTTTAATCCCAGAAAGCCAGCCTTTAATCCCAGGGAGTGGTGGTAGAAAGCAGAAAGATATATAAGGCTTGAGGGCCAGAAACTAGAAGAATTTGGTTGGTTAAGCATTTGGCTGGTTAAGCATTTGGCTGGTTAAGCTTTCAGGCTATGGAGCAACACAGTTCAGCTGAGATTCATTCTGGATGAGGACTCAGAGGCTTCCAGTCTGAGGAAACAGGACCAGCTGAGGAACTGGTGAGGTGAGATAGCTGTGGCTTGTTCTGTCTCTCTGACCTTCCAGTATTCACCCCAATAACTGGCCTCGGGTTTTAATAAGAACTTTTAAGATTCCTGTTACAGTTCTGTTAATCTGTTACTTTTTAATTGTGGAATTGAGACTATATATATTGAGATATATCAATAATCAATGATTATTGATTCCTGTTATTTTGTTGTTGTTCTAGTGGTGTGTGTGTGTGTGTGTGTGTGTGTGTGTGTGTGTGTGCGCGCACTTGTCTGTGTGTTTCCTTTCTTTTGATTTTTTTGGTAAGATTATTTAAAACACCTGTACAATTATATCATCCATTTTTGTCTTATTCTAACTATTATACCTCCACCACATCAAATTTCTATGTATTTCTCAAAACCCGTTATGACTCTATCACTGCGGAACTTTACATAGTTAAAAGAATGCTTTAAACATAATCATATAATTCTCAGAAAGTCTCAGCACAATTTTAAATGTATTGAGATAAGTATTCACATACATAGTTCATTTTCCTCTGTTCATTATAAGCTTACTCAGGACAGAGACCATATTGTATAATATACATCATGGTTAGTAACTGTATAATCTCAGTTTTTAATATAATCAGGTAGCATTGATAGCCAACCCATAAAGGTTCAGATTTGCTGAAAATAAGGATCAAGTGAGAACCTACTATAAAAAATATTTTTACAATTCATCTTGATTTTATTATATGTGAATATAAATTTGGAAATTAAGTCAGCTTTTCAGGGGCTAGAAATATGGCTGAACATTATTGCTCTTGCAGAGGACACACAGGCTCATATCTCAGTATTCACATAGTGGCTCACACCCATCCATAACTCTAGGTTCTGGAGATCCAAGTCCCCATTCTGCCTCTATGGAAACCAGGCACACAAGTAGAGCACATACATACATGTAATTAAAACATTCATATACATAAAATAAATAAATACAAACAAATAGATAAATAAATGAACATAAAAATTAACTTTCCGTTGGCAATTTTTATTTTCTTCTGTCTAGTGTGATGAGGCTAGCCACAACCTGGCTATGGAAGTAAGGATGATCTTGGAGTTCTGATCCTACTTCCAGGAAGCACTGCATTTGTCTAGCATCCTTCCTTTAAATGCCTCATAGCCTGTGTAAGAGTATGATTAAGATTTCTTTTCATTTTCAAATAATACCAATACTTTACAACTACTCACATTTAGACTAACCAATTATTCTGAACTACATTATTAGAAGGTTTTTTCCCCCTTAAAATTTCTGAATCCTCTGGAAAATGAAGATAATGGCAAAGAGGAGTTGCTCACTGGAGCACTGTGTTTTAATCTCTCACCTTTAAATGACTTTCCTAAATTAATCTGGTTTTTACCAGTGAAGGACTTTTTTGCTTTTCCAATTTTTTTTAATTATTTTTAAATCAAAATATAATATACAATTTGTCCTTCCCTTTCCTTCCTCCAAGCCTTCCCATAGACTGCCCTTTGCTCTCTTTCAAATCCATAGCCTTTTTTTCTTCAGTTTGGTTACACACACACACACACACACACACACACACACACACACACACACACACACACACACACACATATTCTCCTAAATATAGAAATAGGACCAGTCCAGTCTGTATAATGTCACTTGATGTACATTTTAGATGTGTTCTATAATTATAAAATTCTAGAATTCTTAATCAAGACTTTTAAGAGATTAAAACTTTAAAAGCATGAGTTAGAGTTTTAAAACAACAATAAATATATGAAATGTAAGCTACAGAAATTTGTAAAATTGTCATCTATTTTTAGGCTTATAAAAATAAGTGATCAATCATAGGTTATTTTTTTTCATATTTCTAATTTCATTTTCTAATTGGTCATTAAAGAATTTAGTACCTTTTGTCAGAGGTTTTTTGTTTGTTTGTTTGTTTGTTTCAAGACAGGGTTTCTGAGTATAGTTTTGGTGCCTGTCCTTGATCTCACTCTGTAGATGAGACTGGCCTCAAACTCATAGAGATCTGCTTGCCTCTGCCTCCCAAGTGCTGGGATTAAAGGTGTGCACCACCACTACCCGGCTAGAGGTTTCATTATATATGGCAGCTTTAATAGTCTGGAAAATATTCATTAATATTAACAATCCTTGTAGTAATTTGTTAGTAATTTTATTCTTTAGAAGATGTCAAATATTATCAAATATTTAGAAGGTACCAAATATAACAGATGTCACTATGTTTAAAATATTTTTTAATAATAATGACTTATCTCCCAATACATGCTTAATCATTTGTGCAACTGCTAGGTTAAAGAAAGGTGATATGTGGTGCTTTACAGTTTGAAAACTAGCCTCTATCCATGCTCACCTCTCTGACAACTATAGTTTTGAGAAGCTTTAATGTTTAAATTATAAATTAAATATTGGTGCAATAACTTCCTACTAACACATTTTAGGAAAGTTCTAAATTGCTAAAAGAGCAATAATGATATTTTAAATAATTCAAATTTAAATTGTAACAAGAAAGTTCCATTCTTTCTGATTGGTGGTGATTCATTGTGCTTAGGTCCAAACAAGTTGGAGCTATATTAAATTATGTTTTCTCTTTACTGAAATAAGGGTTTGTTTCAGCTTATAAACTTCATTTCAACATGTAGGAAAACTAAAGCAGAAACTCATAGCATGAATCTGTAGACCAGGACTGAAACAGAGACCCTGAAGAACATGACTTACTGCTTGCTTTCAGGGTCATTCAGTTAACTTTCCTACACTATAGTAGCCAAGCCCATTTTCCTAGGGATAATATCACCCACAATGGGCTGACCCCCTCTATATTAATTATCAATTAAGAATATGCCCCAGAGACATGCTCACAGGCCAATCCAAAGGAGGCAATTCCATATATCAAGTTGAAAACTGAACCTATGGTATATGATAAAATTTATCTCATTTAAAAATTGATTCCCCCTTTCCTTTTCTTTCCGCCAACTTCTTCTATGAACTCCCTTCCCTGATCTATCTGAATTAATGGTCTCCATTTTTTAATTGTTGTGGTATATAAGGATAGATAGATAAATATGTATTTATGTGTGTGTGTGTGCATGTGTGTGTGTGTATATTTGATTCCTAAGTGTGTAAATACAACCTTCCAAATATACAGAATGTCTCTTGGATGTACGATTTCAGAGCTTACCTTTTGGTATTAGAAAATCAATTGATGTGCTCTTAATAAATTTTCTCAATGTGTTTTTTACTTGAACATAAAATGAGTGATACATTTGTCAAGCATTATCCAAAAAATAGATGGAAATTAAAATAATATTAAAAGAATAAAGATTATTCTTATTTAGTAACATATATTTGTAGATATGGATATACTCTGTATTAATTATTGAAAAAAGTACATCATCATTTATATAAAATCTGTTCAGGTAAATAAATAGTGGTATCAGAAGGTTAATTTTAGTATTATCAAAGTAAATCTATGATGAGTTTCAGGAGGTAGATTATCAGATTATCTTAAGCTAACTCATAAATTTTGGACATACATATATATAATTAGGAGAAAATATGAGTATTAATTAAATTATGCATTACTCACCTGAGATTATGTAAATCAAAATGGCAATATATACTAATGTAAACCTTCATTGATTCTGTATGTGTCATATATTTCTAAATATTTATTACAAATTAGATAATTAGATATGTTGAGTAAATATTAGCATGGAAGCTGTATTAATATGCTTTTGAAGTCAGACAAAATATTAATTTTAAGAATTAGTTAAAATTGAAGGTATAAAACAAATGCAAATTTAAAACTAAATAAAAAATACTTTGTAAATGTTTAGATAATGTATTTTCTTGATTATTATTTTATCTTACATCAAAAATGTAGCTCAATGAGAGACGTCATCTTGGTTTCTTGAGTTTAATACATGCCCAAAGCATACAATTCCTTATATGCAAACTTCATAGAGAAATGAGTATCCCTCTATCCAACTTTTGAGGTGATCAATGAAACATTTAAATATTGTCCTCTGTTGTAAACTTTTTAATACTCTGATATTTCACTGAGGGTGAATATACTAAATATACTATATTTATATAAATATAAATAAACTAAAGATTTTGTACTATTTGCTGAAGTCCTTATTTCACCACTTTTAATACTCAGTCTTCTCAGATATAAGAAATTTCACAAAAAAGTTACCTACCTGACATTGTCAAAATAAATGAAGAACCTTAATTCAGTACTTTGTATGTACCTTATAATTCTTAGAGATTTAAATTTTATTTAACATAAATCTACATTTATTACCATTTTCTTTTTAATAGAGCTAGTGATTCTTACTTATAAGTGTTGAAGTAAAGTTATCACCACTCAGGTAAGATTCTAGGAAGTTCCATTATGAGTTCTATCGTTTTGGTTCACTTGACAGGAAAAAAGGAAGAAAATAAAGTAATAACACAGAACTTTGAAATAAGATTTGGATTCATGAAAGAAACTACTTTTGAGAAGGTCACAAATACCTCTTTGGTTCAGTAGAAGACTGAAGTACAAGTGGGAAAAAATAAATGACACCAGTCTCCTGGTTAAAGATGACTTGACAGCATTTATGATTGACACTTTCTTTAGTGTTCTGTGACTCAAAATTCTTAAAATGGTCCCTGGACATTTTTCAGTTTAGAACAATTGTGTAGAAAAAAGAAGAATATTTGAGATTATTATAGCATCTATTTATAATATTTTATGTGTCTATATTCTATCATTGGTAGGATTGTCAAATTTTGAGATACAGTCTACAATGAACTGGAATTAAGAGTGTTGAATTGAGGCTAGCTAGATGGCTTGATAGGCAAACACAAGTTCACACACACATATACACACACAATAAAACTTTGTTTTTAAAAACAGTAAAATATTTAGTTTTCAAGATATTTAACTCTTTAAAAATAATAATATTTTTCTTTCTTTCTTTTTTTTTTTTTTTGAGATAGGTTTCTCTATGTAGACTTGGCTGTCCTGGAACTAATTCTGTAGACCAAACTGGCTTCTCACTCACAGAGATCTGTCTGTCTCTTCTTCCCAAGTGCTGATATTAAAGGTATGTGCTACCACTGACTGGCTAAAAATTATTATTTTTTACAAACACATGTCCCAAGTCTAAAATAAATAAATGTGTCTAAATATTGTAATATAATGTGTCTAAATACACTAGAATGTCCATGTTCATCTGTTGATGAAAGACATTATAAAAAATACCCAGAAATAACATGAATTTGTTTTTAACCTAATAATGTTATCAAAAATTATGACCCTTCCATTTCACCTGTTGCCCAGAAAAAAATAACAGTTTTACATTTGAAACTTGTCACTATAGATAACCTCAAACATATAATGGTCTCTATAAAGTTTATTTTACACTTTTGTTTTGATGCTTATAAAAATTAATTATTGAATTAGGCTTGTTTGGCTCTTGTATATGTACAAAAACAGTGTCCTATCTTCACAGAAAAAAAGAGAATCAGATAGCTAATTTGATACTGAGAGTAGGAGACAACACATCTAAAAAATGGAAAACAACAACATTTTCCTTCTTTCATTTGTAACCTACAGTAGAAGCACCCATTGCACCAAGGCATTAAACTGGAGAGTTCTGACCTGGTACAGGTTGTCCACCAAGAGAAGAATACTGTACAGAGGTTCCATACTACTCTGATCAATAAAAGGTTATCTTAAGTTGTAAAAGATCAAAAACTCAGGAATATGCCCCCATAACGAATGGGAATTTACTTTGTTTACCATTATAGAATTAGAAACTGGGAAGAGATTGATTATAAGTCTTCCTGGCCTACATACCTATTTGGAACAACTATATGCCTACAGGAGAGTGACAAAGCATTGAGGCATGAAGAGGGGACAGCTATTGCTAAGGACCAAAACAACTGATGTTTTTGATAGCTGGAAAAGACTTGTTTCAAGCAAGAGTGAGGAGAAATATCAAAGAAGGTAGCTTAGTTGAGTTTCCCTTGCTGGGATAAAAATACCCTAACAGAGCAACAAATAGAGAAAAGGTTTATTCTGGAACACAAGGAATTTGATGATACAATCCATTTTGGTGGTAGGAGCTTAAGGCAGCTTGTCACTTGAATCTGCAGCCAGGAAGCAGATAACAATGATTGCATATGCTCAGCAAGTTTTTCCTATTATACAGACAGAGATCCTAGCTCAGAGTCTGTTGTCACTCATATTCAGGTAAATCTTTCTACCTCAACTAATCTAATAAAAATAACCACTTGCTTTCAGGTCTAGATCCTTACCTCCTGGATGACTCTCGACCTTGCCATGTCGAAAATCATTGTAAACTATCACAAAAGAGGTCAGAAAGTAGGAGATGGTTTGACATTAGATTAAAAGTTACTTTTTTTTAAAATGAGCACATGCAAATTGTGTTATGCATTGCTCACAAGTCTACTGAAATGAGGATTAAAGTGTGTTCATGGATTTAATTTATAGAGCTGTTAATGACCTTAGAGCCAGATTTTATGACAATAGAGCTTAAACTGAAAGGGGTTAATTAAGAGTTAAAATTAATATTCTATATTTTATTATACTTCATGATATGATACTGAACTGTGATAATACTGGATAAGTATTCCAAAATATTAGGATGAAGAAAAGTAGTAGCTATACACTTAAATATACATACAGAAGGATATGATTTGCTGAGACAAAATAATGCTAGGATTATAGTTGATTTAGGAAAGCCAATGAAGTCCCAGAGAACACTGTATTTGTTTAATTTTAAATATTGATTTAATATTCAAGTGCAAACATCTAGTAGGAAGTTTAATAGTTGACTATAAAATTTAAAGAAATTTAGAAATAGGTATTCAAATATAAGATTCTGCAGAAAATAAGTAGTTTTTAAAACCATAAACATAATGGAAATATTCAAAACACAAATTTAAATAGGTATTAGTGGATCAATCCTTGGGTGCTCCACAAGAGAATTTAAAAAGAGGATCAGAGTTGTTAAGTTTTTTCAGCCAAATATTATACATTATTTTCATAAATAATTAACTGAACATATCATTTTCTATCTTAAGATGCAGGCAAAAGCTTTGGTAATGTTATTAGTACCAGTGATTTCTTTATCCATAAAAAATCACTGATGATTTCATGTTAATTTTTGAGCAACATATTTATTTTTATGTCTATTGAATATTCACAGTATTAAAAAAACTAATAGAATTTGCTGTTTTTAAAAATCATAAATCCTTTCATATTGAAATGTTAAATACACATTTAGACTCATGTGTGTATTAGTTGTTCCCTATGTAAACCTACACTTGTGGTTATAAAATATTATAGGAAATTCACAAATATCACAAGTGTTCCTGAGAACTTTATAGTACAGAGGAAGAGGATGGCCTCTTCTTTTGAATAGAAAGAGGAACAAAAACTGAAACAACAATACAACCAGTTTAATAAACATACTGGAAGACAAGTGAAGAAATTAGTTTAAAGAAATGAGGGAAAATTGGAGCTAAGCACAGCTTTAAACCATTGGTCTTGGCATAATACGGTGCCTTTATAACTTTGATAGTAACAGTGGCAGTGGTCAACTCATGGGTCTAAAGCCTCATTGGAATCAGCTCAGTTAAGAATGTCACTGAGCCAAGCGTCCCTGCATAGGTTCCAGGATTCAAACAGCCAACTCATGCAACGAGTCCAGGACCCGCACCAACACACAGCTGCCTCCCAAACAGATCAAGCCAAATGACTGTCTCACCCATTCAGGGGGCCTGATCCAGTTGGGGGCCCCTCAGCCTTTGGTTCATAGATCCTGTGCTTCCGACTGAGTCTACCAGGTTTATCCCGGTCCTCGGGGGAGACCTTGATCGGGAGGAGTTGGGAATGGGGGGTGGGCTGGGGGGAGGGGGTGGGGGGCGAGAGTGGGAGAACAGGGGAATCTGTGGCTATTATGTTGAACTGAATGGTGTTGTAAAATAAAAAAAAATGTTTACCAATAAAATAATATGAAAAGTTAAAAAAAAAAAGAATGTCACTGAAAAGCACAAAGGGTACATTTTTATACTGTTGGATTTTAAGAGGAGTAGAGATATGTACCCTTGGAAAGAAGAAATTTTAAAAATTAAGTTATGTTTATCATAGTGCTTATGGTTAAAATTGCTATAAGATTGTGTGTGTGAGAGAGAAAAAGAAAGAAATAGAGGGAAAGGAGAAGAGAAGAGAGAGAGGGAAAGGGAGAGGGAGGGAGAGAGGGAAAGAGAGAGAGAGGGGGAGAGAGAGAGAGAGAGAGAGAGAGAGAGAGAGAGAGAGAGAGAGAGAGAGAGAGAGAATGAGGAAGAATAGTTATTGTCACTCTCTGATAAGAAAATCTGAGTGTCTAGAAAGTCTATGATGTATATGATGTAATCTGGGATAACTAAAGATTAGGAAATGTACACATATACAGTACTATAGGTCAATTACACTTACATTAAAATAACATTTATGTGATAACACACATTTGTTTCACGTAAATTTCTACAGAAAGGATAGGCTATCTGGGAGTAGGTTAGGTTTATAATTCATCAGAAAAGTAGAACCTATGGAATAATGTTCCAAGAAATTTATAGTATATGCAATAAAATAAACATAATGAAAATAACAAATCTGGAAAAAATATTTCACTAAACAGAATCTAAGGAAAGAAGGAAAGGAACAGAAAAAAAGATGCCACAAATAGATGTCAATCAGTTGATTGGTGATGCCACTGTACTATTACGTTGTTCTTCAATTACTAGATAGAATGAAATAGAAGGATTGGATATCATGACAATAGTGTGCCTTCATTTTCAATCAAATATTAAGGGACTTGTTACTGGTAATATTGAAGCCTGTGATCATTGCAGGGAGAATTTGAATAAGAATAAATACAATAATTTTGAAAAATCAGTTGATTAAGTACAGTATAGGAATACATTTTATACAGAGATTAGGGTCACTAAGACTACCAAAAAGTGTGAGAATGGAAAGCAGTTTCTAAGTCAAACTGATTTTCAGGAAGTATAGGATAAAGTCTTTGGAGGGGGATGGCTATGTCATTATGCTTACAGTTAAATCAGTATGCAGATTTAAGCAATAAGAAATCCTATGGGAGACTTAGAATTCTGAAGCTGTCTTCAGATAACCTGACCACAAAGACAACACACAAAGTAGTTAGTGCTTATCTCTACATACATGCTTGCCAGCTGCAGTAGGAGAGGCCCATAGGGTCAAGGAAATTGGCTCAAACAAGTTGCCAAGGCATGACCATAACATACTTCCTTATGAGCCAAACTGGAGTCTGCCTGAGGGCCTAACAACAGGTGCTGTCCGAGTTCCTGACTGTGCCCAGGATCAAGAGGTGATGGATAATGAAAATATGGTACATATAATAATTTAATATTCAGTTTTTTTTAATAATTGGGTAAAACCGAAATTTATTATATGCCACAGTCATCCTAGAGACCTCCATGCTATATATATAGCCTCCATTGTTCTGTGGGTTGTGGTCTGATTGTTCTTTATTTTATATCTAGAATCCACCAATGAGTGAGTACATACCATAACTGTCTTTCTGGCTGGGTCTTGAGGTAGTTCGATTCCTAATTTTCTGAGAAACCGCCATTTCTGATTCTTTCTGTGCCACGTGCAACCACTTCCGCTGTCTGACTTCTGCTCTGTTCTCCCGGATCAGGCGGGCTCTCCAGTGTGTGTGTGGGGGGGGCCACTTCTGCCCAACTCTGGCTCTCACCTTAACTCCTCCCACTCTCTTCCTCTCACACTCTCAAGCTGCCCTGAGAAGCACAAACAGGTCTGGAAGCAGGCGAGGACACATGCAAATGAGTTCATGATCACATTGGGAGTGTAAAGCCCAGATGGCTCTATAGCCAGAGATCAGTTTACAACCTGCCTCCTGGCGGGTCTTCCTTTGGCTTCCCTCAAACAAGTAATCCATCAAAATCTAAATTAATATTCAGTTTTAAAGAAAAATGAAATAAAATTTTGAGAAAAATTAATTAAATAAGAAATAGTAGTATTACATGAGATGACCAAAACTCAAAAAGAAACAAAAAAAAATTTTATATGCAGATCCTCACATATATCATATATGTGTACATATGTAAACATATGTATATGTGTGAGCACAGTACAATACTTAAAATACCAAGAAAGGATAATATTAGATGACAGGGAAGAATGATATACAAGCAAGTCACTAAAGAGAATATAATTCCAATCTTTTTAAATGTTTAATTCTACTACATTTTGTGTTTGTTAACATGCATTGTAGAAGTGAGTAAAACTGTAATTAAAAGTAAACATGGAAAACTCTGAGAAAAAGCTCTATTACTTCTTGACACCTATTCTTACCATATGTATTTTCACTGAGACAATAGAGTTTGGAACTGGGCAAGTGTGTGCAAGGCTCCTTAAACTGAGTATTTGTGTGTATTAATTAGAAAAACAGTATTTTATTTAAAAATTCCAAGGTTGCTCCATATGCATCCAAATTTGATCTCTAATGACAGAAAAAATGATAAAATAGATTTTTCAGTTGATCAAGACATGAATGAAATCATACAGTGACAGAATCAATCACGTGGTTACCCATGGTTCTCACCTGTAAACAACCAGGAATGCCTTTCCTTTAAAGTGGTTGTGCCATACACATGTCGCGATCACTACTTCAGCATGCAAGAGTGCTGTGGCCGCAACACATACTTGTCTGCATTTTACTCATCAGAGTTGATGCTACTTGGTACTGGGGATCATTTCTGATGTGTGATAAAAACTTTTTTAATGAAAAGTCTGGGCCTGATCAAATGATGGTTTTGTATTTCATTTTGTGAATCTACCACCATGGTTTTTGTTGCTGTTTTTCTGGGTAGTGCTTTCATTTCCTTCGTAGGTGACATGATTTATTCTGGCTAAGGTGTCATCTTTGTACTGCTATTTATCTAAATGCAAAGCATGAAATAACTGCATGGCAATATCTTGTAATAAAAAATGAAGTTTCATGACTTCTATCAAAAGACATCCTCATTTCAATCTCTAGAATATTTCTAGAATATTTCCCTGTCTGTAACTTTCAACTTTAGGTACTGCTCACGCTCTAACACTTATTTTAGTACAGACCAAGAAATTCACTAATTTCGTACAAAGGAGAAGGCATTGTATATAAAACTACAACTCATCACACCTGTCTGCAGTTTACATTACCTTTCTCAGGGTAACTTTTGTTCTTCTGATCTGCCAATCACAGCTTTCTGTCATTTGATCCTCACTCCCTGGTGTGCAGGCTTTAATGACAATGCAGCTTTTGTGGACACTGCTTCCTCCCGGCTTGTCTCCTCTGATGACATGTGCACACAATCCTCAACAGCATGCATTTGTTAAGAGTTAATCCAATTTACTTGCTGCACATTACAATCAACTGGTAACATTTGAAAAATAACTGAGGCCTGAGCATGACTCCCTCAGACAACAATTAACTTGTTCTGGGATGGAGCCCAGGCAAACTGCCTATTTATTTATTTATTTTTCTTGTCTTTAACCCCAGTTGATTATAATAGGCAGATCATGTTTAAAAATGGGAGAGCTACTTGTTAGCAACATAGTCTGCAATTTTGTCAAGTACTCAGATTTTAGATTCATTATGATTTCAAGCATCAGGATTATGATATAATTACCTGGGGGTTAAGTCATTTTATATACGCATAGCGTTACATATACACAAATAAGAGAATACTAGAAAAAATAATAACATCTCTCAGTTTGAAAAGTCCTGGTTTTAAGCCGCTGTTATATCCGTTTTCAGAATTTATTGCCAAAGGGTTGCAGATGGCAGAGAGCTACTTAGAAGAGACACCCTGTTGTGAAAAACACATTACAGAGCAATTAATAACCAGGGGAGTTCTTTCTTTTGTGCCCTCTTGGCTATCACTTGAAATACATGTCCTGACATCATGGAGGTTAACCAACCTTATAAATTCAGTGTCCTGGAAAGTCTGTGAATATATGTATGTTTTAAATTGATTTTATTCCAGTAACATAAATGGGATGGAAAAAAGTCAGAAATAATGGTTTTAGGCGCTAGAGGATAACAATTGTTATCACTCTTTATATTCAAATACTCATTTCAGTACCCTATTGAAGGTCATTTTTGTACCATATCGGATAAGAATACCATTTTGTTTTTAGCCAGTATTTTATAAATGTGGTTGGCCATTTTGTCAGTATATAAGCAGTGACCAGAATGGAAATCTCCCATTGCTTGTATGTGTTATTGTTTTATTGTAGCAAAATACCAGATAGAAACAACATAAACAAGGAAGCATTTTTTTGACTCACTGTGCTCAATATATTGTGCACCCCAATAAACTTATTGGGGGATCAGATAACAGAACAGCCAATATATTAAACATAGGTTTAGTCAGTGGAAGCACATGCCTTTAATACTAGCATTCTGGAGGCAGAGATCCATCTGGATCTCTGTGAGTTCAAAGCCACACTGGAAAAAGTCAGGCATGGAGACTCATGCCTTTAATCCCAGGAAGTGATGGCAGGAATCAGAAAGGACCAGGAACTAGGGCCTTTTTAAGCTTTTAGCTTTTAGCACTAGTTCAGCAGAGGTCCATTTGGATGAGGACTCAGAAACTTTCAGTCTGAGGAAGATCAGCTGAGGAATTGGCAAGGTGAGGTTGGATGTGGCTTGTTCTGTTTCTCTGATCTTTCAGCGTTCACCCCAATACCTGACTCCATGTTTGTTTTTATTAATAAGAACTTTCAGTGTTTGTGTTACAACTCACAGCATTAGAGGGGTTAACCCTGCCATTCCTTGATCCAGTGACTTGAGCAAAGCTTTGAGGATGTGGAAATATGTGGAGACCTAACCTTTCCTAAGTAGAAATAGAGAAGGAGTGGGCTCTGGGGGCAGAAACAGAGGGGGACTGAAGGGAAGGAACTGAGAGAAAAGAAGGGAGGGTGCTGTGGATACCACTCTATATAAATAAAACACTGATGGCCAGTGACCAGGCAGGAAGTAGGTGACCAGGCAGGAAGTATAGGCGGGACAAAGAGAGAGGAGAATTGGGGAAACAGGAAGAAGGAGGAGAGACACTGCAGCCACCATCAGGACAAGCAGCATGTGAAGACACTGGTAAGCCACCAGCCACGTGGCAAAGTATAGATTTATAGAAATGGGTTAATTTAAGATAAAAGAACAGTTAACAAGAAGCCTACCATGGCCATACAGTTTATAAGTGATATAAGCGTCTGAGTGATTATTTTATAAGTGGATTGTGGGACTGCGGGGCTTGGGGAACCTGGAGAGAAGCCCTCCAGCAACAAATGGCGCCCAATGGCTCGAGTTTCCACCTTAAACCTGAGAATATTTAATAACCAATTCTAAACAGAGCCAAAACCAGGTTCCTGCTTTTTGTCTGATACGGGCAGCTAGACAGCACAAAACGCAGGTTTGAACACTGGCGGGTTCCTGGCGTGTGCGTTTGACCGGCAGTATGGCGGAAATGAGGCATCTGCCAGCAGCACATTACACTGTGTGGTAGATTTAGTCTTTACTAGTATAAAAAAAAAAAAAAAAAAAAAAAAAAGAGGTTTCTGGACTACACGCTGCTTTGATAAAAGCTTAGACCCACTATTTCTGAGAATTGATGGCTCCTCAAGCTGGCGGAAAATGTACCACCGCCATGTTGGGAAGCTGAAGTGGGCAGAGCCAGCAGCCACAGCGCTGTTTCAGTCTTAGAATGGTGCAGCTTAAAGCAATAGGCTCAAGGTAATATAAAACATACGCCACGTAAAGATGGCTACCACACAGAGAATCTGGATTATATTCTCTTTGATATTCGTAACTGAAGAAAAACATTTGATTACAAAAGCTGTTGAGTTATGCCAAAATGTATATTTTAAAGGTACCATCACTTCAAAATTTGGATTTAAGGATATGTTGCTTTGGAAAAGAGATTCTGCTTTTGTTTCCACAGAAAGCCAGAGGCTGTGGATTTGTTCCAGATTAAGATACATCAGGTTTCACCAGCCAAGACCCCCTGAAAGGTCTCTGATGACACCATGGCCCAGATGATCCAAAATCCAGAACGTTTCAAGGCAACTGGCTCCCACAATACAGCCTCAAGGACTACCCCATAGGCCTAAAATTTTCTTTGCATCCCCATAAGATACAGCACCCCCCTCCAGCAGGAAGTAGTAAGAGATGCTATGCCCAAATTCCCAAATATACCAAGCTGGCTTTAGAGGTGGAATTGGCTCACTCCCCCTCTAAACCCAGACATATTGCTTAAAAAAAAATGGTTAAGAGATTCTTGTGTCCCAAATCAGAAGAGCCCTCTGGTGTGGGACAGAGAAAAAACAATATTTTTATTTAAAACAGGTTGATTATAAATGTGATCTCTTTCTAAAAAAGAAAAGGGGATTTGATATAGATATATAGGAGGATATAGAGATGATAAGATAAAAGGGTAGATTAATGAACCTACTTTTAAAGAACAACTTGTTTAAAATGTTTTACATTGGTATAAATTTTAGTTTATTGATACAAACTTGAAGTTAATTTTGTTATACTGTATATATATATTTCTATTCTTGTTTGAGGTATTATGTTTATGTAACTCATTTAAAATTGTAATGGATAATTAAAAATAGATTAATAATTAGTCATCTATGATAATCATATTTGTAGCTATGTTAGTTAAGTCTTCTAGGTATACATAGATATATTTCAGATAGATAGGTAATCTTCAAACACTTCATAGACCTAGAGAATATGGCATTTAAATAACTTAAAATTCTGTTGACGTGAGACACAATTGCTCCTTGCTGCACCAATTGATCCCAAGAGAATGTTGGGCTTCTAAGACATTTCCATTTGGAAGTTTGTCTTTTTGGCACAAAATGGCCTACTGGGCAAAGAACTGCCCTTGCCTTGATGGCTGACAGTACAAATGCAATGCTGTCCTTTCTGGACAAGCGGGACACAAGGAAAGCGACCACTGTACTCTGCCAAGACAGGGTAAGATGGTCTTTCAGAAATCCTGCTTCTGAAAGTGGTCTGTCAGATACTCTAGGCCTGTAGCCAATTTGAATGCACCAACAATGCTGAGAAACATTAGGTGACTGTCCAGGCTGCCAGCTGTCTTGGTCTACTCTTGCAAGATTCCGGAAAGTTGCTTGCATCCATCTACCATTTCTCAGGTACCATTATGTTTCTTCTCAGGTCTTTGATGGAATTGAAGACTAGCAGTTATAGTTACAACTTGGTATATATAATATCTTAGATAGAACATATTAAGTATTAGATTCAGGTTCTTTAGGATAGAACACCTTTGAATGATCTTTATAACATGCTGTTTACCTATGCTCTATACTTCTCTGGATTTTAGTATGTGTTTCTTGCTTGATATTGTTTGCATTGGTTGTAGTTACATCTTATCTAGGTCATTATCTCTCATTATTTCTGGACAATATTTGATAACCATTCCTTTGTATATAGTCTTGTATTAGTTTAGAACCTTCTTATTTAGACAAAAAGGGGGAGATGTAGTGGGTAGCCATTCCAGCTTGGATCTGGAAGTTCCAACCCCCATTGAGACTCTGGCAACTGTCAAGCCTACGAGGCGGGGCAAGGGGAGGCGCCGGGGGACCCGAGAGCTGGATGGGCCAGCGCTCTCTCTGGGCGCTCTCTCGGTGCCCGGAAGCTGACCGGTGCAGTTTAACTGTGCAGAGCTCCGGAGAACACCGCTGGACTGCGTTACACCTTCCACAGACCCTGCGACCTACCCATTACTTAATTTGTGAGTTACGCCATTAAATAAATATCCTTTTAACTACGTGGAGTGGCCAAAATAATTTTTCCAATATCAGGTCTTTGATGTGGTTAAAGACTAGATAGTTGTAATTTCCTCAGTTATGATAAAAGATAAGTTAGATATAAAACTTTAAACTCACAAATATAAGATAGATAGGACATCTTCTTTAATATTGTAACTGTAATTCTTGCTCAATAATTGTTTTATTATATGTAATATTACCATGTTAAAGTTAAAACCTTCCTTTTAAAAAAAAAAAGAAAAGGGGAAGTGCTGTGGATACCACTCTATATAAATAAAACATTGATGGCCAGTGTCCAGGCAGGAAGTAGGTGACCAGGCAGGAAGTATAGGCGGGACAAAGAGAGAGGAGAATTGGGGAAACAGGAAGAAGGAGAAGAGACACCGCAGCCACCATCAGGACAAGCAGCATGTGAAGACACTGGTAAGCCACCAGCCACGTGGCAAGGTATAGATTTATAGAAATGGGTTCATTTAAGATAAAAGAACAGTTAACAAGAAGCCTGCCACAGCCATACAGTTTATAAGTGATATAAGCGTCTGAGTGGTTATTTTATAAGTGGATTGTGGGACTGCGGGGCTTGGGGAACCTGGAGAGAAGCTCTCTAGCAACAGGAGGGGAAACTGGCTGGGACATAAAATAAATTTATTTCAAAAAAAAAGAGAGGCTGACTTTGATTAATCTACATTGTATGCAGGTGTCAAAATTCAATATTCACTCAGATTCATTAATGAAATTAATATGTGTCAAGAAAACTTAAAATAGAATAAAAAGAAAATAAACTTTTAAAAAAAAGATAGATGGGGTGTGTCAATGAAAGAGCTCCCATTTTTTTCCTGCTAGGCTGTTGGCCAGGGAATCTCAGAACATCTTTCCCAGCACGAGGTTACCGGCACACACAGCCATGCCTAGTTTTGTATGTGTGCGATAACAATAAAAATGCAGGGCTCTCTAACTGTGTATCTAGCACCCTTACCTACTGAGCCCTCATGATTCTCTTCCAATGTCTTTAATGAGCCACAGTTCTATTTTATTTTGCTTTGTTCTTTCTTTCTATTCTCGTTTGCCTGAATTACAAATACTGGCAGGCACTTTTTAGCTCTTGTCCATGGCTCAGTTTTTTTATGCCCATTCCCTTGTCTGTCTAATATGAAGGTCAAAATTAGGAGGGGAGGAGTGTGTCACTGTTCTGATTCAACCAAATATAAGGGGACTTCTCTCAATGTTCCTCAGTTATATGGTTTGGGGATAGTACATCACGAAGAATTAAAAGATAAACTTCATTGTATGAGATTTTGCTCTCTAGTAAAATAATCATTAATTCTTTGAGTAAATAAAGGGGTATGTAAATTAAAACATAAAAGTTAATTTAGAAATGAAGTGTTTCATGGCATAGCATATGCATTATTTTTCAATCTAAAAGCACTAAAACAAACAGCACCACTGTATAGAAGTTTAAAACATCATGTACCTTAAGACTAACTGGTACTTGGTAACGACTCAAGAAAATAGGCAGAAAAATTCATGCTTTAAAATATTTTAAGAAATAATATATTCAAGATGATAATGTGTTACTGGGAGTACATTAAAATGAGATATTTTCTAAGCCACGGTGTTTGATTACCTCTTATTCATGGTATTTAATCCCTTTTGTCATTGCAAATTAACTTTGAAGCTAGTCAAGCAACGATCAGAATCTTTTGTATAACTCCACATTATTGTTACTTGAGAAATATTCTCAGTAGTGCCTGAAATCAGTGTGTATTTAATCAACAAGCCATTGAAAAGAATACTTAGATCTCACATTTATGAGGAAAAATTGTGATTATTTAGACATTTCACTGGATATTATGATATTTAAGATTCTTTTTAGCAAAATGATCATTCAGACATGTGTAAACATCATGATCATGAGCAAAATCAAGGCTGTTACATTGAACTATCCATTATATTCAACCTTATTTGAAAAATGGGAAGCTGGAGATAAATGTATTGTAGATAAATAGAACTCAGTGTTTACTAGTTGAGAAGCCAGAGTATAATAAAATTCAGCCAAAAAAAGCCTTACTGATGTTTTGATAATTTCAGAAATTTGACTCTTGAGTATTTCATATGGGTATCTCTGAAGAAATGGAAAGAAAAATAAAATATCTCTCATGAAAATCTTATTTTTTTCCAGTTTCATTTATTTATCTTTTATTGAATAAATGTTTTTTCTCATATAATATGTCCTGATCACAGTTTCCCATTCCTCTACTCTTCTCAATTTCTCCCCATCTCCAACTGGTCAAGATCTACCCCGTTTCTATCTCTCATTAGGAAAACAACAGCCTTCTAAGGGACAATAATCAAATAAAATATAATAATATAAAACAAATACAAACACATTGGAATAGAACAAAACAAACAAAAGGAAAAGAGCCCATGAAAAGGCACAAGAAATAGATAATAGACACAGATACCTGTTCATTTGCAAATATAGGAATACCATAAAAACACAAAACCAGAAGCCATAATATATCTGCTAAGACATGTAGATAGATAGATAGACAGATACTTACATACATACATAGATTATAAAATGACAATACAATTAAACAATATAAAAATAAAAACCCTGCCACAATGTTATGAGATAAGAAGCTCCAAAGTCGCCATAGGTCTGTTTTTTCTTGGTCATCTACCTACAGACTACCTTTAAGAATAATTTCTCTAATGAGACTCTGATCGGGGAATGTCTTTCTGTATACTGCAAATATGTATTGCTCTGATTGGTTGATAAATAAAGCCGTTTGGCCTATGGCAAGACCTCTGTGTATTTACTTTGGGTACACGAGTTGGAGAGATTTGTCTCAGCCACTAGTAGGCTTGGGACACAGGAAATCTTCTGGCTACAAGATTCCCTTGGAGAAAACTGTTTTTTTCTTTTTTTACAAGTTGTTATCAATTGTAGATAGACAGCTTTTGGGTTAGGGACCCAGGCATGGTTTCACTTCTCTTTTTAGCACTAGGACCCCATCTAGTGCATGCACAGTGAGTTTATATATGCATTGATCATGATGATTTAGAGGGTCTTATTTCCTTATGTCCAGCATTCCCTCCAGTGATGTAATGTCTCCAATATGCTCTCTGCCTCCTATTCCATGGAGTCCTCTGATCCTGGAGAGAAGGGATTCAATAGAGACATCCAGTGTATGCCTGAGTGTTTTCAAATCTCTCTCACTGTCTGCACACTGTCTGGCTCTGGGTCTCTGTATTTTTTCTCATCTGCTGCAGGGGGATGCTTCTCTGATAATGGCTGAGCAAGAAACTGATTTGTGAGTATAATAGAATGCCATTATGAATCATTTTATTGCTATGGTGCATAGAAGTCATTTTATTGCTATGGTGTCTACATAGAGCCTTCAGCAGTATGGGCTAGTGTCTCTGGAACAGAAAGGTACTCTTCTTGATACCGAAAAAGAAGCATATACAGCAATGCAGCTACAAACCCTTCAATCTGCAATGGTGTCCTGCCCGTAAAATATGCTAGTGTGATAGCAGCATCAAGCGTGTAGGAGTAACCAACAATTACCAGATTTTACTTAAGGCCCTCTCCACAAGATGGAACCCATGCCTGCTGCTGCTTGAGTCCCAGAGACCAATGGTAAAACCAAAATGCCACTGTTCTACTAAAATAATGTAGCAATAAAATGATTCCTCTAGTTTCAAGTTTCATTTAATGAACACACAGAAGACTAGGTCAATAGGAAGTTTGGCCTCCTAAAGAAGAGGGATAACAATGCATCACAGCTACATAAAATTTTGATCAGCTCAGGGATGCCATGTCTGTACAATTCCAAGTCTGAAATGAATGTGTACCACACCAGATCATACTACTTTCACTGAAGTGTCTTTCTTATTGGATGGCACGTATCAAATTAGTATTCTTGAGAACATAATGCTGTGGGAGGTTCACTGTAAAAGATGATCCAATAATATAGCAGATATGTGTCTATCTACACTTCACATTATCTAAGAATATAAACTGATTAGGATTGAAATAAAATAGCTTTTATGCAAGAAATTAAGTCTTTTTATGACGAATTATTTTTCCCAATAAAATGAAGTTGCCTTAGAACTACTTCAGAAGTACTTTCACAAAATAAAGGCTAGTATGCCTTTCAATCAAATGGCCACTGTTCTAACTGATTGTTTATTTTGAACTAATTGCTGTGTATCTGAAATTATTCAGCTTGCATGTGTGAGCCATTATCTCTGATACCCTTGTAATTAAGGAAACTAGCACTGCTGCAGAAATATTATAAATGAGGACAATTAATAATCATTGTGTCTTAGGTATGTTTAATTCTATTGCCTTTGCATCTTTTAAAATAAAGTTTAGATTTCTGAAAGTATAAAATTATTTATGTTTTAGTGAAATATTAATCAAGTGATTCCAACTTAATTACATGTAAGTACCATATGAAAGCCAAGTAAATATACTTTATATATGACAACATTTTTTTCAAAAATTATCTGGCTCTAATTCATAATCTACATTGTGTTAAAATATTTTGGTTTTGTCTAATAAGATTATTTAATAAGTCATGTTTCTAAAAGTTAAGAGAAATAATGCTAAATAAAGTTTTAAAAAAAATAACCAGTCGTGATGATGCATAGCTATAACCTAATGTAGGAAATGCTTCAGTTTGAAACAAGTATTACCTACACAGTCAATGAGTACATAAGCAATAAATAAGTACAATAAATAAAAATTTAGGAATTTTGATTGCAATAAGAGTATAGACACTGTTTTGTGAAATTTAAGAGAAAACTTTCCCAGTCCAGCACACTGAATATTTCTGCACACATTGCATTACCATTCTTTCATTCTGTGGCTAGAATGTCAGGAAAATCAGTTTCACGTTTGTTAAGAAAGCCTTATTCGACACGGAAAGGTTAACTCCTGCTAGAATTTTCCTTGAGCTACTTTGCAGGACAAAGCCCAGATATTTTTTAAGTATTGAGATTATAATTTAATGATATCATTTCTCCCTTGCCTGTTCTCCCTCAAAACCCTCCTATAGACCCCTTCATATCTTCCAAATTTATGTCTCTTCTTCTTTAATTGTTCCTTCTGTATATGTATATTAATGATTTATGTGGTGTGTGTGTGTGTGTGTGTGTGTGTGTGTGTGTGTGTGTGTGTGAATAAATATGTAAATGCAAAGCCTGGAAGCATACACAATCATGTAACATTCAGAAAAATCAAAATTTTAAAATGAATCTGGTTTGGTGTACAAGAGATAGATCTTCAATTTGCTAAAATTATTAGGTCATATTAAAAACTCCTCCACTTTTATTACCCACAGATCAATGATCTCTTGAAACCAATATATACAAAGAAAGGAACTAGAGTAAAATCAGGAACTCCTGCCTTTCTCACAGCCTGTTGCAGGCAATTCACATTCATCATGAATTCTCAAATATATGTCTTTGTCTACTTTAATCCAGTCCTTAAATTCAAATTACATGTGTTGTACAATGGTCACAAGTTAAAATGTAATTTTAGTGTGGTCCCAAGTTCGTAGCACTTTGAGAAGCCTTGTAGAATCAGATACCCTTACCACCGTTTTGGATGATAATTTCAAGGAATTCATTCCAATTCAAGATCAAGTGTGAAGACACAGTACTGCAAGGGGCTCACAAGAACATCCACTCTCTTTTGTCCCTTGGCTTTCAAGGAATAGCAAGAGAGGGGTGAACCCAGACTGTCTTTAAGAAGTGTAAGAGCAACAGAGCTGGCTGGAATCACAGTAAGGTGTGCCTCCTTGGCAGCTTTTAGAGAGAGAAGAGGAAATAGACTTAACCATCATGTGGTTTTCATGTTAAAACAATAATGACAGGCCCTTTGTTAGCACAGTAACGTTAAAATGGAGCTTTGTCAAGATGTCTTGACAGCATTTTCTTTATTAATAAGAAAACCATTAGTGAGATATTATTGTTGGTGTAGCATCTCACACAAATATAAGTCCAATGTCAGAGGAGTGTGGTTCCTTGGACGGTTAAAAGTGCTAATCATTTTAATTTTGGGTTATATTGTCCTATGGGGTATTTAGTGAGTTGTAGTCTTTGAAGGTTGATGCAAACCACTCTTTGCTCCCGGATCTTGACAAAAGTGCATTATTGCTTTCCACACAGAATATGGTGTTAATTTTGAAAAGCCATCATTTGTTGATGTAACCAACTGTCTTATTAAAATAAAAAACACAGAACCAATGTAAAAGAAAAAGCCGAGAGGTCAGAGCTCAGAGCTAAAATCTTACCTCCTGCAGTGCTCCTACCTCCCCAAAAGAGAGGACACTTCCTGTGTGTCTGTCTTTAAATAGTCTTTCTGTTCTGCCTTCTCATTGGTTGTAAACCCAAACACATGACTGCCCCCTCACTGCCTGCAAGTACAGCCCTCCAGGTCTTAAAGGCATATGTCTCCAATGCTGGCTATATCCCTGAACACACAGAGATCTACCTAGCTCTTCTACCAAGTGCTGGGATTAAAGGTGTGTGCCACCACCACCACCACCACCACCACCACCACCACCACCACCACCACCACCACCACAACCACCACACTCCTGCTATGGCTCTAATAGCTCTGCCCCCTGGGCAACTTTATTTATTAACATACAATGAAAATCACATTTCAGTACAAATAAAATACCACCATATTTCCCCTTTTCTATTTTAATAAAAAGAAAAAAGGCAAAAGATTATAACCAACAAAAGAAAAACTATATACAAAAGTACAATAACTATATACAATATATACAAGTAACAAATACCTAAATGATGTCTAGAACATTTGTATTTGATAAATCAGAGAAAATTATTTCCTTATCTATCCTATTTTGGTAAGTCCAAAATGTATCTAATTCAGTTTCTATCCTAAGTAATCGTCAACTATAACTAACTAACCTTCAACTATAACTAACTAATCTTCAACTCCCTCAGAGACCCAAGAAGGAAATAATATTAGCTAACAAAAATAAAATAGGAAGTGCATGCAAGCAACTTCCAAAAAATTTGTGAGTTGACAGAAACAGCCAGCTGCCTGAACATTCACCTGAGGTTTCTCCGGAGTGTTTTGAATGCCCCATTCATTTGGGGATATTTTCTTATCTTAAAAGACAAAAGAGGAAGCCAGGTGGTGGTGGTGCATGCCTTTAATCCCAGCACTTGGGAGGCAGAGCCAGGCGGGTCTCTGTTACTTCAAGACCAGGCTGGTGTACAGAACAAGATCCAGGACAGGCAACAAAACACAGAGAAACCCTGTCTCGAAAATTGGGGGAAAATACAAAAGAGGAATCTCAACTGGCTGAGAAATACTTAAAAATTTGATCAACGGCCTTCGATATTAGGGAAATGCAAATCAAAATTACTTTGAGATTTCAATTACAACCACCAGGATGTCTAAGTTCAACAAAACGAGTGATAGCTCATGCTGTAAAGGATGTACAGTAGGAAGAACATTCATCCTTTTTTCACGGGAGTGCAAACTTGTACAAGTTAGTATGGAAATCAGTGTGACATTTTGTCAGGCAGATGGATATCACTCTGCCTCAAAATTCAATTATAACACTAGTCGGAATACATATCCAAAGGGCAGTTCATTCTACCACAGAGAACACTTGCTCAAACATGTTTATTTCTGCTCTATTCAAAATAGACAGATATTGAAAATAATGTAGAAGACTGGATAAAGAAACTGTCATATATCTACACAGTGGAGTATTACTCAGCTATTAAGAAAATAAAAACCAGAAATCGCAGGTAAATGGGAGGGAGGAGAAAAAAAAATCATCCTGAGTAAGGTATCTCAGACGCAGAAAGAGAAATATGGTATGTATTCATTTATATTTGATTATTACCTGCTGAGTCAATTATGAACAAGCTAGAGTCTGTAGAACCATGAAGGTTTAAGTACAAAGTAAAGGACTATGGGTCACAGATAGATCTTGGCAGGAAAGGGAACTAGAATATATAGTTATAAATGGATAGGGGGAAGAGTGGGAAGATAAGGTAGGAAGAAGGAGGCAAGAAGAGGAAGAAAGAAATACTGGAAGGCACATCTAAAATGAAGGCCACCTGCAGGCTAGTACGGAATTCTAATACTGAGGCAGCATGCACAGGCCCCTCACAGGTCTGTACCAGGCCCTTTGTATATATACTATGGCTTCCAGCTTAGTGTTTTTATGGGACTCCTTAGTGTGAGAATGAGTGAGTCTGTTTCTTATGCTTTCTCTAGGGCTCTTTTCCTTTGTTCCTTTGATTTTGTCCAATTCTAATATGTTAGTTTTTGTTTTATCTTATTATATTTTCCTTTATCATTTATCCCTTAGAAGCTGTTTTGTTTTCTAATGAAAAGTAGAAAGGGAGTGGATCTGAATGGAAGGAGAGGTGGGGAAGAACCAGGATAAGTAAAAGGAAGGGGAGGGGAAACTGTGATCAAGATATATTATGTGAGAAAAAAATTGATTTTATTTTTTGAATTTTAATTATTTGAGTTAGATTTTTTATTTTAGTTAATTAATTTATTTTTACATCGGACCACAGTTTTCCATTCTTCCTCTCCTCCCATCTCCCCTCCTCTGCCCCAACCTTTCAATCCAATGCTCCTCTATTCCTGTTCAGAAAAAACAGGTCTTCCATAGATAGGAAGTTGCAGTAATACTCAGTATCACCCCTTGAATTAAGGCAAGGCAACCTTATATGAGGAATAGGTTCCCAAGAGTTAGTCAAAGCATTATGGACAGCCTCTGTAGCTGGAGTTTTCTCTCCGAGTCCCACCAAGCCCCGGCAGTCTGACAGCCCACTAATAAAGTAAACATACAGACACATATTGTTTACAAACTGTATGGCCATGGCAGGCTTCTTGTTAACTTCTTGTATCTTGAATAAACCCATTTCTATTAATCTATAAGTTGCCACATGGCTCGTGGCTTACTGGTATCTTAACATCTGCTTCTCATCTTGGTGGCTGGCAGCCTCTCTCTTACTCAGCCTTCCTGTTCCCAGAATTCTCCTCTCTCCTTGTCCCATCTATACTTCCTGACTGACTACTGGCCAATCAGTAATTTATTTATTAACCAATCAGAGCAACACATTTAACATACAGAACATCCTACAGCAAGCCTCTGCTTCCATTTTTAGGAATCCCACAAACAGACCAAGCAACACAACCATCACATGTATATAGAGGGCTTAGGTCAGTCCCATGCAGGCTCCCTGGTAGTTGATTCAGATTCTGTGTATTCCTATGAGACAGGTTAGCTGTTTTTGTGGGGTTTATTGTGATATACTTGACCTTAATTTCTTTGGATCCTACAATCCTTCCTTCCTCTCATCAGCAGGATTCCCCAAGTTGGGCCTAATATTTGGCTGTGGATCTCTTCATCTGTTCCCATCAGTTACTGGATGAAGGCTCTCTGGTGACAATTAGGTTAGTCACCAATCTGGTCATTGGAGATGGCCAGTTCAGGCTATGTATCCACTAATGCTAAGAGACTTAGCTGGGGTGATCCTTGTGACTTTGTGGGAGTTTCCCTTACTTCAGATTTCTACCTGACTCTCCCTTTCCAGTCACCTCTTTCAGTACTCTCCCCCTCCACCACCAACTCCTAGCTGATTCCTCGTTTCCCTCCCCATCACTCTCAGTCCACCCTGGAGATCTCTTCTATTTCTGTTTACCAGGGAGATCATTGAGTCCCCCCTTGGGCTCTCCTTGTTACCTATCCTCTCTGGGTCCCTTGATTATAGCATGATTATCCTTTACTTACAGCTAATATCCACTTAAGAGTGATTACATACCATGTTTGTCTTTTGGGGTCTGAGTTACCTCACTCACGATGATTCAATTAAAAAATGGGATACAGACCTAAACGGAGAATACTCAACAGAGGAATCTGAAATGGCAGAAATATACTTAAAGAAATGTTCAACATCAGTGAAAATATAAATCAAAATGACTCTGAGATTCCATCTTACACCTGTCAGAATGTCTAAGATGAAAGCCACAAATGACAGCTCTTTTTGGAGAGAATGTGGAGCAAGGGGAAGACTCCTCCATTGCTGGTGGGAGTGAAAACTTGTACAGCCACTTTGGAAATCAATATGGTAGTTTCTCAAAAACTCTATTCTCAATAAAAGGAAAGGACATTAAATTAAATTTGAAAAAAAAAAAGATATAACATGGTTCCTATTTGAATTCTGTGAGAACATTTCGTCTGACAGAACGCATAGTAAGTTACACATCAGTGAACCATGTCCTGGAGCCTTAAGTGTGTTTCCCACGCCCCATGATTTCTGTACACTTCATGAAAACTCAACCTATAAGAGTGATATTTTAATGGCATTTAATGGGAAGGCTAAATAGGATGCAATATAATCTCAGCATAGAGTACAAATGTCAGGTCAGAAAAGTAGACACTGAATAGGAGTTCTTTCAGAGATCTCTTCGTTTACACTACATAAATGACCAGGATGTCTTCTCCCTTTGTTGATCATTCGCTCTTGTTTCTTCATTATCAACATATAAGGCTCTGAGGTGAAATTTAACAGAAGCCACCAATATGTTTAACTCTTTTTCTATGAACTAAGCACTCCCAGAATTTGGTATGCTTATTAAACAGCATGTGAAATCGTCTCTATTAGTTCCTAAGTGCAATGTGTGATTTTCCTTACACATGGCCATTAATTTTAAGACCCTCTGTTTTAGCTTTTTTCTTTTGGAGATTATAATATAATTAAAACGTTTCACCCTTTACTGTCCTCCCTCTAATATAGTCCTCTTCCCTCCCCTTCCACAATGTTTCTTAAACCTTGGTGTGGGATTGTTTTGCAGACGTATCTATTAGGACTGTTTCCCAAAATGCTGCATTTTGATTGGTTGTGGTGTTCTTTTGTGGTCCTGGTGTGTTACTAAGAGAAACTTTCTTGATCAGGGTGAAGACTACACTTATCTATAGGTATAAGGACAAATGTTTATAGCATTATAGGTTGTAGGTTGTCCAATATCCATGATTTCACTAGCACTGAGTATACCATTAACTAGGTTTCCAGCATCAGGAATGGTTTCCTTTTTGTTGAGAGGGTATTAAGTCCAATTAGAGAGCTATTAGTTACTAAGGGTATCACCAATGCACCCCTATAGGTATCGTCATGCTAATCATTGTTGTGGTTCATAGGCATCATAGCTGCCTAGGATTATTGGTTGCCTTCCTTCCTTGGAAGCTTGCATGAAGACTTCTGATACAATGAAAGCTTATCCTCAGTGAGGAGGATTTCAGGTCAGGCATTTCTTGTCTTTGTTTCTGAGGTGCATGGCATTTTCAGCTGTGGGAATTGGCTCCCACATTAGAGGAGTTGGGCAACCGAGCACAATAACTATAGACTGTATGTTTTGAATGTCTCTTGGACAGCCCTTACCAAAAACTCAAAGAAGGCTTATGATGTCTGTTGCTGGGTGTTTGTTAGGTGGTACTTGGTTTAGCTGCTAGTCAAATATTTAGATCTTTTCTTTAAAACAGACCTACTGATTTGTCTGGGTTTTTACATGAGAGAGATAGCAACATATAAAGTTAAAACTTTTAACTTCCAACAGGATCTAAGCCTGTATGATTCCATACATAGGACATTAGGTTAGAGTTATTATATTTGTTGATAGTTCAAGAAGGATTACCCATTTCTTTACGATAAGAAAGTATCATTTAACATAGCACTGGCTCCTTTATACTGGAGAGCTCAGATATAGAAGAGATGAGGAGAAGCAAGAGATCTTTGCTCTTTTCTCAGTCACCATTCAGGTGCCCACAAGTAAGCTGTCTTATCTAATCCTTAGTGCATTTTTCCCAATAATTTTCACCAATATGAACTTAATGGGCTATTAGACATGTCACCTATTGCTCTGACTTGAAGATTAATGTTTGATTGTTTTTCCTCTAAAGGCTACAAATAAATTGATAACACATTTTTTCTAACTCAATTGCTGCAGCAATGAACACTAATTATTTAATAATGCCGCTAAATACCACATTTCTTTAATCATGCAATGCTCTGGTATCTAGAGGAACTAATCTTGTTAATGTATGGTGTGGGTGATGCCACAATTGAATTCAGGCACCACAGGGTAAAAAGCCCCCATTAATATTGATGTGCTTGTGTCAGGGATCAGAAAACCTGATATATGCGGAAGAAATGACTTGGTATACACTAGAAATAACAATCTGTCCATAATAGTAGCATCTTTTCCCACTATATGTAGAAATTTTGCAGACTTTAATCACCAGAAGAGACATCTAACTTACCAATGCTAGTTGTAGCCAATATCTAATGTATTCACAGCACTATTCACTCCTTCTACACATGTGTAGTATTTATTTAATGAAACAACCAAAGGGTTTTCAGGTGTCCTCTTCTGGTAATGTAACAAGTAGATAGAGGCCATTTATGGGAGACTTTGAACTACTAATTACAACCTACTTGTCTCTCAAGCATGCTATAATACACAAAGTGGATCACAGACTCCAAAACCAAGTGAGTGCAGTGGAGGCCAACAGATGCTTCCTAGTAAGACCTTACTCAGGGACAGAGAACCTGGGTTTGCTTTACCCAGCAGGACTGCATAATAGGATGATTTGACCATGAACATGATTAGCAGGTGTTTTGAAGGGTCTACATTTGGCTATATGCTGTGCTTTAATCTTGAAAGGGAGAGGTCTTTTGCCTCTCCCCTTGGCAGTGTGTAAAAAGCTAATTAGAATAAATCTAGGATAAAGAAACCAGTTAGGTATGAACCCAGGGCCCTCTTGAAGCTATCCTGTGTCTCTGTCTTTCTTATCTTCTATTTCTATCTTTCTATCATTTGCTCATTCCTCTCTCCTCCCCACAAGAACCCTTCTACAGGTTGGAGCTGAACACCAGCAGACTCCCACAGTACAGTTACTCTGGGGAGTTTGAAAATCTCCTCTTAGATGACATATACCATCTGGGTGATTCCCCTCAATGATTACATTCACACAATTAACAAGGTTACAATTACAATTTGTCTTCCTTGCAATAATTCCATCAGTAGTACCATTTTAACATTTCCAGCATGAACTAGTCTCATCCTACTGTCTCAGTTGATTTTGGGGAACTGATACTTTAGCTGTATCTTCTGATTAGCAAGATTTTATTCCTATCAATTTTCAACATGTTGTCCTTGGCTGGATCAATGAACCTATGAGAGCAGTGTAATTTACAAAAGAAAAGGCTTGAAGAATACTGGCTTTGCCACACTGGGTTGACACATGGTAAAATAATACTTTCCACACAAATTCATGACAAGGAACTACTATATGATGGCTGATATAATAGATATTTTCAGGTCATTTCTGCATGTTAATATCACACACCTATGCCAACATGTCCTTTTAGGGTGGGAAAGACTTGCCTAAGTACTTCACTGTGATTCATTTACCTTTTTCTCTTTCCTAGCACCTCTGGATCTACTCTTTGGTTGGGGCTTTGGAGAAGGAAATAAACAATAACAATAAAACAAACAACACAACAACAAAAATTCTCCTTCTTAGAGACTGTATTATAATACTTTTACTCCATACCAGGAGTTCTCCTGCAAGGAAAAATGAAACAATGAGAAACTACAGCCTTTTCTGTTTATCTTTGTCCATGAATTTAGTGTTATCCAAATTAGAGAAGGCAGCTAGAATCTGCAGCAGGCACCCATGATCATTAGGGTATTTATTTAAAAAAGAAAAAGAAAAAGAAAAAAATTGAAAGTAAAAAGTAGATGCCAGTATTCAGATAAACCCGTGACCTCATATACTGATGGAAGGAATTAATAAGGAAGTTCATTGCAAAACTGAACAGATTTAGAGCAAATGCAATTTATGAGTGTTCAGGGATTCAAAGAGGTATTTTTCAATGATGTTCATAGCAGCAATATTCATGATGTCTAGGATGTGGAAGCATTCACAAATCTATGATAGATGATCACAATGTGGCCCTGCATACAAAGAGTGAAAGGGGGATTCTGAAATATGTTACAGTTGTAAAATAAAATTAACTAGTCACAAACACTGTGTGGTTTTTCTTACAAACAAGTTAAAATTTGAAGGACAGAAAATAGAACGGTGGTTGTCAGGTACTAAGAGAAGGGAACAATGAGACTTACTGTTTAATAAGTAAAAATTTTTATCTTTATAAGATGAAGCAAACTGTGAAGATGGATGGTGGAGATGTTCACACAAGTTTATGAATATATCAAAGTCACTGAATTGTATACTTAAGAACAATAAATGTGGTAACATCTAAAAGTTGAAAAACTGCCGGGCGGTGGTGGCGCATGCCTTTAATCCCAGCACTCGGGAGGCAGAGCCAGGTGGATCTCTGTGAGTTCGAGGACAGCCTGGGCTACCAAGTGAGTCCCAGGAAAGGCACAAAGCTACACAGAGAAACCCTGTCTCGAAAAACCAAAAAAAAAAAAAAAAAAAAAAGTTGAAAAACTTAGTGAAAAGAATTGTTGAGTAAAAGCAAAATGTTGGGCAAGAAATACATGCACTTTCTATGCATTTAAAATTTGAAAACTAAAGCACGTATCTATATCTGCTTCTGTGCCAATCTTCTGCAATTTAATATTTGATGTGGAGTGCACAAAGTTTGGATCCCTATAGAAACGCTCTTGGGGAAAAAAAGGTAAGGATATTTCAATGGCCTTTCAGTTAATTCTGGGCATTTACTTTTACATATAACTAAGATTGTAGTCATTAAGTGGAGGAAGCTGTGATTGCTAGTTTTGACACACACTGTTTAAACATTCATAAACACTTAAACTTGTACTAGAGGAAGACTTTGCTGTGCCTCAGAGCCTAACCCAGAGAAGGCTTTGCCAATTCGCATGGGACAGAAACACAGATGTCTTTGACATGCCCATGCCCATATCAACATTACTCACTCATTAAGGGCTGCATCTGCCCCTTACACACTTACTCAGGGCTTCCTATATTCCTCACTGTACATACAGCATATTGCCCATCATCCTTATACTATGTAAATGTCTAAGATAGATAAATAGATAGAAAAAAAGGATAGATACATAGACAGTAGCTAGATAGTAGATAGATAAATAGATGATCGATCGATAGATAGATAGATAGATAGACAGACAGACAGACAGACAAATAGATAGATAGATAGATAGATAGATAGATAGATAGATAGATAGATAGATAGAACATAGTAGATAAAATAAATTAGGTCACATTGGCTGAGATTGATAAGCACATTCTTCATCACACTTTTAAATCATTAACATATTTTTGTCTCCATGTTCAACACAACTTAAAACTGTTATAACGAGTATGTTTTTTGTCAAATATTTTCTTTATTATGAGAAAAAGGTCTCCAATTACCCAGGGTATACAAAATTAAAAAAAAAATCCATGAATGCAGTTAGGGCTAGACCTTTTCTATTTGAGGAGAAAAAATAAGAAAACACACACATTTTCTGATGTCAACTTTCTCTTTTAATTCTTCTTAAAAAATCTCTTTCTCTGAAAATCTCTGTCTCCAAGTAGATACATCTCTTAACATACAGCTATATATCTCTCTTTACATACATGCATTTCATAATCTCTTTCTGAAAATCTTTCTTGCTCTCTCTCTTGCCTAGTTACTCATCCTCTTTCCTCAGCTCCCTCTGCACACCCACATACATTCTAACACATACTCATAGCTAGCTCTTTACACAGTTCCCCAGCATAGCATCAACTCCTTCACACAGCTCTTTCTCATGGCTCCCTTACAAAGCTCTACACAGATGCCTTCACAGCCAAACTCTGCCCAAATATAAGTTACATATTCAGGGTGACAAAGCATTTCTTGAATAAACAATCAGAGACAGAGACAAAATAAATCACTTAAGAAATCACCCAATTTCTCTCATGCTAGGAAGGTCAAAATGACCAGCCAGTGAGTAACTCTTGACCATGAACATAGCCTGAGTGATTAGTGCTCACAGATAGAAAAAACAGACATTGAAATTCAGGACTTAACAATAACAGTAGTTGGCTAAACCTTGAGTGGTTGGGGTATGTGCAGAAGGAGAATTACTGCAGAGGGTTATGTCTACCAAAGTTGCTTCAGTTCTGACCTTAAATTACTGATAAATACCTGGGAACTTCTTTTTGTGTGTTCTCTACAGGGGCAGTTGCTCTGTTTTTGAACTTGTGCTAAGAGCTTAGCTAAATGTGTAAAAGGCTGTCTTTGTAATTGAGGATACTGTTGCTTTACTGTATCAGTTATAAAAATATTCTAGTATTATTTTTACTCATCAGAATTATACAGTGTAAACAGAAATCATCTTCCTGACAACCCACAGCTATATATGTATGTTCAAAGATGGAAAATTTTTATGAGATAAACACACAAGCAGTGGGGAAAATACCCATAGCTATTATTAGAGAAGAAATGAAATAGCACATGAGAAAAATTACAGACAGAAAGAGCCAGTCATATAGAGTCAGTGACTCCACAGCCTTGCCAGATGAGGCTCCCCATCAGGGGGGTTGAACTGATAAATACTAGTTGCCATGTGCTATGTACTCCAACAGCCTCCTGCACTTTACCTAAACATACCTAAAGAAATGAGTTTAGGTTGTGTGTGTGTGTGTGTGTGTGTGTGTGTACCAGTGAATTTTCCTAAACTGAACATTTCTGTATTATTATTATTATACTTAAATAGATAGCATTTCTAGTACTTAGAGACTTGTCCATACTCTCAGTACAAACCATAAGATTTTCACCACTCAAGGTATCTATTATTTTTAAATTTGTCATGAGAGTTAGGCCTATCTTTGAACTTTATGTAAATGAAAGAAGAATTCTGTTTATCTATATCTGGTATTTTTCTATATTATCATAATATGATTTGTGCTGTTCATATATGTATATGTTTTCATATTCATTTGTATATAGTATTAAAATTAGTGTCTCTGTCCTAACTTGTGTATAAATTTCCCTTTAGTTCTAGCTTTTAGCAATTTACCTAGCCACATTGAAGCATACTGCTGTGTAGATTTTAATGAGCATATGCCCACAATGCTGTTACTTATTTCCTAGAAGCAGAAAGATGGTGCCATATAGTGAGCAGGTGACCAGTTTTAATCAAGACCAAACCCCCATATCCTACTTAGAACAGAACAATCTGGGCATGCTTTGTCTTGAGCCACCATCCTGGTTAACTATACTAATTACTTCCATTGAAGAACTAGGTAAGTCTTCATAGAAACATTAGCCCACATTTCACACCTAACATAAAGGAACTTTATTTTAGTGATGTTTCAATGTGATTTCAAGTCCAATTCAATGACAGAAAGGGGAGTCCATTGGAATGACAAAGCTGTTAAGTAGGAAGGGAAGCTATCACAGTGTCAGATATAAAGTGTAATCATGTGAACCAGGCTACTCATTTTCTAAATAACATGATTGAATTAAAAGAATTTATATGGTGTCAATATCAAAATATAACAAATGATCAAAAGCAGAAGAAAATAGCATAAAACACACAATGGATGGACAGATAATTAATTTGTCTTTCCTTCTTGATAGGTACTTTGTATTTCCATGCAGAATGACTTAATGTATTCTCATAAACACAGAATATTATAAGAATAAAGTGATCCTTGTTATTATTGGTGTTAGTTTTCTATTACTGTGAAAACAGGATGACCAAGGCAACTTGGTCATTTATTTGGTTTATTTGGGGTCTATAGTTTCAGAGGGTGTGTCCATGTCTATCATGTTGTGGAACATGGCACATGTTGCCACTGGCATTGAAGCGGTAGTTGAGGGCACGTATCTTGATTCATAAGCAAGAGTCACAGAGAGAGCTTAACTGGGAATTGAGTGGCATTTTAAAACTTTGAATTTCCTCCCCAGTGATATACCTCCTCCAACAAGGCTACTCCTCCTAATTCTTCCCAAACTGTTCAGCCAAGTGGAAATGAAGTATTCAGATATATGCTCCTATAGAAGCCATTTTAATTCAAACTACCATCTGGGTCACAGGAGTCAAGACTAATAGGACTGTTGGTTGTTCTTCATCTTTGGAAGGTTGCATAGTACCTTCTAATACCATGAAATCTACTACTCCTAATTTATATTATAAATATTTGTCCTTTTACAAACAGATAAGTGTAGTTCTTACCCTTCATCAAGAAAATTTCTCTTTTCAACATACAGAGACCGTTACAGCAAACTACAATCAAAATATAGAGTTTTAGAGCCTAGTTCTAATAGATATATCTCCAAAACAACTCCTGAACCTAAGACTCAGGGATCATTGTGTAATAGAGGGTAAAATGATTGTAAGAGTCAGAGGATCCGAGAGTTTGCTGTGGCATTGTGCCTATTAGTAATGTCAGCAGCTACACACATAAATTCTCACCAATATGACTGCTTAATATGAGCTGAAGAAGGATGACATCAATAGACATTCTAACATGGACAGGGGAAAGTTCAGAAAGCCTTAACTCTACACAAAGAACTACAGGCAACTAAGCAATGCTGGGAGTGAGAGAAATTGTCTTCCACAGGTCAGAGCGTACTAATTGGTTATCCAATACCAAATGATCAGCTTTGAAAAGATACATTCAAATAACCTTATACAGATTTAGTAGATTGTATTCATGTATTAAGAATATATGCGCCGGGCGGTGGTGGCGCACGCCTTTAATCCCAGCACTCGGGAGGCAGAAGCAGGCAGATCTCTGTGAATTCAAGACCAGCCTGGTCTCCAAAGCGAGTTCCAGGAAAGGTGCAAAGCTACACAGAGAAACCCTGTCTTGAAAAAACAAAAAAAAAAAAAAAAAAAAGAATATATGCGTATATACATATATAACAACAATTAATGAAAAAAGATCATGAATTTGAATGGAACAGCAAGGAGTGGTCTATGGGAAGGTACAGAATAAGTAAAGGAAAAAAGGAAATGGTATAATTATATTAATCTCAAAACATAAAATAAATTATTTAAAATGATTAAATTAAAATTTATTTCTTAAAATACTGATTGGATCAAAGGTGAATTCATAAACAAGCTCAGATACATCAATATTTCTATATGGCACAAGGAGTTAAATCAAGTAGTGTTGGCTATCACTCTACCTTGAATACAGATTTTTTTTATATATATATTTTTTATTTTACAATACTATTCACTTCTACATAATAGCCACAGATTCCCTTGTTCTCTCCCTTCCTGCCCCCTCCCCTTCCCCCCAGCACACTCCCCATTCCCACCTCTTCCAGATCAAGGTCTCCCCCAAGGACTGGGATCAACCTGATAGACTCAGTCCAGGCAGGTCCAGTCCCCTCCTCCCAGATTGAGCCAAGCGTCCCTGCAAGAAAGTCATGTGTTGTAGGAGACAAGGCAGCAGTCTTGAAGTATTTATGAAAAGTACACAACAATAATGAATAATATACCCTATTTATGGCCCATTGAAAAACCCTAAACACAGTTCTAATTACTATGTGATAATCTGCAGGCCACTGTAATCAGATGCAATCACTTCAAAATATTTCAGAATGTGAAATGTTGCTCTTGTTAAAAATGTCAGGTAACACTATTGCCAACATAAAGAGATGCTTGCCTGCATCTAGAACATCTATAACAATATTTCTCCAGATTTAAACATTCTGCCACAAATATGTAAACTTTCCCAACCCAGCAGAAGGAAGATAAAGTTAAGTTAAAATACATAAACCATTTTGGTAAAGTCCTCATTAAAAGAATGAGAACAAATGGCATCACCATGCCTTTTATAAAATTTTCTAAAACATTTTTACCTGTAACATTATTTCTGTACTGAATTTTGATTAAGTTTAAAAGGAATTAATAAGTTTCTAAAGCAGCAGTTCTCAACCTGTGGGTTATGGCCCCTTTGAGTGTTGAATAACATTTTCACAGGGATTGTATATCAGATATCCTGCATATCAGATATTTACATAACAATTTATAACAGTAGAAAAACTACAGTTATGAAGTAGCAATGAAATAAATTTAAAGTTGAGAGTCACCATAATATGAGGAAGTTTACTAAAGGGTCACAATATTAGGAAGGTGGTCTACCACTGCTCTAAAGACATCCAAATACTAAATCTCTATGTCAAAATTTCAGTCACGTAAAGTGTAGAATAATTTTAACATTTTTGTTTTAACAAAACAAAACTTACCTGCTGCGGATTCTGTGAATGTGTTGCTCTAATTGATAAATAAAACGCTGATTGGCTAGTAGCCAGGCAGGAAGTATAATGTAGGCGGGATAAGGAGAGAGGAGAATTCTGGGTGGTGGAAGGCTGAGTAAAGAGATGCTGCCAGCCACTGCCATGAGTAGCAAGATGTAAGACGCTGGTAAGCAACAAGCCATGTGGCAAGATATAGATTTACAGAAATGGGTTAATTTAAGATATAAGAACTAGATAGCAAGAAACCTTCCACGGCCATATGGTTTATAAGTAATATAAGCTTCGGAGTGATTATTTTATAAGTGGGCTGCAGGACTGCAGGGGCTTGGAGGGGCCTGGAGAGAAACTTTTCAGTTACACTTAACCCTAAGAAATCATAATTCCAGAAAAACTGTTGAAACAAGTCTAGCTATTCAGATGAAGAACTCAGAGCAGTTGGGGAGTTTTTATTCCTAC
The DNA here is from genome assembly GCF_049852395.1 of Peromyscus maniculatus bairdii. Lineage (NCBI taxonomy): Eukaryota > Metazoa > Chordata > Mammalia > Rodentia > Cricetidae > Peromyscus > Peromyscus maniculatus. Next base: position 1,456,014 of record NC_134854.1, read on the forward strand.
TAGTTTCCTTAAAATGTAAGTGGTACAAGGGGGTTACTTCACTGGTAGTCAATGAAGAATACAAGGAGATGCCAATTTTCTGTGTGATGATGGGGGAGGATCTGTCTCCTATAGTATGTTGCACTTAAAAAAAAACCACTATGGGTAGAGAGTCATCCTTGTGATTCCTGTTATTCCTATTTTCGTCACTGGCTAAGGGACTTTGTTAATTCAAAAAGAGAGTTTAGGGGCTTAATGGTGGCAATGTAGACTATTGCTTGTGATGGAAATGGAATCAGACTTGTTAACTAATTGGATTCAGTGATGTAGCTTGTGATAACACATATCAAACACAGCTTTCACAGGGTAAGCAGGTTGCAATGAAAATAGCAGAGATTAGTTGCATGGTTGAGAGTTCTAACCATTTTAATAGAGACTCTTTTGCTCAAGTCAACACATTAACACTATGCCATCAGTGAGTGTCAGTGAAACACCAGGAGGTCTGATCTTCTACATGCATTATGGTCTCAGGGATTAGTTTTTAATTTCCTAATTGCAATGTAATTCAAGTATTTATGTTCAAAAAATTATTTGATGTTCCAAGATGAACTGACTTAATTCACACATGAGGGAGAGTGTGAATGATGTTCCGAATTATGTTTGTAACACACACACACACACACACACACACACACACACACACACACACACACACTACTATACATATATAATATATATTGCATGGACACAAAATTGCAGATATAACAACTGTTTAACTGAAACATTTGAAGTCGTTTTAACAGAAATTCTTTTTTTCTCTTGATTTGTCTGTTGTTCTCACCTCTTTAAATGAACACATCTCTTTTTTGTATTTTATACCTAATAAACCAGCAGATTCTCTCATGCTTATTCCATAAGCCCTGCCCAATCATTTTTCTGTCCTCACAGCCACATCACTAGTTAAAACCAATAAAATTGCTTCTCAAGCTTACTGCAATAGTTTCATAACAGATCTCAGCATATTGGTGTTGCTGTATTTTACTTATTACCCAAACAGATAGATTTTTAAAAGGACTGTGGTAAATATGCTTCAAATCTTGCTTTTGTTAAATTACAAGGTTTATGAATTACACAATTCATAAAGTCATGCTTTGCAGCCGTTAAGGTCTGTCCTTACTCTGATCTATGTCTTCACACTACCTCTGCTCTTATCATTGACTCTAAAGTCATTTTCTCCAGTTTTCTCAAAACTCAGGACTTCCCATGCATAAGAGCAGTATCTTATGTAATCAGCATCCTATCACAGACCGATTGACTGTTAATCAATAAATAGATAAATTTATACAGAGCCAAAAACAACAACACTCATAAATGACTTGCATATTGTGACTGTAGAAAAGTCTGTCTACAAGTCTTCTGAAAATGTTAGTACAGGACGTGTCATAATAGAGATTCATTGAAGAGTGGTAGTAATCTTTATTTAATTTTTATGAATATTTTATCATGACAGTTATATTTTTTAAAAGGCAAGAAATTTTCCATTTGTAATTTATTTGCATGGTGAACTTGATTTGCTAATAAAGGATAAAACCTATGAATTTTTCCTATAGATAATTTTTAAATTGTAGAGGCATTTTTTAAATATAAGCATTAAAAATATATTAATCCAAGCCTTTGCCAATCAATTCACTATGACATTTTAAAGAGAAAAACATATTTATATTTGAATGATTTAATATATAAACAATTATAATAATATAATACATTGATATTTTATCAATTTGATAATTTTAAAAAAGAGAGAGAGAAAGAGAAATAAAAGCAGAAACCTTGGAGTGCTGAGAGCAAAAAATGTGTAAAAGTGAGATGCATTCTGAAGGGCAAAGAGAAGCTTTTCATTCAGAAAGAAAGAAAATCTAACAATTAAGGGTATAAAATATTACATATATATGAAAGAGTATGTCATCATTTTGGAATAGTCATGTATAAGAAGTCAAAGTCTCAGATTTACTGAAACTATGCATATATATTGGAAGGCATAAGTTGTAGGATCATAATTACAAAATGATTTGTTTACATGTCATAGCTCACAGAAAGGATTTTATCTTCTAAAATAGATAGAATTCCAGCTTGAAAGTAAGAATAAAATTACCAGATAAATATTTCCAAATGGCTAGATATTTAAGAAGAGAAGAGAGTTCAAGCAGATAAGGGACTATGTCATTAGAGATTTGTGTACTGATCAGAACTATCTCCTCCCACCTCCCTCACTTCTACCCCTTGCTCTCCATATTTTACCCAGAAAATATCTATTCAGTACATAATGTCAGGGATTATTTTAAACATTAGAAATTCATAATGTTCCTTTTGGTGATAGTGGGAAAAAAGTCATCACTGACCTACCTTCTAGTCAAATAGCTAAAGCAAGTGTACTTTATGAAATATTTAAGATGTAAAGCTTTTTTCATTCTCAATCCACAGATGTGATGAAATGTAATAACTTTATTGAACTGGTATGCAATTCAGTGTTTCAGTTTTTATAGCGCAGTCACCTGTGCTTGCAAGATATGTTTGACTATCAAGTGATTTACTAGTTCAGTATATTTTAATACCTCACAAGTATTGATGTTGGGTTTGGAATGTTCAGTATTTGTTGAATGAACAAAAACAAATAGAAGTAATAACATTAAAAATATTTGTAATGAAAGGTAAGATTATAATAACTCTTAAACAAGACTTCCATATAGAAAAACATCCTTTGCAAACTTTCTTTTTCCTTTCCTTACTTTTGTCTACACTTCTATTACTTGGCTCTTCCAACTTTAAATTTTTGTTCTCAATTTTTTCAGTGATTTTCCTCCATATTAATAAACTTAACAACCATATCATGTGCCACTATTTCAGAATTCTGTGGCTTACCAACTCATACTTTTATAAACTACTAATTACTGATTAGTCTACTGTTGAAAAATAGTGATTGTAGTAACCTTTATCAGAATTCAATTGATTAGAAAATTAAACTTCTTTCAAGAAATTTTGAGTATATCATGTGACATTTTTCAGAATATTACTATTGGCCCCGTAAATCACTGAAATCCATGCCCCCAAAAAACCATTAATTTTCATCATAGAAAATCAAGATCACAGATCTTAATTACTGCATTGCTCAAAACTAAGTCGCAAACATAATTTGCTGTGGTTTGCATCAGTTATTGACTCTTTGTTGAGAGTGCAAAGAATGACTCAGATTATTACAGGTAAATATTTAAACAGATCTTGTCTAGAATTTATGATATACATATATCATATAATAAATATTCAGGTATGTCTTGTTAATTTTTTCCATGGTTTATGTTTGCATTGTGATTTAATATTTTTTTCTTATTTTAATTGTATATTGATACCTAAGATGATGCTTTAATGAGTCTTCATTAATTTAAACATTTAATGTGTTCTAATAGACATGAGTGTATGCTAGGAATGTATGAAGATGTTGATCAACTGAGTGATCAACACTAGTTGTGAGTAAGTGAGTAATAGAATGCTAGATCATCCACCATTTAAATAAGAGAATAAATATTTAAGTTTAAAACAGGTAACCAAATAAACACATGGTAGAAACTTTCATATAACAAAATAAATATCAGTAAGACTCCTTAGAGTTTCTAAGGAGGTAAAGAACTGATGAGTAGATTGGACAAAGTTTGTTATCATAAAATGTGATAAAATAAGTAAATGGACTTCAGAATAGTGGTCATTACACATAAAGCATACTTCATTGACATTCTACTATGGTTCATAGCATTTCCAAAGGGGGCTCTCATTACCAGCACATAGTTCAATGTAATTTGTGAAACTAAAGTCAATGTGATGAACCTGTGAAATTCTACCTTCGAAAATCTGTCTTTGATTTCCACTGGAGAAAGAAATTTCTTCTTTAGCACATGCCAAGCGGTATAATGAAGGTATAAAAAAATCTATGAAGAAACATAAAAGTGTTGTTTACTTGACTACATTGCATGGCTATTAGCACAGGAAAAAAAAAAAAACAGATTCTGTTAGACTATAATGCCAAGCAATAGCCTTGGAGACACAACCTCCTCTCAGCATATATAGGATTTGTTTATTTCCATTGTTCTTTTGACACATGAAAACCACATATTAACATGACCAAAAGACAATTTCTAACTCATGTGCTTAGCATTTTCAGTTACAGGAAATCTGAACAATGTTACTAGTTATATAATCAAAGGTAACTTCTTTATCTTACCAAATCTTGGGTTTTGAATCCTTAATGTGATTAATAGGTGGTATGTATAGAGTTACTGAGATAATTAAGCGAGATAAATTGATAAATCATATGTTTCATATATTAATAAGTCACCTTATTTCAGTCATAACTCTGTTTCTAAGACCAACTACTTACAAACACAATTCTCTTTCTCAATACTAATTCTTTTCCTCCTCTTAATTTTTTTTTCATTTCAGGAAATCTTTCTCAGATATGCATAATGGATAAGTAGTTTAGTTTTTAATGTACTAAAATACACTGACTAGTTTCTATAGGCACATTTCATTATTTATTATGCTTTCATTTTGTCTCAAACTGTAAATGCTTCACCTTAGCAGCAAATTCAGTAAATTTTTGCTATTGACACTTTTGTCTGTTCCATGGAAAAAGGTCAGCCTTACACTCTTTTGTCTTTGTTCCTCAATTACCTAATAATTATATTTTACTCAGACTGAGAGAATGTTAATAATGGATTCTTACAATTTTAATGAGCATAAAATTTTTTAAATCAATATACTAAAATTTTATAATTTTGCTATATATTCAATATAAAATATTAACAAGGTATTTTTTCCATCTAAGAAAAAATCTTTCAATAGAGTATATATTTTCTATTTATAATATATTTCAATTCAAATCAGTTCAATTTTAAAGTGCCCCAAACCCATATATCACTAGTGACTCCCATACTGGATAGAAAGTAAGGCTCTAGAATCAAAGAGATGTTAACACAATTTTTGTAACAATAATGATCATCAAAAAAGTTTTAAAGTGTATAACAATATCAGCAATGCATAATGGTTAAATCTACCCTGTCAGAAACTCATATCAACTGTCAAGTTGCTGGGTTCAGTGACTCAGAATGAAGACCCTTCCCTTCTCTGGTGGTTTTAATTCTAGGTTTTAATTTCTAAAGGAAGAAACTGTTACCTTTATTCCCTCCTCTTCTCTTTTACTTTTCTAGAATCATCTTTTATTTTTCCTCCAAAATATGAAATATTAATAAATTAAGAAAGACATACATTTGGGAACTTGATTGTTAGGATTCTGATTTTAATGTTGAACATTTAAATAGTTCCTCTCAAAGGAACCATTTCTCATGAAGTAAATACTTATTCCTGCACAGCTTCTCTGGAAAATGTGTTCACATAGAAAGTGTTTGACATGTTGAGTGCACATATATAAATTTATTAGTCCTTACTCAAGATTTTTCACATATATGATCAAAATCCAGACATTCAACAACAATGAAATGAGTATGTGCTGTTACCTACTCTGATGTTTTTGATTATAATTTGATATTTCATTTGAACATGTTGGATTGTTTTCAGGGCTCTCATTGGAGCAAGCTTTCTTTTGGGCCATCAACCAGCTCCCTAATCATGACATGCAGACTTTTATTTATTATTAGTTATAAATACTCAGCTTTATCTTATGCTTGTCCTACTAGCTCTTATAACTTAAATTATCATGTTTCTCTTCATCTATGTTTTGTCTTGGGGCTTTTTACCTTTCTTTCTCTCCTTCTATATGTCTGCTGTCCCCATGGCTGACTGGCTGGCAAATGCCCAGTCTCTTTCCCCCGTATGTCCCTTTTTTCTCCCTCATTCTTTCCTTCTTCTCTCATCTCTTGAGCCCAGATTTCTCCTCCTACTTATTCTCTCTGTGCACCAGCTCTGCCTAGGTATTGACCATTCAGCTTTTTATTAGAACAATCAGGTACCTTAGGCAGGAAAGGTGAAAGAGCAACACATCTTTACATAATTAAACAAATGCAGCAAAACAAATGTAACACATCTTTACATTGTTAATGAAGACAGAATAAACAAAAGTAATGCACATTCACATAGTTAAAGTTGTATTCCACAACATAAACAAGTGCAACACATAGTTACACTTTAAATAGTTAAAATAATATTCCACATCATCTCATCACAATTCTTCCTAAGGAATATTGGTGTGCAACCATTTCTACTCTTATTTACCTATGTCCTGTACCAATGATTCAGCTCCTTCTATGCCTATCCTATATGGTCATAAATCAATAAGGACAATATTCTACTCATAACATGAGTGAAATCCCCATATTTAATCAATTTATTCAGGAAACATCATACATCACTGGCAGAAGTTTGACTTCTGTGGCTGTTCACGTTCTCTGTCACGGCTCTCTGTCTTTTCATTAAATTAAGTTTAACAAGCTGTGCTAGTGTGGCCAAGGATTATGAAAGATTTTAAAATGTAATTTCTTAAAGGTTTGAAAATGATGAAAGCTTAGACATATGTAAGTGTCTATAGAACAAAAGTTGGTGACCATCAATTCAGCAGGTCTACACATTTGTGAATTCCTATCAACGGCAATTCTGTAAATAAAAAATAAAAAACTAAAATGGCATATTTTTAAAAATAACACTCTGCTGTGAAACTTCATGTGATAATGATATGTGAATGTTGATTTCAAGTTGATGATACCTGATTAGGTTCTGTATTTTCTAAAGTTTCTACTTTATATATGGTTTGGTGAACACAACTTTAGTAAAAATAAATAGACTGCGCACTTGCAACAGAGTGTGACTGTCAAAGAAATGAGCTTCCTAGCTAGTTTTTGAAATGTGGTGTTTTTGGTCTATTCACAAGTAAAATGTTACTTCTAAAAATTTGACCAACAATTTTTCTCCTTTTACTTTTTACCCCCAATTTAATAATGTCTTCTTATTCGCAAAACTGAAATTATACAGGTTTATTCTTAATGGACTAAGTATTAAATATCAAAAATTGGGTAATCATGATTATTTGATAAAAACACATGAGTGGAAACAATGAGAGAAGAGGTTGTGGTTGACAGAGAGCAATGACTATTATATGAGAGATTTTGTAAGGAAGGAAGGTAAGGAGTAAATGTTGTAATTATATTATAATCTCAAAAAAAGTGAGAGCTGACAACTATAAATTCTGAGTAGACCTTTAACCTACTGTCAATGGTATCATGAAATTATATCCAATAAAGTTTCTTTGGCAGTGTTTTTATCAATTTTGCAACTCTTCAGCTATTTCAGAGCAACAACTTACAACACTAGGCAATTTTTGAAGTCTAAAGGAAAGGAATATTTCTTTGCATAATTATATTCCCAAGAGACTAATTTCCCAAGAGAGAATTACAGCCACAGAAGGTAACTATACTTGACCAGCTGTTCTATGCCATGGAGCAAGAAAAGATCCCAAAATAGCAAATGTGTGTTTGGGGCAATATTCTCATGCTGTATCCCTCATTTGGCTGTGGGTAGGGACATATGGAAGGTGGAATAAAATGGAATGGAATTTTACTTTAATGGATACAATGAATATGCTTATATAAGCTAAAGTGTTTTCAATGTCACAGTATGACTAATGCTGAAGGAAGGTTTGTTTGTGTCTGCAAATGACATTGCTCAAATTCTTCAAGGCCATTTTATTATGGAAAAACACTGTTCCTTAGAGGAGGAAATCATACTTTGTAGAAAAAGAGTGCACCAAAATTGTATTCTTGTGTTCTCAACAGATTTTAATTTCTACTATAAACTTAGGATATAACTTAAAATTTACCAGAATATTGGAAGCATTTTTCCAGTATACAATGAATATGAATTAGAAGCAGTCATAATTTTCCCATTTTCAGTTTGACTGACATTCCTTCCAGTAATTATGATATACACATTTACTTTCTTTAATAAGAACATCAGGCTTAATTTTATCATATAAGTAAGACAAATATAATTAATGCAAATCTGTGTTACTTGAGGAATAAGCAGACCATCAGCAGTGTCCCAAATTAAAAATCATATATGGCATTCAGAAGAGAATAGACATAATTTAAATATATATTTATATAAATATACATATATTTGTGTGTGTATAGCTATAGTTATAATTACAGTTACAGCTATAGAAGAAATTATTGCCACTTTTCTAAGCTGGGGAACTATTCAATAACATTCTAAATAACTGTCCACATATCCAGAAATTAGTGAAACTTTCACTCCTCATCAGGAAGCATTTTTTTTCCATTAGAGATTATTACAAAGAACCTTGACAGATCAAAGTGTAGAGAGCATGTGGCTATGAAGTACTATGAAATATTCAATCCTCTAGGATAAAATTCTATCTACCCAGTTCTGTTCTCATGCCTAGCTCCTTTCTTGCCTGATTTCTCTCTGCATTTGTCTGCTATGCCCTCTAAGCTTTACCTTAATTCTCTCATCTTAGTTCTGCCCCATCTTGGTCTTTCTCATCTTATTATTACCCATCTCATTCTTCCCCATCTGGCTCCTCCTGTTCTTCCATCTCATTCTTCTAGTTCTCCAGTAAAAATCCTCTCTAAGTCTCTGAGGTTTACAGTTATACACCCATGCAATAGCAGTGCTCTAGCCAAAGCAAGGTCACCTGGCTTGAATTCTTATAGGGTCATAAAGGAAGACAAGAGTTTTCCTCAGGCAGTGGCCATTAGGCTTTCTTTTACAACCCAAAAGGGGAGTGGTAAAGGAGGTCAACTAAGAGCTAAAATCAGTTAATATATCAGAAAAAGAAAATTTATGTACTCAAACTACATTCCTAGAGGTGGTTAGATAAATGTTAGGAGTATATAATGTTAGTATAAATACCACTAAGGCTGTATAAGAAAGGAGGGTCTGAGCCTAATTTACCTTAAGTCAGGAGATCATTTTGCCTTGGATGCTTGATAGGTATTTCAGATAAAATATACTGCTATGAGTTCTTGGAAGCATCCATAGCATATAAGAAAATCATTACAGGAATCTGTATATGCTAAAATATCACCAAGACTTCTTAAGCCATGCCTTGACCTTTAGAAAAGTCCTTGAACTTTGCGAGTCATAGCATTTGTGATAGTAGTTGGATTTCATTTTATTTTCCTGTGACTTGTAGCAAGGATGGATATCAGGAGGAGTTAAAGGGTGGATAAGGGATAGGTGTGATTAAAATTCACTGTACTTACAAAATTTTCAAAGAATAAAAAGAATTATAGTGTATATGTATAAATTGAAATAATTGAATTAATTATATCTAAGAGATAGATATATGTTAGATAAACTTTAAGAATCTTAAAACTAGTTATTTTCATAAACATTTTGTCTCAAGAATATAACAATAGCTCAGGGATCCTGCAAGCCACTCTAGTTCATGAAGCAGAAAGGCTAACTGCACATTTACCTCTCCATCCTCTCCCTCAAATCCAATCCCCTAGTCTCACCACCAGCTTCATACCAGACGACTAGCTCCAGTCTTCCCTCCACTCTGCCCCCATCTGCAGTGGATCACAGTAGATCTCCTCTAGGCTTTTCCCCACTCATCTTGTTATCCCAGGCCCCAACTCCAGCAGATATTCCCTGGGAACCTACCAGCAAAGCCTACCAGGAAAGCAAGTAGGCCAGTAGAAAAGGTAGACAAGCTTCATTCCTCCATGCTCCTGCCTCTCTTCCAAACTCAATTCCCCAAACTATTTCCCAGCTCTGTAGCAGACTTCCTGTTGTGGCCTTTCCTCATGATTTGTCCCCATATGCAGGGTACTAAGCAAATTCTAATGGAACACCTTGATTTTCTTCCCTCCTGTGGGAAGACTCACACCCTATCTGAGTCCATCCCTATTCCATAGGGTCAGCTCCCAATATCCAGAAACACTTTTTAACTAGAAGATCTTGTGGTCACATCTGGTAGGATTCCAGAAGAGTTTTCTACAAGGCAACACACAACCACCACACCATGCTGAAACCCAAGGAAAGCAATAAACCAAAGAACAAAACACCCACCCAACAAAGAAAAAAAATGGATATCACCACATAAAATTGCAATCATCCCAAGTCCAGATGCCAAGAAGCAGGCATAACATTAAAATCAATAACAGCCAGGATAATATGTCTCCACTATAGCTCAGCAACCCAATTTCAGTAGGCCTTGAGAATTTCAAAGTAGCTGAAGTACAATCAAGAACATTGAAATAGACTTTATGAGTATGATGTGGGTCTTTCAATTAATAAATAAATACATTCCTTAAAGAAAACACAAACAAACAGTGAATGGCAAAGAATAAAACATTTAAGGCCTGAAAGCATAAATAGGATCAGTAAAGAACACCCAATATCAGGGAAATCTAGCAATAAAAAAATTGGGAACTCTAACAGGAACCTCAGAAGCAAGTTCCACCTAAAGAATATAAAAGATGTAATAATCTTAGAAATTGAAGGCTTGGTAGGAGAAATGGACACATCTGTCAAAGAAAATGTTAAATCTAAAAATATCCTGGCTTAAAATATTCAGGAAATCTGAGACAATATAAAAGATGAGCTATAGGAATGATAGGAATAGAAGAGTAAACCCAGGTCAAGGTACATAAAATATTTTCAACAAAATTATTGAAGAAAAGCTTTCTAACCTAAAAAGGGAGATGTCTAACACAGCACAAGAAGCATACAGAACACCAAATAGACTGTACCAGAAAAAAAGTCCCCTCAGCAAAAAATAACCAAAACAGTAAATGTACAGAACATGTAGTGTAAAATTTATTTCACTGAAGCTCTCAAGAACTGAGCTGGAAATATATTTGTTATTAAATTATTAAGTGGCATCAAAAAAACTTAATTTTTGATGCAATAAAAAAACCCTTCTCACTGCCACAGAGGCTGCCAGAGCAGTCACAGAATGTGGGGGGTTTATTATAAAATCTTAGTATAACATGGTCAAAGGCAACAGCATACTATAATCCCCAACACCATCATTTTGATGTGGCAGTGTGGACATTTCAAGCCTCGTCATTCACAGGAAGTCAGATAGCAGCAGTATAGTAATCACCTAAGTGAAACTCAGTTCTAATGAATTTTAACAAGTAGTTGAAAACATATTGTTTAGACTAAACATGTTGGTAGAATAGCAATAGTCTATTAAATCTCCTTTGTTTTTTTCATTTCAGATACAACACTATTATCAGTCACATGCAAATGACAAAAATATAAACATGATACAACCACAAAAACAAATTGTCATACAAAAATACAGATATGGCATGTAGTGGTGGGTGCTTTATATGAGGCACCACTTTACTGTGTTCCAGGACTAAGTTCGCCACAGGTCAAATTTCATTGTTCAGTTGGAGTGAGCCCTAGTTAACTTGCATATGGGAAAGCACATCACCTGCCCTTCAGATTAAATTGGCTCTTCAGCTAGCAATAAAAAGTCTAGAAAATAAATAAGTAAAACATAATTATTTATATAAATTAGTGCTTTCTATGAAAACAGAGACTACACTAAATTATGGCATTTTAAAACTGAGACTTGGAAAGCAAGCTAAGGGCAGTGGCATGGAATATTACACCTATTATCTTAGTGAGTGCATTCAGTGTACCAAGGTCATCATGTTTGTGGAGATGACACCACTTGTTTTATGAATTATATGGTGCAAGAATTTGAAGTTAACCATTAAAAAAATGAAAGTATTCTATGAAAATAAAATACACCATGATATGAGTGCATGTTCAGAATGAGAACTTTAAAGACAATTTGGAAGAATTAGGAAGTACAACAAATGAGTCACAAGTTAAATAACACAGTGCCCCCTCTATGGAATAACTTCAATGCAAAATCCACAAATCACAGAGGATAGAAAAATACAAGAGATGGGTTAAAATTTAGAATGCTAAGAACAAGAAGACAAATAAATGAATATTAGACACCTTTATGGATTCTAACATGAATATAAATTAATCTCACCACTATTTAAGTTAGTGTGGTTTTTCCTCAAGAACTTAAAACAGAACTACCATATTACACAGCTATACAATTCCAGAGTGAATAATGAAAGGACTCAGTGTAAGCACACCACAGAGATACTGGCCCATATTTCTTTGTTGCAGGAATACCTCACCACAGTCAAGATAGGGAATCAGCTTAGGTATCCATCAACAGATGAATAATGAAAATACAGTATGTAGTTGTGGTACAGTTTCATTTATTCACATAGAAGTATGAAGTCATGTTGTTTTTAGGACAATATAAACAATGACATATCATCATATTAATTAATAAGCCAGCTTCCAAAGTTACTAGTAACATTTGTACTCTTACTTGTGGACTCCAGATTCTATGCATATACACAAAATATTTGTGTGTTTCTTAAAAGTTCAAAAATATGTGGAGCATGCAGGATTATCAGTATTTTCCTACATGGAGTTTAACAATAATAGCCTATAGAGATATACTTGTTAGCTTCAGGGTATTTGAGAAAAGTTACTATAAATCACATACCCGGTGGTAGTGAATGCCACTAACTACCATAATGACTGGCCAAGCTAGGGAGCACTGTTTTTTGACATTGGGTAACAGTGGCTGACCTTGAATTCACACAGAACCCGTGCCTCTGCTGCTTTGCTGGGATTAAAAGGCATGGGCTGCGAGGCCCAGCTAAAAAAGTTTTTGTTGGTTTTTTTTTTTTTCTTTTTCTTTTTTTTTTGGTTTTGGTTTTGGTTTTTCAAGACACGGTTTCTCTGTGTAGTTTTGCACCTTTCCTGGATCTCGCTTTTTAGACCAGGCTGGCCTCAAACTCACAGAGATCCGCCTGTGCCTCCCGAGTGCTGGGATTAAAGGCGTGTGCCACTACTGCCTTTTTTTTTTCTGTATAATTTGTTAATGTTCCACAGAAAATTTGTGTCATTTTAAAATAAGAACAGTATAACTTCATAACTTCCAATGTTTCTTTTTATTTTTCTTGCCTAATGGACTTATGTGGAATTAAATCTTGAATATTCTTGGCAAAACTACATAACCTTTTCTTTTCAAAGAGGCTTATCCAATTGAGGGATTTCCTTTGATTTTCCCATTTTGTTGAATGATTTTTCCATTTATTTTATAAATAATAACATGAAAGACAGTTGGGCTTTACTTAAATTATCTAATCTTTATTACTTTATGTGATTGAAAAACAGAGGTTTTTTTCTCCTTTCTTACTTTCATAGCAAATATAGAACATTTGGCACAAGATGTATCAAATTTTCCTCCAATGACTATAGAGAATCTCAGATCTAAACTAACTTTTTTACTTCTATGTTGCTGGGATGAAGCTCTCTGGCAAAAATTAGCTTAGGGGGGAAAGGATTGGTTTCTCTTACATGGCCAGATCACCATCTATCATTAAAGGAATTCAGATCCAGAACTCAAGGTAGGAACCTGATCCGGAACCCATGGAATGGTGCTTATTGGGTAGCTCTCTGGCTCACTCAGAGGCCCATGAGTGATCGCCTAGATTCTTATACAGACCAGGCACACATGTCATCACTAGTATTGACCCTGCTATAATAGACAATCAAGACAATACCCATGAACATACTCATAGGCCAATATAATTTAGGTTGTAATGAAGTTCCTCTCCCACATGACTCTAGATTTTGCCAAGTTTATTGTAAAATCTAAACAGCATAGTTCATCCCTTATCAACCTAACACACATCATATTACTGTTATACCATATTGTCTTCTCCTCAAGATAATATCATAGCATGAAATACAGTACAAATTCCAAAGTTACACAGTCTTTTAAAAAATTCAACAATTTAAAAGTTCAAAGTGTCTTAAATAGTTTAATGGCTGTTAACTGTGGATTTCTGTAAAAGTAAAAATAGGTTATGTACTTTCTTATTCCAAAAGGGAAGAGCCAGTATCTACAACTTAGCATTGCAAATCCAAATACTGTAATCCAAGATATGGAAATCATTATTGATAGGCTGGGCACTAAAGGGTAACACATTTCTCCAGCTCTACCATCTACAGCTGTGTGCTCAAGCTGGCTACATTCCACAACCACTACTGTTCTCAGCAGATGACTCACCAGCCTGGTATCTCCAATATCCTGAGCTGCCAGTGCAACTGGCACTGTGCTTTTCACAAATGGCTTTCCTGGCCTCTCTGCAGGGATTCTGACCCTGCCACACAGTGTCCAATTTAAGCTGCTACACAAATCCCTCAGTCTTGTGTCTTGCAAGCATTCAAAACCAGTACCAGGTGGGTTCTACTATTATACATTGCCAGAATTTAGTTACCAGATTGAGACATAGATGTTCCCCCATTCCCAAACCCTTCCCACACATCACATGTTCTGTGTGATGATCTTGAGAAAATACTATCCTAAGGATTTTACCTTGTTGATACTGATCTTTTATTAATCACACCTGGATTTTAGTCCCATCTTACCTGTATCTATTAGCCTCAGTTGTGCTGACCTCTTTGACAATCAAAGCTACTTCTTCAACCCTAGCATAATAGTGACCTCAGATATTTAGTCAAAGTTTCACAAGGTGCAGACCTTGGGACATTTCCTTTTTTAAAAATTTTTGAGACAGGGTTTCTCTGTGTAGTTTTGGAGCCTTTCCTGGAACTCACTCTGTAGCCCAGGCTGGGTTAAACTCATAGAGATCCACCTGCCTCTGCCTCCCAAGTGCTGAGATTAAAGGCATATGTCACCAATGCCTGGCTTTAGGGCATTTCTTACGTCCCTGTGCCCATAACAAACTCAAGTGCCAAGCCTCCATTGTCATTGTTACTTAGATAATTGTATTTTCTTCCAAGATCCAACAATAAGAACTAATAATCCCTCAGCACTCATAGGCATTTCCAACTCAAAGTTGTAACATCCTCCGACAAAATAGTCTATGACATAAAGAATCACATAGTCATCTTCATCATAGTAGCAAAACCACTACTCTGGTACCAATTTCTGTTCTAGTTATTTTTCTGTTATTTGATAAAAAAAAAACCAGTCTGATCAAAATAACATAGTGAAAATATTGCAGGTCTAGGTTTTTTTTTGTGTGTGCACACTTCCGGATCAGAATTCAGCATTAAGGCTCAGGGTGAGAACTCAAGGAAGAAACCATGGAGAATACTGCTTGCAGACTTACTCACAGGATAATGTTTATATAGCTTCTTATATCCCATGACCATCTGCTTAGGTATGAGCCATAGTGAGCTGGGCCTTCTTATATGAATAATCAAACAAGAAAAATTTCTACAGTCATGCCCTCCACATAATATGATCTAGGTGGTTTACTTCTATTGCAATTTTCTCTTCCTAGTTGATTCTACAGTAAATCAAGTTGACCATAAAAGCCAACCAACACATTTAATATCCACCAACTAAATGAAACTCTGAGACTACCTTTCTAGAGATAGCCTTATACCCCAAAGGCTCAAAGTCCAGTCTTTTAAAATTGTCCCTAATTCGAACTCCAAACACAATTTTTAGGTTGTGCTTCTGATTAAGGTTTCTAGAAGCCTATATTCACGTTCCTTTGATATCTCAGGTAAATGATTTTGAACATAGTTACATATTTATTATAAAGAACATTGTAATTCATACCTGTGTGTATTAAAGTGGAAAAGTTGTTCTGAGTAATGTAAGAGGAAGCAATATGAAGTTGCCACATTCTCTAGAGGCATCTCTTTAGGAATCTCTGTGTGTTCAGCTACACTGAAGCCCCCTGAATCCAATGATGACTTTTCACTGGTGATAACTTTTGGTGTTCAACTTCAACTTATGTCCTTATTCCTTCCCCAGGGAGAATATGGCTGAAAGCTACAATCCATTTTAAAGAAGAGTTCTGATCAAAATCATGGCTAAGTACACCACCTTGAAAATTATTGAAAAAAGGCATTTATGCAAAGTTATAATCATATAAACAATAACAGGAGTGATCCTTTCTTATCATATGGGCAAAATAATATTGAAAAATGTCATTGTTTAAAGAAAAAAACCTCCAACTCAGAATTCAGTGAAAATATTCAAGAATTAAATGGAAGTAAACACATTTTCAGATAGTGGAATAATAACAGTGACCTGAAAGGATTCAAAAGGAACAAATTCCCAGCTTACCAATTACCAAGAATAATGTCCTTCTCTTTCCAGAGTGGAAAGCCTCATATTTTATGGGGCATTGACTGCTGGAGGCCCTTGACTCAGATGTGAGGACAAACAAGGTATAAACAAAGTAGCTCATTGGTCCTATGTAAAAGCTGAAGAGCTAGACAGGAAAGTATGAGTTATTTCTAAGTAAATTAATGGCTTTCTAAAAATTCAAAAATATGTGGAGCATGCAGGATTATCAGTATTTTCCTACATGGAGTTTAACAATAATAGCCTATAGAGATATGGTGATATATCTTACTATTTAAGATTTTCCTAATCTAAAATCCATGAATTATCTTGGTGCACCACAGACTCTAGACAAGGACAGTAAAATAGACACTGAATTTATCATCTAGTAAATACATATAAACTGGCATAAGATGCTGAAAAACAAATTTTGACATTTTATTCATCACAGAACAAATATGTTCAAATACTTTGAAATGCTATAAAAATCCACACACTGTCACTGCATTCTTTACAGCAGAATATTGCTGATGCAAATTACATAACATAAAACATAAAATATAATCTCGCCTATTGTCCGAGAAAGAATCTATATTTTTAAGACTCAACATTATTACATATTGACTTATAGGTTCAAAGTAGTAACTGTATTGTAGCAGGAATCTTAAAAGTTCTTATTAATAAAATCAAACCTGAGGCCAGTTATTGGGGTCCATGCTGGAAGATCAGAGAGACAGAACAAGCCACAGCTATCTCACCTCGCTGGATCCTCAGCTGGTCTTGTCTCCTCAGACTGGAGGCCTCTGAGTCCTCATCTGGAACGGGTCTCAGCTGAATTACTGCTCAAAACCCTGAATGCTTAACCAGCCAAAATCTTCTAGTTTCTGGTTCTCATGCCTTATATATCTTTCTGCTTTCTACCACCACTCCCTGGGATTAAAGGCTGGCTTTCTGGGATTAAAGGTGTGTGTCACCATGCTTGGCTATTTCCAATGTGGCCTTGAACTCACAGAGATCCAGAGGGATTTCTATCTCTGGAATGCTAGGATTAAAGGTGTGAGTGCCACCATTTTCTAGCCTTTGTATCTAGTGGCTGTCTGTTCTCTGACCCCAGATAAATTTATTAGAGTACACAATATTTTGGGGAACACAATACCACCACACTGTATCACTGATACTTTTGAAGAAATTAATAAATCAATCTTAATTTTATGAAAATATGAACTGATTAAACAGCCAAAACATGCTTTTAAAATGAAGTACAGAGCTGATTGCTCATAACCTGCAATTTCGAGGCCCACTTTAAATCTATAGCCATCAACACAGTAGGGCAGTGTTGAGAGGACATCACAGATCCCCATGGACCAGATCAGAACCCAGAACACATCTGCATATATGTTTTTAGGAAATTTTCACCAAATTTCAAGGGAATTCAGATTATGAAGATAGGTTTTATGAAAAGGTATGTCTGCCCTTTCAAGTGCAAAGTGAACATTTATTAAAATTAACCTGAAATGAACTTCCTGCTTAAATTTAAAAGCTGAATTATAAATTGTTCATAAATAATCACTTTGTCACCTCAAATAGTTAAAATGTATTTCATAGATAAGACATAAATAGAAATCATGACTGAAAAAAAGTGATAAACTGAAATTCATTAAATAAGGTTCTTTTGTCAGTAGATACGATTAAGAACATGAATTTATCAAATGGAAAAATTGCCTTGATACATGTAATTATCAAAAAATATACCCAGGATTTTTATTAACATTTTATGAATCAATTATAACAAAGCAAAAAAATTATTACGAAGAACAAATATTTGAACAGGTAAATCTAAAGGAGGAAAGTGAACATATAAAAATTGATTAGATCATTTCTCACGAGAAGAATTCAAATCCAAATTGGAATTCATCTGGATGTCTAAAATAACATGGCTTATATTACTTTTCATAGTGGATTTATGCTTCAAGAATTGTGATGCATTGCTGGTTGGAATTTAAAAGAATAGAATTAAAATATATATAAGAAATGTCATGGCCACATTAGAAAGCTCTTTGGAAGCCTCCTAAAATATTAAGCATATGCTTGATTTATTTCCTAGTCTTTTATGAATAATTACAGGATAAATGGATGTATTTTGACAATAATTGAATATTTGTGTAACTTAATTGCTGTAAGTTAGGAGTGCTAAGAAACTTCTCTGTACTGGGTAGTTGATGAAAGTAATATAACCAAATCTATCTTTATAGTGTAGGATCTTGTGATCACTATGTTACATAAATGACTAAGTAATTATCACCAACGTTAAAACAGAAATTATGGGATACTTGAGAGGGTGCATTCTTGTCACACAATGTAACTGAAATGTAATCATTAGGAAACATCCTACAAATTAATATTCATAGACCAAATTTCCTTAAAAAGTATTAAGCTTCAGAAAGTCAAGGAAACGCTCATTTCCTTTTCAAGATAGCAGAGATTAAAGTAATATGTGATTCTGAAGTGATGTTATTCTGCAAAAGGGACATTCCTGGAGCAGTTAATGAGATGGAGCAGGGTATTAGGTGTAGATGATAATGTTGGACCCCAAAAGTAATGGTCTCAAGTGGGCGCCCAAAGAACCCAGACTCCAGTCCAGTTGATGCAACAGCACGAGGTTTTTATTGAAGCATTTGTACAGATGGGCAAACTCTGCTCCTAAGAGCAAGAGCCACATCTTACTGCAGCCACATGGGGGCTTTTAAAGGAAAAACCCACAAAAGCCATAAGATTACAATTCCCATACAATTTCATTTCACAAGATCATAGTCTGATCACAGAGTGTGTACAGTCACGTCCGCATGTACATTCTTCCTGAAACCTCAAGGCGGGTATCAGGGCAGGAGTGGAGTTTACACAAAGGTCACAGTGGTCCTTCCTGGAACACTTGCAACTATCCCAGTCACAGTTGAGCACATCTCTTAACAGAGATCTCTTTACATTGTTACATTGTTACAGGGGAGGTTGAGTAATGATTGAGTCAGGTGACCCTTGGAACTAGTTTTTTATTTTATTTTACTTTTTTAGTTCCTTATTCTCCTGGGGCTTGTGGGGTGTAAGCCTGAAGGGTTAGGGTTTTTCAATAGTAATGTACATCAATGAAAATGTCCTTACTAACCTACCCCACTGTTATTACATAAGAGAGTCCCCTTTTACTGGAAATTTGCCTTAATGTACTTAGAAGTGATGAGAATCAAGCTTCCTGTGGTGTTTAGTAATGGTTATAAAGTTCACAGGATCAGGAATCACTGTACTCTCAAAGACTGGAACTCCCCTATGATAAAGAATGTAAAAAAAAGCATTCATGTAGACTGGGCCAGGAAGCAAGCTAGTGTTAATATATGACAAAATAGATTTCGGGGAAAGATAAGTTTCTATGTACAACTCTAAAGGATCATACTGATTTTGATGGCTGCTTTCCATGCCTGTAAGAGATTACCTGGATCATGTTAATTGAGTTGGGAAGATTTGTCATAAAATTGGGTGCCAAGATTTCAATTAGTAACTGACAGTGAAGGAAATATTAGTTTTCTCCAGTGGAATCTCACTGGGTATAGAAACCATTGTTAAAGGCAGGCTCCATGCCTAGCAGTAGATAGCCAACACAAAATGAACTCAGTGGTATTTTGGAGGTTTTTTTTTTTCTCATAATGCTCTATCTCGAGATTTTCTTTAAATTTATGTCTTTTGTGTATATATTATGGGTTCATATTTTTTATGGGTTTTCTGAATGTGAGAATATGTTTATCTCTGTCTGTACATGTTTCTTCTTTGGCTCTCTTAGTTTGTCTTGTCCTATTCTGCTTTGTTTACATTGATTTTATCATTAGATGCCTGTTTGTTTTTAATAAGAGTGAGAAAGAAAGGGTATAGGTTAGGGTCAGAGGGGATGTAGGAGGATCTGGATCTGGGAGGAGTTGGAGGACAGAAACCCTAATCAGTATTTTGTATCAAATAAATTTATTTTCAAATTAAAATATAAATAAATAAAAATTATGTAAGCACATAAAAACTAACTGAACAAAACTTTTGGCTTGGAATTATTAATTTATCAAATTTTCTCATTTTGGTGGATAGCCTAATATATTGAGATAAATTATTTTTCATTGTATGATATGGATATTCTAAAATTTATATAATGAATCTATTTTTTCCTAACCTTCAATAACTTTCCATAGGAAAATATTTTCAAAGACTTAGATATAATTTCCCTCAATGAAGTAAACAGTGAAGTGGACAATAACTCTGTGCCAATAACATTCCAAAAATGAATGAACATCAAACATAGGTAGTGCCAAAAAGTGTATTTCCTTAATTATGCACTGAAATTTTTACAACATTAGGAAAAACTAAATGAATTCCATGAAAAAAAGTGAGTGAAAGAAAACAAAGAGTCAGTAATCCTTGCTTCTGGAACATAAATTGCAAGGGCAGTTTAAAAATCCCAACATGGCTCACTGGGAACCTGCCACTAGCAAATCTTCTTACTAGAAAAAGCCTTTCCATGGTTTAACATCAGAATTCCATTACAGCTGTGAGGGCTTTGCAGCGCCATAGGTTGAGACCTTCACAACAAAGGAAAAGTTCTAATGGAGCTCTTGATCCCACATGGATGCCAAAAGTCCATGGGGCTACAACAATGACATATATATAATTGTATCTTTTTCATTGTTGAAAAAGAATTTTAAAACAAATATTCTTTAAATGTCCAGAATTAATATATTATTTTCAGATGCCCTTAAATATTACCATCTTACTTGGCTAATAAGAGAATTTAATATACTCATACTTCATTTTTTAAACAAATTTATGGCTTATTCAATGCCATGAACTACACTCTCCAAAATCCTTTATCAGTTTTAATCAGGCTAATATTATCAAATCAATTTCAACTTTATAGAGGAAGATGAGTATTCTTATGACTACAGTCCCTGTACATCTGTTGAAAAACATTCGGAGCACAATGGGCCTCTAGAAAGAAAGATTTAGTTGATTCAGTGGGTCATGTTCTCCTAGTGTTCTCCATCCCCTCTGGCTCCTACTCTTTCCTCCCCTCTTCTTGGGGTTCCCAGATCTCCTAGAGGAGTTGGTTCAGTGGTTAAGAGTGTTTATTCCTTTTGCAGAGTATTGAAGCCCAGTTTCCTGTGGTAATATTGTGTTCCCCAATATACTGTGCACCCTAATAAACTTATCTGAGTCAGAGAACAGAACAGCCACTAGATATAGAGGCCAGAAAATGGTGGCACACACACCCTTAATCCTAGCATTCGAAGGCAGAGATATGTCTGGGATCTCTGTGAGTTCAAAGCCACACTGGAAACAGCCAGGCATGGCAACACATGCCTTTAATCCCAGGAAGTGATGGCAGGAAGGAGAAAGGTATATAAGGTGTAAAAAACAGGAACTAGAGGCTGGTTAAGCTTTTAGGCTTTTAGCAGCAGTTCAGTTGAGATACATTCTGGATGAGGATGCAGAGGCTTCCAGTTTGAGGAAATAGGATCAGCTGAGAAGTTAGTGAGTGAGGTTAGCTATGTCCTGTTCTGTCTATCTTTCAGTATTCACCCCAATACCTGGCTCCATGTTTGATTTTATTAATAAGTCCTTTTTAAGATTCATGCTACAGTTTCCAGAATCTATATACAAATCCAGCCGCCAGAATCACAATGACCTTTTTCTCCAGATCCAGGGGATCTGACACCCGTTGGCCTCTGAAAGTACCTTCGCACATGTGCACATAACCAATCATATATATATATATATATATATATATATATATATATATATGTACATATATATATATACATATACATTAATTAATTTATATTTGAGATTCAAAAACACGTTAAGATTAAATTGCATAGATCAAATTCCAATACTAATAGAAAAACTATTCTTAAAATTTAAATCAAAACTCATTCTTATTATTATGCTGGTGATGGGAATTGAACCCAGAGCATCACACATGTTAAAGAATGTATCAAATATATTTGTTATCCTCTAATGAATACTTTTTTACTCTAAGTGTACTAAGAAATGCAGTTGACAGCAGAATATAATTATGTGCTGAGAGCTTACAATAAACACAACTGCATATAGCTAGCAAGTACATCAAGACGTTACAGTCTATTGTATTCATGCAGAGATGAAATAGATATATGGTATACTGAAGATTATTGTGGCCAGCATCAAGACACTTGTGAATATCAACTGTAAATGAAAAATGTAGTTCTCCAAACAAGTAAATCTTCTAACAGTGATTTTTGGATGTTTGTTATGGTGTCCTATTGGAAAAGATAAACATCCTACCAAATGGAAGAATACACATTATAGTGAATGTCACCAGGCATGAATTGAATTTACACAATGAGTTCTAAATAACCAATTTGATTAGAGAGAGTTTCACAAGTTTTCAGCTTGCTTAAGATATAACTACATAGTCTTCTGTTAAAAATGCTCAGAAATATATCACTGAGGAAAAATGTCCTCAGTCCCATTATGTTCTTATGGATGAAATATTATATAATGTGTTTAGTAATTTAGAAATTTTTAAAACAGTTGAAAGTAAAAGTTAGTTAAATTTATATTATATAGAATGATGTACAAATCTGAATTGTTAATTTTAAATACATTAAAAATGATTAATTATATAAATAGTTCTCATTTTTTCATAGTAAAATTGTCTGTGCATTACAACAAATGACCAACAGGTTAAGATATCTCTAAAAAGAGCAATCATGACAATCAGATTTTGGTGGTAATAAACAGCTCAAAGGTGCACCCAAAGATGAAATTTTTTTGAAACTGGAAAACTAGCCAATTCCCTGGGACTAGTAAAGCTATGAATTGTGTAGGATAACCTCCTATGTCCTATTAACAAACCAGCATAATTTGTAACTTCATTCTAAACACACAACTTTATACCACAGATAAATGTATCTCTCGCCATTCATCAAAGAAGCTTTTCTTTGTAGCAGACAGAGGTCACTACAGAAAATCACAACTGGTCAAAACACCAAAAACAACTGAACACGGTTTATCATCCCAATGGATACATCTACAACAAAACTGGGCATCTAAGATTTGAGGCTCACTGTAGAAGACAGGCAGAAAGATTGTAAGAGTCAGAGCACCACACAGTCTGCTTTGTAACTGTATTTCTTAGACATGATAGGGACTTTATCTCCATGATTCTGAAACAATATGGCTGACTAAATAAAACTCAAACCATGTCAATACCAATAGGGATGCTAACATGAAAGGATAAAATCTCAAGGAGTCCTATCCCTACATAAAGAACACTGTTGCACGAATCCTAAATGTCTTATAAGAAAAAAATTCAGAGCCAGATACTAAGGTAAATTATGAAAGATCAGAGAGAGACAAAGGAACAAGCCACTAGAGAAACTTCTCACCTCTACCGAATCCTTGGGTGGAATGAAAGGCAAGATCCCATCTACATGAATCCTCTGACTGAAAGCCTCTGAGTCCTCAACCAAAAAGGGACTTAGTTCCTGCCTCCTCACACCTTATATGCCTTTCTCAACACAGACATTTAACTTCCTTCCTAGACTGGGATTAATAGTGTGTGTGTTTCCCAAATACTGTGGCAAAGTCATGAGATCTCAAGTGTTGGAATTAAAGTCGTGTGACTCCCAAGTACTGGGATTAAAGTTGTGTGTTACCAGTGCCTGGCTCTGTTTCTCTCCTCGACTGAAAGAATCTCATATAGTTCAGGGTGACTTTGAACTCACAGAGATCCAGATGGATCTCTGCCTCCTGAGTGCTAGGATTAAAGGTGTGTACCACCACTGCCTGGCTTCTGTGTTTAAGCGAGTGGCTGACTCTGTCCTCTGATCTTCTGGCAAGCTTTCTTTGACACACAATATATCACACAAAACACAAACAAGGACTTACAAGGGAGAATTCATCTTCCCAAAAGATGAGCCCCTGTTAGTCATTCAATACCAAGTGTTCAGCCCTGGAATCATAATCATACAAGCAACATTAAACAGAATCAGTAGGTCACATTTATATATTTTTGTTTGTTTTTTATTCTGTCCCCTGTTCAGTGCTGGCTAGGATTCCAGTGGTGTGCTCCAGTGCTGTGCTGCTGAGAACAGACATTCTACATGGTTTCCAACTTTGCAACAAAATGATTTGGTTGTATCATTTAACAATAAAAATGGAGTTGCTGCAAGCTTTATTTCCCCAGAAACTCTTTATGAAGCTGAGAAAGTTTTGCTGTTCTAGTTGCTCAGGCTCTCAGAAACAAATGGATGAGGAGTCTTGTTAAATAATATTTACATACATTGATATGAACAAAGGTTTTCCTATCAAGCTTATTACTTAATACATTAATTTCAAATGCTAAACCCACCTTGCATAACCATAATTATTCTTATTTGATTATAGTATATAAATATATTTATATGTGCGTTTTATCATTAACTAATATTTTGTTTAGTTTTACTTCAATAGATCATGATACACATTGGTTTGTGAATTTCTGTTCTTGTTAGTATATCTTTATATTATTTTTGCTTTCATAGTAACTATATATATATATACATATATATATATATCATAAAATTAGAAAAAGTCTCTCTAATCATTTAGAAGACTTTTAAGAAATATGTATTACTTCTTACTTATGCATTGTTGGGAATCATTAGTAAAAATCATCTAGGCATCCCACATTCTTTTATGAAAGTTTAGTTATTGATTAAATATAATCAGCATTTGCATGGAATTCAGGATATATGTTCTCATTATATTAATTTTATAGATAACATTTTCCAAAGGATTGTCCTGCTTAGCACAAATTTTCAAATAAAAGGACACAGAATTATTAATTTGATCAATTAATGACCACAAAATCCATCATAATGAGGATTACATAAGAGGGTACCAAAATGCATAAATGCCAGTAGTGGATGACTACAAGAGAACAATGTCTTCTTCACAAAGCAGGGTGGTTAAACAAATGAATTCACAGCAGTTGTGGCACCACAGAAGCCTAAACCAGACCAAAACTCTGCAAGGAAAGGGGAGTTTGACATGAAGCTCCACACCTAACTGAGGACTTAGGGACAATTCTTAGCTTCTGGGAGACAACGGGTCAATTTTCTTTAAAATTGTAGGCACTCATAATTTGATCCTGCTCTAGTACAAGGCCACATATCTAGTACTATTTGTGCATCACAAATTTGTTTTGGTGGGGAAAAAAAAAGAAAGTTGGGTGGGAAAGTAGAGGAGGCAACTATGGGAGGAGTTGGGAATAAAAGGTGCATATAATCAAATCACATTGTAGGAAGTTGTCCAACAACAACAACAACAAAAAAAACGAATTATAATGACTCAATTAGATGTCAATGTGTCTAACTAGAACCTTCACCACTCTAACTAGTGTACATGGTAATGGAAGAGACTCTGAATGCTATCAAAGGAGAAAGGTAAAACATCAACTCAACATACTTACAAACTCTTTGAATTAAAAGGATGATATACCTGCAAGATGCACTATTATAATGGTTCTCAACCTTCCTAATGTTGTGACACTTTAATACAGTCCTTCATATTGTGGTGACCCCCAACCATAAATTATTTAATTTCTACGTCATAATTGTAATTTTGCTACTATTACGATTCATAATGTATATGTGTTTTCAGGAGGTCATAGGCAATCCTTATGAAAGACTCATTTGTCACCTCCCCCAAGGGTTGGTGACTCTCAGGTTTAGAAACACTGTACTAATGGTAGAAAACTAGTGGGAGTAAATAGCCAACATCTGATTGGATTTAAGGTCCTCTCCATGAAATACTATTTGTCTCAGTCACCATTTCTATTTCTGTGAAGAGACACCATGACTATAGCAACTGTTATAAAGTAAAAATTTAGTCCATTAACATCATGGCAGGGAGCATAGCAGCATGCAGGCAGACATGTTTATAACTCCATCTTGAACAGAAGTATATTTGACCTCAAAGCCCACTCCCACAGTGACATACCTCCACCATCAAGGTCATACCTATTCCAACAAAGCCACACCTCCTAACAGTGACACTTCCTATGAGCATATGGGGATAATTGCATTCAAACTACCATATTCCACTCTCTGGCCCCCATAAGCTTATAACAATATCATAACACAAAATGCATTCAGTCTAACTTCAAAAGTCCCCATAGTCTATCACAGTCTCAACAATGTTTTAAAGTCAAAAGTTGAAAGTCTTTTCTGAGATTCATGCCATATCTTAACTGTAATCTCCTGTACAATCAAAATCAAAAAAGCAATCACATACTTCCAACATATAATGACATAGTGTCTACATTACCATTCCAAAATGTAGGGAAGGGAGCATAGTGAGGAAATACTGAACCAAAGAAAGGTTAAAAAAAAAAAAAACATCTGGGCAAACTGCAAACTGCATTGCCATGTCTGATGTCAAAACACTCTTCAGATCTCCAACTCTATTCAGCTCTGCTGACAGCAATACTTCTTTCTCTTGGGCTGGTTCCACTGCCTGTTAGCAACTATCCTAGGTAGGTATCCCACAACTCTAGTATCTCTGACATCTTGTGGTCTCCAAGACATTCCAGGTTTGAGCTTCACAGCTTCATGCAATGGTCTCTCTAGGCCTCCATTCAAGGATACCTCTGACACATATCTGGCCTCAACAGCTTTCCTTAATCTCAAGGCAAAATCCCTAACCCATTTCTTCTATCCTTACCTCCAGAACCACCTGACTGAAGCTGCCAAGTTCTGTTGCTTGCTGGGGGTAGAACATTGCCCCTTGTTCAATTACATCTTTCCCAACTTACTGTTTTAGATGGTTAGACCAGGCTGGCCTCAAAATCAGAGATCTACCTTCCAAGTGCTGGGATAAAGGTGTACATCACCACATCCAGCTTTAAGTTTTTTATAATTACTTTTCACAAGTTTTGAGATCTCTTCTGCCAATGGAACTGATCTAAAACTCTTCATGTTAGCCTCAGGCAGACTTTTTGGATAAGGGCAAAAGTAGCCACATTATTCACCAAAATATTACAAAAATGATCTCTAGGCAGCATACTAAAATTGTTCTCCTCTGAAACCCATAATTCATCAAATCACACTCAGTACCAGTCTGGCAGAATGCACAGGGCCTGCATAGGTCTGGGCCTGATGGGGTACTAGCACTGAGAGCAGAAATGGACAAATGGACACATGCCCACATCCCTAACCTGGAAACCAACATTAGTTGATGACTAACTCACAAAGGATAAATGAGTGTTGACCAAGGGGTTTCACTGTCTAAACCCTTGAGGGATGGCCCTATGCCCAGTAGTAGGTGTTCAACACATAACAAACTCAATGACATTTTGGAGGTTCTTTGTGTTTTAAAAATTAAAAAAATAAAAACTTAACTGATTAACTAGTCAATGAATTTTAGTTTTTTAACCTTATAGGTCCTTTCTATACATATTCCAATTTCCAGTTTTGTGTTTCTATGGGATTTCTAAGTGTAAGAATGTGTGTGGCTCTGTGTCTATATGTGTTTCTTTGTCTCTTTTTATTGTTTTTTTGTTTTGTTTTGTTCTATTCTACTTTGTTTTGCTTTTGTCTATTTTTATTTTTTCTATTTTATTTATTCATTCTTCTCCCATAAAGTACATCATGATTGTAGCCCCCCCTCCTCTTGTTAGAAAAAAAAACGACATCATGAAATTTGAAGGCCAATTCACAGAACTAGAAAAAATACCATCCTGAACAGGGCAACCCAGACCCAGAAATACAAACATCATAAGTACTCACTTATAAGTGGATATTAGCTGGTAATTAAAAGATAATCACACCAAAGTGCACAAATCTAATTATTATTGTCATTATTATTATTATAATTTATTATTATTATTATATGTCTGTTTGTATCCTAATGAGAGAGAGAAAGAGAGAGAGAGAGAGAGAGAGAGAGAGAGAGAGAGAGAGAGAGAGAGAGAGAGAGAGAGAACTGGATGGCCTGGTGCAGTCATTTACTATCTTTTGCATATTATCTCCCTTACCTAAGACAAAGTTTTTCTTTAATTCTAGTTATTACATTCTACTAAGTAGTAGTTAGAGACACATAGGTTTTCACACATTCCATATCCCCCTTTTAGACTGATATATGAATCCTTGACTGCCCTGAAGGTCCTACTATAACATCTGAAGAGTTTCTTCCTTGAGGCTTTGCTTTTCATTTTCCCAGGAGGCCTGTTTTTCATTTACTTCATAGCTATGTGGTGATACTTTTTTAGAAAAGAACATATAAGATTTGTAGTTACCAAAAGCAGCAGTATATGCAAAGAAAGTGTATATATCTCATATATTCCTTTAGTGTTTTCCCTTCAAAAAAACCATGGTATTTCATTTCAGTCCACCTGGGACTAATGCTGATCACAATTGTAAATCAATTGTTATTTTTCAAAAATCTAGAAAGGAGAGAAAGGCTAATGCTGTAAATGTTTATGAGAGATTTGATCCTTGATCCTTGTAAAAAACATATTAAAAACTTCACTAAAACATTGTTAAAAACTATAATGTATAAAGTATGAAGGCAAGAGTACAACAAATCAGAATACCATTTAACATGACAACTTAATCATCAAAGAACATTTGTATATTTTAAGGCTTCACATAGGTCTGGATTTCTGTGTATTACATACAGGTGGGTATGTCTGGGAGGAGCACATGTATACAACTGTTTGCATGTGCACAGTCATACTTAAACTTACATTTATGTATTTATAAGCAGCATATAAAGTATATGAATACACACATATCATAAATTCACACTTTAGAATTAATACACTATTTTATTTGTTCAAATAATTGCTCTAAATAGCATCATTAATTTTATTGTCATCCATTAGTTTGTACCATTTCTCTTTCTTCTACTTCTCTTCTCCTTCTAGTTACTCTTTTCCCCAGTCTATCCTTCTCTTTCTCTCTCTGTTTCTCTCTAATTTTGATCAGGAAGGCGAAAACAATATAATCCTATCACTTGAATATATATTTTCTTTTAAAATGGAAAAAAAATATCATTACATTTTACCAACCATTTCCATGGTATTTATTTTACAAAGGCATATTTTTCTCCTTTCCCCACTTTTACATTGATAACTTGATATTTTCTTACTACATTTTGACTGTGTTATGTACTGAAATGCATCTCTTTCAAATTTATGTATTAAGTTATAATCTCAACTAATCTGCCTGTAATAATATTTGGAAATCTATAATCTTTACATAGAAAATTAAATTGATCATTAGAATTAGTTTTCATTCAATATGAAAATCTCTTATAACGGAAAAGATTAACTCACAGACAGTAAAAGAAAGGTCTGCATAGGAAAATGAAACTCTCTATAATTGAGGAGAGAGAGGTGATTGGGAGTGAGAGGAGGAACTGGGAGCAAAGGGGAAGGAATCAGAAGAGGCAGAGGGAGAGTAAAGAGAGGAGTAGGGGAGGGGAGAGGGAAGATAGAGGAGGAAGGATGGGAATCAGGAAGGAGGAGGGGGGAGGAAAAGGGAGGAAGAGGGGGGGGGAGAAGAGAAGAAGGAGAGAGGAAAGGGGAGTGAAGAGAGGGAGAGAGCGGCACACATTATAAGAAAAAGAGCCTCCTCCAAGCAATTTGATCTGCACTTCTGGCCTCCAGACCTTGGAGAAAACAAACCTATTTTGTTTAAATCACTCAGTTTGGTGTCATTGTTCTTGTAGAAGAAGGGGTATTATTGTGTGATTTCGCACCCTCCCCCAAGCCAGGGAGATGATAGAAAAGATGAACTCACTCCAGATGGAGAAGTGATGACAGTCTGAAGGAATGACTCACCTAAGTCCCACTTGGTGAAGAAAGTATTTTATTGTGGTTACTTACATTATAGGTAAGAAATTCCTTACAGAGACATGGCTGACACAAATTTGGCTATATGACCAAAAAGTTTACCTCAGTATGAGTGATAAACTTAGACCTCCTCTTCAACTTACAAGCAGCTCAGCTGACTGAATAATCTCTCCCCTGCAGTCATTACTGTTTGTGTGTTCTCATGGAGTGCTTTTGTCAATCTTGAAACTATCAGGAACTTCCTGAGACTTGTGAGTTATCTACTTACTAAACTTTGTAAATTTCTTTACTCCATGAGTTTTAAGGAGCATCCCTATAAGATGAAAACTTCAATTTGGACAAAATTGCTACACAGCAATATGCTTTCTAATTTGCTGCATTTTTTTTTGTTCTTACATTTGATTGAAGTGTCACCACGATGCTAGAAAAGCAGAAAAAAAGTTACCAATATCAATATGATAACCAAGGGATTACTTCATAATTTTACCTTACAGTTAACTTTATAAAAATGTCCAAAATTAGTAGGCCTATATAACCATGTTACTTCCAAGAACGAGAACACTATTAACACAAAATTTTGTTCATTCTTCTTTTAATCATTCATTGCCTCGACATACATAGAATATTCTTTTTCTATTAACATCCATGTTAATTAGTTCTACAATGGCAGACACTGATAAAGAGGATTTCAAAGACTGAATCACAGTTCAAGCAGCCATGTAGGCGTGTGTGTGGGGAAATCCATC
Source organism: Peromyscus maniculatus bairdii (assembly GCF_049852395.1). Taxonomy (NCBI): domain Eukaryota; kingdom Metazoa; phylum Chordata; class Mammalia; order Rodentia; family Cricetidae; genus Peromyscus; species Peromyscus maniculatus. The sequence goes on from NC_134854.1 coordinate 1,486,840, forward strand.
TACTCTAACTCCACAACAACCATTGGTATGACTAGTTCTTACTTTAGTCAATGATAGTTTCTTCATTTTAGCTACATGGTTTATAGTAGTAGCTAATATATTGAAATTTTATTTCTCTGTCAAATTTATGATGTAGTACATATTTCAAATGCTTTTGATCCATTAATTATACTTCCTGCTATACCATTACTGTTCAACCAGTTTAAGCACGTTTTAATCTTTCTGTGGACAACTTATACTGAACTTATTATAAATAAAGTGTCTTCTGTTTATTACCTACAACATTATTTGTATTTGACTTACCTTTCAAAATTTACCACAATTCTTTTATTAATTATTTTTTAGAATATGATACATATATAAAACATGTTTTGAAATTACATTTTATTACCTTTCAATGAAAAATATCTATATAGTCTAGCCCATGTGTTTCTTTATGATTAGCCCTCTTTATGATCCCATGAAGAGAGTCTATTTTTATTGTAAACTCAAGAAATTATTCTCCTATATTATTTTGTAGAATTTTAATACACTTTAGTTAAAACTAGATCTATTTATTTATTTATTTATTTATTTATTTTTGTTCTTTGTTGTCTGAATCTTAATCTTTTAATAAACAACCCAGAGCCAGATATTGGGGTGAAAGCTGAAGATCAGAGAAACAGAGCAAGTCACAGCCACCATCTATTACCTCACCAGCTCCACAAATCCTCTGACTGAAATACTCTGAGTCCTCACCTGAAAGGTTCTCAGCAGAATTAATTTAGTTCCTGTTTCCTCATGTCTTATATACCTTTTACCACCCTGCCATCACTTCCTGGGATTAAAGCCATATGTGCTTCCCAGTACTGGAATTAAAGATGTGTGTCTTCACTGCCTGGCTCTGTTCCCAGAGTGGCCTTGAACTCACAGAGATCCAGATTGATCTCTGCCTCCCAAGTGATAAGATTAAGGATGTGTCCTACCACTGTCTGGCCTCTATGTCTAATCTAGTGGCTGGCTCTGACCTCTGATCCTCAGGCAAGCTTTATTAGGGTACACAATACATCATCACAATTCTCTTCACTTTGTAACCTCTAGTAATCTTTATTGTAGTTCCTTCTTTTATAAATTTTCCATGGATGAGTGAGAACATACAGTATTGTTATTCTATACCAGTCTTAATTTGTTCTGTAAATTCTGCTCTAATTTGTCTCAAACTACTTTATGTGGCTCATTCTTTGTGTAAGTACTAGAATGTGAGTTGTACTTGTTAAAGTTTTTTGACTGTTTAAGCTTCCTGAATTTATTTTTTTTTCTAGTTTGTGTTTGCTTGGTTCTGTAAGATACAAAGTTGATGTTTCTCTACTTACATTCTATTTTAGTGTTCTCTTTAGTTCTGCCCTATCTAGTGCTAAGTCCATCTACTGAGCTCTTCATTTCCACCATGTTCCCAGTCATCTCTAGATTTGAACTTCCTCTTGCCAGACCAGTCATTACTGTAGCTCGTAGGATTCACAGCTGGTTCTAACTGATGGTAACATTTTGTCCAGTACTGTGAAAGCTAGGTGGTGTGGATGAAGCTAGGTGGTGTGGATGAAGCTGCAGGCACAAGCTTCATTTCTCCATGTGGTATGATTCAGGTATGTGGTGTCTTTAGCAACAGGGTCTTACTGCCAAGTTCTGGACAGTACCCAAGAGCACTGGCAGTCTATACTGTTTGGAACCTCACAGGACAACAACTCTAAAAGACATAGAACATTTCTGGGACTAGCTTTATTTGTTAACCTCTGATGTCTACTAAAGGCTCCATTATAGGATAACTCCACTTTGACTCTTTGCATGTGTGTATAAAAATAAATTTTAGGATTATTTTAAAGTGATAGATTTCCATATTAATATTCTGAAAAAATATTCAGTATTATTTATTCTTCCCATTTTTCCTGTTCCACCATGACCTCCATTCCCTCAGTCCAATTTAACACTTCCTTTTCTATAATTCCCTTTGAATCCTTTGAGGGGTGTGTGTGTGTGTGTGTGTGCCCATATGGAACCAGCTTTGTCAATTTTTGTTTCTCTCAACCTTGTCTTTTTTCTTTTATTTGGCCTAGGCTCATTAATTTTGCTATGACATACGTTATAAAGCTGTAACTAAACATCTGGATATTTTGTTTCTCTTTGGCTTGTTCCATATTTCTTTATCATTTACTTAATTATTTCATTAAACTACAGTCTACTAATGATCACTGAATTTATTCTTTCTTATGATTCAGTATTGAAGGTGTGAGTAAAAGTTCTTTTCAAGAGGATATTCTATCATAGTCACTAATGATTTAAAAAGTCCAATTTCTAAGTAACTAAGAGAACAGGAGTTGCCATATTAGATATTCTTTTATTTAAACAAACTGTTTTAATCTCGAAGACATTTCTCTTAATTACTTTCATTCATTGTATCAACTAATCTTCTTTTCAATATTAAAAAATACATTTTTTTTATAACATAGTCATTCTACACTTAATTGCACAAGATGAAAGTTATATTTAATAACCCCCTTTTTTTTCAAAATCTGGAGAATTCCCTGCTGCTCATTGTACTAATGTCTATAATAACTCAGTATTTATATGAACTGAAATGCTCAAATAGTTTTACTTTGTGAAAATGAATATTTGAGTTTAATGTTTAAGTGTACATTTTTATTGAAATCTTCATCATATTCAAATATTATTCCTTACACTTGTACAAGTTACTTTCATTTGCTAGGGGTGGCAAAGCAAAATATCACATTCTCAGTTGCGTAAGTAAACAGAGATATCTCACAGGATGAGTGACTAGCAATTCAAAACTAAGGTAGTTATACAAGTTTTGTTCTTTCCTAAATCTATGGATAAAAATTATTTCCTTTCTTGGCCTCTCGATTTTCTTATACTCCTTGACATTTGTTTGTAAACACATTCTCCTAGTATCTCCCTTCACTCTCACAGGTCCACTTTATCTCTATGCATGCATATTTTTAAGAATATTTTAGTAGTTTGATATTAAAAATCTTGCCCAAGTCTACATGACCACATTGCAAATAATTACATATTCAACCATTTTTTTAAAGAACATTTTTTTAGTATTGTGAAAATCCTAGGAGGTTTGACATTAACATAGATTCCAAGGGGAAACAATTTAAGCCATAATTCAAGGAAAATATTTTTAAACAGGCAGTTTTAAATAAAGTAGGACAAAATACTCAACAATTTAACTTTGGAAGTGCTCTGTGTTGTGGCAGTCTTAGCCAAAATAAATTTAAATATATTTGACATATGAGTTATACATATTCCCAACAATTATTAGAGAAAATTAAACAAATTGGTGCCATCATGGGACTGAAAGAAAACAATAGTAGAAACTTTAAAGCAGACAGAGCAAAGAGAACCATTCCAGGGGTCTTGAACATTTGGTCTTCTGTTATTGTTTATTAAGATTACTATTGAGCAGCTGTCCACGAAGTCAATTAATAAAGGAATAACACTTAAAATACATAAAAATGTGGTTCCTGGTAACTCAGTAAAACGTTACTTGTCTCTTTCTACTCTATTACAGATTATAATTTCCATGTGAGCCTTGTTCCAACATTATCTTATATAGTAATTTTCAAGGATTTGTAGATAAGTACATCATAATGTATGTGTGAAATTTCCAGGCACAGGACATGAGATCCCAATTGAAAATGTCTGAGTTATAAAATATTTAACTGTCAGGACACTGAAATGGCTCATTGGGTAAAGGTGTTGGAATCGAGGCTAATAACGTGAGTTTAATCCACAGGACCTCGTTATGAACCTCAACAGTCTTGTTTCTTCCCTACTCATTACATTATAAACCATATCACAGACACCTGTAACACTGAGCACATAAATGGGGGCAGAGTTAAGAGAGCAGGCTCTCTCCAGTTGCTCATCTGAAGTCCCCAGAGCTACCCTCTCACCCTGGAGTCATTTCACCCTGTTTTATGGCTTTTTCTGGAACATATCACCTGATATGTTTGATCCCCAAGATCTACATGGGGGAAGAAGAGAACAAAACCTTGTAATTGTTCTCTAATCTCTGCACAAAAGTCTTATTATGCATATGTTCACACACACACACATTAAGTAAAAATAAAAATAAATAAAACAAGTAAATAAATAAATATTTAAATGTCACTTTAATTTCCCTACCTGGTGCTCACCATGAGCCTGATTCAAGTGTACTTTATCTCACATTTCAAATAGTATGTTTTGGGGATTTTAGAAGATACTATTTTAAAGTATATTTTTAATTTAAGCACTATTTATTATTATATGTCTATGGGAGGTAGTTAATTCAACTTTTGTTATAGCTTTGACCCTTTGAGATTCTTTGAGGTATCTAAAACATTATGAATTGAATATTCTATTAAGAATAGGTTATCAAATGGATGGGATTCTAGGCATATGTAGCATTGATCTTTATTCTATTTTATGACTGACTCCAGAATGAGACTGTGAAATAGATATTTGCATGCCAGGATTTTATCTAAGACAACAGATACAGAATGCATTTTTCCAATCAGAATGCAACTTAAGAACAGTTTTATATGCTACATTAAGAATAGTAATCTATATCCAGGAAGTTCATATTCTATTTGATGTTCTCTCTTCCCCTTATTCACTTCAAACTAGTCAGAGAACTCTACAATGAAGAACTTGAGCAGTCTAGTTTCTTTCCATGTTAATGTTTTGTATTGGTTATATGCCTTGTTTGCCTTTTTTCTCACCCTGCTCATTACATCATAGAAAGTATTACAGACTCCTCTAAAGCTGAGTATATAAACAGGAGAGGGTTCAGAGAATCAAGCTGTATGTCCAGTTTGGCTACATTTGGCTCTTCCAACTGTGGTTATATATTGTGTATCAAATAAAGCTTGTCTGAGGATCAGAGGACAGAGCCAGCGACTAGATTAAACATAGAAGCCAGGCAGTGGTGGCACACACCTTTAATCCTGGCACTCCGGGGACAGAGATCTGTCTGGAGCTCTGAGTTCAAAGCCACCCTGGACTACATGAGATTAATTTAGTCTATGAGAGAAACAGCCAGGCAGTGGTGACACACACACCTTTAATCCCAATACTTGGGAGTCACACACCTTTAATTCCAGCACCAGGAAGAAAGTGATAGAACTGGGCAAAGAAAGGTATATATGGCGTAAGGAGATAGGAAGGCTAGAATCTTTTCAGCTGAGGACTTTTCGACTGAGTACTCAGAGGCATTCATTCAGAGGATTTGTTGAGTTGGCGAGGTGAGAAGAGGCTGTGGCTTGTTCCTCTGATCTTTCAGTATTTACCCCAATATCTGACTCCAGGTTTTTATTAAGACCAATTAGGATTCCTGTCACATCCAACTTCCTTCTATCCCCAGAGCTGCCTTCTATCATTATCTCTACCCTGTTTGGTGGCTTTTTCTGAAACTTCTTACCCTATTTTCCTAGAAGGGTGATGAAGACACATTCATTAGTATGAAAATTGTTTTCAAAATAACCCTCATTTATGCTGCCCAATCAACATCCTATTATTTATTTGTTTATAGTTTATTTATTTATTTTACATCCTGACTGAGACCTTCTCCCTCCCCTCCTCTCACTCCCTCTCCCCTTCGTCCCCGTCCCCCCGCCCCACAATCCAACCCTAGGCATCTGCAAAGCATGGCTTACCAAGCTGCCATAAGACCAAGCACCTTCCCCTGTATTCATTCTAAGCAAAACAATCCAGCATGAGGAATAGGTTCCCAAGAGCCAGTGAAAGCAGCAGGGACATCCCCTGCTTCCATTATCAGGATTCCCAGAAACAGAACAAGCTACACACTGTCTCATGTATGCAGAGGGCCTTGATTGGTCCCATACAGGTTCCCTGGTTGTTGGTTCAGACTCTGTGAGTTCCCATGATCCAGGCAAGCTTCCATGGTTTTCCTGCAATGTCCTTGACCCACTGGGCTTCTACAAGACTCCCCTAGGTCAGCGCAATGTTGGGCCATGGGTCTGACTCTCCAATGACAACTGGGGTAGTCACCAATCTGACTGAGGGCCAGCTCAGGCTGTATATCCAGTGCTGCCAAAAGTATTACCTGGGGCCGTCTTTGTAGACTCAAGGGAGTTTCCTTGCATCAGGCTTCTACCCAACCCTGTAATGCCTGAGAGAAATAAGGGTGTGTGTGTGTGTGTGTGTGTGTGTGTGTGTGTGTGTGTGTGTCAACATCTTATTTTCATAAAATATGGTTAATATTGATGATTGAGAAAGAGTTACTGAACTTTCTTTGAGAATTTTAAACAATAGATTCTTCTCTCATACAATACATCCCAACCAGTTTCTCCCCCCTCTGCTCCTCCTACATGTTTACATGCAAACAATTAAGCATAAACTTTTGAGCTTCAAAAACTGTCTATTTTATAGTTTTTACTTCTCTATAGTTATTTATAATTGTTTTTGTTCATCTTGAGGAAGATCTCAAATAAAAGCGAAATTTCACATCTAACATTAATGTATGGAAGAAGCAGCTCAGATTACTTTTTCCTGAGACTGTATTGATATTGGGCAGTTAGCATGCAAAAGACCACATGAGCGGGACTACAGGTGCTCAGTGAGCGCTGAGAGTGGAAACCAGTTGCCTGCAGGGATGACCTCCAATCTACAGTGTCTAGTCTTGAACAATCAGCCCTGGATACACACAGATACAAGCAAAGCTAAACACATACATGCAGTAAACACACACACACACACACACACACACACACACACACACACACACACACAATTATTTACAGAATTTTGATGTGGGAGGGGAGGGAGGCATTGGAGGTGGGAGTAGTGGTAGGTGGCGTTGTTTGCTTTTACTCTTTTGGGGGCCCGTCACACAGCTCCGAAATAAGTCACACATGGAGGCTTATTATTAATTATGAATGCCTGAACTTATCTTAGCTTGTTTCTTGCCAGCTTTCCTTAACTTAACTTACCCCATCTACATTTTGCTTCTGGGCTTTTTCTGTTTTCTTACTCCTGTAAATCTTACTCTTACTCAGTGTCTTGCTCTGTAGCTGTGTGGCTAGCTCCTGATGTCCTAGACTACATAAATATAGTTACAGTTTTCCTTAGTTATGATAGAAAGTAAATTAGGTGTAAAACTTTGCATTCACTAAGATAGGATAGATAATGCATTATTTTCTCTAAATACGCTAACTACAGATGGACAGAATATTGTAAATTAATTCTTGCTAGATAACTGCTTTTTTGTATGTAGCTTTATTATGTTAAAGTTAAAACTTTTCATTTTGATTTAGACAAAAGGAGGAAAAGTTGTAGAATATTATTTTAAGCTGTGTTACTTTTATTTATATTGCATTTGTTTAACTCGGTGAAGCTGTGTTACTATGCCTGTCTAAAACACCTGATGGTCTAATAAAAAACTGAATGGCCGGGCCGGGCGTTGGTGGCGCACGCCTTTAATCCCAGCACTCGGGAGGCGGAGGCAGGCGGATCTCTGTGAGTTCGAGGCCAGCCTGGGCTACCAAGTGAGCTCCAGGAAAGGCGCAAAGCTACACAGAGAAACCCTGTCTCGAAAAACCAAAAAAAAAAAAAAAAAAAAAAAAAAAAAACTGAATGGCCAATGGCAAGGCAGGAAAAAGGATAGCAGGTCTAGCAGGCAGAGAGAATATGTAGAAGGAAAATCTGGGAGAGGAAAGGTCTAGGAACCAGGGAAGGAGATGGACTCCAGGGTACAGCCACCTAGCTACACAACAAGCCACAGAGTAAAAGTAAGATTTACAGAAGTTAGAGAATGGGAAAAGCCAAGAGGCAAAAGGTAGATGGGATAATTTAAGTTAAGAAAAGCTGGCTAGAAACTAAGACAGGATAAGGCTGGGCATTCATAATTAAGAATAAGCTTCCATGTGTAAATTTTTTGGGAGCTGGGTGGCGGGCCCCCAAAAAGAGCCATAAAGCAATCAACAGCAGGTAGAAGTGATGTAGATGCAGTGTTCAGATATAAAATTCTCAAAAGAAATTAAGTTATTTACAAAAATGTACAACAGCAACATAAATAAATAAATAGAGTTGGGCCCAGTTGCCAACAAAATCTTTCACTGCTAAATTCTATTTCATTTGTCTCTGGCCTAATGGAAATGGATTTTGTCTCTCTCTTTTACTACATGGTGGTAAACTATCCTATACTGTTATCATCAGCAAGGGACTTAGCTGGATGTTTCAAGGTTATTGGCCTCTTTCTCAAAGCATTGCCCTAAAGGTAGAGACAGATTGCAAAGTATCAAGGAAACCTTACCCCTAGCAAAGACACAGTTCAAATCAACAGGCAAGCTGTGACAGTGGGCCACATGAGTGTGAGTACTCAAGTGACCAATTATTGTTTGACACTTACTTTTTATGGGATTCAAGAGAAGGTGATGGATTGTTAAGGTTCTCTGTTTTGATTGACAGACTTGGATTACACTCACATTCCCTCCCATGATGAATTAGATGTTAATAATATACATACGCGGTTATTCGCAAGAATCAGATGGTAACTAAGGAAGTCTCCCTTGAAGTTCACTCTGTGGACATATTTTGCCTCACTGTACATTCACTCAAACCCAGTTCAGGCTATATCAATCAGTGTTTTGGGATATGTTTGAATAAAAATTGAGATATGGCTGGGCGATGGTGGTGCATGCCTTTAATCTCACTCAGAAGGCAGAACCAGGTGGATCTCTGTGAGTTCGAGGCCAGCCTGGTCTACAGAGTAAGATCCAGGACAGATACCAAAACTACACAGAGAGAAACCGTGTCTCTCTCAAAAACAACAAGACAAACAAAAAACAAAAAATTTAGACATTATTAAAGAGTTGATAAGGGCAACAACTTATTTTAACTGTTTAGAGCAGATATACCTGCAGTCAGATGTAGGGAATGAGTGGGCAGATTATTCAGAGCTCTGTGTGTGTGTGTGTGTGTATGTGTGTGTGTGTGTGTGTGTGTGTGTGTGTGTGTGTAGCATTAGCAGATAAAGATCTTAGGTTTCCGTGTATATTATAAGACAACGGGTGTGTATATAGCCCAGGCCAAGCATAGACCTATTATGTTAATCTACTACCTATACTAATCTGCCTTAAAAGTAAAACTAATTGTAGGTATTAGGGATCAAAAACATGTCAAATATTCATTATGGTACACAGTCAAGAAAGGATGAAAAAAATGTAGCACAGGATGACAATTCCATCTACAGTCATGTACTACATCATTATATTTCAACCAGTACTGGGACATGTATATCATGTCTGCTCTAACCAGCTTTTGTGTGTAATATGCTATGATATACACGTGAGTGTATAATTTTTCAAAATGAGGAAAATGCCATGATGCATTTCTCAGAAGGTGTTGGTAAGTCATGTACCGTTTTATAACAGCACAGATTCAATCAGAAGGGGAATGATGCAGGAAGAATGGAAGCAAAAGACTGCAGACAAAACCTTAGAATTAAGCTCAATATTGTAGTCAAAGATGGTAAATAAACAAAGCAAAAGGAGCTCCAAAATGAAAGATGGAGAGTGGTTTATTATTCTCAATGTCCATTTGAATTTGGTCAAAGTCCTACAGCTACCTAGTGCATATCTGAATAATGGATTTGTTGCTCACTATTGTTTCTTTAGTTTCACGTTTCCAGGCTGAAGAATGAGGAAGAGTTCTTTTATTCTACAGCAAAGGTGTTTAGAGGGAAAAGGACTCAGTTACATGATGAAATGTTATGTTTTAACTGAGAGTGGGGTATGGTAAGTAGTTTGTCTGTGAGTCCTCCCATGAAGAGCAGCATGGGATCTAGTTTTATTTCTAATCAGGAAAATATGAAAGCTGCTTGGTTAGGACATTAAGGGGCCATTTTGTTAGCAATTTTTATATTAGTAAAATTAAATAAAAGTCTTAATTAGCTCTTCAGTTAGATACAATATTTGCTATATCTGCTATAATCGATGGAAAATGCAGGTTACTGGCTCATAGAACAAATTTTAATGGTATTCATTATAATAAAGGAAAATTCATTACTAAAATGTGTTATTTGGTTTTATGTCAAAGTTCAGCATGTTGTGTCATAATACGATTCAGAATTAAGTCCAAACATGTGAATAAGAACCAGTAAGAGAAAGTTTTTCCAAGAATGCTGTAAAATTTTGACTTATGTGTAAAAGCATATGTGGTCATATGAAGGCAAAATTAAGTAGACTGAAGAGTGATGTAGAATATAAGTGCCTATGGCACAGTTGTAACACAAATTAAAACAGTGTCTTTAGAAGAGTAAAAGGAGATGTAGACAGTGTGGGCACAGTGTCTTTATATCAGTAGTAGGTTTACTGATTATCAAATTATCAAAGGGGCTATACGAAGTACCCAGAATATATAAGGAGGATGGGGGAAGAAGTTTTAATTTGCCTGAGAATATCTGGGTCACTGAATATGTTATCAGGGAGGGCTATCATCAAATCATTAAAGGTACAAGTTGAATACTGTGTCCTACAAATTTGGTACATACAGATGTATCTAGATTTTATACAAAAAGCCAAACATGTGAAAGTTAACTTTGGGATCTAATAAAGTTTTATGTGAAACTCAACAAATTGCTTGTTTTTCATACACAGAGATCCTATCATTTCACTTTGTTTGTATTTGTCTGCTTCTGTGGATTATTAGTTATGTAAATTTATACCACAGAAAACCAGAGATTATGGTTGCCATTTACATAATGGTATTAACAGTCCCAGGAATATTACTTGGCAGGTAGTTGCTCAATCCATATTTCTAAATAAATAGACAAGTTTCAACATAAAAAGATGTAAGGCAATAAAATACTATGAATTCGTGTTAAATATAAAAATATGAGGTTAAAATTTTAGAACATATTTTGAAATTACCTTTGTATCTAACATAAAGTAGAAAAACAATATAATCTGTTTCCTTTTGTTGCTTTTCTGAAAGAAAATCACACACAAAAAGTAACTTAGTTACATATTTGAATTTATTTCATTGTTATCTCTATATAGACTTGTAAGGAATATTTTAACTCATCAGTAAAATTAGACATTAAAATTCACTGCATATATGAAAATTGTGCATTAATAGAGCACTGTATATGTTATCTTATTAAAACTGTTTTTACTAGGAAAAGATTGTGTTAGCAGTGTAGTAGTTTTAATAAATATTAGGTTTCTTCCTTGGGTACATCAAAACATACTGAGTGTAAAAAATGCCAAATTGTGTACAGATTTTAAATGTAAGTTTTATGCTCATGTAATGTTTTGTGTTTTGCCCAGATCCTTGCACTTCCTGTCATTATAAATTTTATATGTTGACCTGTCAATTACAAATTATGACATAATGCACTTTGGTTTCTGTAGAGAACTCTTTGTTTTAGAAATCAGGGAAGGAATAAAATGTACTTCTTTCTCCTATATATTTGGCCCCAAATTTTCTTTATTATTTTCTCCATTGAAGTCATAACATATCCTATAAATTCCATGCCATATACTATATGATGGTGCACTACATATTGTTTTAAAATACCTCACTGTGTCTTTACTTTCATAGTAAGGCAAACTTTAGTATTTTAGTAAGTTAAATATGTCTTACAATCTACTACATTTCAGGTGAAATACGGTAAATGATAATAACCTGAATTTGTGTCGTAACTTCATATTTCAGGTCGATGGTGGCTTCATTTCAATATTGGATTATTTGAGAGCATCAAGCGAAATGAGATTTGCTTTTCCTTCTCACATTTGCATTTGAAATCTTCATGTGACCCAACTAGGAATAGTTGTGGTCATAAATTCCTATGATTATTTACTTTGCAAAGTGAAGGAAAACTAATAGAACCGATGGAGCACAGTTTTTAAATCAAATGTTAAATTTTGAGAAAAGATTTCGGTTTTCTTTCAGCTTTAGCCCAACCTAGTCATTTTCATTTGTCTCAGCCAAATTAGTTTCGTTGAGTGCAATTCACTCACTATGTGAAAAGAGGTTGCCTCTGAGAAAGGCATGGGAAACATTTATTACAAATGTATTTTATGGTGTGTGAAATAGTTTGTGTGTTTTGTTACATTTGTATTAAGTTAAATGATTTTTCTTTTGGCAGATGAACCAAGAAACTTATTCAAAATAACAAGAGGAAAAAATACTGTTGATCAGAATACAATTTAGGCTTTAATACTTTTAAATACAGTTCAGTGTATTTTGCTGTGATATTTGTTCTTGTCTGTGGTGATATTTTATTTGTGGTGAAATGTGATATTTTATTTGTATGTTAATAAATAAAGTCTGTCTGGAGATCAGAGGTCATAGCCAGCCATAAATAGAAGTCAGGCAGTGGTAGCACAAGCCCTTAACCGATCACATGACAGACAGAATCTCCGTGTTTTCAAGGACACAGTCAAGCATGGTGACACATGCCTTTAATCCTTGTACCAATCATGGAGCCTTGGAGGTCTGTATAGACAGGCAGTGACAAGGAAGTGAGGTGGCTGGGCTTAGAGCCAATGAGAAGGCAAAACGGGAAGGCAATAAAGGTGCAGGTTAGACAGGAAGAGGCTCTCTTTGGAAGCTACAGTGACATGGTGAGCTAAGGTTAGTTGGTGGCTATTGCTCTGATCTCTACGGCTTGCACCCCTGTATTTGGCTCTGTGTTTCTTACTTAATAAGACTATTTAGAAATTCGTCTACACTTGTCTAAACGTTGAGTTTTCTAAACCCGTTTAGGATGAAGAGGCTGAGTTTCATTCTTTAAACTTCGATCTAATGTAAATCATATGTATAAGGCATTGTAGATATAAAAATTTTTGTACTTGACATGTAGGTGCAATGTGTGATCCAGATTTTATAAAGAGACTCTTATCTCAAAATTCATCAAGTCATATACATTTTAAATATGAGTATCTTTTGATACGCCATCATTTTTAATAAAATATTTTTTTAAATATAATTAAATGGTCCTTCATAAGAATGTATTGATATTAAAAATTCAGAAACTGCAAGTAATTTCTTAGAGGAAACAGATATTTCAGAAAGTAACACTAAGGCTATAATCACTTCCATGTGCAAATGTTAAGTGTATATCTACATGAACAGGAGGTTCTTCAAGGGCAGCATAAAGGTTAATACACCAAATATTTGGCACATGTATATCAGGAGTTCTGTTCAAAGAAAGAAAATAATTACAGTTTTGGTATGTTTTGATTACCAACATTAACATTTTATAATTCACTTATTTCACTTTTTAAGTCTTACTCTTTTTTTCTAGATGTAACATTTTAAAATCATATATTAATGTCTAGACTTGTATTTGAAAGTAGAACAAAACTATGGTTTTCAAGTGTATGTTTACATTTTTTAGATTTACTCAAAATTGGTTATAGGTATTAAATTATAAAATTGTAAAGTGTTTAATCTGGGAATGGTAGAAATTTTTATTTCTGAATGAAGAGAAGAGAGATGTAGATGTAACCAACTGTCTTATTAAATAATAAACACAGAAGACCACATGAGAAAAGGAAGAAACAAAGTGCTAGAGAGGCCTACAGAAATCCACAAAGATACCCCCACAATAGACTGCTGGCAATGGTCGAGAGACAGCCGGGACTGATCTACTCTGGTGAAGGGATGGCCAAACACCCCAATAGTTGTGCCAGAAACCCCATCCAAGGACTGAGGAATCTGGATGCAGAGATCCACGGCTAGGCCCCAGGTGGAGCTCCGGGAGTCCAATTAGCGAGAAAGATGAGGGTTTATATGAGCAAGAATTGTTGAAACCAAGGTTGGATAAAGCATAGGGACAAATAGCCAAATGAATGGAAACACATGAACTATGAACCAAAGGCTGAGGGGCCCCCAACTGGATCAGGCCCTCTGAATAGGTGAGACAGTTGATTGGCTTGATCTGTTTGAGAGGCATCTAGGCAGAGGGACTGAGTCCTGTGCTCACTGCATGAGTTGGCTGTTTGAAACCTGGGGCTTATGCAGGGACACTTGGCTCAGTCTGGGAGGAGGGGACTAGACCTGCCTGGACTGAGTCTACCAGGTCGATCTCAGTCCTTGGGGGAGGCTTTGCCTTGGAGGAGGTGGGAATAGGGGGTAACCTGGGAGGAAGGGGAGGGGGGCAGGAAGGGGTGAACAAGGGAATCCATAGCTGATATGTAGAACTGAATGGTATTGTAAAATAAAATAAAGGAAAAAATAAATGAATGAATGAATAAATAAATAAATAAATAAATAAATAAATAAATAAATACCAAAAAGAAAAAAGAAAAAAGAAACGCAAAACCAATACAAAGAAGAAAGCCAAGAGGTCAGAGTTAAGAGCTAAAACCTTACCCTTCCTCCTGCGGTGGTCCTACCTCTCTGAACCAGAGCTACTTCCTGTGTTAAAGTCTTTATATAGAGTTTCTGTTCTGCCTTCTCATTGGTTTTAAACCCAACCACATGAATGCCTCCTCACGCCCTGTCTGTATAGACCTCCAGGTTTTCTATGATTGGTATTGTGATTAAAGGCCTGTGTATCCAATACTGGCTGTATCCCTGAACACAGAGACTTATCTAGCTCTGCCTACCAAGTGCTGGGATTACAAGCGTATGCCACCACCGCCCGGCTTTCCTATGGCTTGCTAATAGCTCTGACCCCCAGGCAACTTTATTTACTAACATACAAATAATATTTTAATACAAATAAAATATCACCATACAGAGACTGGTTCACATGTATAGCAAATGCTTGCAAGCAAAGCCCACGCCCACAGCAGCTGAAGTAGAGAATCATGAGTTCTAGACAAGCCTGGGCTACAAAGCCAGTTTGAAGCCTAACATACAGAAGACCATCTTAAACAACAATAAAGAGCATCTCAGCTGCAGTTCACCCTCACAAAAGGATAATATCTGTGGTCTGGCACAAAATAGTACATCCCTGTTTGTCAAACACTTCTACAACCAGCTGAAAAAGTTCTAGTAACATGCTGCCAGCCTTCCACACCCTGTGCTTTCCTGGCCTCTGACACAGTGCTCACACAAACAAGAGTGAGTCCCTAATAAGTGAGTGAGGACACTACACTTAGTGTCTGCCCTTTCTGTCAGGGGAGAGTGAATATATCTTCTACTTGTGTATATTCATGAAAGTCACTGCTTTCTACAACGACAGCCTCGATTCCAATCTGAACATTTTGGTTTATTATGTTCTTAGGTAACTTAAAATTCAGTAAATGTTTTGAAGATGCAAATGCTACAATTTGGGAAAATGATGATCTATGTCTCCTATATATGAAGTGGGTTTTTTTTTTGTTGTTGTTGTTTGGTTGGTTGGTTTTTGCTGTATAAATCACTCGGTGGAGTTTTCTTCTTACAATAAGACTCCCATGAAGAAATAAGATTTCTCTGACTTTTTTTTTTTTTTTTTGGTTTTTTGAGACAGGGTTTCTCTGTGTAGCTTTGCGCCTTTTTCTGGAACTCACTTGGTAGCCCAGGCTGGCCTCGAACTCACAGATCTGCCTGCCTCTGCCTCCCGAGTGCTGGGATTAAAGGCGTGCGCCACCACTGCCCAGCTTCTCTAACATTTTTGATTCCCATGGAATGACATTTGCTTCCAGTTTTTATAATACAGCCTGGTTTTCTAATTTCTGCACAATATATTAACTGTTACACAGACCCCAAAATAAAATCTAAAAAGCCAATACACTTCTTCCAGCCATCATCTCAACTAATGTGGAAAATATATATTGAAGTTTCAGTTGGGATCTACCTCTTAGGTGTACAGATGCAAGGCTGCCCTCAAAAGTATATGGAATTATACTTCTACTAATTATTTTACTGAAGTTGTCTCTATTGGACATAAACTGAAAAACTTGAGTTTTTTTCATGATACATGTTTTATAAGTGTTTAAAGTGAAACCTTTAAGTTTCATACAGAGGGAAAAAACAAATCATAATCAGTCAATATATTAGGTGAAACCTATTAATATCAGTCAAATCACATTTTTCATTTCATTATGGTTTTAAAACATTTATATGACTTTGTTAGTTCAGATAATGTTGTTTAAATGTGTAAATTTATTTCCATGCACAGAAAATGAGCAAAATTGGAGAGCTGGAGAAAAATATGGAATATGCAAAAATAATAAATTAATATATCTAAAATAGTGTCTTTGTACCCTGTAACCTAAAGGGTTAAAGGAATGGCTAAAACCACATTTGTGTGATGCTAAAGCTAGAACAAGAAGAAGCAGGTACAAGACTCCTTTTCTATATTTAAAATTTTAAACCAGCCTAGAAAGGTTAAGACTCATAAGGACAGATGTGTTTTCAAGAACCAGCCCCCCCCCCACCCATTGCCCTTGTCATTGCTATCTTAGAGTTTTAAAGTGGAGCTGACTCTTCCTGACTGTCCAATCTGACAGTATCATTAGAAGCTGAGTACAAACATGGCTGCCTCCTGAGATTACACTCATGGCAGTACCCAGTAGGAGAAAGTTGGAAAGTAACCCTCTCCCACTGGAGTCGGCCAAGAGGGAGGTGTCCCAATACCTCTCCCAGGTCACACTGAATGTGACAAAATTGCTAGTGGCAGTTCTAGAGGTGAACTCCAAATATCCTTAGATCCAGTTACCATTTATATTTTCTGTTACACTATTGAAAAGAAAAAATTTCTCAAATTTACAAAATGTAACTAAAGTGAGAATAAGGGATTTTCATTGCCAAAGCAAGAACAGCAGTTTTGCGTGTTGGATTAGGTCAGCACTGCCCTGACTTACAAAGACACAATAGTGAAGACACATCAATATAATTTCTCATCCAATAGGTAATTGCATTCACCAACTATATTAAGACATTGTCAGGTTTTAAGGCTCCATTTAAAAGTCCTGTAATTTGATGACAGCATTGATTCCAGGAAGATAAGGATAGAAATGATTTCTGAACCTTTAACTATTCACACAATAAGCATTAATATATATATATTTCATTACTCACGATTTTAATACTTACTTAAATATACTGGATCTCTCTTCTCCCAGTGGTTAAACTATCATGGCATTTTTTATCCTTTTAATATAAGAAGTAGAGTTTGTTTATAAATAACTTTATTGTGCATAATAAAGTATAATTTAGGACAAATATCAATATTTTCTTCCCTTTCGATTTTGTTAAACTTTAATATCTAATAAATGTTGTTGATATGTTGCCTATAGATTCAAACATATTTGTGAATAATCATTCATGTTTTATTAGGTTAAATGCTTGGTAAAATAAATTATATTTTATTCCTTTTTCATTTCTTTAATCACTGGTCTTGTCTGCATATAGTTCCCATGTCAGGATAATGCTTTTTATTTTGTATGGAATTACATTACAAATTTATCTATAATGTGTCAAGAGATTCTTATTAGTCAGCCATATAAATTTTTATAAATTAAATACATTAATCAATTCACATTATACTCCTCTGAGTTTGTTGACTGTAAAGTTAACCACAGCTTTTCATTTTATACTGTAGGCACTAGGGTACACTAAAGTGAACAAGCAGATTGTATCATTCCTTTATATCTAGGATGACACCATGAAATTTGCAGGCAAATAGATGGAACTGGAAAATACAATCCTGGGTAAGGTATTCTAGACTCAGAAGGACAAACATGGTAAGTACTCACTCATAAGTGGATACTAGATGTAAAGCAAAGGATAATTAGACTACAACTCACAGCTCCAGAAAGCTAGCTAACAAGGAAGACCCAAAGAGGGACGCATAGTTCACCCTGGTATTGGTGAAATTATTAAGGCCACTCCATGTAGTTAAAAGGGAGGTTTATTTTGTGGGGTAACTTACAAGTGAAGGGATAGTTTACAGGGTCTGGAAAAGGTGTGGCACAGTCCAGTGGTGTTCTCTGGAGAACTCTGCTTAGTCTACATCCAGGGTCCAGGAACCAAGAAAGCCAGAACATCTGGATCTAGGGTCTTCAGCATCCTCTCTCAGCCCCACCTTGTAGGCATGACCATTACTGACGCCCTAATGGGGGTTGGAACTTCCAGGTCAAACCTGGAATGGCTACCCACTACACCCTGGGTAGGGGAAATAGATGAGATCTCCATAAGTAAACTGGGGGTGAGGGGTGGGCAATGGAGGGTAGGGGATGGGGAATGAGAACTAAAGGGAAAAGGATGGTCAAGCTGGAACAGGCATGGGGTGGGAGAACAATAAAAGAGATACATCATGGGAATAGGGAGAAAACAGGTGCTAGGGAAGTTCCCAAGAATCCCCAAGGATGACCCCAGCTTAGACTACAAGAAATAGTGGAGAGAGTGCCTGAATTGGCTTACTCCAGTAATCAGATTGGTGAATACCCTAACTGTCATCATAGACCCTTTTCTCCAGTAACTGATGGAAGCAGATGCAGAGATCCACAGCCAAACACCAGGCTGAGCTCCAGGAATCCAGTTGAACAGACAGAAGAGAGATTCTGAGCCAGAGGAATCAAGATTATGATGGGGAAACCTGCAGAGACAACCAAACCAAACTAGTGGGAACTCATGAAATTTAGACCAATACCTGTGGAGCCACCATGAGGACTGGACTAGGCCCTCTGCATAAGCGAGATAGTTGTTTAATTTGATCTGCTTAAGGGGCCCTCTGGCAGTAGGATCAGGATCCACCCCTGGTACATGAGCAGGCTTTTTGGAGCCTACTACTTATGGAGGGACACCTAGCACAACCTTGAGTCTGGGGGTAGGGCTTGGACCTGCCTCAACTGAATGTACCAGGCTCTGCTGACTACCTATGAGAGGGCTTAACTTCTTGTAGGAGGGAATGGGGGTAGGTGGGTTGAGGGAGGGCAGGCTGGAGGGGCAGGAGGAAGAAAGGGGGATCTGTGATTGGTGTGTAAAATGAATAAAAAGTTTTTCTTAATTGAAAAAAAAAGAATGAAGAAGAGTAGTCTCAGTAGACCTGAAACAACTCTTCACAGACTCAAAACCTAAAAAAAGTAAACACAAAGTCAGAGAGTGGACAAGCTCCTGTGTCCCTCGTCCTTGCATAAAAGACTGCCACAGGCAGCTTCACAGTTGCATAGCATCATCTAATTAATCACCAACACGTTTTGTTTTTTTACCAAAGCGTGAGATGTGGAAGGCACCTTCCTAGAGAATGAAACATCAATATTTGCAGGGTGCCCCCTTCCCCCACAGTCACTGCAGAAACCAGCAGAGAAATTCTCTCTGTTCTCTATTACCTTGTGTTTTCTAGCTTCATATTTGGCTGTAGCTCCTGCAGCCAAAATTTAATTTATCACTCAACTATTTACCTTATAGGATTTAATATCCTAGAATACACTGGATTTGCAGTGTCCAGGGCTCTGAACATACTGGGAGAACACAGCACAAATGACCCCATGATGCAGGAGGTAAAGTAAAATAATTACAAAATGCTGGGATGGAAGCCATCCCTCAGTATGAACATAAATACAATCCTTACCATTGTCGAGAACCCAAGTGTGATGAATGTAAGCTAACTACCAGGATAAATGCGGGTGCAGTTTCAAGGTAAGATTACATTGGCCTGCATTGTGTACAATCTTTCCTTCAGGTTATACTATTTTTGAAATTTCACCTACTGGGTACTTAATTGAGTAAAAGATCGCTGGGATGAATCTTGGCTGCATAATGAAAAATTTAACAAGATCTCAACATATGAAACAAGGAATGTGAACGAATTAGGAAGGAATGCCTCTTTGAATCTTTTCTGAATGTTTGTAAACATACTGCCAGCTGGGTCCTTAGCAAGGATAAAGCACCAGCTTCAGGCTCTGTATAATTAAGTCCCCCAAACCATTGTTGCTCCAGCAGTATAAGACAATAAGTTAATGTAAAGTATGGCTTGTCTGTCTAAGGAATCGTCCTTTCATTCCAGCTGCATGTTTTCACTGATTATAACTCAGCATTGCCCATTATGATAACAGTCATTTTACTTTAATAATGTTGTTTTGGTATTTTTCTAGGCTGGACAAGTAGCAGAGGTTCATCCTTGATTATTACTGGAGATATTGGATTACTTATGAAGTGTCACATAATATGGTCATTGTACTCACTAAATTCTTTTTCAGTGAATGGATGTGAAACTTTAAACTAAACAGTGCTTATTATAACCTCATATACCCATTTAAAAAGTCCAGTGTAGAGTAGTCATTTCTGAAAATCACATATGTATAAACAAAAAAAAACCCAATAGGTAGTATTTATAAATATATAGTTGTTCATATGCAAACACACACATAAACAAGGTTAATCAAATAAAGAGGCTACCAACTTGAGATGGTGGTACATGGTCAGGTTTGCAGGAAGGAAAATGAAGGGGAAAGGTGATGTAACTGTACTTCAGTGGAAGAAAGGGAAGAGGTATTCTATGAGCAAGTGGCATCAAGATCATGATGAGGAAACCTACAGAGATAACAGAACCAGGCTAGTAGAAACTCATGAACTTTAGACCAACAGCTGTGGAAGCCTCCATGGGTCTGGACTAGGCTAGGCCCTCTACATAAACAACACAGTTGTGTAGCTTGATCTGCTTAAGGGACCCCCTGGCAGTAGGATCAGGATCTATCCCTGGTGTAAGAGCTGGCTTTTTGGAGCCCAATACCTAGTGGGACATCTTGTACAGCCATAATGCATGGGGAGGGGCTTGGACCTGCCTCAACTGAATGTACCAGGCTTTGGTGACTCCCCATGGAAGACCTTACCATTTTGGAGGAGGGAATGGGAGGTGGATTAGGGTGGTGAAGGTTGGCTGAGGAGCAGGAGGAGGGAAGAAAGAGGAATCTGTGGTTAATATATAAATTGAATAAAAATATCTTAAAAAGGAAAAAATCAAAAAAAAGAAAAAATCAGGAACATGAAATATACATGCATATATAAAAGCAGCACCAGATAACGCAAAGTAGAGTCATTGTTGCTTCAAAAATTTAGTAGGTCCAATAATGCTAATACAAGTGTCTAGCCTGGGAGCACAATTTCATAGGTATTTAGACAATCTCTAACACACTTTGCATTTTAATGTACACAGTCATTTTAATGAAGTGACTAAGTCCTCAATGGAAGAAGTTATTCTTTAGCTTGAAGCATAACTCTTTCCCCACCCTACTCTTTATATTTTATATTGGAAATATCATGGTAAATACGAGCTATTCTACCACTTATCAACATTCCATTCTTCTGTTTATTTAAGTGGCCACCATAGCCAAGACCAATGGGAATGCAGATAGCTATTATATGATAGAAATATTTACATCTTTGAATTAACAACTTGTTATTTAATTGAGCTTGAAGAGATTGCTTAACTATTTTGTTTTTCAGCCATAAAACTTACACAAGAACATTTAATTCATGGGGGATTTTAAGAGATTTTAATGACTAACAAATACATAAACTGTTCACTATAAGCCAGGAACTATTGAAAACAGTTTTCTTAATTTGACTCATTTAGTAATCACATTTAAAATTATGCTCTGTGGGACAATATTGTCCTTATTCAGCAGATGATGATGCTGACAACTATGCCAGCAATGAAGGCATATTTAGTGGTAGAGTTTGGTTTAAGTGTAACAAACATGTCTTCATCATCCATTAGTTTCTATACTTGTATGAGGAGAGTTGTCAATAATTGCAAGTCTCTATCCCAGTTTTGTCTGTCTTCCAGGTAAAAGAAAAATAAAAGATGGAAGAAAAATGATAGTAATTAAATTGGCATTCAACTCAAGCAGATAGTTTAGGGAATACTTGTTAGGTTAATTTTGATCTGTGAGCTTATTATTATAGTGTCATGGTTGTCTGTTCTCGATCATGGATAAAAAGGCAGGCCATCGTCACTAATCACTCCAACTTGTCCCCTCATACTCATTTCTCCCTTTCCAGAATCCATCTCCTAGTTTTTCACTCGACTGAGGAGCCTCCATGTTGGCAACACTGTCAAGATACTTTTCAAAAATAATTCTTCCCTCCATTCTCCAATTGTCTGACACATGTCTAATAGAATGGTTCTAGCATAGTGCATCTGAAAGTCTTGTATCTAGGGTACTTAGTCATCATCCTGATCATGTTTCAAGCATGAGTAAGGTCAGAATAAGAGCAGGAGAAAAATGAAAGGATATGTGATGGATTCTGTTATTTCCACTCCCAAATAGGAATGGAAGAACTTATTCAGGGATACTTAAGATTAATATATGTCTAATGGTAACATTACCTACAGGAGTCATATTTATGTGTTCCTTTTGAAATATTGAACTGTGGTAATTGGAGAAAAAAAGTAATGGAATCACAAATTGTCCTCAAAGTTTCTCTTTAGACTGCTGAAATGTGTGTCTGCTCATATCCATTGATCTGAGAAACTTAACCATCCCAGAAACACAACAGGGAGATAAAATGTATGACCCTTGCATATGCAGAGTATTGTCACATATTTAAGGGGAATGTAACAACCAGTTTACCTTCCCAAACAGTACAGTAGGATTGAAAGTGACTATGACCCTGTTAAGAGTATTTATGTTTGAATTCAATGTGCATTGTATATAATATAAAAAATTCTCTATTGTTTACTTTGAAATATGTAACATTCAAATTTCTTTCTTATATAGTGTATTTTCTCTTTATTTTTGGAAATATAGCAACAAAGATCAGTTAAGTTACCCCAAACACTCAAAAAGAATTTTGTTATAGAGTCCCCAAAAGAATGAACTTGAACTAGTTCAATCCAGGCTTTTCTTTTTTAAATTTAAACTATTTGAGAATAATGAAAAGAGGAATTTTGAAAACAGTAAGCAAGAAATGTTAGAGGGAGAGAAGGTGAGCAGGGAGAAGAGACCAACAAAGTAGAGAGATTTAACAAGAGAAGCCAGGAATAAATGAGGAGGGGGCTTGTTTACTGTGAGGCTGTGAGTCAGAACTGAAAGCAGAAACTAGCAACAGCAACAACAAAAGTAACAGAACAAAAGATGGTAAATGGCATCTTGAAGAGACGATGGGGAGCTCAGCAGAAATGACTGTAAAATACACATAGATCTAGTGTAGTTCACACCAGTGCAAGCTTTAAACTTCTTTTGTTCACATTTGAAAAAATTCATTGACATTTTCATTAGTCTCTGGGAGAAATCATTAAATCATTTGATACCAGTTTCAACAGGTTTTGTTCCATTGTAAATTAACACCAGAAAGATCATTTGTATGACTTTTTTATCACTTAAATATTTTTGAGATTATAATATAATTAAAATATTTCACCCTTCTGTTTCCTTTGTCCAAACCCTCTCATGTACCCCTCCTGCTCCTTTTCAAATTCATGGCCTCTTTACTCATTAATTGTTATCTCATGCATATATGTATATGATGTATATGTATATACATTCATTTCTGAATACAACTTACTTGGTTTATAACAATCCTTGTATGTACGCTTTCAGTGCTACCATTTGTTGTTGGATAACCATTTCTTCCCTTTAGAGCATTCATTAGTTGCCCATAGTTCTTCTGTAGGATAGATGCCTTGCAATGGAGGCTTTGCCCCACCCACTGTGGCATGTCTATTGAATTGTTAGGACCTTGACATTGGAAGGGGACAGTGGACATGGTAATCCAAAGGTTCAACATCATAATATCATCACTAAACTTTTGGACACCCAACAGTACTATAGATGTGTACTTCTCCATTAGCCAACCATGGGGAGAATTATGTAGCTCAAATTAAATATACTTAAAGAAAATTAATGATTTCTTTTGAATTTTTACTTTTTTGAATGATAGACTTTTGAATTTTTACTCTGAGATTAACTGCTAACCTCAACAAAAATAATTTGATTTTGGCCAGTGCCAAAGTTGTATGATCATGATTTGTGTAAGTTTTTCCTCCCAATTTTTCATGTCTATTTTAGTTGATTCATATATGTAAGGATAGCAATAAAGGAGATCAATCATTTATTTATGGGAACTTGCTGATGATACCAAGATAATTTAATAATAATCTACAAGAAACAGATGTATGGAAAAAGTTAAATTTTATAACCTGATATCTGTATGTTTTTATATACACTTGATATCTCTCTTTGTGTCGTATTATCTGGCAGACTCATTCCATCCTATCAACATCAACATTACAGAAACATATTGTTGCATGTATCTTGACATGAAAACCCACAATGGCTCTCTATTTCTGCCAGATCAAATATGAGCCTCCATACATGAGTCCCTTTATTATTGAACTGTGCCTAATATACCAAACTAAAAGTTACCATACTGTTTGTTATTCCCACTAAATACTCCCTCTTCTGTGTCTTCTCTCTTCTGTGTCTTCTGCTTAGATTCATATCCCACATGAAACTTCTATTAATTTTTTCACTGGCTTCATAGAAAATATAAATTAAATACACTGTATTTTAGATAAATTTATTAAAATAAGTAAAACCAAGTTCTGGATTTTTATAAAATTTATTAAATTTATTAAAATAAGTAAAATCAAGTATTCTGGATTTTTATAAAAATTATATAATAACATTTTTGAATGACAAAAGTAAAATCTACCATGCAGTTGAGTTTCTAAGGTACATTGTTTTCAATTTTGTCTTATAAAAAGTTAACATTTCTAACATTAAATGGTTATTGTTTCTTTAAGTTGTTTGTGTTCTTTTCCTATGTGGAAACTTATATCATGCCCCATCACCCTGTTATAATTCAAATAATGCTTAACCCATAATTTTCAGACTGTTGCCACTTATCCTTCTATATCCTTAATGTATATATTCGAATTATTCTCACCCAGTTAGCACTTCTTCCAAAAGCCTAACACACAGAGTTTGCACGCTTTATATTATATCATTCCCATAATTGTGTCAAGCCTCACACAAACAATATTATAAAACCTATTAACTTATGCTGTATATGACAGATTAAGACTTTGTCTTCCCACTAAACCATAAATTCCTCAAGAAAGAAGAGACAATATTGTCCATACTCATGTATCACAGTACTTGGTATATTTACTGAATAGAAGAATGCTTTGAAATAATTCTCAGTCTGGCTCATTAAAAAAAAAAAAAAACAAAGGTCCTATGAACATATGGGTACTCAAAAGGTCTGATTTCCTGAGTATTTCTATATTCTTGGAATGTCACCTATAGAAAATAGCTCAACTTACTTACATTTGGAAACTATGAAACAAATTCTCCTGAAATATCTTGGTTGCAAATGATTAATTGAATTTGACTCAGACAGAAAAGGAAGCACACAATGAGAATATTATAGATTCTACCACCCTAAATAAAAACAATATAAATATTAAAAGCTGAAGTAATATAAGGAAGTGTGTTTTATGACCTTTGGATGATTATTTAATGTATTAAACTAAATTCTTCATGTTACTAAAACATAGGTAATCAGGTGTGTCTATCCTTCATGACAATGTGATAGTTAAGGCTATCTCATTTTGCTCACCATCACTTATTCTTTCAAATTGACCTCTGACTTCCAGTTACGAGGACTTGGCCCTGGAATGTTCCTCTTTATAAGAGTGAACATGAGAACTTCTTTCTCACAGTCTAATATATGTGTGATGTCAATTGCCCCTAAATGCATTAAACAGACCTTCTTGAATATGCATACACATATCCTACTGTCTACTAGAAATCTCAGTTTGTATGCTAATCATGTCAAACAATATATCCACACAAGATACTTGGTTCCTCTCCCTAATAAGAAATCAATTAGCATATTCCATTACTCTCCAGCTAATTTTATACATTTTCAGGTCATATAATTTCTCTTTGTTGTTACTTATATCTAAATTCACTATACTTTTCATTGATTACTATTCACAATTCATTTGTAAAAGTTTTCCTACATAAATGAAAAGAAAGAACTGAAAATGTCTGAATTAATGTAATAAATTGACCATACAAAACCCCAAATAGTGTCTTAGTGCAACATTTCAAAAACACTGAAGAGGAGTACTGGTAAACTACTGAGATGAATTTTTTTCTAATCATGTAAAAAAAATCTCCTCCCCTCTCCACAAATACACAACTGACACGCACATACACACACTTTCTCTCACACACCAACACTCACACACCTTCACACCAGCACTCTCATATATACACAAACATATACACACTCACACTTCACACATCTTTATTCAAAAATGAATAGTTCATGTTAAAGAATAGTTTTAAAATCTTAGTAAGGATAACAGTTTGGCTTGTGTGGTAATTTAAAATACAAATCAATATTATATATTTTACTATGTACTCAAAAACAAAGGTTATTGCAAATTAGAAAGAAATGATACAACAGATTTCAGGCATAATACCATATTTGAGTGAAGAAGAGATTTTTGTTTGTTCTCTTATATTCTGAGGACTTGACTGTATGTTGTTTTATCACATGGCTGTATGTTGACAAATAAGCCACCTGGGAAATCCTCTTCTCCACCTCTTATCTGATTGCATATCTGTGAATTGTAATTTTGGTGAACAAATAATGAGAGGGAAAGCACAAAAGTCTTTTGGCTTTCATCCCTTCCTTCTCTATGAGGAGCCCTGGAGGGTAATGTTTGGGAAAGCAATATCTTCCTCAGTTAGGGTGAAATCCATGCCAAAAAACACCAACACTCATTCAGAAAAATGGAAGAATAAGGACCCATCAAAACATCACTGAGTCATCAATTTAAATGGTCATGGAATCACACATCTCTGCACTCTACTTATGAGAAAACTTATTAACTACATATTGACTCAAAGATTTTTTAGTTGCAGTATCTATTAATTATTATATGCTAAAACAACTTAAGTGAATCAATGACTATGCCAATATTAGTCCTGCCTGTGCAAAGGAAGAGAAAAATATCAAACAATTTGTTCCCAGCAACTGTGGTTTCTTTCTTCATTTTCCTTTCCTTCTTCTTTTCTCCTTTACTCATTTTCTCTTATCTCTCCATGCCTCTTTTGTCCCCTGTGTCTACCTGCTAATATTTCTGTCCCTCTGTCTCTGATGTCCATATACCAAACATTATGATTTTTCCACTCAACTACATACAGCATATCCAGTTTTCACAAAGTGTCTTCTCTCAGCAGAAGATAGAATGGAGTGCCATTGTACAATTGTTCACTAAACACATTGATTGTCAAGACTCCCTGCATATTAGATACATAAAGACTGTTCTAGCATAAGTTCCAGAAATTTTAAGTAATGAACATATAAAAAGCATCATGAATATATGAACTTTGGTTTGAGATTTAATATGTGAAATGAAATTTAATCTATAATTACAATTCATTTTGAAAAATAGGAGCCATTTAATATGTAACATTTGAATAGCCATTATTTATTCATAAGAATAATATCCTATTGGCTTAATGAACATAAAAATCATAGAATAGTTCAACAGTTTTGTGAATTTAAAATGCTGTGCTTGCATGTGGATACTAATTACAGACTATGCACAGCATTGAATCTGTTTTATTTTCTCCTACACAGTTATGAACCTAAATTTGCCAAGCGCAGAAGTTGTTTCCTTGGTATCCAAATCTCAAGCATTCTGTTCGTAATCATCTCATTATCTGCTGCATAGATACTGTTTTTCATTCAAGAACCATCACTGACAGATATAATCTCAAATCTTTTAGAAATACCTTCTAGTTAGCCTTGCCAATATCCAATACATTGGGGCCTAATCTAATTTTGATTTATCATACATTAGCTGCACTGTTTTAATTAACACTACTAGCAGAATTCTTGCAGCTAAGCCAGAGTTTTTGGTGAGCTAAGTTAGACTCAACACTTATGAGCTGAATCTATTATAAATCCAACAAAGGCACCTGAACAAAAAGAAAGATATTTTCACCTATAGCATGTCTTATGATTAAAAAGAAATGATTACTAAGTAAACATTTCTTTAAAAGCTACACACAAAACATGATGGCATGGAGTATTATTTTATGCAATACACAGAATTCCTCAGAGTTTACTTTATATTTCATTTTCCTAAAGAAACCATTTGAGAAACATGTGTCACTATAAATTTAAGAACTGTTTTCTGATTGTCCAGTAGTAAGTGGGGGGGAGAGAATACAGATTTAGAATGTGTTATCCTCCTTCATATCCTTACTCTAAATCTCCTTGGAATCAGATGCTGTGTCTAGTTCAGTTAAAACTACATTAAGAGTTCATTTTACCCCAGGATAGCTAAGATTAAAGATAAACAAACAAACAAAAAAAAGAACAAAGAAAATAAATGCTGGTATGGATGTGGGAAAAGGGGAACACTTCACTGTTTTGTGGGTATGCAAACTAGTATAGCCACTGCGGAAGTCAGTGTGAAGCTTGCTCAAAATGCTGTGATTAGATCTACCATATGATCCAACTATGTGACTCCCAGTCATATTCCCAAAGGCTTCATATCCTCCCCTAAAGATATTCATTCATAAATGTTCACTGCTGGTTTATTTACTATGGCAAGAAAATAAAAACAGCATAAATCCTTATCAACAGATTAATAGATAATGACAATGTAAGGTAGATATTATAAGATATGTGCATACATATATATGTAGCATGAATATTAAAGGGTCTTATTAATAAAATCAAACCTGGAGCCAGGTATTGGGGTGAATGCTGGAAGATCAGAGAAGCAGAACAAGCTACAGCCACCTCACCTTGCCAGTTCCTCAGCTGATCCTGTTTCCTCAGACTGAATGCCTCTCAGCTGAACTGTGCTGCTCAAAAGCCTAAAAGCTTAACCAATCAAAAGCTTCTAGTTTCTGGTCTTCATGCCTTATATACCTTTCTGCTTTCTGACATCACTTCCTGGGATTAAAGGCTCTTGTTACCACACCTGGCTGTTTCCAGTGTGGCTTTGAACTCACAGAGATCCAGACAGATCTCTGTTTCTGGAATGCTAGGATTAAAGGCGTGTGTGTCACCATTTTCTGGCCTCTATATCTAGTGGCTATTCTGTTCTCTGACCCTAGATAATTTTCTCAGGGTGCACAATATTTTGTGGAACACAATATTACCACATGTACATTTATCTTCTGTATGATATATAATAACACATAGCTAGATTTGAAACTATAAGCAGGTGTGTTTAAATTGGCATATACATGTATAAATCTTCTTTGCTTTCTTTTCCTTTTTTTTTTTTTTTTGGCTTTGTAATCAAGACTGGGTGTTCTTTGTTTTCTTTTTTCCTTTTTGTAAAAATTGAAATTAGATTCTTTTCTCATACCATACATCCCAAGCATAGTTTCCGCTTCCTCCACTCCTCCTAGCTACCCTCAACCTCCATTCTTTCCAACATCCACTCCTCTTTCCATTTTGTCTTCAGAAAAAAGCAGCCCTCCAAGAGAGGATAGGCAGGCAGGAAAAAACAAGATACAATAAGACAAGGCAAAAGCCCTCACACTGAGGCTGGACAAGGCAACTCAAAAGGATGAAAAGAGTCTCAAGAGCAAGCAAAAGAGTCAGATATACACCTGCCTCCACTAAAAGTCGTCTCAGAAAAACACCAAGGTATCGTCCATAACATATGTGCAGAGGACCTGATGCAGACCCATGCAGGTCCCATGCTTGCAGCTTCAGTCTCTGTGAGTCCATATGAGCTCTGCATAGTTGATACAGTGGATTGTGTTCTCTTAGTACCTTCCATACTCTCTGACTCCTACAGTCTTTCCTCTCACTTTTTGGTTGGCTTCTTGGTTCTCCAAGGGGCAGGACCTAATGAACACCCTCCAGTGTAAACTTTTCTCTCTGTACAACGTCTAGGTGTGGGTCTCTGTACCTGCACCCATATACTGCTGGAGGTATTTAAATTGGCATACCAACAGAAGTCAGTAAATTAGTATGGGGCCATGACTGTGGAGACTTCAAAAAAATGAACACAGAGTGCAGGTGGGATGGAGGTGAAAAAGAGGGTATTAAACAGAAAGAGTTCAAAGAATGGAAGGTAAGAAGTCATGGTAGAGGACTGAGTATGGGAATAGACAATTAACATATGTACACATGGGATTTACAAGGAAAACTTTAAACACTTGCAATCTCTTGAAACTCATTTTTTATTTTCATTTTCAAGTGAAAAAAATGTAATATTCTATACTATGTCTTAAAATAATACACTAAGGCCAGTGAGAGGGGTTAGCAGGTAAAGTCACTGACCACCAAGGCTGATGACTTGACTTTATTCCAATCCCTCGGAGTTATGCAGTAGAAGGAGAGAATCAACTTTCACAAGTTGTTCTGTGACTTCCACACAAGTGCCTTTTTTGCACATACACACACCCATACACACCTCACCACACACACCAAATAAATAAAATTTATGTCAAAATACAATATATCACATATGTGATCTTAATGTGTATATGTTAGTGATATAAGTAAATATTATATCTTCATTGACTTATTTTGAAGACATTAATCACTGCTTACTAATGTAATCAGAATTACAGGTGAGGTACTGTGGTTATATCAAACTGAATTTTAAGACTACACAACTATTCTATTCTTGCTTTTATGTTAATATTTACTATTATTACTGTTATTTACTATTATTACAGACAGTTTACTGAAGAATCAGTGGCTTCTTATTCAATTCCATTCTTGTGAAAATGGATAGATTCATTCAGTGCTATAGAATGTGTCTAATCTGCCTAGAGAGCATCAGTCGTTTACCAGCTAATGAGAATCTAGTGCATACCTCCTTACTTACTTGACAGAGGAAATGTCTGATAGATGATTTATTTTTTCTCTATGTGTTTATTTTCTTGGCAAATTAATTTGTGTATTGCAAGAGAAGCAACAAGAAGAATAAGTATGTAAGCTACTAAAATAAAATATATTATAAATAAACTCCACACACACCCTTTACATTCTTTGATTCATTTACATTTTTATGTAATGCTCTTTTCCTGACATCACTTACTTGAAATACATTGCATTACAATCATATTCAATAGAAACCTGATTTACTTTATTTTCCACATAACTTGGAAGTCCAAGACAAATTATCAGGTCAATATCTGGCTTTCAGCATATACACAAAACATTTTGCAGTCCATTAATAAATCTACAATTAAGTTCACAGAATTGAACTTACTTATAGTTGAACTACATAGATGTCATAGTTTATTTCTGTTTGGGTCATTTTTATTAGACCTATGAACAACTAAAATTCATCTACACAGGTTGTTATAAACATTAATTCTCTTTCAATGTGACTTTACTTGTTTGACCACATTAAAAAAATGCACTTCACAACAAATTTTAGAAAACACTGTTCTTGAAGCTCAAAAATACAAGTCTAGCTTGCAGAAATAATTCTTTAGATGAGAGTGATGAAAAAAAGCCTAGAATCCTACTACATGAGAGATTAAGGAAGGACTGTGAGTTGAAGTCCAATATAGGATACATAGAGAACTGGATTGGGTTATAGAGGCATTATTTACAACCAACGAATTCTTTATGAAAACTTGAAGAAAGTGGAGCTGCTTGGCCCATGACAACCTATTTCTCTGTAAAACTCTAGGGTTTAAGTAGCATCATAAATCACATGTTCAGAGAGAATAAAAGAGGAACATGGACAAAACCAGAGAAGATAATCATTGTATTCTTCTGTTTCCCAGACGACATGTTGACAGACAGTATGCCTCACTATACATCCCCCTTCATGATGGACTGGAGCCTGTCAAAAATCGAGTCAAAATGAATATCCGGGCATGGTAACACATGACTGACTGTAATTCTAGCACTTTGAAGGCTGAGTCAGAATGAATTGGAAAACAGCGTCTGTTATTTAGTGAGTTTTAGACATGTCTGGACCACAAAAGAAAGCCTGGGTTTCACAGTGATAACCCCATTTCAAACAAACAAACATCAACCCCCTACTGTTTGTCCCTCATTAAGTTACGTAAGGCACATACATCTTTCACAGCAATTAAATACACTGGGAAGTTTAAGTTGACAAGCCAAGAATTACAACATGTTCTATTAAGCACTGCTATTCAGATGTCCATCTACTTTACAAGATCACTTTTATGCCCAACTCATATTACACAAGAAGAAAGGCAAAGATGAGAGCTTTCTTCTGCAGCATAACATGTGATGTCACAGCCACACCCTAAGCTGAGTGCATACCCTTAAAAGAGGCTACTTCATCTTCAGTAATTAGTTTTTGTAACTTTAGCTTAATATTCTGCAACTACTCAATGTCGTGTGCTAAATCAAATGAAACAAAAGAGAATACTCCTAATCATGCTCTGCTACGGCCAGGTCAAATTGTAAACCAAATCTTAAAAATTAGGAAAGTTTTTCCATAATTATATCTTCATACCAAAAGACAAGCACAAGAACTAATTCAAAGAGAAACTCAGGACTGGGTTTTCAGATAAAATGAAAGAAATATTTGGAAGTAGAAGTATGCTCTTATATTTAACCAAGGTAAATATAAGAAAGCCAAATGAAGTTTAAGTTCCCAGGGAAAAGCTCTCCTTTTTAAATGAGTACTTAGACCTAGGATTATCAATAATAATCAGCACCCCTGCGTTAATTCTTCTTGAAAGGTCTGGATGTATAAACCAGGCTCTATCACTTAGTTTTTCATCTATACAAAACTATGGTAAGCTATCTGACTCGTTAAGTGTTTATTACTGAAGTAAAAATGATAAATTACACCTACCAAAACCAAAAAAAATGCATAAAGAACAAAAAAAGAAGGAAGGAAGGAAGAAAAGAAAGAAAGAAAGAAAGAAAGAAAGAAAGGAAGGAAGGAAGGAAGGAAGGAAGGAAGGAAGGAAGGAAGGAAGGAAGGAAGGAAGGAAGGAAGGAAGAAAGAAAGACAGCAAGCCTACTTTAGGGCTAAATGCAATAATACACACTGCATTTCTGTAAATAGCCACTTCGTGAGGACTTGTAATCTTTCTTCTACACCTTGGGATTAATTA
This sequence comes from Peromyscus maniculatus bairdii, assembly GCF_049852395.1. NCBI lineage: Eukaryota > Metazoa > Chordata > Mammalia > Rodentia > Cricetidae > Peromyscus > Peromyscus maniculatus. The sequence continues at coordinate 1,519,851 of NC_134854.1, forward strand.
GTACTGATTAACTTTCACTATTTCATCTTCCATGGTATCTTAAAATGCAAATCAAATAGGACTTTTGTGCCTCATTTATTTTTTCCACAACTGTGTGATTCAACTTCTTGCCAAGGGCACTTTCTTTGTGACAATCTGAATTACTGACCACACAGAAAAAAAAAAAAAAAAACTCTAAACAGTACTGGGGGCCAAAATCTGCCATCTGATATGCATTGAAGCTTAGCCCTGTGAAGCACAATAAGTTAAGCTTTCTCCAGACTGACAGCAGTGTTTGTCCATGATGTATGACCTGCCAGTACCTCATCATCCACACAAGTGTTTCTTTTCAACTATTTATCATAGGAATTGTTGATAGTTTCTCCCTGAAAGAATATCTCCACTGGGGTTTGTTTTAAACACTATTCAATGACTCTCTTAATGATTGTGTTACTCAAATATAGACATAGAAGCTGGAGCTGTTGAGAAACAGACAACAAGATATTTTTAAATATATATATATATATGAATTTATAACATAATTCTGTATTTACATTTAAATATGAGTGTTAATTTTCTCTTCTCATTAACCTCTTCATTTGAAATAATAAAAAAGCATTATCTCTTCTGCTTACTCTATTATTTCACTTTATCTTCTATTTTCTGCTTCATGCTTTGTTCAGAATACTTAATATTAGGTCAAAGAAATCCTGAGTATTTTGTTTTCATCACACACACACACACTTATTATGGTAGATTTTCTTCATTTTCCGTATTTATTCTATGACCCATCATAGATATGTGGCTCACAGAGAGTTTTAGAATAATAGTTTATGTTTTAGGTAACATAAATGATATGAAATTGAATAATTCATGCTTAAATTCAGAAGTAAGGCAAGGTTATTTTATTAATAAATTTTCTTACTTCAGTAACAAAATAGTTGATTAAAGCAATTTAAATGAGGAATGACTTATCTTTTTCTTTAATTAAAAGTAGATCTTTTTTCTTAAAATATATTCTGATTAGAGTTTCCCTTCCCCTTACTCCTCCTAGTTCCTCATCTTACCTTCACCAGTATCCACAGCCCTTCTGTCTCTCCTTAAAAAAAAAAATCCCAGACATTTATGGGATAATAATAAAGTAAAATAAAAGACAAACAGAATAGGACAAAACAAACAAGAAAGGAACCAAAGAAAAAGCATGAAAAATACATATAGATGCAGAGATATGCACATGCTCATATATAGGAAACACATAGAAACCCCAAATCAGATATCATACTAAATATGCAAAGAAACTGGGAAGAACACACACACACACACACACACACACACACACACACACACACACACACACACACACTGATGTGACACTTTGAAACAAAGAACCTCCAGAGATGCCTTTGAGTTAATTTTGTGTTGTCCACCTCCTGCTGGAAACCAAGCCTACAGTTAAGAGTAGTTTGTTTTCCCAGTGAGACTTCCTCGGGGGAAACTAATTTTTCATTTGCAAGTGGATATCAATGGGAGATTGCTTCTCGGTTAAGGATGGGCCATGTGACTGCTTCTTTCAGGTCTAGGACCCTGATCTGGCACAGACTTGTGTGCTGTAGCTGGGAAGAATGATCACCCTATCTTAATTTCTAATGGCATCTTGAATTATGACATGCAGAATCATATATTCGTCAACTTCCTATCTCTGTGATATAGTATCTGAAATAAACAAAAGGAATAAACATTAATTCAGATGTTTGTTTCACTGGTATTTTACTTCATAAATATGGACTTAAAGCCAAACAGAACATCATAGTAGGAGAAATTTTCAGAGATAATGTGTTGGCCCACTTGATGGAAGCCAGAAGGCAGAGATAAAAGGATATATATATATATATATATATATATATATATATATATATATGGAGAGAGAGAGAGAGAGAGAGAGAGAACGTGATGGAAGGAAACAAAACATATCCTTCTAGGATTGTAGGGGCCAGAGGAGTGGAGGTCCCAGCAAGAAAATGGCCCACAGAATCAACTAAGCAGGATTCGTAGGGCCTCACAGAGACTAAAATGACAAATATAGACCCTATATGGGTCTGAAATAGGTCCTCAACATATATCTTTGGTTGTGTAGCTTGGTGTTCTTGTAGGACTGCCAACAGTGGGAGTGGGGGATCTTCTCTGACTCTTTTGCCTGTGCTGGAGACTCTTGTCCTCCTAAAGGATTACCGTGTCCAGTAGTCTTGATATTAGGGTATGCACCTAGTCTTATTGTAACTTGTTAGGCCATGTTCAGTGGATATCCCAGGGAGGCCTGTTTTTTGTTGTTGTTGTTGTTGCTTGTTTGTTTGTTTGCTTGTTTGTTTGTTTGTTTTGGAAACAGGATGAGGAGGAGAAGGAGTGGATCTAGGGGAGAGTGAAGGCAGGGGTGGCGCCTAGGAGTGGAGGGAGGGAAAACTGATAGGAATATATAAGAGAAGAATAAAAGAAAAATTCTGTCCTTCTAGGGCTTGTTCTTGGTAACCTCTTTTCTTCAGTTAGCTCATGCTTTCCAATAGATCATCACGTAAATAATCCAGAGGTGGATTTTTACATTCATGTTGTCTGATCCCTCATGATCCAATGATCACCCACGTTTTCTAATTCTGAGAACTTGGGACCATAACCAGTAGACAGGAACTTTTGGAAGACACTTAAGAGAGTCCATTACAAACTGTATGTGCAGCATGTCAGACAAGAATGTGAATCTGCTGGCTATCCAGAATGCTTCATTCTGCAATAACATTTTTAATTAAAGGTGTATAGTTTTATTGAATACTAAAGTGATTTGAGCATTAATTAATAATCCACTGTATAGTAAAGCAGCTAGAAAAGATGATTTTTAAGTGTTTCAACACGAAGACTTTTGAGATGATTAATACGCTAATAACTAAGGCTTGACTATTATATAAGGTATTCAAATACTTAAAATTTTTATTGTTCCCCACAGTTTGTACCATTACTATGTCAATTAAAAATTAATGTATTATTTTGTATGTTAATTATTTTATATCATTCTAAATCATAATTATTAAGATTGTGATTCACATAATTGTATATATTAAAATTAATACTATATTTTAGCAATATTTTGAAGCAAAAGAAATGAATATGTATGAAAGAAACATATATATATATAATATATAAACACCCACATTTATTCATATTCCTTATATTTGCAGCAAAAGACATTCCTGAATTTAGGACACTATTATCTATTTCCTGTTGTATGTAGTGAAAATTAACAGTAAATACTAGCCACTGCATAGAGTCATCTCCCTTTAAAAATTACAACACTTTTACCACTACTTTTGTTATAATTTTCTCAATCTTCAAATTTCCATAAAATGAGATCCCATGCATCTCACTATGGTATAAAGAACAATTTTTTAATCTAGAAAAATAATTATTCTTAGACTCAATTTGGAGGCAAATCTTCCTTGATTTTGTTAGAAAAATGAATGACTGTTCAAAGGTCATTTCAGGTGCAATGCTTCTTAACATTCATGATATCCCTCTGAACTTCTTAACTTCTTCCCTGACACTGTTTTATAACATCTAATATTCATTAATCTGTAAAGCTATCCCCCCCCCCGTTACCTCAAGTATAAAAAGGCAGCCTAAGTGTCAAAAAGGTTTTGGTCTTAGGCATCCCATTCTGACAAAGGTAGAAGAATCTTTAAAATATGGGGCCTAGTGAGAAGTGCTTAGACCACTAAATCACATAGTGGGATGCAGCCCAGTCCTCATTTTTTCTTTTTTTGCTTTTATTGTCCTAACTGTGATATGATTGGAGTTCTTTCACCATGTGCCCCTATCATGACTTGCAGTCTGATAAGCATAGCAATGAGCCAACCAATTATTGGTCAAGATTAACTTTTCTCTTTATAAGCTAATTGTAGGTGTTTGTTACAATGATGAGAGGCTCACAATGTGAAACACAGCTGTGGCATGTCCTACTTACAGAATGCCAAGGGGGGCTGTTTCCGACTGTAGTTGCTAAGGGAAGGATGAGTTGAAAAGTCCTATTTATTTATTAGTCTCTTAGATAGACAGAAGTTGGAAATATATTTAAATGAAAATATTGCATCTCATTATACATCTACCCTGTTAATAAGACAGAATATTCCACATCATAAACATTTGTTAAATCTTAGGTGAAAACAGAAGTACGATATTTCTTCCTTGAAATTAACCATCATCGGGGCTTTAAGTGGATTAAAATGACCATAAATGAGCAGATGACTCAAATATAGGGCTGGGTCCATTTCAAAACAGAATATTCTATTCTTCAAACTTCTGAATGCCAAGAACATTTTCTTGTCCTTGGGTAGGATATTCTTACTGCATATGCATGTACTTTAACATCTGTGCAATTTTATTTTTTGAATGTTTGACAGAGAAATTATTCAACGGGTCCTGGGGCTGTCAAAGCCTGCCATGTGTGATGCTTCACCAGGCAGCACAGACCATGCTGCACCTGAGTATGAAGAAGTTCAGCTGGAAACTGATGCCTTGACTGATTCAGAGCATTCACAGGACACTTACACTTTTCAATATCAGGTCATCTTTTTTTTTTAATTTTTATTTTTCAAAACTGGTCTCTGTGACAGCAATATGATTGATGCTGTTTACTGACTTCCCAGCAGGGCTTCAAGTTCTATCTTATCATGATAGCTTACTTATTTCTAGTGCCTTACTTGTTTTTTATCCCAAGTGCTAATTGCTGCTTATTTAATGGTAACCTTCTTTTGAGTACCATGTGCTTGACATATTTTTTTAATTGTGGAGATAGCATTAGAGATAGAGAATAATTGACATCATTTTGAAACAGTCCAAATCTACCTCTGGGAAAAATTCTTCATATCTTTGCTTAAGAACATTGCTTTGTATAAGGCATCTCATAGATTATTTCATTGAACTAGTACTGAAAAATTGCTGCACCATTTAAGATAACTGACAAGGAAACAGAATTTATTTTCTAATTTGCCAAACTCATTGTCCCCTAGAGGGTTTACATGTCTCTGTCGTTGACACCCTATTCTGCTCCACACCATAACAAAAACAACAAAAATCCCTCAAGATCACCTTCTTATGTCTACACATTTATCAAATGCTACAGAATTCACTGTATTTACTCATTCAGACAATGCTTATTAATCCCTAACCACAGTCTACAGACATTGATAGATGGTGAGATGGAAGGATAAACTGAATCTGCATAATCCCAGGCATTATAGATCTAGTTAGAGAGCAATAATTAATCAAATAATCTCGCCAACAACTGCAGTAATGCTACAGTAATAGAACAGTGAGAACTCTGGTATTCCTGGTGTGTATAATAAAGTTTGTTTGGAAAGTACAACATTTGAATTACTTAAAAATGTTAATATGAACTAAAGCATTTCATAATGTATACACAGATCAATTCTTTCCTTGTACCTCACTATTTTTCAATTTTTAAAATAAAAAGAACAGAACTTGAAAAAGCACCTATCAGGCTTGGAATGTTTCAAGCACAGAGAATATCATCTGAAGAGACTCTGCTCTCAAAGGTGAGCGACAAGCTTGGGACTCTAACGGGAAGCAGTGTAGTGGAGGTGTGAACAGAAAGACTGGAAATGACTGCAAAAGGGGTCTGTGTTAGGAGGCACAGGCATGTCAAACCTTATAAGAAATGGGAAAGAATCTGGTTCCTGGCATAAAAACTATTTGAATCCAAAGATGGAAAAAAATGAAAAATTGGTGTGATGAGATTTGGGGTTTGAAAGTTTATTACTCAGGTGTGTGGAAGAAGAGGCAAAGGGGACAGTGGTGGTTATATTTCAGATGCTATTGCGAGGAGGTGACTTATACAACATTATCCTCTAAATGGAAAGGGGTTAAAAATCTCTTTTTAAGGTCTGTGCAGAAAGCTCATTTGGTAGAATCTTTGCCTTATAAACATGAAGACTTTTATTCAGTCATCGGAAGCCATGCCCAAAAGCTAGTTGTAGTGGCACAGCCTTGTAATTACAATCTGGGGAGAAAGGTAGAGCTAGGAAGAATTTTGGGGCTATGTGGTCAGCCAAGTTAACTGAATCTGTAAGTTTCTAGGATAATGTTAGACCTTGTTTCAAAAAACTAAAGGTGGACAGCATATGAGGAATGAAATCCAAGATTCCCTCTGGCCTAAATAAGCATGTAATATATGTGCACATGCATTTGCAAACATATATATACCTGCACACATGATCACATACACATATAGATACTCAAAAAATAATAGTTATAGTTACTCTAAATTTGAATGCCAGGAAGAAGCATAGGAAAAAATTTTGCTAAGGGGGTACAGAATAATGAATTTTTTAGACATGTTTAGAAGGTGCCTAGGAACAGGCCAGTAGATAACATCAAATGGAAACAGATCTGTGCTTCATTCTAGATATACTACTAAATTATCTCACATGTGATAATGATGTGATAAAGATGCAATACTTATATGAAAACAGAATACATAATATTCAGGATGTGATGACCAAAAGTACATAACCAATAAAAAGGGAATTATAACACCAAAAAGCAGAGAGAGAGAGAGAGAGAGAGAGAGAGAGAGAGAGAGAGAGAGAGAGAGAGAGAGAGAGAATGAGAATCTCAGAGGCCTATATCATACAAAGCAAAGAGAGTATTGATTGCTAAACACCCCTGACTCACTAAAAATAATGAAACAGTTCATAAAGAACTCCCAGATATTGCTTCATGACCAATTAAAAGATTTCTCTAAATCAGAACTTGCTTACCAATTTTTGATATTTATTATCAGTAGAGTATGCTGAGCTGGTAACACAACCAGGAGATGGTGGACTAGCAGTAAAGCAGTTATATCAAGAGGGTGGTTAAAGATTTCCTGAGTGGCTGGGAAAGAAATTACAATGAGTAGAGGAGTGCTAGAACTTCAGATCTCCAATCCAAAAGAGTTCTAGAGCTACAATTCTAACCTGTGAGGTGCTAAGAGTCCTGTTATCTTAGGCATGGTGGTAAATGCATAAACAATATACTAATCCAAGCAACTAGATCCATAAGTCTCCAGATTCTAAGTCCTGGAACAATAGGCCCTTCTAGGAGTTGAGGCTGAATGCTTCTAGAGCTGCCATTTCTCCCCCTGGGTTTTGGACACAAACTTGAGAATGCCAAGACTAGAAGAGCTTTGTCTTCCTTTCTCAGTTTCCATTTCTCTAGAGCAAAATTTTCTCAGCCATCTGGTTGGTAACAAAATTCCCACCAATTCTTGCATTATTAAACACATTATGGCACACTATTCAGCAATGAGAACTGATTGATTGATATACATGCAACAATGTGGATAAAAGAGCATCCTTTTACAAATAGGAAGTAAAATATAGAATAGAGTATTTTTATGAAATTCTACAAACAGAAAAAATTATAATGAAACAAATATTGTATGTATCAGTATCACCCAAAGGCACAGAAGTCATCATATACAAGTATAAGAGCCTGTGGATGGTAAGTGTTGGGAAGGGGGTTCTTCTCGAAAATATATGGTCATTTTACTCACTGACTCACAGTAGCTATGGTTATCTGCAAAAGATCAAGTCAAGGAGATCAGTCAGCATTCCAATAGGCAGCACTAATTAGATTCAGTAGTTTACAAAGAAAATAAAAGAGCATATGAATAATGTATTATAGAATAATAAATAGATACTACACATATATAATATTTACATTATATGCCCTAGTTAGGTTCACCTCTGAGTTTTACATATCTACACTTGTGTAGGGATACAAAGATAAGTTTTAAAATGTAATTAGGAATTATGCTGGTCTAGTAAACTGGCAGTAGTAGGTTCTCCTCTAAGATCTCTGATCTCACTAACCCTGGGATATTGTTTAGGATTGTAGTACTAGGCATGCTTTTCATCCTGTTGAGTGGACCTTAAACTCAAGTAGACATTATTGTTTACCTCAAAAATACAACTATTCCATGCTTAGGTGCGTCTTTTCAACCTGGTCAGTGTTGTGCTTCTGAGGCATCACAGCTAGTTAGGACTATTCATTGCTTCCTACTCAAGGAAGCTTGTATGGTACTTTCTGGTAATACAGAGGTTAGACCTCAGAAAAGTGGCCTTCAAATTGATTTATCTCAACTTACCTGAATTCTGTGTTTTAAGTGTGCAGTGACTTCAGCAATAGAAACCATCCATCTACCTGTGAGGAGCAACCAAGGACAACATCAATAGTCAAGAATAATTTGGATATACCTAGATCTAAAATATCACACACACACACACACACACACACACACACACACACACACACACACACACACACACACAATTTTATAAGAACTAGACTGCAGAAAAGAGACTTTCTTTGTTTTTCTATTTAATAGATATTTTCAAATGAAACTTGGCATAGATTTTTCACATTTTCATAGTCAAATGATAAAATTCAAAGGTTGTATCAGTTTGTACTAAGCTATACTCATTATGACTTTTTTAAACAAGAATTTCTTTTTGACACAGGTAGTGAGTTTTGTTACTCACAAAAGCAGTCACTCTAATAAAAAGTAATGCTCAGATGAAGCTTACCAATCATCAGCATTTTTCAAAGTGGTTAAGAAATGTATAATTACCCTAGCAGAGGCTAATTTTCACTATCTATGGGGTAGAGCAATTGTTCAGCAGAGGGGTTCCAGGGTGTGGTTGTATTTCTTACTTTCTCTTTGCCTTTATGTAGGACAGTGTTAAAGTGGGAGGCTTGGGGAAATGTGTTACCTTTATTGATAAACAAAATCCACACACAATAATTCCAGGTCAGAAAGTAGAGTCAGGTCTATACTACAGCTGTCCTGTTGTTCCCACTGGGAGCACACCTATCAGCTGCTCTTACTACAATGGGTGATGAAGGTCACCAAGCCACACTTCCTCTGTGTCTTGGTAAGTCCCTCCACAGTCCAAGAGAGTGCATGTCTGCCTGTGCCTTGGCTTATATCCTGGTCCCCAGGTCACACACTCTAATACAAACTCTGCCCCTGGGCCAAGCCACCCCTTACTATTGGTTATTGGACTTGTAGCTAGAGTTTTCCTGCCTTGCCCACAGTCAGGACAAATCTGTCACCCACCAGTCCCACAGCCACTCAGACCCAACCAAGTAAACACAGAGACTTATATTGCTTACAAACTGTATGGCCATGGCAGGCTTCTTGCTAACTGTTCTTATATCTTAAATTAATCCATTTCTATAAATCTATACCTTGCCACGTGGTTTTCGGCTTACCAGTATCTTCACATGCTGTTTGTCATGGCCGCGGCTGTCAGTGACTCCCTTTCCCTTCCTGTTCCCTTAATTCCCCTTTCTGTTAGTCCCGCCTATACTTCCTGCCTGGCCATCAGTGTTTTATTTATTGACCAATCAGAGCAACAGATTTGACATACAGACCATCCCAAAGCAGGACTGAATGGCAGAATTCCCTCAACATTTCCCCCATTTTGTCTAAAATAAAAAGGAAATTTCTAATCCTAACAAAATAAAAACTACATACATACAGTAAGAATTGTTAACATGTATTCTCCAGAAGGAAAGAAGGGTAATAATCTTAACAGAAATGAAACTACATATAACAAGAATAATTATCAAGTAAGAAATACATCCTAGATGTCCAGACCATAGGTAATAGGCATTTTTTATAGAGATTACTCTTGTAGTTGTCCTTTACTGAAAAATCTAAGTTTTGTACATAATATGTCCTTAGCTAAGATTCAGGGGGACTGTAACTGTAACTTTCTAATATTCAATCCCATCAAAGATCTGAGAAGAAAAATAATATTACCTGAGTAAGCAAGAGGAGCAAGCAAGTGAGTTCCAAAAATTGCAAGACATGACAGGAACAGCTGACTGCCTGGTCAGTTACTCAAGGTTTCTCTGCAATGTTGTGGCATCCAACTTTGGCTTATATGCCTAGAATATCTGACAGACCCTTTTCAGAAGCAGGAAAATTTGAAGGAGTACTCTACCTGTCTTGGCAAAGTTCAGCAGTCACTTTTCTTTCTGTCCTGCTTCTTCACAGTTTGGACAGTATACTTATTGTCATCAGTCAAGGCAAGGCCAGTTCCTTGCCCAATAGGCCAGATTTACCAAAAGGAAAACAAACTATATATGAAGTGTCTTCAATGGCCATCATGCTCTTGAGCGTAAATTGGTGTTGCCAGGAGCAGATATGTTTCATGTCAAAAGAATTCTAAGTTATTAAAACAAAATTTTAAATTTCATATTCTGTGGGTCTTTGAAGTATTTGAAGATCACTTATCTATTTGGAACATATCTCTGCATGCCTAGAAAACCTAACTAGTATGACTATAAACTTGACAAACAGGGTGACTATTAACCTGTAATTCTTATTAACCTATATAGCTTAAGGACTAAAGCTTCACATTATGTAAATATACAAGCTGTAGAGGCAATACCTTATACAAAAGGCTATGCTATCACTTCCAGATGTGCTAAAACTTCTGTTATTTACTCATTGTATCTTCCCTGTGTGCTTACTGGATACTGAGCTCTTATATACATGTAGGAGATCTAGACCCAACTATGTCAGAGATTCAATGAACTGACCCTGGACAGTAGCAAAGAGAATATCTACCCTTGATTTTGCTTTCTTCTAACTATTGAGATGTATTGATTTGTGATGGTACCTACCTGATTATCTTGATTTAAACAATATACAGGAAACTCTAAGCCAAATGTTCTAGATAGTTCAGTTCATTAAATTGCATTGATTTCCCCCCTTTTATTTAAAGTACATTCTTTTGTTATATTAGATAGCCTAATTATGGTTTTGGCTTCCTCTGCTCCTACTAGTTCCTCCCCACCTCCTCTCCCATCCAGATCCACCTCCTTTCCGTCTCTCATCATAAAACAAGCAGGCTTCTAAGGGACTAAAATATAATAAAATTACTATAACATAATACAATATGATAAAACAAAACCTAACACCACAGAGTTGGAAAAGACAAATAGACAGAAAAGAGCACAAGAATAGGCAAAAGAATCAGAGACTCACTCAATTATAACACTCAGGAATCCTATAAAAACATTAAACTGGAAGCTATAATATACACTCAATGGACCTGATGCAGACAAGATGAGGCTCACAATACATCTGGAAGTCTTCTAAATTTGCAGAGTATTTTCCTGTACCAAAGATGCTAGAAGATAGCAGTGCAGGTTCAATATATGCACCAGCTCAATTTCTCCATGCTCAATGAATTGTGTAGCTGATGCCTTCTGCAATGAGACCTTCCTGTCAGCATGTGGTAAATAACCTATAATCTCACCAACAGCTTGAATTACTTGGAGATTCCATGGGACACCCTGGCCAACAAACCGATTATGTGTAACCAAACCAAAATCTGGAAGCTTCACTTGATAACAAGAGATGGCCAGTTGGTACTCTGTTTCCCCCATTATTTCATGATTTCATTTAGATTGACTCCATATATGTATATATTTTAGGAAGATTCTACTGTATTAGATTTCATACCATCCCTAAAATAGCCTTTAATTTTAGGTGTCTCTCCCTGTATTCTCCAATCTCTCTTTCCCCTCCTCCTCCACACTTGATTATTTTCTTTCAGCATTCTTTCTGCCCCACAATCTACCCATAATTATATATTCTATTTTTCTTTCCAAAGAAGACCTATGGTTAACCCCTAGTCCTTCATTCTATATATAACATCTGTGGTTATACAGATTTTAGCTTGGTTATCGTTGACTTAACAGCTAATATCCACATATAAACCAATAAATACCATATTTGTGAAAGGAGACTTCAAGTTAGATTTGTGTGTGTATATATACATACATACATACACACACATGGAAAGAGAATTAGCTAGTTGTTTTTCAGATTATTCATGAGAACCAGAAAATCAAGTTTAAAATCAAGGAACCAATATTATTAAAGAAACTAACCAGCAAAGTCAACAGAGCTCAAACTTTGCTGCCTGAACCATCCAAACCCCTGACACATTGTACGGTGGTTTAAATAGTAATGGCTCCCATAGACTCATGTGTTTGAATGTTTGGCCCACAAGAAGTAGTACTATTAGGAGGAGTGGCCTTGTTGGATTAGGTGTGGCCTTGTTGGAGGAAGTATATCACTCTGGAGGTGGGCTTAGAGCTCTGATATGCTTAAGCTAAGCCTGGTATGGCAGTCTTGTTCTATTGCCTGCAGATCAAGATGTAGAACTCTCAGCTTCTTATTCAGCACCATGTCTGCCATGTTTTCCTCCATGACAAAAATGTACCAAACCTCTGACCAGTAAGCCAGATTCTACTAAATATTTTCCTTTATAAGAAATGCAGTGGTCCTGGTGTCTCTTCACAGCAACAAAACCCTAACTAAGACAATGCCAAAGCATTACAGTGGCTTTGGGAAGCTAGAAGAACTCCTATATCCTTAAAATAAATGTTACATGATTCATCCTCATTTATGTTCCCAGATTCATCTTAACCACTAAAGCAAGATCATATGTATGATCTAATGATCACACTAGAACTTCTGAGAAAATGGCACAAAACACAGTGTAATTTTCAGCTTCCATACAAAGAACAGAATTGTCCTTACACAGACATACTAGAGGCCATGGATTTAAGAGAGCAAGGTGGTATGCATTAGAAGAAATATAAGGGAGCTAGTACAATTATATTTTACTTTCAAAAAGCAAACATCAAAAATGTGAGGTTTCATTTACATGGGTTTGGGTTTTAGATATGCAAGAATTTAGATATCCAAGATAACCATGGATGTTAGCAATAGTTTTCTAGATGCAAGGACTATTATATACTCTCCATGGGTACTGATAATTATTTGTTCAAATATTTTGGTGCAATAAATAAGAATTAATTAATACTCATGGGTTGGAGCCCTTTTGACACTCTTTAATTATGAGGTGGCATTGCATAACTTATGACTACATTACTTAAAAATTGTGAGAGTATAAATCTTACTACTGTGGCAGATAGAGGTTCATTACAATGTTTAAAAAAGAACCTTCAGTATGCTCAGCCAAGGGCGAAAATTAAACAGGAATTTTAAGTACATATTTCCATAAAACCTTCAGGTTAATATCTGAGGTGCAGTAAAGAATTGTGGGACTTTCAAACACTCCCTGAGAAGAGTTGGCCTCGACTGCCAAATAGTGGTAGAGAATGGAGGGATGTTTGAAAAATTATTTTCTATAAATTGGTTTGGAAGTTGAGTTGCTATTTGGATTTTATACTTCTCATGAGGAAGTATAGCTCTCGAGATGTGTGTGTACTGTTATGAAAAACACCTAATAATACATAGTATTAGTACATACTTTAAAGGTTGTGTATTAAGAAAGCCATGGTGATAAAAAAGGCTAATTAATTGACTAAAACTTCCCAAAAGAAAATAAAGGCAGCCAGGCGGTGGTGGTGCACGCCTTTAATCCCAGCACTTGGGAGGCAGAAGCAGGCAGATCTCTGTGAGTTCGAGGCCAGCCTGGGCTACCAAGTGAGTTCCTGGAAAGGCGCAAAGCTACATAGAGAAACCCTGTCTCGAAAAACCAAAAAAAAAAAAAAAAAAAAAAAAAAAAAAAAAAAAAAGAAAAGAAAAGAAAGGCAGATTTGATTAAAACTTCCCAAAATAATAAATATAAATTAACTTGTATTTAAGTTTTTACCGAATTTCTCTTTCACCTTCATACCTGATCCATTAGTTTGACATCCCTTCCCCTCCCCTTCTTGCCATCATCCTCAAATTCATATGTACCAGAATTGCAATGGTTTGGAATACAGAGACAGGATTTCATGAGTAGAAACTGCCTCTAAGACAATGTTTCCTTTCTTTCCACCAGGAACACCATTTCCACTGTTATATGCAAGGGGGAAAAAGGAGATCAAGGAACTTCTTAAGTCATGGATATTGACTTTTCTGTTAGCAGCCTCTCTGTTACATCGGTAATTATGGACAAGTAATGCATACATTTTAGGACCCCATTCTCCATGATGCTCTTTAGGCTATGACCTGTGGAATATACATTCAGGTAGGAACCAATGATGACTAATACCCAGTGATGCTCTCATTAGTGGTGTGTCTCCTTCAGTCATAGGTTCCACCTAGACAAATGGGTAACTTAAAAAAAAAACATTTTATATGTGATTCACCCATAGGTTCTAGTACACGCATACATTTTTTAAAAATACTCAGCAGGGTCTTAAGTATATGAAGAAAGAACCTCAAATTCTTCATTGTTTAGCTGTTCATTCTGGAGGCACACATTACAACTTTATGTTGTGAAATGGGAAAAACAGCAAAAATGCACAAATCCATTAACTCTATCCTTTGTTAATCTAACCTCATTTTTGTATAGTCAGAATTGCTACAGCTTTAACTCATAAATTACATATTTGGATAAGTGAGACAGTTGATTAGCTTGAATTATATAGGAGTCCCAGGCAGTGGGACTGAGACCTATCCTTGGTGCATGAGCTGGTTTTTTGGAGCCTAGGGCCTATGATGAGACATTTTGCTCAGCCTTGGTGCAGGGAAGAGGGGACTGGACCTGCCTCAACTGAATCTACCAGGCTGGGCTGAATCCCTAGGGGAGACTTTGCCTTGGAGGAGGTGGGAATGGGGAGTGGCTGGGGGGTGGGAGGAGGAGGACAGGGGAATCCATGGGCTGAAATGTAGAATTAAATTAATTATAAAATAATAAAAACAAGTTGGAAAAAATTACATATTAATTAAACATATGTTAAAACTTTCCTACCATGTGTAATGTTGTCTCTTCTCTGTGTGTTCTAAGATTTTTTTGCACCCTAGCTGGAAGCTTTGGGGGAATTTGGCTTTCCATGATTCCCCATTACTACTGCTGTAGTTTAGCATTCATAACATGCAAACATTCTCACATTGACTGAGCTAACATAACTACAAATTATCTGAAAAATGATTCAACAGAATCCAGCAAGGAAGACTGAGAGAGTTGGAAAGAGAGAGATGTGTGTAACCAGTGGCACTATTTCATAATAGAACACAACAACCATTTATAGTGAAGGTATCCTTAGGAACTGCACACTAAAATCAATATGCCAACTGTGAAATACAGTTCTGCTGTAGGCATTTTGTTTTAAGGAAAAAAGATCTTAACAGATTTAACAGGAAAAAAAAAGGAAAGAAAAGAGAGTGAGTGAATTTACCTGCAGGGACTGGATGCTTCTGAGGAGCAGAATGATGATGAAATCCCTGATGCTGTGGTTTAGGCATAAGAGGAGACATGGTATAGCATGGTGAGCTGTGAGGGCAGTTGTCTCTACAGGGCAGTGAACCCATTACTAAGCAGCCTATGCTCAAGCTATCCAACATGCATAAGCCCTTTACATGGTTAATATTAAACAACTAGATTTTATTTTTAACATAATCCTAAAGTAATCAGACACAGTCCCGTGCTTTACTTGAAAAGCACTCCTTTTGTATGTTCTTTATAAGGTTGACAGTTTGTATGTCAACATTCTAGGTGCTGGGCGGGATGACGTTGCTGTTTACATCCACTTGGCTGTGCTGGAGAACTGAGAGGAACACGTACTATGGGCAGGGGCAGAACCAAAGCTCCATCCCAGACTGTGAACATAACATGGTGATGATTGTGGGATGGCAGGAAAGACAAAGGATAGCAAAGTCCTTTCAGGCTTGAGAACCAGACTCAGTTTTTGAAGTGAAGGAATAAAAGTTCTTCCTAATTGTCCACATATTGTGTTTCACTGAATAGACTCTGAGATCATGATAATGATAATAACTGGCAATTTTGGTCTCAAACAACAGTTCCAGGAATCCTCCAAGCATTTTAGGCAGCTTATCTTTTAATACATTCAATTAAATTCTTTGTGATGAATGTTTATATTCTTCCATCTTTGTGGTTTAGGAAAGAGAGGTTCAATTATTTTTAAAATAAGAGAATGAAATGAGTCTTCTATTTTCACAGAGAGAAAAGACTGACTATACACTGTGCAGGGATGTAAAGGCAATGAGAAAGATAAGTAGGATAAAAGTTGAAGGAAACTTGCTAAATAAGTTCCTGCAAACATTGGACATGAAATAAAGATGTAAACTTATGTTACAGGGATGAGAAATACAAAGAGACATTCTCTGAGATATGTCCACCCACTGAAACAAATAAATTTATTATTATTATTATTGTTATTATTGTTATTATTATTATATACTGACTACAGCTTCCCCTTCATCCTCTACTTCCAATCTGTACCCCAACTGCTGACCTTCAATCTGCTCCCCATCAACTCCTCCCCTGTTTCTCTTCAGAAGAGGGCAGGCCTCCCAGGGATATCAACCAAACATGGCATATCAAACTGCAGTAAGAGTAGGCACTTACCCTCTATTAAGGCTAGGCAAGGCAACCCAATATGAGGAACAGGGTCCCCAAAGAAGGCAAGAGTCAGAGATAGCCCCTGCCGCACTATTAGGATTCCCAAAAGAACACCAGCAGTTGTCATTTTCTTTGGGATGCCAAACAGCTCCTAAAGAAAGAAATGGAGACTTACTAATTAAGTATGCTCAGCCTTAGCTTAGGCTTGTCCTATTAGCTCTTTTAACTTAATTTAATCTGTTTCTATTCATCTATGTTTTGCCTCTGACTTACCTTTCTGTCATTCTGTATTCTACTTTCCTTCTTCCTCCATGTCTGTCTGGCCCCTGGCATCTCCCTGGTGCCTCTTTTTCTTTCTTCTTTCTGAGCCTAAATTCCTCCTTCTACTTACACTCTCTGCCCAGAATTCCCACCTATAACTCCTCCCATGCTGCCATTGGCCATTCAGATTTTTATTAGACAAATCAGGTGCCTAGGCAGGCAAGGTAAAGCAGGAACACATCTTTACATAATTAAACAAATGCAAAACATCTTTACATAGTTAAACAAATATTCCACAAAAAAAAAATGCAACACATCTTTGTGTAGCTAAACAAATATTTTGCAACAAACACCAAGCTATTTAACTATAACATATATACAGAGGGGCTATGTCAGTCCCATGCAGGTTCTCGGGTTGTCTGTTCAATTTCTGTGAGCCCCTATGAACCTAGGTCAATTGATTCTGTAGGCTGAGTTCTTCTCATGTCCTCAAGCTCCCTGGCTCCCACAATTCTTCTCCCCCACACTTCTCCAGGATTCTGCAAGCTCCTCTTAATGTTTGGTTGTGGGCCTCTGCATCTGTTTCCATCAGTTACTGGATAAAACCTCTGTGATGACAACCAGGCTAGGGACCAACTATGAGTTTAACAGAATATCATTAGGAATCATTTCTTTAACTTTTTTTCCCAATCATGTTTGTTTCTATCCTAGGTCTCTGGACTATCCAGCCTCAGGATTCTGACCCTCCAGGCAGTATCAGGGTTAGGCTTGCTCTTATGACATTGGTCTCAGGCAGAACTAGTCATTGGCTGGACACCCCCACAATCTTTGGGCCACCTTTACCCAAGGACATCTTGTAGGTAGGCAAACAAATATTTTTGACCATAATTTTTCATACTTAAAATTGGTTCAGAAACATGAATATCATAGTCTCTCAAAGAATAATGAATATTGGCACTTTTGTGAAGAAATGATTCAATTGAATTTAATTGATTAATTAATTTGTTCATATCCTAAATGTAAAACATTCTCAAAGAGAGCACTTTATTGTAGCTATGTAGAGCAAGAGAGGTTGTGACAGGGAATCTAGGTATTGAATTAGAACTTAAAGACAGGCCACTATCACTTTTGGAGATAGAGACATGCACTTTGGGGTCAGGACATGTGCTCTAAATTTCAGGTGTCAATATGAGGTTACCTCTAAGGATTTAGTTTTATATTCTAGGAATATTTTCATAGTTTTAGTTTTTTTCTTAGTGGAGAGCTTTATTACTTTAATCTAAATTACCCAGTTGATCCTTTGTTACTACCAGTTTGTAACTTCAAGAATATAGTAGTTAGAAACTTTTTTTTACTTTTATATAAAGTTTATAATCTCTTAAATCTTATAATTATGAATATTTTTACTTTTGTCCTACTTTTTTTGGTCAATTTTAGAGTTGATATTTTCTTTTATTGTTCATTAATTTTGTTGTTTTTCTTGGTTTTGGTTTTTTGTGACAGGGTTTATCTGTGTAGTTTTGGTGCCTGTCCTGGATCTCACTATGTAGACCAGGCTAGCCTCGAACTCACAGAGATCGTCCTGGCTCTGCTTTCTGAGTGCTGGGATTAAAATCATGCACTGCCACTGCCCAGCCTTAACTTTTTTAAATTTTACTTCCTAACCTCAGTTTACCCTCCCTCTGCTCCTTCTGTTCCCTCACTGTTTTAATTCAATTTCTCCTCCATTCTTCAGTTTGTTTCTTACTGAAAGCTTCATGCTGCTCAACCATCTATCGATCAGCCAACCTTTCCTTGACCTGTCAATTATCAATTGACCTGCCTTTCGGCCTGTACCCAGGCCTTTAATGTGTACAACTCAACATTTCCACACTCTCTCTTTTGTAATAAACTCAATTTTGATTAATATTTAGTGTCTATTTACAAATGGTACAGTTTTATGTTTTTGAAAGAACAGCTGTAACAATTAGAATGTGTTTTCAATTATTGACATGTATAGAGTACCTAATTATATGATTTTTTCTTTTTCTTTTCTAATAAAATAAAACAAAACAGGAATAAAATTAATCCAATAACCCGTATTTTAGTTTGTTGACTGGTGCTATATACTGTTTTTAGTTTGTAACAGAATTTACTACCCCTTATACCTGACAGCATCAATTTATTTTTCATGCACAGTGCTTCGGGACTCTCAATGATTGAAGACACGCTTACTCTAACACGAAAATAAGATTCCCTGGTCTATTACAACATGATGCCCTGGTACATATAACATACAGTGCCATTTGGGCACATATCGCATTTTCCTTGTGGCTTTCTCATGGAGAAGAATTTCAGCTTACATGAGTTTTGCAAGAACATGCGAACATGTCTTCTACCTAACAGAAGTTCACTTTATCATATTACCCAAGATCTACTTCTGAATTCATTCTTAGGGCATTTCTTTAAATTTTGGTTGATTGATTGAGTGTGTTTGTGTGTGTGTGTGTGTGTGTGTGTGTGTGTGTGTGTGTGTGTGTGTGTGTGTGTAAGAAACAAAGTTGAAAACAAAGATTTTACTAGAACAGGGAGAATTACAAAAGATAGAGAATGAGGAAAAATTATACAAATTCTTGTACTGGGAATGAGAACAAAGGTTTTTTTTTTTTGCTTGTTTTGTCTTGCTTTAAAAAAAACAAAGCTGTTTCACTACTCATTACAATTTGGTGTAATAATAAGTGTATTTTGTTCTAGTGGTTTGAGATATATGGATTTTCCATCTCAAGTTTATGCAACTTATTTGAGAAAATCATAATCTCAGGTTACAATATCATCAATATTTAAAAAAAATAAATGCAAGCATCTTTCCCAAATAAATTAATGGAGATGGAAGTTTTCATAGTCTAAAACCAGGAACCCGAAAGGAAGAAATGAGATCGTGATGACTGAGATCAAGACAATAGGAAACCTGCAGCACATGGACTCCTCTTTACTCCTGAGAAAGCAGTCATCTTTACTGATAACCATGGAAAGGTGCTGATAAATAATTGATTCATCTGTTCTCCTTAATTTACACAGTTAAATACAATTCAGTATGTGAACTCAGATGAAAGAAGAGGATTTGAATTATGAGGATATAAGTACTAAATTTTCAATGGATTTTAGAAATTTAACATGGTATGGCAATCAAGGTTAGTATAGTGTGACATGTATTGCATCATGAACTTAACTAAACAATCTAAAGAAAGTAAAAGCAACCCCAGACTATGAGATTTAAAGTTTTTTCTTAACTTTCTCTCTTTAAAAAGTAGGAAGATGCCGGGCGTGGTGGCGCACGCCTTTAATCCCAGCACTCGGGAGGCAGAGCCAGGCGGATCTCTGTGAGTTTGAGGCCAGCCTGGGCTACCAAGTGAGCTCCAGGAAAGGCGCAAAGCTACACAGAGAAACCCTGTCTCGAAAAACCAAAAAAAAAAAAAAAAAAGTAGGAAGATAAAAATGACCACAACCCCACCTGTCTTGCCAGTATTTTATCACACACACTGGGCCACCTGTTCCTGATTTCAGTGATGACATCATGCTCCAGGGTCTGCCTTTGAGAGAACATAGGCTATGCATTTCAACATGGGCCCTTAGTTTGTTCTTTGGAGAACCTGTCCTCGGCTTTTGTTTCTATCAAAGTTTGAAACTGTTTGACCAGCTGTTCCTTCATAAAGAAGAGGAACATTAATTTTGAGTTTGAATACAGATTTCCAATGAACATATAATTATTGATACAATCTATTTTTTTTTAAAAAAAAACCACCTCATGAAGAAAGACAATGATCTCCTTTAGTAACTACCATTAGTCTCAAGACAATTCTATCTTATGGTCTATAGGAGAATCGGCTTACTTTTTTTTTCAATTTTAATTTTGAGATTATAATTTAATTACAATATTCTTCTCTTCACTTTCTTCCCTCTAAACCTTCCTATATACTCTATCCTATCCTTAGCCTTTTTAAAACTGTTATTGCATTCATATATGTACACACACACACACACACACACACACACACTTTGCCACTCCCACAAGTTCTGTACCACCATCTCCTTAACACATCTTACAAGCAGGACAAACTGTATGTTGAAGATTTTTTGTCTGGGTTGCTGCCCCATTCCTACCACTGGAAACCTTGCCTGTGCCTCATTAGCACAGGAGGTAGCACATTCTTAAATAAGACTTCTTCAGTTTGTATAATGCTACCTCGTATGTATGTTTTCAGAGCTGACCTTTCAGCAAAGAAAAACTAATTGGTGTGCTCTTCCCTGAGGAAGACCACCCCTTTCTTTCTATGCTCAGCTTTTCTCAGTTGGATGCATGGACTTGTAGAGGGTTTTGGCCTTTCTGGATTTTTTCCACCTGGTTTTGCATGTTTGCTGCTGTCATCATTGTTCAGAACATATTTAGGGGGTTATGTTGGTGAGACATTATGGCTGTATTTTCTGGTATTGCCAGGAAACACAATCTCTCAGGAAGCTCCTGGATCCTCTGGTTCTTAGAATCCTTCTGCCCCTTTTCTACAATGCTCCCCAAGCCTTAGGTGCAGGATTATTTTGCAGACGTTTCCAATGAGATTTTGGTTGGTTTTGGTTTGCTATAGTTGTCTCTATCTGTTGAAAAAAATTATTTGATGACAGGTAAATATTTCATTTACCTGTGGGTGTAAGCACAGATGTTTATAGTCTGTTAGGGATTGTGCTCACTTAGTAAAGGAAGGATTGTAGTGTCTCCTCAAATAACCAGGACTTCACTAGTACCAGCACTGAGTGTTTAACTAGGTTTCCAGTATTAGGCATGGTCTCCCTCTTATTGATTAGGTCATTCATAGAGCAGTTGGTTACCACCAAGGTATGTGTGCCAAAACTGTACACTTAGGTTTATTGTGCCATTCTAGTCATTGATGTGGTCCACAGGCATCATTGCTGTTAGTCTACAGACTGTGGTTTTCTCCACCCTTTGGAAGCTTGCACTGTGTCTTCCTCTGACATGAAAACTAGTCTCCAGGAAGGGGCTATTCATTTCTGTTCCAGTTCAGTAGTCTTGGGACCTTGTTTCTAAAGTGCATAGTTTCTTCAGCAGTAGGAACCTATCTTCCACCTCTGTTGATTTTTATGTACACTAGTTCTTTTAGGATTCTGTCTTTTTTCTTTTCCATCAGTGGACATTTAGAACTAGTTCTTGCAAAACATATTAACTTTAAAACATTAAGAAATTAAGAATTTTTATTTTTATAATATAGGAAATGTCAGTCTTTCTCTAGATAAAAAAGGACCTTGTGCAGGATGGGTAGTGGGAAAGAGTGTGTATATTCAAGGAGATTTCAGTTTCCATAGAAGACCCCAGTTCACTTTGCTTCATACTATTTGCTGTAGTTCAATTTCTGACTCTTGTTTCTGCTTTATTCAAGACTTTTCACACTGATTTCTAGCTTGTCTTTCAAAGCGCATGCTTTGTACTTGTTCAGATTTCCCAACCATTGTGTTCTTTGTTCTGTTTTTACACAGTACCTTGCTGTGTCTGTGGCATCTATGCAGAAGTCATTCAACATTCTGTGTGAATGACTTTGTCTGTTTGGGCCTGAGGAGGATGCCTCATGATAAATGTTGACTTTGCCATTGTAGTTAATACTGAATTTGTGGAGCTAGCATCCATTCACATAAAATGCTCTTTAAATATTTTTTCTGTGTTGTTTGAGAATTTCATACAACCAGTACATATAAGTACACCAACCATGAAGTAAGATTTATGTTTAGCATCATATTGATTACGAGGTTCAAAATAAATGGTAGGTTAACTTCTAGAAATAACTTCTATGTAATGCAATAGAATATTATTCTATGAAGCATGAATTTGGGAGATAGAGCCATAATATATTGGCATGTTAATCTGGACTTGTTCTTTAAGATTGAAAACCCACAATTTCTTCAGCTGTGAAACATAAAACAAGACATATTAGACAGATGTAGTGCCTAATATCTATATTCTGAGAATGTGAGATGCTGAGGCTGCAGGATTGTAATGAATTCAAGGCTAACCTTGGGTTCTATAGTAAAACTTTGCCTCAAAAAATCGAAAATCATTGAGAAGATTTCCATGAAAAACTTGACATGAAATAATATGCAAGTATACTGGTTATTTCACTGTAGAACATACTGCAATTAAACACTTTTGAATAGTAATCCCTAAAATGTGTGATGTCATAGAATAGTAAAGTGAGATAAAGGTTATTTTTATTACACAAAATTATAGAAGAAATATATCCAAACAATTTTTCAATGACAATTATCTAAAAATAGATTGCAGAAGCATTTTTTGCAGAAACATCTCATAATTACAAAGCAAAAATATTACCATGGGACTAGGTAGCTAAAGTGAGGCACCACTTCATATGTAAATAGCTACATATTTATTTATTTCTCTCATTATAAAAATCATTTATTTGTTATATTACTATGCTGGTTAGTTTTTACTGTTACTTCAGTACAATGTGAAGTCATCTGGACAGAGAATAGTCTCAATCATGAAATTACTTTGGTCAGGTTGGCCTGTAGGCAGGTCTGTAGGAAACTCATGATTATTGATTGATGTGGGAGGACTCAGCATGTGAATAGCACCATTTCAAAGGCTATTCTGAAGTATGAAGGACCAGAGTAAGAGAGATTCATTTTTCTCTGCTCTGGACTGTATGTGTGTTTTGCTTAGGTATGTATTTCTCTGAGTGCTGAACGGGAACCTGAAATATAAGGGTTCTTTGTCCTCTGTGCTACTTTTTGTCTTGGTGTTTTCCCACAGTAGCAGAAATGAAACTAGAGTAACTACCAAATTGTTTTTCTTGGCTTTTGTAGGTAAGTTGCAATCTATCCATTCATCAACTAGTTTTCTATTTAAAATTGCAAAGTGCATATAAACAGATTTTTCTAGGGTAATGGATTCACATGTACCATTCTCTGACTTTTGTTTAAAGTGTTTCTTTCTTAATTTCAGAAAAAAGGAGGATTTAGAAATGTGAGAAAAGGAAGATATATTTGGACACATCCATATGAAATGAGGGAGGGAGGAAAGAAGTGACAAAACATGAGACTGAGAAAGATATATGACAATTTCATCAAGGCTGGCTTCAAAATGTTTATACAGTTTATGAATGTTTAGAATCATATAATGAATGAAGATGGTGAAGACAATGTTGTGACTAGAATGGAGCAGGCCATTTCCACCTGTTAGGACTGGAGGACTCACCTGCTGTCTTTTAGCTGCCTCTCTCTTCCAATCTTGAGTAGCAAT
Source organism: Peromyscus maniculatus bairdii (assembly GCF_049852395.1). Classification (NCBI taxonomy): domain Eukaryota; kingdom Metazoa; phylum Chordata; class Mammalia; order Rodentia; family Cricetidae; genus Peromyscus; species Peromyscus maniculatus. The sequence continues at coordinate 1,543,839 of NC_134854.1, forward strand.
ACATGTATGGGGAGGGAGAGGAATCAAAGTGTGTGAAGGAAGAGTGCTTTCAGTCAAGTTGGAACACCATGTTCATGATGGAACTAAATCCAGAAAGAGATCCTAATGTCTCCCCTAGGTGACAAAGCCTCTGGTCACTTTCTGAAACTAAATGTGGTGGCTTTAGTGAAGTAGGTACAACTACCACTGGTGGTCTCAAATTTATAAACCTCTATTTAAAGATAAATAGAATAAAGCTCACTTATTTTGACGCCTAGGTGTACAAATTCTTTACAAGAGCATTGTCCTGTTATCTGTAACTAACGTAAAGATGTAAGAATGCCCTCACATTGTTCCCTTGAAGACACTCTGCCACTTCCATTAGTCTAACAAACACTGTCTGCTTTCTGTCCCTATAGTTTTGCCTTTTATACCACAGAAATTATCATTCTTTTGTAAGATGAAGCACTGTTTTCCACAAGCTTTAAGTTGCCTTTGGAGGAAAAATTTCCTTTGTAGATCCTTCCAGCTGTGAATTGTTTAGGTTGAGTTTAAAACAAAAAAAATTGTTGAAGATTATCTTTTAAGATAAAAGAATCATCTAAGTATGGCACAGATGATCAGTGGGGGCTGAAAGGAACAATAGCTATACCTACTTCAAACGCAGATCATTTATCTGCTTATAACAGTTTTCGTCTGTCTTCCTTTCAAACGTGCAACACAGCTGCAGTAAATAGAATCACAGCACACACACACACACACACACGCACCACACACACACACACACACAAACACACACCCCACATACACACACACCACATACACACGCACCACACACACACACACACACGCACCACACACACACACACACACACACACACACACACACACACACACACACAGAATACCTTATGTATCCACTCATGCACCCAATGTTTAGAAACATTAATTATGGTGCCAAGAATATTCTGAGTTGGGGGAAGAAGTCCATGAATCTATAAAATTTCCCCCATGTATTTTGTGGTTTCAGACAAAAGGCAAGGCCATAAATACTTGAGCAGATGATTTATGTATAATTGTTAGGTTACACTGTGAGGTGTTACATAATTTTGAAGTCCTTTAAAATCTTAAAAAGACACATATATGAGGGCAATCATCTAAGGATGACTCCAGGAATATCAGATACTGAGGTGAGGAGATATTTAAGGGAGAACAACAAGAAATTCTGATATCAAGAAGATTCACTGGGTGTTATGGAGCAACCCTATAACTCCAGATATCCAAAGCCAAAGACAGGAGGAGTGCAGGTTTGATACCAATGTAGGCTACATGGTGTGATCTTATCTCAAAATAAAGTATTTATTTAAACTGTACTGAAAATCAGTTACTGTTAGCAATTCTGAAAAAATGTGAATTGACTTAAGTTACTACAATCTAATGCTGTGGAGTGGTATGTATGTCAAATGTGTTGTCTGATTGGTCAATAAATAAAACACTGATAGGCCTGTGGACAGGCAGGAAGTATAGGCGGGACTAACAGAGAGGAGAATTGAGAGAACAGGAAGGAAAGGGAGACATTGCCAGCCACTGCCATGACAAGCAGCATGTGAAGACACTGGTAAGCCATGAGCCATGTGGCAAGGTATAGATTTATAGAAATGGGTTAATTTAAGATATAAGAACAAGCCGGGCGGTGGTGGCGCACGCCTTTAATCCCAGCACTCGGGAGGCAGAGGCAGGCGGATCTCTGTGAGTTCGAGGACAGCCTGGGCTACCAAGTGAGTTCCAGGAAAGGCGCAAAGCTACACAGAGAAACCCTGTCTCGGAAAAACCAAAAAAAAAAAAAAAAAAAAAAAAAAAGATATAAGAACAGTTAGCAAGAAGCCTGCCACAGCCATACAGTTTGTAAATAATATAAGTGTCTGTGTGTTTATTTTATAAGTTGGCTCTCGGACTGCCGGGGCTTGGCAGTACCCAGAGAAAAAACTCCAGCTACAATCTAATGGTGAAGTAGCTTTTGCTTGCACATGATTATACTGATTTGTTTTTTTTTTTTGTTTGTTTTTGTTTTTCGAGATAGGGTTTCTCTATATAACTTTGTGCCTTTCCTGGAACTCACTTTGTAGCCCAGGCTGGCCTCAAACTCAGAGATCTGCCTACCTCTGCCTCCTGAGTACTGAGATTAAAAGCATGTGCCACCACCGCCTGGCTATACTTACATTCTTAAGCAATTGGTCATCATAAAGAACTTCTACTGGTCTATTTTCATGCTCATTCATTCTTTTCTGTCCTCTCAAATCTTCTGTTGAACTTGTTTAGCAAATTTTCCTTTGAACTCTAGTTTTATAAATTTCAAATATAAAATTTTCCCTTTGTAAATTTTAATTTCTGGTTTGACATTTCTCAACATATTTTGCACAATTTTTCAAATTTAACACTGTTCAGTACTCTATAGAATATTCATAATAACTTCTTTCAAATTTTCATTTGACTCAAATTAATACTGAGCTAACCTAAGGTGAATTTTGATGGCCTTTTCTCTCCATGCTATAAACATTTTATTTTTATGTTATTGATTTATTGCTATACAGTGTCGAATATTTGGGCAAATGTGTGATCAAAAACTTCAAGCCCTGTGCCAGGTGGAATATTCAGTCAAACTTTAGTTAATATCCCAATTTATCTTGGCTTAGTTATTCACCAGATTTTCTGTATGGGGATTTCTAGATGAATTGGCAGGCAGTTTGGAGAGCTTATTCAGGGAGCTCTCAGTCCTAGTGTCGGCTTATTCAACTCTGGCTGATCCACCACACAGTGAAATTCAACTGCAATATTTGTTGGAAGAGCTGAGTTATGCCAACCAGTCCCTACTGGTTAGGAACTTTTGCTGATAAAGTCACAATTCAAGTCTCTAATTCATATCTTTGAGTCACGTCTACCTGCTGTAGCAGCAGGATGACTGCTTTCCCTGGTCTGTCTCCACCCCTTCCCGGTAGCAACTCTTCTTGTCTACAGAGTTGTGAGAGTTTCCTTGCTCCTCTTCTGGGAAAGAACAACATAGGAATCCAATATAGCCAATTTGAGGAAGGTTTTGTGAATCAATGCCCTTTGAAGTTGAACAGCAAGTTATCTTCATGAATGACATGACATGTTTGTTTGTACTACTTTGCCTAATTTTATCACTTTTTCCCCTTGAAGAAAGGATTTGTACATATTTTGTTATAAGTATTACTTATTCATTTTAAATGTTTATTAATTCCTTGAGAATTTTATACAATGAATTTTGGTCATATTCACTCACTTTCCCTATTTCTTTTTGCCTATGTGCATGGCTTCAAATTCATGTTTTTTTAATTTCATTGTCCAAATACCCTAGGAAGTGGAGTATCTGTAGCATGGACCTACCAGAGGACAGATCCTCAATGAAAGTGACTGTCCTTCACCCAGAAGCTATCCATTCATAATATCTCCCCAGCTAGTGGTTCTTCATGATTACCTCTCCATTTTATACTACAATGTTGTACAATTTGATCTTACTCAAATTTTGTGCTCACTGTCACAACCACTGTGTGTTCATATATACAACTGCCTTGTTGTGGGTAGAAAATAGTAATTCCTTGGAGTCATCCACTGTTTCCCATTCTTAAATTTGTTCTGTTCCATCTTTCTAAATGACCCTTTAGTCATGGGTGGAGCAGTGGTATGGATGTCCTTTTTAGGACTGAGTACTGCATAGTCTTTTGTTCTCTACATATTGTCTAGTTGGGTTTAATTGCCATCTATTAGAATAAAGAAGCTTCTCTGATGAAGAAGGAGAGATGCATTATTTTACTGATATAGGGCCAAATCACTTTAAGTTGGTTTTATTTTAAAATAATAGTATTATATTTTGTACTCAAATCTATGATCCATCTAACCACTCTGCTTGGGGCCTGATAATTCCATGAGGTATGGGTTCCATCTTGTAGAGTTGGCACTAAATCCAGTGAGAACGTGATTGATCACATTTATAACATTCTTACCACTATTACATAAATGGACATATCTTGCTTGTCCAGTTGTAGCTTGCACAGTGCAGATCTTGGTAAGACTGATTACTTTTCTCCTCCAATACTAGGCACAACACCTTCCAGTACTATGAAAGCTAGCCAATAGATATGAAACATCCAGGTCAGTACCGGCTTGATTTCTCTGTTTTATAACTAAAGTATGTGGTGTCTTCAACAGTGGAGGTTTACCATCAAAATCTTGAGATAAAGGAACAACATGGCAATAGCTATGTTTGGATTTCTTTCAAACTCTGCAAGTGGTAAACTCCTTCCTGGTGCTAAGGAATTTAATTGCTAGACTCTGGTATTTAGTAGGGACATTGTCGTCCTGTTATGAGCTTCATTTAATATCTCTCTCTCTCTCTCTCTCTCTCTCTCTCTCTCTCTCTCTCTCGTGTGTGTATGCATAGATAGATATAGATAGTTTTGTATACTGATATTGATATATCTATTTCTTTCTCTCTATCCATCTATCATCTATCTGTCATCTATCTATCTATCTATCATCGATCTATCATCTATCTATCTATCTATCTATCTATCATCTATCTATCTATCTATCTATCTATCTATCATCTATCTATCTATGTTTCTATCTATCTCAGTTGTAAAAGGAATCCATATAACATTTGGGAAAAGCCTTTATTGTTAGTTATCACTGCATATAGTGATAATTATGACTTCCCATGCTGTGGGATGTTCTGTATGGCAAATGTGTTGCTCTGGTTGGTCAATAAATAAAACACTGATTGGCCAGTGGGTAGGCAGGAAGTATAGGCGGGACTAACAGAGAGGAGAAATAAAAGAACAGGAAGGCAGAAGGACAAGCAGCATGTGAAGATGCCAGTAAGCCATGAGCCACATGGCAAGGTATAGATTTATGGAAATGAATTAATTTAAGCTATAAGAACAGTTAGCAAGAAGCCTGCAACAGCCATACAGTTTGTAAGCAATATAAGTCTCTGTGTTTACTTGGTTGAGTCTCAGCGGTTGTGGGACTGGCGGGTGACAAAGATTTGTCCTGACTGTGGGCCAGGCAGGAAAACTCTAGTTACACTCCCATCTATCCTCAAACCACATTTAATCCTTCCTGTTCCATAATTCCAATTTTCCCAATTATTTCAATGGACTTTGTCTACCCTCCCCTGGGAGGCCTTTTCCTGGTTCCTGATAAGTTTCCTGTCATCTATTAGTCTTCAAAATGAAGCACACATAACTCAAGATTCATAGGTATAATAGAGAAAGTGTATGGTACTTATCTTTTGGGACTGGATTTCCTCACTCAATATCAGTGTTTCTAGCTCCATCCATTTACTTGTGAATTTCATTTTTCCTAATACCTGAATAATATTCCACAGTGTAATGTACCACATTATCATTATTCATTCATCAGTTGATGGAATCTATGCTGTTTCCATTTCCTGGGTATTGTGATGATCAGAGATGAACAAGTAGTAGATTACAAAATCTATTGGTATAGCTGGATCATGTCTTAGACCTAATTTTAGCTTCCTGGGGAAACTTCATGCTTATTTCCACAGTAGCTGCACTATTTTGCACTCGCTCTCATAGTGAATATATGTTTTCACTTTATATGCCAGTATTTATTGTAATTTTATATATTTTTAATTATAGCCATTCAATGCTGTAAGAGGAAATATCAAAGTAGTTTTGATATCACCTAAAAACATTGACCATTTACAAATCTTACATATCCATTTGCATTTTGACTTTTGATAACACTCTGTTTAGTGTTTGCCCCAATTTTTAGTTGGGGTTTTGTTTTCTTACTTTTTTTTAGTTTAGTTATATATTCAAGCTATTAACTCTGTGTCAGATGCATGGGAATTAAAATGTTTATTCTCATTCTGTAGGCTTTCTTTTTACTGAAATAATGAAATATTTTGATGCATCAAATTGTTTCATTTTCATGAGATCCTATTTATTGATTCTTTTATCTTAATGACTACACTAGTAGGGTCTTGTTCAGAAAGTCCTTTCTTGTGTCTATAAATTAAATTCAAGAATACTGCCTACTTTCTTCTCTGTCAGGGTCAGGGTATGAAGTCTTATGTTGAGGACCTTGATTGATTTGGAATTGAGTTTTGTGCAGGGTGAGAGCTAAGAATCTACTTTCATTGTTCTACTTGTAGCTATCCAGTTTGTATATCACCATTAGTTGAAAATGCTGTCCTTTGCCCAATATGTACTTTTTGCCTCATTGTAAAAATCGATTGGTGGCCCTATGAGTGTGGAATATGTGTGTGTGTGTGTGTGTGTGTGTGTGTGTGTGTGTGTGTGTGTGTGTAATACATACATATATATATATATATATATATATATGATGAAAGCTTTGTTGAGCTTTCCAATTCTCAAGCGCATTGTGTATGGTTTCTACTTCTCCACCCTTGCTTTCCTTTTTCTTTTATTCTCTCATACAATACATCTTGACCCCAGCCTCCCCTCCTTCTTCTTCTCTCACTTCTTCCAAACCTCCCCTCCCCCCAGATCCACTCCTCCACTATTTCCCTTCAGAAACTCCTAGTGTTATCTAGAGTTATCAGATCCAGAACCGCATATCAAGGCTGGACAAGACAACCCAGTAGAAGGAAGAGGGTCCCAAGGAGTCAGAAACAAACCTACTCCCATTGTTAGGAGTTCCACAAAAATTTCAAGCTCTACAACCGCAGCATGAATGCAGAGGACCTAGCACAGGCCCATGCAGGAACTATGATTGCTGCCTCAGTGTCCATATTATCCCTGCTTAGTTGATTTCCTGGGCCTTATTCTCCTGGTGTCCTGATCACTCTATCTCTCATCATCCTTCCTCACTATCATCTGCATGGTTATCTGAGCTCCACCCAATATTTAGCTGTGAATCTCTGTATCTTCTCCCATTGGTTTCCTAATGAAGCCTCTCTTGTGACAATTAGACTAGGCACTGATCTATAAATACATGGTTAGGAATCATTTCATTGGCCTTAATTTTGTTTATGGTTTTGACCTCAAGTTAGACCAGTCACTGGTTGACCACTCTCATGATCTCTGAGCCACCATTGCCCCAGGACATCTTGCAGGCAGGACAGGTCATGGGTCAAAGGTTTTGTGGCAGTGTTGGTGTCCCTGTCCCAACACTGGGAGCCTTTCCTGGTTATAGAAGATGGCCAGTTCAGGCTCTGAAGTCTCCATTATTAAGAGTCCTCACTAGGATCACCCTCATAGGTTCCAGGAAGTTTCCACTGCATTAGGTTTCCACATCACTTCCTAAATGCCCCCCTACTCCAGTCATCTCTCCCTGACCTCTCTCCCTCTGTCTGTCCCTCCCCATATGATCCCTCTTATTACCATCTCCAACTGCCTCAGTTCATGTACAAAATCTATTCTATTTCCTCTTCCTAGGGAGATTTATGTGTCCCCACTAGAGCTCTCCTTGTTACTTAGCCTCTCTGGATCTGTGGATTGGAGCTTGATTATCATTTAATTAACAGCTAATATCCACTTATATAAGTGAGTACATATCATGTTTGGTTTTCTGGTTCTGAGTTGTCTCCCTCAGAAGAGTTTCTAGTTCCATTCAATTCCAAATTATATGATATCATTTACTAACAGCTGAGTAATACTCCATTGTGTAAATGTACCCCCATCTTCTTTATCAATTCTTCTGTTGTGGGACATCTAGGTTGTTTGCAGGTTCTGACAATTACAAACAAAGCTGCTATGAACATAGTTGATCAAGTGTCTTTGTGGTGTAATGAAGGATCCTTTGGGTATATACCCAGGAGTGGTATAGCTGAGTCTTGAGGTAAATTGATTCCCAATTTTCTAAGGAACCACCATATTGATTTCCCATAGTGGTTGTACAAGTTTGCACTCTCACTAGCAATGAAGTTGAATTCCCCCTCATTGCAACACATTCTTGCCACTGTAAGCCATCACTTGTTTTTTTTATCTTAGCCATTCTGACATGTGTAAGATAAAATCTGTAAGTAGTTTTGATTTTCATTTCCCTGAAAGCTAAGGATGTTGAACATTTATTTATGTTTTTCAGCCATTCTGAGTCCTGTTAAGAATTCTGTTTATAAATGTGCCCCATTTTTAAATTGGATTTTTTTTTGAAGTCTAGATTCTTGAGTTGATGAAAACCTTTTCCCATTCTGTAGGTTGCTGTTTTATTTTATTGATGGTGTCCTTTGACTTACAGAAACCCTTCAGTTCCATGAGATCCCATTTATTAATTGTCAGTCTTAGTGCCTGCACTATTGGTGTTCTGCTCAGGAAGTTGTCTCCTGTGCCAATGCATTCAAGGCTATTCCTAATGTTCTGTTCTATCAAGTTCAGTGTATCTTGTTTTATGTTGAATTCTTTCATCTACTTGGACTTGAGTTTTGTTCAGGGTGATAGACATGGATTGATTTGCATTATCCTACATGTAGACATCCAGTTAGAGCAGAACCATTTGTTGAAGATGCTTTCTTTTTCACATTGTGTCTTTCTGGCTTCTTTATCAAAACCCAGGTGGCTGTGTGTGTGTGTGTGGATTTATGTCTGGGTCTTTGATTTGATTCCATTGATAGACCTGTCTGCTTTTATGTCAGTACCATGAAGTTTTTATCACTGTGTTGTGTAATATAGCTTGAAATCAGGGGTGATGATACCCCCATAGGTTCTTTTATTGATTAGGGTTGTTCTAGCTATCTACCTTCTTTATGTGTAAAAATGAATGTCTAAACTGTGGCTAGAACAAAATCATGATAACTTACCTACAGGAAGAAAATGCTATAGATTTGTTGCAGGATTTACATTGTTCCAATGAAAATTACTTTCCTCTGATTTTTTTTTTTTTTTTGGTTTGTTGAGACAGGGTTTCTCTGTGTAGTTTTGGTGCCTGTCCTGGATCTCTCTCTCTGCAGACCAGGCTGGCCTAGAACTCACAGGGATCAACCTTGCTCTGCCTCCTAAATGCTGGGATTAAAGGCATGTGCCACCACTGCATTTCCTTTGATGATTTAAATATATATATATATGATTTATTGATAGTGTGAATAGTGTAGAACACATTAAATAACCCAAGAAAAGACTCATAGAACATACTCATCCCATTTATCCCATTTATTTATTGTTCTTATAAAGTCATATATGGCTTATTGGTTCTAATACATATTACACAGCATCACTATTACATATTTTTAATTAATGTTGATTTTAATTTGAGCTATCTCTCCTACCATAGTTGACAATTGGTATCTTACACCATTTTTAGTTTGAATTCTTGCTGATGCCTAACTCTAAAAGCTTTTAGTTTATAAGTTGTTTGTAAAACTAAATATTATTTTTTATACTAACCTCTCATTTAAAGTCATCCTTTTCAACTGAATTGTCTGTGAATCCATCTGCTTTCAAGATGAAAACTTATTGTTCTTCTATAAATTACTTCCATTGGCAGAGTTTATTCAAATCAAATAATTAGTAGCATCTCTTTATATAATAAAGATTATTTGAGGCAATTAAAAATCATCTGAGACTAACAAAAGAGTAATACAATTGTAAATCAAAGCAATCTGGAAAGGTGGATATATTTCAAAGTATCCTGAGGCAAACTAATTAAACAAGAGCTGCTCATTTATTCATGATACAAACTTAGCTATGGAAACGTTTATATTTTTGTTGGCCTGTAATAGTAAGGTAAAAAAAAAAAAAAAAAACAATAACAACGCCTTGAACTTAAAATAAGCAATTACACAATCTTCCTCTCCATTGAAACCAGAAAAAATGAATCTGAGAAAAAATAAGATGATTATATCATTTGAAAGGCATTTGAAAAAATATGATATGCAAATGCTAAGGAGAATTCTAAAGAAGTTATCACAAATAACAACTATGCTAAAATGACTAATTATGATGCAATTGGAAAAGAAGATTCTATTAAATAAAACCTGATTTGTCTTTCTGAGTCTGGGTTACCTCACTCAGGATGATTTTTTTCTAGATCCATCAATTTGCCTGCAAACCTCATGATGTCATTGTTTTTTTCTGCTGAGTAGTATTCCATTGTGTATATGTGCCACAATTTATTTATCCATTCTTCAGTTGAAGGACATCTAGGTTTCCAGGTTTTGGCTATTACAAGCAATGCTGATATGAACATAGCTGAGTGAGGTAACCCAGACTCAGAAAGACAAATATGGTATGTACTCACTCATAGGAGGATGCTAGATGTGGAACAAGGATGACTGGACTGCTACTCACATCACCAGTGAGGCTACCTAGAAAACAGGACCCCAAAAAAGACACGGAGAAATGGATGAAATCTACATGAACAGCCTGGACATGAGTGGGAGCAATGAAGGGCAAGGGTCGAGGGAAAGAGAGCGGGAGACCCTAGCTGGATCAAGAAAAGAGAGGGAGAACAAGAAATAGGAGACCATGGTAAATGAAGACTTGAGAAAAGGAAGAAACAAAGAGCTAAAGAGGCCCACAGAAATCCACAAAGATACCCCCACAAAAGACTGCTGGCAATGGTCGAGAGACAGCCGGGACTGACCTACTCTGGTGATGGGATGGCCAAACACCCTAATAGTTGTGCCAGAAACCCCATCCAAGGACTGAGGAATCTGGATGCAGACATCCACGGCTAGGCCCCCGGGTGGAGCACTGGGAGTCTAATTAGTGAGAAAGAGGAGGGTTTATATGAGCGAGAATTGTTGAAGCCAAGGTTGGATAAAGCACAGGGACAAATAACCAAGCGAATGGAAACACATGAACTATGAACCAAAGGCTGAGGGACCCCCAACTGGGTCAGGCCCTCTGAATAGGTGAGACAGTCGATTGGCGTGATCTGTTTGGGAGGCATCTAGGCAGTGGTACCAGGTCCTGGGCTCGTTGCATGAGTTGGCTGTTTGAAACCTGGGACTTATGAAGGGACACTTGGCTCAATCTGGGAGGAGGGGACTGGACCTGCCTGGACTGAGTCAATCAGGTCGATCCCAGTCTTCAGGGGAGACCTTGATCTGGAGGAGGTGGGAATGGGGGGTGGGCTGGGGGGAAAGGGAAGGGGGCAGGAAGGGAAAGAACAGGGAATCTGTGGCTGTTATGTAGAACTGGATAGTATTGTAAAAAATAAAATAAAATAAAATAAAACCTGAAATTTGATGATAGAAGTAATGTGAAGGGGAAAATAGGATGAAACATAAAAGCTAGAATAAAACAGAAAGATACAGGGCTGTGAGGGCTTCTAAGCAGGGTACTGTATCAATTAGCATCTAAACAGAGTACTCTAATGCTTGACAGATTTCTTTAGCCACAATCATCTTCATGACTTCTAACATGGTGTTTTTATAGCCTTTTCCTCAAATTGGATTTACTGTTTTCCTATATATCAGTGTCAAGTTCTATAAGGACATTAAACTGAAGTGGAAAAAGTCTTCTCTCCTATTTATTTGTTCTTCATCCCATTTTAAAATGGTCATCTTCTTTGTCTCTTCTACAATTGATGTCTGTATAAGTACAGTGCTTTTGATTTATCTCTCCCAAATATCATATCACTAATGGGAGTGATCACTGTTTGTGACAGGTGATAAAATAGTTTTTGATAAGCTCTTAGCAAACTTTCTGTAAGGAAGAAGCTAATACAAGTGTTAGGCTTTCCTGTCAATGAAACAAACTGAGTGTTTTCTTTGGCTATTGCTTTGTTGTTGTTGTTGTTGTTTCTTCTATTTCAATGCTGACACTTCCTAATTTTCCCCTTCCCATTCTCTAATAGTGCCCTTTAAACAGTGTTACATATTTATAATTATGGTTTATATTACACATACTCATACACACATACATGTGGCAGACCACAGTTTTTTGAACTTTGATCTAGATTTCATTGGACTATACTACAATAATGGGCAGGAAAGGCAATATAGTTCTTTATTCAAAAGAATAGAACTAGGTTGCTGTCCTAGACATAAACTAGTTCTGATTCAGTCTTCTGACAGAATAGAAGGGGGTCCATTCTCCAAACTGGTTGAATACCATTTGTAAGAAATCCTGTTAAAATGTTCTGACAAAGGTCAGCAGGGACCAGAATAAACTATTAAATGGAAATTTATTGGATGTATGACAATCCTTTAAGTCCCCAATGATAGCCTTCATTTCAATGTGAGTTCAAGTATAATTTTTGCTTTCTTATCATAACTGAACAAGAAGAGAGTTTTAGCAGATTTTCAAAAATGATAGCTCACAAAGTAATATCGCTTAGAAGTGTTGCTCCAGGAACTAAGTGTAACATCAGTGATATACTCTTGGCTTAGTGATGCTGAAGATGTTCTGATCTATTGTCAGTCAATATTGTCTTCCTCAAGTTTTGATCAAGAAATAAATCTTTGTCGTATAATGAGAGAAGATCCATATCACATCTTATCAGTCCTCTGCACACATATTACCCACCAGAAGACATTGGTTCTACCTGGTGTCTTCGTGAGACACATCTTGAGCAGATCTGAGCAATATAGTTCCTTTTTCTGTTCACCAAAGTAGCAACTAAAACAGAACTAAACTAACTGAAAACACAAGTAGATTTTCCCTCTCAAGCTGGCTGTTAGATGACTTACATAGAACTCTGAACCACACTTTAGCTTACAAATTACCAAATTCATTATTTGGATCCTTAATATTTAAACCTATTAAATTAACACATTCATAGAGCACTAGCTAGAGATGGCACACTGATAAATTGTAATCGACATTAGCTAATTTTCTTTTGTAAAACTTGTATCTTCAGGAACTTCAATATATTGATCATAGCATATTCATTTATCACATCATTATTCCATTAATGGCATTAATAAACACTCGCTTCTTCAGGATAACAGGACAGCATGATAGAGACCTGTAAAAGCAATATTTGCAAGAAGTAAAAAGCACTTTACAATTGCTTATGAATTACATCAAAGTGTTTAAGTTAGGTAAGTCATTATTCAAGTAAATCACAAAATCCACTGAATATGTAGGGAAGTCAAATTAATATTTAAAACTAATGGCTTCTTCCTATTATTACTTGCAAGTATAAATACATGATATTATCCCAAATTCAAATTGTTTTATGAAGCACAAGTATGACGGGTTGAATAAACTGTTCATGATCTAGAGTGTGGTGAAATGCATATTAATAAGATTTTTTACAGAAAATGATTTTCCATCATAAGCAATCAAAATATGTTAAATCATCTTACTACAAATTTCCCAAACATCTGTAGCAATTTCAGTTTGGTAGATATTTTTATTTTCAACTACTTGTAGACATCTCTATTTTGCCTGTCCTCCATCTAGAATATTTATGGAAATTCAGTTCATGGTTCACTACAACTTGAAATTGCTTAAATGCCGCAAGTGACCTGACAGTATTTAAGGTAGACAAACTAGAAATAGAGCAAAAAAATATTTTACATAAAACAATGTACTGCATGTACGAATACAAAATTCTTTATATTTTCCAGGAAATCCTGAAATAAGTAATTTTTATTTCTCTACATTTGTAAGTTTGTCACACAAGTAATTACTATTGAATTAAAATAAGCAATTCTTATAATAAAAAAATATTGTTCATGCATATACTGATAGACAAGCCACATAGACAGGTAGTTGCACAGCTCCTAAAAACTGATGGCTATTACTACATAATTACTAAGTTTTTAAATGCTGTTAACTTTATTACTTTCATATTCAAAATAGAGGTAGTGTTATAACGACATAAATGATTGATAAGAAAATTACATGAGAAAATGTATGAGTCTCTTAAAAAAAAATCCCCCAAACAGAGGCTGGAGAGGTGGGTCATTGGTTAAGAGCACTGATTGCTTGTTCAGAATACCCAGGTTTGATTCCTAGCACCCACACAGCAATTCATCACCATCTGTAACTCCAGTTCCAGGACATCTGATACCTTCTTCTGGTGCCAGAGCACCAGGCATATAAGTGGTACTCATAAATATGCAGAAAATACACAAAGACAAAATGCCCATGTACATAATATTAAATTAAATTTAAAACGTTTAAATGACAAGAATATAATAGTTATAGTGCCTATTGCAGACATCACATGAGTGTCTAGAAACTCTATGACTAGTTTGCTTGTACAGGTCAAAAGAAGGTGTGCTTTCTATGATATTTACAATTACATGTGCCACACCTGATGTGTTGTTAAACATTCATTTGATGATTAGTTGGCAGACTTTTCTGTCATTTACTTATTTCATTTAAAATAGTTATTAATTGCTTGATATATTGTTATGTGTGTGCTCTAGGAAGAGAAATATTATGCATAACAGGTTCATAAAGGATGACATTGTGAGGTTTTCTGTTGAGGGATTTATAATTTGCTTTCCATGATTGAAGAAACCAAACAATTTTAAATGACAAATTATTTATAGATAAAAACAAACCTTTTATAAATTATAAAGTCCTAGTTGTGTCCAATAATTACTTGCTGTGGAATATTACTTTAACCATGTAAAGACGTGTTACATTTGTTTCTGCTGCCTTTGTTAACAATGTAAAGATGTGTTACATTTGGTTAACCTGAATTTGTGTAACTATGTAAAGATGTGCTGCATTTGTTTCAGCTTGCCTGACTAATCTAATAAAGAGCTAAATGGTCAATAGCTAGTCAAAGAGAGAGAGAGAGAGAAAGAAAGAGAGAAGGATAGATGTGGCTGGTGGGTAGAGAGAATAAATAGGATGAGAAATCTAGGCTGAAAGGAGAGAATAAGAGGGAGAAAGAGAAGTCATCTGGGGCCAGCCAGGCAGCCATTAGCCAGCAGACACAGAGTATAACATAAAGAAAGAAAGGAAAAAGCCCCAAAGCAAAAACATAGATAAAAAGAAACAAATTAAAATAAAGGCTCAGATAAAGCCAATCATTCATAACTAATAAGGAGTCTCCTTGTCCTAATTTGGGAGCTGATTGTTGGCCCCAAAGAAAAAGCCATCTACAATTACTAAACCTTATCAGTATTGTTTTCTTTTATAGAGTGCATGCATAAAGTAAAAATTCTTAACTTGTTGCTGAATATGACCATCACTTTGTAATTTAGCATTTTTTGGAAATAATAAAAACAAATAAATAACTAAATATATGTCATAAAATGTTAAAAAATTTACAAATTCACAAGTAAAATGTATACCTATGTATTTAAATATTCATGAAATGTGAAGCCATTTCATTATAGTTTGTCAAATATGACTTTTGCTGCCTCTCAGCCATTTCCTTGGAAAATAAAATAAAACAATTTATGTTATTAATAAAATAATTTTTATACCATAACTATCTACCAGAAAGTCATAGGTAGCTCACGTTTGGTTTCTTTCTTCCTTCTGTATGGATGACAAATGAATGCCACCATTTGAAATCCTTTCTGTGAAAAACTTTTAACAGCAAATATCACATTTAAAAAATAAGATTTTCATATTGCCACACTTTATAATGTATTTTTGTCTAGATTCATCTTCAAATATTCACAAATAGATAGGCAGCAGATCTTTATTTTATCATATTTGTCAGTATTTTTTATTGTTATTGATAGATCATTGAAATGGTTAATGATAGATACATATTCTCAAGCAAGTTACTTTTAAACTATTTTGTGCATGGGTGTTTTACCTGCCTGTATGTCTGTGCAGAACTTGGGTGCCTGGTGCCTAGAGAGGCTAGAGGAGAGTATTAGACCAATCCGATGGAACTGGATAACAGATGGCTATAGACACACATGTGGATGTTGGGAACTGAATCCATGTCCTCTAGAAGAGAAATCTTAACCACTGAGTCTTCTAAAGCAGATATTTTAAAACAAATAAACAACAACAACAACAACACACACACACACACACACACACACACACACACACACACACACACAATAAAAATAAAAAAATAAAACACCATGTGTCCAAATCTCAAAGGTTGAATTTATTCCCAGTGTGTATGGTTATTACTTCTGCATGGCAAATATTTCTTAATATTTGCTTGTATACCTTTCTTTCTTCCTTTTTTGAAGGACTTTGGCCTTTATCCAAAGTTCAATTTCTCAATTATCTTCAGAGCATGCATACTGTAGGCAGAAATTTCTGTCTCACAGTCACACTCAAATAACTACTCAGAGACTTACTATTAATTGTAAATGCTTGGTCAATAGCTCAGGCTTATTACTAACTAGCCCTTACAACTTAAATTAACTCATTTCTATTAATCTATGTATTACCACATGACTCATGACTTACCTGTCCTCCAGCATGTCTTGCTCGTTTTGCATCTCCTGGTGACTCCTCCAACTCTGTTGTTCTTCCAGCATTGTCAGTTTGGCTGTCCCACCTATACTTCCTGCCTGGCTACTGGCCACTTATTTCTTTATTATCCAATGAGAGTACTATATATTCACAGTGTAGAGAATTATTGCATGGCACTTTTAGGCTTATTCCACTCTTGCTCATATTTGTTATATTACTAAGTCTACACTTGCCTGTATTTCTGAATCACAGTAAAGGTACCAAACTAGAATGTTTATATTCCCAATTTTATGCATTTGTTTGTACCTCATTAAATGAGGGAATATCACAGCATAAATAATTACCCCTAAAATCCATGTCATGGATCTTGAATTTGTAAATATATTATCTTACATTATTCAAATAGGGATATTGCAGAAATGGTTTAATTAAGAAAATTAAGGATTTTGAGAAAGGAGGATTATCTTAGAATATCTGTAATATGTAATATAAAAGCTAATTTTTAAAATTTATTTTAAATATTTTAAGCTATATATGTATATGCCTTTCATGTATGTGTAGGTGCTCCTGGAGGCCAGAAGAATGTGTAAAATTCCCTGAAGCTGTAGTTACAGGTAATCATAAACTGCCCTATGTGACTAATGATATCCATATCCTCTTGAAAAATAGCAAGTAAACTTAACCACTGAACAATCTCTCCAGCCCCAACTGGGTTACATTTATAAGAAAGGTAGGGGGATCAAAATGACCAAGAGAAAATGTAAGTGTAACATCAAATGTCTGAGAAGAAATTGAGGGTATGATGCAGGCTGTAAGATAGGGGAGGAACCAAGGAAGAGTGGTGTCCCCAAACACGGGAAATACAGGAAACAGATAATTTTGTAGAGCCTCTAGAAATTATACAACATTGAAGATACATTTTAGACAACTTACCTTCATAAAATTGGCATAATTTTGCATGTTTTAATCTATAGGTTTGTGGCATTATGTCAGAGCAGGTAGGAAACTAATGTACCCATGACTAATAACATTCATGACTAACTACAGTTCACAGTTAATGTTATGTGTTAAATTAGCTAAGGTGAGGGATACCCAGAGATCTAGGAAAACATCATTTGTGTATTTAAAATGGAGTATTTCTGAAATGGAATAGAATTTGAATGATCAGGACTGAGTGAAGAAAATCTACTTCATCAATGTGTGTGGGCATCATTCGATACCTTATAAGACAAAGAGTAGAGAGTAGAGGAAAAGAAGACCCATTCATCTCGAAGATGGGAAAATCATTTTATTTTGCTTTTGACACCAGACATCTATTCTAGTGGCGTTAGCTACTGGATTTTCGGGTATGGACCAAATGACACTGTTGTTATTCTTTGGTTTTCAGTTTGCAGAAACCATAATATTGAATTTCTTAGCTTTAATCATAAGATGATATTCATTCTCTCTCTCTCTCTCTCTCTCTCTCTCTCTCTCTCTCTCTCTCTCTCTCTCTCTCTCTCTCACACACACACACACACACACACACACACACATTCATACCTACATACTTTCTGTCTCTCTCTCTCTCTCTCTCTCCTTATATATGTATGTATATACAACCGTGTGTGTGTGTGTGTGTGTGTGTGTGTGTGTGTGTGTGTGTTTAAGTGTATTTTGGAGTTTTTTCTTTATGTGAACATCATGAATTGTTCTATATGAAGAGAGGTAGAATAAGTCGATCATTCTACTTACCTGTTGATGCAATTAAAGTTTTATAGCCATAGATGTTTGAAGTTACTACAAATGTATTGGGCCACCATGCATTTTATAAGTCTAAGAAAAACACTCTAAAATAATGATAAATGTATAGAAGAGGGATCTGTGAGGATGGCTTAGTGGATAAGAGTGCTTGCTCTGAAATAATTAGCAATGAGTTCATTTCTTCACCACCCAGTCAAGAAGGGCATGGCTGAATGTGCCTATATACCTAGTACTGGGAGTCAGAGACAAGCAGACTCTGAGAATGTGCTGAAACCAGAGGCAATGTTCACATCCAGGCATCTGTACTGGCCTGCCCTTAGTATCCTGACAGGAAATACCTCATCTGCAGCCACCATGAGCATGTCCTGTGTGCACTTGCTATGTTACCTTACCTTGAATCTCTCTTTCTCTTTCTTTGCTCTCATCCCCAAGGACCAGTCTCTGCCCCCTTCTCTGCCTCCTTCCCTGCCCCTTTCTCTGCTCCTCCTCTCCCCTCCCCTTAGTAAACCTCCCATGTGGGCCTTGTTGTATGGTATGACTCTTTCCTGCCATTTTTAAAATATAACAGACAACAAGGTGGAACGTGGGTAAAGAAGACTCCTGATGTTCTTCTCTTGCCTCCACTCACTAATCCTGTTTCCTGACTTAGATGTTCTCTATAGAAGCTGCCACCATTCAATTACTGATTAAAGTATTGCAGAATTCTTGAAGGCATAATACAATTATAGAACTAAATGAAAGATATATTTGTTATTTTAAAAAAGTGAACATACCATCTTTCTCTCCATTTTGATCAGTTGCGGTTTCCTGTAATGATTTCTACTTATTGCAAAGAGAAATTTTTGATGAGGGGTTATAGCTATACTTATCTATTAATATAAAGATATACATTAGAATTCAGTTAGCAATTATGCCAGTTTATTGCAGTCGTTATTGTAGATTCTTCTCTAAGATCCATGACCTCACATACCCCAAGGTAGTTGGATAGGTTTCCAGCACCAGTCTCTATTTTTCTCTTGTACAGTTGGCCTTCAGTCTAAATAGAGAACTGTTGGTTACTACCAAGCTATATGTGCACCTGAAGTCTCAAAAACACAGGTCCCTAAAAAAGAACTGACAAACACACTCCAGTAGACATGCTAAGGTGCAAGGGAGAAATATATTACAGTGACTCAACCCCAAACAAACCATTTTAGATAACGAAGTAAGGCTAGAAGTGGTAGAAATAATCTTCCCTAGGGAAGAGCCTCCACAACTGGTTATCCAGTGTCAGGTGGTCAGCCCTGAAAACCATAAACATACAAGCAATATAAGGACTGAGCAGTCTGTATTTATATACTCATGAATATATAAATTATATGCACATATATGTATGTATATTATATATACGTATATATTTATAAACAATTACAGACAATGAGGCAATGAAATTGTAAGAGAGCAGGGGGTATATGGGAGGAATGGACAGAAGGCAGAAAATGATGTAATTATATTATTATATTGAAAATAAATTCTTTGAATAACATTCACACAGCTCAATAAAAACAAAGATGTCAAGCTGGTGCATGCATGGACCCATCACCCTATATTCTAGTCTCTTTGGCATGAGAAGGTCTTCAGTCTACAGAAAGAGAAACCTGAACACCAACCCAGCCATAAAACCCCCCACCAACAATCTGTCTTGCCTGTAAGATAATGCTGGGGAAATGGTGGCACAGAATTGTGGGAATGGCCAACAAATGTCTGGATGTAAATATAGTTTTAGCAAAATTGATTTTTAAAAATAGAAAAATGCTAAGTAGATGTAAAAAATCAGTGGTTTTGGTATAGTGTCTCCTTTGCTTATGTTCAGAATCATCAGAGGTTGGTTCCTGGACCCTAGACCAACTTTTGTAAATGAAGCAACAAAAACAGCACTTGCCACTGTCATACCTACCTAATTCTGTGATATAATATAACCTAATATACTTGTGGCATCAATGACATTTTATTGCAAATATGTGTCTAAATTTAATATACTCCTGAAAGACTATTAATACTCTTAACCAATAGTAAACTTATATCCACGGCTAGGCCCCAGGTGGAGCGCCAGGAGTCTAATTAGCAAGAAAGAGGAGGGTTTATATGAGCAAGAATTGATGAAACCAAGGTTGGATAAAGCACAGGGACAAATAGCCAAACGAATGGAAACACATGAACTATGAACCAAAGGCTGAGGGGCCCCCAATTGGATCAGGCCCTCTGAATAGGTGAGACAGTTGATTGTCTTGATCTGTTTGGGAGGCATCTAGGCAGTGGTACCAGGTCCTGGGCTCATTGCATGAGTTGGCTGTTTGAAACCTGGGACTTATGCAGGGACACTTGGCTCAATCTGGGAGGAGGGGACTGGACCTGCCTGGACTGAGTCTATCAGGTCGATCTCAGTCCTTGGGGGAGACCTTGCTCTGGAGGAGATGGGAATGGGGGGTGGGCTTGGGGGAAGGGGAGGGGGGCAGGAAGGGGGAGAACAAGGGAATCTGTGGCTGTTATGTAGAACTGAATAGTATTGTAAAATAAAATAAAATAATAATAATAATTTTAAAAAGTAATGGGTTCACAAGTTTTTAACTTATCTTTGTAGTAACTGCCTATTGTAACTCTGTTTAATTTCTAATGACAAAGTGTGTTTTCAATCTAAAAAATATATTGTGATTTTTATAGCCAAAAAACGACATTTTATACAATGTGTGGCAGAGTGGAATTGTTGTTTCCTAGAGGAGGGAGTTATTTAAAGTTACTTTACCCTAAGTAAAATAAATAAAATTAATATCTGTCTTGAGAAGTCTTTGCTAAGTTATAGTAGATTGATACAATTTTATAATTGACTCAGGATATGATCTATTGTGTACTACATAGAAAACGCATACCTACACACAGACAAAAGGGATTCTCTTACATGGTTTGAGTTTTACTAGCTTAAATTCCAGCCTGCCTGATCCTCACCATGGTGCACAGTGACTGTAAGCAAGAGTATTTCCATAGGGAATTTGTCATCTGTTTTTGTTAATGTTTCTCTGGCTGCTTATCCCGGGTTGGCAGTCATGCCAGACATTGACTTTCAGGTTTTTTTTTTTTTATGACAACTGAAAAAAAATGTTGTAAGCTGTCAGTTCTCATCCATCACTTTATTTTCATAAACTACCTCAACCATAGGTCTCATCTAGATCATTCTGATCATTCCCCAGACTCCAGGTAGGATTATAGTTTTTTTGAAGCAGTCCAAGACCTAGTGGATATTTACATTATCTCAAAAGCACAGTTGAAAGATGACTGAGATATTTGGCATTCCTTTGAATGCCATATGGCATCTTGGTTGCTTTTCCATCTTATGATGTCTGTAAATATTTATTATTTGTACTGGCTTTTAGTCACTGGTGAATAAAACAGGATGAGAAGAATACATTTCTGCTAAAACAAACATCTGAGTTAGTTGGCTAAATCATGTAAACTATTAGATAATGCCTGGTTTGAAACCAAGTCTCGCGATGACTTTAGAAAAGGATTGTACTTTTCCAGATAGTGGAAATAAAAGGTAGCTGGAGTAGAATCACCAACACCAAAACTTAAGATATTAGCTTTAACATATATGAGGGGGAGCCCAACACAGTATAATCTACCTCAGGTTTCCTACAAGACAGATAATGTAATAATATCCTGTCCTAATTCTTAAAGTAAAATGTCTAGCCAATATCTCAGTTCAGTGGCTAGTAAGACCTACTTTCCAGAAACACACACACACACACACACACACACACACACACACACACACACACACATACAGAGAGAGAGAGAGAGAGAGAGACAGACAGACAGACAGACAGACAGACAGACAAAGACAGATACAAGCAGAGAACAACAACAACAAAAAAAACACCACCACCACCACCACAATAACACCTATATATATGTTTCTTCAGGTACAGAATTCAATTTTCCATAATATGGTAAGCAAATCATATTAAGTGGTCAGTTAGTAGACATAGTTCTAATTCTTCAAATGTAATTTTGTCCATATGTTTTCTCATGTGGATAATTTTTACACCACATACTCATATAATGTATTCCCAAAAGTTTATTGTAATTAAAGGGATTCGTCTACATGTTGATAATATTCATTCTGTCTCCCACACCTCTTCACAGATCTACTCCTCTCCTTTATTTACCCATTATTTCTAAATCCTTCAAGACAAATTTGTTCTGACCAAATACCTTGGGTATTTGGGTGTGTGACCTTCCACTAAAGAGTAGTCACTTACTAGTTGGTAGGTTTTTAGATAAAACTATCTCTCTCTACAATCAGCTAAAAACTTTCAATAGCTTTATTGTAAAGGGTGTCATTGTGTGCCCAACATTGCTGGGATTTGGTCTTGCTTTGGCTTGTACTGGTTTTGTGCATGTTATACCTTAGTTATATATGTTCAGTGGCCCTGCTATGTTAAAAATACTCTGTTTCCTTGTAGTCTTCTGCTACCTCCAGCCCTTACACAATTTCTTCACCCTCTAAGTCCTGAGGCTTTGGAAAAGGTGTATGGTATATATACTCCCCTTAAGGTTGAATATTCTGAGGGCACCTAACCTCTATAGCTTGGCCAGTTGTAAGTCACTGTCTATCATGTAGCAATGTATGATAGTGTAGGCAATGGAATGTTATCAAATATCAAATACATACCTGCATAATATAAATTATTTTCATTAATTATTATGTGTAGTAGTACTTGTTGAGAGCTGTTCATGCAGACAAGATGAAATTTCTTGATTCAAAAGCCAGTTTGGCTCAAGCATCCTTTGAGAATCTTGGTTTTGGGGAATGGCTGATGCACCTGATCTTATAACAGAAAAGAACAGTAAACAGCTAAGGATATTAATACATTGCACACTTTAGAAGGCTAGAGTGTAGAGCATTTCCAACAGAAATTACTATTATTTATCCCTGGTATAAAAATGCCTGTGGTGGTAAAGAAAAGCCAGATGACCATGCATAGAAAGGATGCTCTACCCCAAAATTTCTCTGGAACTACTGCATGATTGACTCCTTCAGCATGGCTTTTCCAGTCACTTCCAAGGAATGTTGTGAGCACCCAATATTATGACATTTTTGCTATCTATCATCTACTCAGTAATTGTTTTATTTTTCAGTTTTCCTGATATATGCTTACCAAAATTTCTCACTCAAACCTGGAATTATGGCTAAAATAGATTCTTCTACAGACACACTTTCTGAAATTAGGAAAAGTCCAACGTGATATTGATATCTTCTGAAGAGTCCCTTCCTTGGAAAGCTACTACTTAGTAAATTCAGAGGATTAGGCTACTTCTCACAGATGATCTGAGCACTGAACTCAGAAACCTAACCCTTTATGTAACCCTTTTAGCCATTCTCCTTTTTCTTTCTCACCCACAAACTCTTAAACCAAGCAATGGGAGGGAAATTTTATAGTTTGCATCAGGTCATTATTGTTATAATTTATGATTGACACATTTTTTCTCAGTATTGTTTTTGATACCTATAATTTAAGTATCTCCTTTGTACTTGGCTAATATTTGTTAAGCAAATATGTGATTTAACTAAAATATTACCTGAATGTTTGGTATACAATTGCATGTCAGCAATTCTTTGAGAACAATTAAAATATTATTTAGCAGTGGCATGGAAACCATATTAAACTACATTTTATATGTTCTTGCGAGTTTAAAAAATCATACATTCATACATATATATGTAGAACTGAAACATTCTGATGAGCATGTATTGACAGAGTACTGTGTTCCAAGTTCACTGGAAAGATTGTAATTGTTATGATATTTAAAATTCATTCAGTAACAACTTAGATACATGGACTTCAGTTGTTACTGAATGTATCTAGTCCATGTATCTAGAAAGAGGTATAGAAGAAACTATATTTAGGATTTTCAAGATAAATTATTTAGTTCAGCTAGAAAGTGGAAACATAGCTTTGTAGTTCTCATACAGTGAAATATTTGAAAGGCAACACAAAAGGACAGAGGGGCTATAACTGAAAAACAGAGGAAATATATCTTTAACTTCATCTTGGCAAGCTTTTTTCTTTCATTTATGAGATTGAGGAAATAGCCAGCATGATAAGATAGACACAAAGAATGCAAAAAAAGAGCCAAGCTGAGAAAAGAATGCCACAGAGCAGTAAGGATATCACTGACAGCTCAGGTCATCAAAGAAGCTATCTGTCACAGACAATGCTCAGAATGGAGAACTAGGGAAAGAAATCTGTCTCGGAAGTAAAGGTGATGGTGAGTTATTTTTTGTATTTCATGTTTAGTTTTTGTTAATTTTAAACATTCAGTGTAATGATACATTGATTACAGTATTTGAAATAGTAGGATTATAAAACATAGATTTAAAAATGTCTGAACCCAAATCTCTTTGATTCCAGACTCTGTGGTCATGATTATTTTGCTATATTTTAATAAAACTGCACTTAAAGGAACTACAGTTCTTAGACAAGCACAAATAAGGTGAGAGTACTGAGTACTAATGCCAAAAGACAGACAAATAACTTTGCAAGTGCTTTAAGATTTGTACACATAAAACATTGTTGTTGGTTTACTCAGAGCTCATTGGTACTTCCAAGTAAACTTGACACTGAAGTCTCTGTGAATGCTGAAAATTTGTTTTTTAAACTAGTAAAGTTAAAAGTCTGTGAGGTGGAAACAGTGGGCCACTTATTAAGAAATAATGAAGTGTATATACTTGTGTTGACATTATTTGAATTTCGTTTCCTTAGAGTTAACTGTTCACTGAATCTGATTAACAGGTAATTGGTGCTGAGGAGTTTATGATCTCCCTCCAAAAGACAAGTTGTTCTTTCTTCTATAATAGAGAAAAATATCTCTTACAGCTTTATAAACATGAAGATGGAGTGTTTAGAATGATATATGTTCCAATAGTAAAATACAGCTGGTGTATATTTTTAAAAAATCATTTTCATGGGTTCTTTCTTATGTACTTTTGAGGTAAATAAACTGTAATTTTGTTGGCATCTATTCTAATTCACGAAGTTTCTTTTGTGTACTCATTCAGAGGACATAGGCCGGAACCATATGCTTAACTGAGCAATATTATCTCTGTTTCACAGAAGACAAGACTGAGAAAGAAAAAGCAAAATGACATGTCCAAAGCCACTGACTGTGCCACTAGAAAATCAGGATTAGAATTCACTGTCCATGATTTCCAGAAGAGTATGCTGGCAGAATGTGACAGAAAAATTCCTACATTTCACTGGAAGTATTTGTTAGCATTGCAAACTTAAAAACAAGCAGAGTTTGTTTTTATATCTCTGCTGTATAAATAAGACTGATCTTCAATTTAACAATAAAGGTATTTATGAAATTTCATTGAAACAGAAATAGGTTTGGGTGTAATACATAATTTAACTGTGTATCCACTTTTGTGAGAAAGTCAAGTGCATTGTAAGAAAATATGTATTAGGCTCTGTCAGATTATCATCCATGTTCTATTTAGTTGGAACATAGTTGTAATGGTTAATATTTTAATTCAAAGTTCAAAGTTTGTCATACTATGTGACTTCAATTATATAAACAGGAAAATGTAGTAAAAAGAAAAATACAGCTTTTTTCTCAAAAGCCATGTTTACTGTATGCAAAAAGGTCATTTTGTATATTTCTACATAACCAGGCATATGATCTACAGAGGAAGGAGTTTTATTCCTTTCTTTATGATCTTTGTAATATTCCCTTTATTTCTTGTTAATAAGAGGCTTATACATGATATTTAGCAGAGTAGGGATTAAAGGGCATTCTACTTATGTTCATTTTCTGGAAATCATCAGGATTCATGAAATTAAACCAAATAATAAATTACTGCAAGTGTTCATTATCAAGTGGTAAAAGTTACTTGGTTCTAAGTTTGCCAAAATTTTTTCATGAGGGGGTGTTGGGTTTTGTACAGTGCTTTTCATAGCCATTTATTGTTACTTTATGTTGTTTATTTCTTAACACAGTGTTACATGAATTGATTATCATATGTTGAATAAACTCTTCAGAGCTAGAATGAATACAAAATTTTCAAGATATTGTTATTACTTTTTTGCATTGCTGTTACTTTTTTGTGCTTTCTTAAAATCATTTCCTGTTTAATTAGTGTTTTCATATAATACAGTTTGATTCTCTCAAATCCTCCCTATCCACTCAATTCATGTCCCTCCTCAAAACACAACCCCCCCAAAACAAAATACAAACAAAACAATAAGACAAAATACCAAAATAAAAAGTCCACATGAAACAGAGACCATTTGTGCTGGTAAAGGACTTCTGGGATCACAGCCTTGGAGTATGGTTGACACATGCAGTGACACTCCACTGTAGAAAACTGATTTTCCCATTCCCAAGGTACATTACATGCTACTTGAAAAGAGACATACTGGTCAATATCCTCCAGCTATAAACCTCACAATCTACAATAGGGACCACACAAGATATACTGGTGCAGTTGTTGCATAAATGTTATGGGAGTAACAAATCAATTTTGATATAATTTAAGGCAGAGTTCGTGAGATGGAACCCATACAACAGACTGCTAAAATAGTGAAGAAGCTGAGAGTAGATAGCTCATGTGGTCTTGGGCACCAGGAGAAAGCTAATACTAGAATTCTGTTGAAGGAACATACTAGTAATATGAGTTCTAATGACATATTGCTCTTCCCAAAGAACAGAGCATCACTCACTCCTCACCAGACAAACTTCTTGCAGTAGAGGGTAATTAATATAAAGCCACACACTGGACAATATGCAGGGAGTTACCTTCCAAAACTCAGCCTTAAGTGAGATACTCTATCCAACTTCTCTCAAGGCTTTAAGATCTATGTGGATGAGAGGGTGGAAAAATTATAAGAGCCAAAGGTGGTAGACGACTCCAGGGAAAGAGCATCTTCTGTAAACGTCAAGTCTGGTATACATATGAACTCTCAGAGGCTGGGATAGCACATGCAAGATCTCCCAAGTTCAAGCCATACAAAATCCAAGCACTGAAAAGGAGAAGTGGATAAAAAAAATCCTACTGTTAACCAAAAAGCTATTTTGTTGCACTTTTGAGGCAATTCTGTCTTAATAAATACTTGATAAAAATTAAGTTATTGTGTTCTTGTTGTTAGAATGAGTATTAATTTATTTTGAATTTTTTGATTAATATTGTCCTATAAATAAATACATGGGTTTTGCAAATCTCTCCAGTCAAACCAGTAAATTACCTAAATCTATTTTGTGCTTTTCTGTCTATAACTCCTTAAAAATTGCTATATTGTAAATTTCATATATTCTATTGAAGTCTCATCTGTAATACCTTTAGCATATTTTCTCTTGTTGTATTTCAGTTATCCACCTTAAATTTGTTCATATATTGACTACAAATAATAAATCTGGGATTCATTGCAATGTTTATTGTAAAGAAATTGGTATTGTCTATAACTAGCATATTTGATGATTCTGTTTTTTCTTCTAATTTCTCATATTGTGAATATTATTAATTCAGAACTGACTCAGAAATTAAGTTCAAAATGTGATCAATAAATGGACATATTTCATAATAGAAAAACAATTTCATCAAAATTTGTATAAGATTATTCCTAAGCAAATTTCAAATTCTTACTAAGGTCATGTGCAAAGAAAGACTTGGGTAACTTTTGTGATTTAAACTGGTAAGTCACATTTAGCTAAATAAAGATTCCCAGAATTCAGAGACAATTACCTTAACTTAATGTACAAAACCCAGAAGGACTTTTGTTTTCTTCTTTCAAGGACCAGGAAGCTATACTAACTTTGAACCAGGCTAATTTTGATCTTTGAACAGTTTCCTTAAGGGGATAAATAAAGTATGATGACAATTATGTTAGTCATCTATCTGATTAAAGGAGAAGACTAGTTCAGGAACCCTCTCCACTATTGCCTCAAGTTTCATCTGGGTCATCCTTATGGGTTCCTGGGAATTTCCATACCACCAGGTTTCTTCCTAACCCCATAATGGCTCCCTCCATCAAGATATCTCTTTCTTTGCTCTGCCTCTGTGTCCATCCCACAACTCAACCATCCAGTTCCCTCCTGTTCTCTTGCCACCTCCCCTTACCTCCTCCCCATCCCCATGCTCCCAATTTACTCAGGAGGTCTTATCTATTTCTGTCTCCTAGGGGTATCCATGCATGTCTCTCTTAGAGTCCTCCTTTTTACCTGCTTCTCTGGGGTTGTGGATTGTAGTCGGGTGGCCCTTTGCTTTTACATCTCGCATTCACTTATGAGTGAGTACATACCATATTTGCCTTTCTGAGTCTGGGTTACCTCACTCAGGATGATATTTTCTAGTTCTATCCATTTGCCTGCAAGTTTCATGATGTCATTGATTTTTTTTTTTTACAGCCGAGTAATACTCGTTGTGTAAATGTATCACATTTTCATTATCCATTCTTCAGTTGAGGGGCATCTAGGTTGTTTCCAGGTTCTGGCTATTACAAATTATGCTGCTATGAACATAGGTGAGCAAACATCCTTGTGGTATGAATGTGCATCCTTTGGGTATATGCCCAAGAATGGTATTGCTGGATCATGAAGTAGATTGATTCCCAGTTTTCTGAGAAACCGCCATACTGTTTTCCAAAGTAATTGTACAAATTTGCACTCAACACCAGCAATGGCAGAATGTTCCTCTTACAACTGATGGAAGAATATCCACAGCTAAGCACTGGGTGGAGCTCCTAGAGTCCAATCGAAGAGAGGGAGGAGAGATTATATGAGCAAAGGGTCAAGACCATGATGGGGGAAACCCACAGAGCCCACAGACTGGAGCTAGTTGGAGTTCATTGACACTGGACTGACAGCTGGGGAACCTACATCAGACCAAATGAAGCCCTATGAATGTGGGTGACACTTGTGTGGCTTGGGCAGTAAGTGAGGCCACTGTCAGTGGGACCAGGATTTATCCCTAGTGCATGAACTGGCTTTTTAGAGCTCATTCCCTGTGGAGTGATGCCTTGCTCATCCCTGATACAGGGAGGAGGGTCATGGTCTTGCCTCAACTTGATATGCCAGACATTGTTGACTCCCCATAGAAGACCTTACCCTCTCTGAGGAGTGGATGGGGTGGGGTGGAGGGAAAGTGGGGGTGAGCAGGAGGAAGGAAGGGATGGGGAACTGTGGTTGGTATGTAAAGTGGACAAAAAAATTTAAGTAAAAAATAAAATAAGAGAATAAACTACAATATTGGTAAAAATCAGTTATATGGTCACTAATTCTCAGAGGAGTTTAATGTACTTGAAACATTTATTTGTAAGAATCTATACAGAAAGGTGGATTTTCCTCTAGAACTGTCAATAAGGGTGTAGTAATCTTGGGTAACTCATACAGAAAATGCATCTGTGTAGTTCAACCAAGCTTTGCCTGGAATCTTGAAATCATAGTCCTGATCAAATCATATGATGGCCATTCCCTTGGAAGAATGGTCTCCTTTGGAAAAGTTCTTATGATTATTTACATTTTAGTTGAACCTTAAATCTTACCATATGTTCTCTGATTGACTTATGACCAAGATGTCCTTGCACCTAAATGAGAACAAATACTTCTGGTGATATATATAACATAGCAGATAAGTAGGAATGAAACAGAATCTATGTGAAACAAGGGGTGTCTGTCCATTCACTGCTCAGAATCAATTTGTTTTTATGAACTATTCATGCTTAAATAATTATCAAGAAATGGTATAATAAATGCACATGTTGAAAGTAAATGTATTTAAACATATATAATATGAGGAGAATAAGATGAACTTAAAAATCAAAGTAGAAGGCAGTGAATTTAGAGACACATACTTAGTAAAAGATAATACCAAGTCATGAATTCAAGTTACTTTCTTTAATAAAATATAGTTACTATGTTAAAAAGCCTTCATCTATCAGGGAGTTGTTAGTGCTGATTACCCGGTACCTCCACCTAGAGTAAAGATGCAGTTCAGTTAGCAGAAACGATGTCACTTCATCCTCTCACTCTATAATAAAACCCTGCCGTATTTGTCTTACCCATTTTACCTCATTTGTTGAGCTCTGTGATTATTTACTTCTGAAATTGCTTCAAACATATGAACACAAAAAATGATTGATTTAAAACATGGAATTTGGCAAGTGATTACACATAATGTGCTATAATTACTTTCAGTGGAGCTTCTATGAATTTTTCATAAGGATAAGAAGCGCAGAGTAAGTAATTAATTGATGAAGGTTTTCTATTTACATAGTGAATGTATTTATAACTTATGGATTATAACAATTGTTCTGGTTGACTGAAATTATAATAAATATTCAAATGTTGTATAAATACATCATTAAAGTTATTAGGTCTCCTAAGTAAATTATGTGAATAGATTAAAACAACTATAATTATTTTTACCATGGCCATTAGAATATTAGCAATGCTGAAAATTTTCTCTCCATATTTGCATACAGGATATTTAGTTCAATATGTGCATATTGAAGTAAATTTATATATTTTTGATATATACATATATCAATAATATTGAATATAGAGAAAAGTAAGACACCAAAGTTTCTTATCATTAATGGGTGTAGAAATATTGATATACACATATATCAATAATATATATTAGATAGAAAGATATTAAAACTAACATGGAATTTTAAAGTACCAATCAGCTCAAAAGAAGAATTTCTTTGGTGCAGAACAGAATCCATTTTTTAATTCATGCATAAAAAAGATCTTTAACTCACTTCAATTACTGTTTATAAAGCATCCACAGTTAAATATTCAAGTTCATTGCCATAAGCTTGATTTTTTTACTCACCAAATTATAATAGGTCAATCTCACTTCTTGTTACTTCCTAATTAAGACCTTCTCTGCCTAGTGTTTAGTAGCATATATCCAATCTCCAATCCCTTCACGTATTCTTCCCTGTCCATATATCCACCAACCTTTTGTTTATGACACCATGTGCATCCTGTACAAGAATAAGTTTTCATGTCATTGTTTACACCTCAGAGACTTCGACACTATCGGGTTTTTTTTTGTTTGTTTGTTTGTTTTTTGGTTTTGCGAGACAAGGTTTTTCTGTGTAGCTTTGTGCCTTTCCTGGAACTCACTTGGCAGTCTAGGCTGGCCTCGAACTCATAGAGATACTCCTGGCTCTGTCTCCCAAGTGCTGGTATTAAAGGCGTGTGCCACCACCGCCCGGCAACACTATCACTTTTAACATGTACTTACGTTTGAAATTTAGAGACACAATGTGGAACCAATTTAATAAGAATTATAAGCTGGGCTGGAGAGAGATGGCTCAGAGGTTAAGAGCACTGACAGCTCTTCCAGAGGTCCTGAGTTCAATTCCCAGCAACCATGTGGTTGCAGTTACCTGCAATTAGATCTGGTGCCCTCTTCTGGCCAACGAGGACAAATGCAGGCAGAACACTATACAACACTATACATAATAGATAAATAAATCTTAAAAAAAAAAAAAAAAGATTTATAAGCTCCTGGGTGGCAGTGGCACATGCCTCTAATCCCAGCACTGAAGAGGCAGAGGCAGGTGAAGGCGAATCTCTAAGAAACCCTGTCTTAAAAAAAAAAAAGAATTATAAGCTACAAAAAAAAAAAAAAATACAACACTACTTGACCATCATAATGATATAGAAAAAATATCCTTGAGAGAACTTCAGCGAATCTTTACATTTTCTTGAGAAAGTATTTTAATAACACATATATTTCTAGTTTTAGGCTTGGTTGGTAAGTATGAAACTAGGACTTTATGTTCATGTTCTTTTCTGCACCCATGAATGATAAGAAACTTTGGTGTTCTACTTTTCTAGTGCTGTGAAGATACTCCATAACCTAGCAAACTTCTACAAGGAAAGAGAGTTAGGACGGCTTGCAATTTCAGAGGGAGATTCCTTGACCATCATGGTGAATAGCATAGCAGCAGACATGCAGGCATGACCCTGGAACAGTAGCTGAGAGCACATATGTTGACGCAACAATCATACAGCAGAGACAGCGGATTGGATGGTGTGGGTTTCTGAAACTTCAAAGCTCACGCCCACTAACACACCTCCTCCAATGAGATCAAACCTCCTAATCCTTCACAAACAGTTTCAACAACTGGAGACAAACATTCAAACATATGAGTCTGGGGGTCTATTCTCATTAAAATTATCAAAATTGGTAATGTGAACCCAAAAATATACTATTGTTTTATTTTGTTGAATGTTACAAGGTTTGGCTTCCATATAATTTTTCATACCTACTTCCATTAGATGGGCCTCTTTCTTTACCCCTAGAGTTCCTCCAGACCACTTCAATCCTCTTAGCCGTTTTGCCTCTAGTATTTTACCTCAACAGTTTCGTTTACTTATAATGTGCTACCCACTTCTTTAAGATAGCCACCAAAAAGTCTTTTTTTAAACTGCTTTTTCTGATTTACACTTATGGTCCAAATTAAGTACACAGCACAAAAGATTCGAAGTGATGATTTCCACTTTAGTTATAACACATAGTATTTGTCTCTACCCCTGAATCACCTCACTCAATATAATGGTTTCAGTTCCATTTATTTACCTAAATTATAATTAATTTTTCTTTAAATCTGAGTAACACTTTATATGCATCTGTACCGCAGTTTTTCTTATTCTTTCATCTATTGACAGACATCTAAGTTGATGTCATTTACTATCTTTGGAGAATAGTGCAGCAGTAAACATGGGTGTGTTTCTATTTCTGTAGTAAGATGCAATCCACCGAGTGTATGCCCAGGAATGGTGTACCTGAGTAATATCGCTATTTAGTTCACAATTGCTTTTTGAAAATCACTACTGATTTATAAATTGATTGTACTAGTTGCACTTTCATTGATAACGTATAATGTCTCCCTTATATCATATCTGCATCAGCATTTGTTGCGAATTTCTGATGATGGCCACTCTGACTGGGATGAGATAGAACCTTAAAGTACTTTTAATTTGCATTTTTCCAGTTACTAAAGATTTAGTGTACAATTCAAATTTTTTCCTAGCCATTTGATTTTCTTGATTTGAGAAGTTTCTGTTCAGTTCCATAGCTCCTATTTTTTTAAATTGGGCTTGTTTATTTTCTTAGTATTTACCTGTTTTTAGTTCTTTGTATATTCTAAACTTAATGTTCTGATGAATAATAATCTAATGAATAATAATATAATAATGAATATAAGTTAGTTTTATTTTAAATTATATATTTTAATCATAGTCTTTCCCCTTCCCCAATCTTTCCAGATCATCCATTTCTGTTTCTCTCTCTTCCTCTCTCTAACAAAAATAATAAAAATTAAAAAAATCAAAACAAAGAATCAATAAAAAACAATAACACAAAAAACAAAAATAAAACAAAATATACACCAAAATACATGGAGTACAAACACAACCTACAGCTGCCTTGGAAGTATGTACCTCAATTGAAAATGTGTGTCTTGATTGTTGATGATGTTGGAGTGTCCAATCCTTTCTAGGCAGTATGACCCATGAACAGATGGTCCTGGTTTATGTAAGAAAGCTGTTTGAGAACAAACTAGAGTTGATGAGCCAGGATTCCTATATGGTATCTGTTCCAGGTTCTTGCCTTGTATTCCTGCCCAGGTTTCAGTCAATGATGCATTGTACTTAGGATTGTCAAATAAAATAAGCTCTCTTCCCTGAGATTCTTTTGTTCATAGAGTTTATCAGGACCAAAAGCAAACTAGAGCAGATGAACAGCCATCAAAGACTTTCTCCCATTCTGTGAGATTCTTCACATTTATTTCAAGGTTTTTGTTTTTGCTCTTTTGTTTATTTGTTTTATTTTATTACAGAAGGTTTATTTTAGTTCCATCATATCCTGTTTATTGATTTGGGTCCTATTTCCTATGCTAGTGGAAATGTTTATTCAGAAAGTTCTACCTATGTCTGTAAATTGAAGCATACTTCCTACTATTTTGTGTAGTAATTTCAGGGTACCATAAATTATTTTGGGGTCCTTGATGCATTTGGAGTCCATCTTTCTGCACTCTGAGAGAGAGAAGTATCTAGTCTCATTATACCAAATGTTGAAATCTAGCTTTCCTAAAGTCATTTGTTTGTGATGCTGTCTTTTTCAGTGTTAAGGTTTTTGGAATCAATGTCAAAAATCAGTTAAATGATCAATAAAACAAAAATCTGTGTTGATTCAAATTTGGGCTCTCAGTTTTTACTTCATTGATCTGTGTAGCTGATTTAATTCAAGTAATAAGCTGAGTAATGGCAGTATAGTATAATTTGAAATGAGGTGTGGTCATCACCTAAAACAGTATTTTTTGTTCATTATTTCTTAAGGTCTCCTTGACCTTTTGTGCTTCCAGATAAATTTCTGGATTTTTTATATATCTGTGGAAAATGATGTTTAAATTTTGGTTGGTATTGCATTAATACTGTAGAGGTCTTGATATAGTGATCATTTTCACAGTATTTATTCCATTAGCACAGGAAAAATAAATTGTGGAACATATGGAATCAAGGAACAGGTTAACAAACCCTAAAGATATATGAGAAAGATTTCTGCAAATCCTCTAGTTAGTAAACTAATCTAAAAATATAACTTGAGCAAGAATGGAATGGAATTATCCTGCAAAGGTAGACAAAGCCATTGCTAAAAGACATGGGTTATTAAATTAAAATTTGATTTTATGGCATAGGATACCACCCTATGAGTTATTTATCATATAAGCCACAGTGATCTCCAAAACAACAGAGAATCTTGTCACTTTTACTTAGATAATCAATATGACTGACATAGTAAGGCCTTATTGCTCACAACAGCACATTCTTCAGCTGTGGGACATAAAGACAATAATCTCAAACCAGCTGGGAAACTTCTTCTCTGCTGGCTAGTTTATAAAGTATGAGAAGGTACTATGCAATCTACTAGAAGAGAAAAGGAATCAATGGTGTCACCCAGTGCTTGACCCTAAATGCTATAATACAATACACCAGGCGAATTATGGCTACTAATGCAGTAGTGGTAGGTCTGTTAAAAGATAACTAACCATTTTATGGTTGAGTTTGGGGCCAGCTCCATGGGAGGGAATTTCAGGTCGATACTGTAATCCTTGTCCAAATCCCAAGATTGGGTAGGTCACAGATCCTAGGGTATGACCTGCTATTGTTATTTTGATAAATAGCCATGAGTGACAAATTGTCTTCTAAATATATATGTTTATATCTGCAGACCTGAGTTACTCTCCACCTTGGACAGGGAAGCTTCTTTTTGCATTGGGCAACAGTCAATGGAAAGACCTGTAACAAATCAATGTCCTTAGAATTGTAGACTGAGTGCTCAGCCTTAAACCTGACATTTATATACCCCACTACCACCAAGGCTAAGGGTTTATCACAGAATGTAAGAGGAGGAAGATAGAGAGGAATGCTGTGAAATTCTGTCTTCTAGACAGGACGTAGATGTTGCCATGGCTGTGGTTACCTGCACAAGACTGACACAAGACTAAAATACTCCAAATCCAGACAAAGACAGAGTGGATGATCTCAAGCTTCTACCTCATTCTGAGGATTTATCAGCAGTGAGTAGTTGCTGGGGTGTTGAAGAGTAATTTTTCACTTTAAAATCTGGGAGACTCCTAATACTCCAATAGGTGGCCCCATGCCATGCACATGTGATCAGAACTAACTGGATGTAGCAGTTATTAAAAAATTAAAATTAAAAAGATGTAAAGTTGGATGGTGATCATGATGAGGAGATATGGGAAAAGTTAAATGGAGATAGAGGTAGATATGAACCTATTCCATTGCATATATATTTTTTTTTCAAAAATAAAAACATACATACAACTTTCAAAAATAAAACCTTATATATAATATATAAACATCAAATAATTAAAATATTCTAATATAAGCTTAAATGAAAAAAACTAACAAAAAATAGTAAGTATATGAAACAAATATAAAACCAAATAGAGATGAAAGTAATAAACAAATAGAGGGAACAGACAAATAACATGTATTAACATGTATGTATTAAATAATTAGATTTAAACCCAAAAGGAGAAGAGAAATATGGTAGAGGTTGAACTTCATAACTCTGGTAAAATTAATGGTAATATAGCACCACAGAATTGATACTATTTGAAAGCAACATAAATGTAGAGAAATGTACCATAAATGCAAGAAAAAAGGAGCAAACAGCTCATAGAATGAGCTGAGAGATTCCCTGTTGCTGCAGAAGTATTGGTACAGTGCAGACATTAATTTTTGAGTAAATAAGTTGTCTTGGTAGAAGCTACATGAAATTGTTGGAAACTTTCAGAAGACAAAATTTGTGGGCTAAAATCAGCAGTGTTTGCTTTCTAGAGATGTGTTGGGGGGGGACTTGGTTGGGTGGGGAGGTGGGAAGGATCTGGGAAGATTTAAGGAGTACAAATTGTGATCAGAACATACTTTGTGGAAATTTTTTTAAGCCTTATGAGGAAAGCAAAACCCCATCTACATTATCTGCCTATTACTATAGAACATGTTTTGAGCTGCAGCATTAATCATATTATTCCTATATCTTACTTTTGGCCAAGTTGTCGTGGTACAAGTCTTTAATCCCAGGACTCAGGAAAAAGAGGCAGGTGAATCTCTACAGCCTGGTCTACAGAGCTTGTAACAGGACAGCTAGGACTGTTACACAGAGAAATCCTGTCTTGAAAATCCATATATAACTTTTATGGTTTCCTAAATTAGAACATATCATCATAGTTATCAAATCAAGGTAAACATTTTCTTTAGCAGATATCTTTGTTTCCCTGTGTGGACTATATTTAAACAAAATCCATTTGTGATGTTTACTACCTGAATTATTGATGAATCAAAGCAATCTCAACATATGTTACAGGTATGTATATGGTTTGCAATAAACATTATGATAAATGGAGGTGATAAATATGTATTAGGCTGCTTAGGCCCCAGTGAACAATACTGCAACTGTATGTCATTATAATGGGTATTCATTTTCTCACTCTTGCTGATGGGCTTTGATGCTGGTGATTGACAGCTGCAGTCTCCCTACCTCATCATTTTGTCGTTCCTCTCTGGCACATGCTCCTTCTTATATGGTTATCAGTTCTGTCATATTATGGCTATACACCCAAGATTTATTTTAACCTTTATTATCTTTATTGTAGGATCTGTGTCAAACTAAATTCCTGATCAGTCATAGGGCTTCCATATATGGCTAGAAAATCAGAGTGCAATGCTTAGCAAGTTGAATAGCATAGAAAACACAGGGAATGTGCTATGTGTGATAACTGCACTGTTGTTTTAGATGAAATAACCAAACTCTTTACATTAGATGCACAATTAGTCTCTTGCTGGCAGTCTATATTAAAAGCAAATCTTTCCCCCCAGTAAATAGATTCATTTCCTCTAAAGCCCTCCTGTTAGTCTATGGACTATTAAGCACACCTCCTTCTGTTATGGATAATATAAAAAAATCCATACAAAGTGAAATTACACTCTACACTCTTTCTATTAGAAATACCAGCATTACAAATGAAATGAAAAATGTAAACATAGTTCTCTGCATATAAAATAATTCTAATAGAGTGATTTTTTCTTGTACAAAAGCTGATAATTCTGTTTTTGAATTTTTCAAAAATGTTTATTTAATTAGAATGAGGGATTATATTTACTGTGTTGATGAAATTGTTCACAAGATAAAAAATAGCACAGTGGATGTATGATAAGATTTGGAATCATTTATCATATTTTTTCCTCTTTCATTCTGGTATGAGGAAAAGTCTTTGGCTGTGCAGACATAACTATGCAAACAGCATTGCATGGCTTCAGCAGGGCTTACTAATGTCTGCCGGAGTGAAGTTTAGGCCTGAGGCATCCTTCACCTCTGAGGTAAGATCAGATTTGAATGTAGATTCCTGGAAGGGGGATGTCTGGAAGTCCAATTGGGTTATAAATGTTTCTAACACAGCAGGAATAAAGAGCTGCTGGATTGCCTGGAGGCTCACTGAGGGCTTTAAGCACTTTCATTTACAGAAGAATATTCTGAAACTAAGACTATCATCAATGCGTTAAAATGATCACATTTTCCTACCTTTCTCCTTCACATTTTAATCTGTAGCACAGAAGCAATAGTAAATACTTCTTAGAGCCACAGAGCTCACAGGAAATCTGCTGGGAGCTTGTTTCTAGAGCATCTGAACATTGTTTCATTGGCATTAAATTTCAAAAAGCATCCTGAGATATAAACTATTAAGGATTCGTATATATTTCCATACTAATGCTGGATCATTTACCATAATACATTTCTCTGAAATGTATCTATTATGTCTAATTTAAATTCTGCAAATTTCCTGTCTATCATATAAATATCAGGAGGTGCATGGAAAAGTGAATAACATATTTTTTAAATCCTTTTTTCCCCCTGAAGATATTGGTATAATTTAAGTCTCTGGTTCTCCTGAACAAACTAATAGACAAGTTTTAAAAACAATAATATCAGAGTTCCATCTTCCATGAGAAAGTGATATTTATTTTTCAAGTCCAAGATGAGAGTGCTCCTATTAGAGTGTTCTACTGAGAAATAGTCATGTATAATGCAGAGAGGGATACTGAGAGCAATCTTCAAATGCTTACAATTTTTATAACAGAACATATGACAATCTAATACCATGTTTTAAAGAGTTACTCCCTCATACTGTGAAAAAGACACTAGATATGTTGCAGAATAAATGCATTTCTCTTTATCCTCACATTTTCTATTTTGGATGAGAATGCAGCCCATCTCTATAATGAAGAGTCATTTATTAGACATGCAAAAAATTAAAGCGGTCTTGGTCTTTAGACACGTTAGGTACCATTCCACAAAATGGGACTATGATGTAGGAGCTACAAGAAATGAAATTATTCTTTTACAGAAGAAACACATAATAATAAAATGAAAAACTTTTATAATTCATTAATTCATTCACTTATTTACTCATGTATATATCTGTTCATCACAGCTATCGAGAATCTCCATATGCTACATAATTTTCTAAACACTGAGCCCACAAAATGAAAGACAAACCTTGTAATTGTATACCTTAGACTCTAGCAAGAACAGAAGACAATATGTAATTTGAGTTAAGGGAGGATTGATTTTTAAAAAGTCATGTAAATGTAAAACTAACCAGAGGAACACATACACAGATATAATTAAGAAAACACACCAAAATAGTAAAATATGAAAATACCATCAAATCAAAACCTTAAACATAAATAAATGGGAAAGAAGATCAAAGAATATTTTTAAAAATACATGAATAAAAGTAAAATTTTATAGTTACCCTGAGTTACATATTGAGATTCTGTATAAACACAAATAATAAAATCTTTAACTGACTTAAAGTGAAAGAAAGGAAAGAAAAATAAGGGATATATTACTCATCTGAAAAAATTACTTAGCAAAAAAGTGTAAAAATAAAAATTAAGGTTAGTACATGCTAATTGTGGGGTCAATTCCAAAGCAGTATATAAAACAGGAATGGTAACTCCCACCTGTAATCATAGTACTCAAGAGGCTGAAGCAAGAGGATTACCATGCATTTTGTTTAATGGCAACATGGGCTACATATTGATTTCTAAGAAATCCTGATATACAGTGTAGGAATGCTATCTCAACAAAAGAGAAAAAAATCATGAAGATACAACTGTATAGATATTTTTATAAAATACTGTGCTTGAAACACTAGATATTGTGACACAAACAGTTTAGTTTAATGGGTGAACTTGGCTTCACTACAAATGATGAGGAGAAACTGCAAGACACTATTTACACCAATGGACAGAAAAGAAAAGCAAGAAAAGAAGCCAACATAGCAACCTCCACTCAATTCTATAAATAAAACAGACACTGCTACAATAGTTCAACCAACAGTTATAGAATATGCATTGTTCTCATTTATCTATGAAACATTGTATATCACAGACTTAATGTTGAACAATAAAAAATTGGGCATAGAATAAAATAATGTAAACAAACATATAATTGAAGTCATATAATTAACTTTTGCTAAAGATTATTGAACAGAAAAAGAAACTGTCAAAAGAAAGATGTTTAGAAAAAAATGTCTGAATTCATATAGACTAAATTGCATGTTACGCAACAAATAACACATCACTAAGTAAATTCAAAATAGTGGCACGTTCATGAAAGAAGTAGAAAGAGAAGTACAAAATACCAATATCTACAGGATCCAGAAAGAGATGTACTTACAGGAAAAATCCTGTAAGCAAGGAGTCCTTAAGTCATAATAATGGGAAGATTTCAAATTAATAGCCTAAGTATTCATCTCAGCATATAAGAAAGCAAGACCACACTAAGCCATCAACAGAAGGTAAAAAGCACCAAAATCAAGATAAGATAAAGTAAACTAAAAATTCAAAAGTTTAGTAAAAAGGAATACAACTCTCTACATAGACTAGTGGCTTGTGGGTATGTCTGTGGGTCTTTCTCTTGATAACTGACTAATGAAGGAGGCTCAGACCACTTCTGGGGGTGCTCCCCCTGGAAATATGGTCCTACTTTATAAAGCAAACAATCTGAGCAAGCCATGAGGACCAAGCCAGTAAACAGCATTAATCCATGGCCTCTGCTTCAGTTCCGGCCTCCAGGTTCTTGACTTGAGTTACTATCCTGACTTTTCTTAATGATAGACTTCAAGCTGTAAGTCAGATAAACCCTGTCCTCCTTAAGCTGGTTTTGGGAAGTGTTTTCTATCAGCAACAGAGGAGGAAACCAATAAAGCCCTGAACTCTTGTGTCTAAACAATATAGTCTCCTTAATTCCATGAAGAAATAGCATAGACTTTAAGGGTAGCAGGCTCACTGTGTGCCTCACTGTTGTGGAGGCCCAAATTACTCACAATCAAAGAATCTGAGCTTGATTTACCCACCAGGCTTGCATAAGGGGAGATTTGACCATGGGCAGGGTTGCCAGGTGTTTGGAAGGATCTGCACTTGGCTGTATCTAGCGAAAGGGAGGTCTATTGCCTTGTTCCTTGGCATTGTTATAAAATGCCCTTTATAATAAAGTTCTGGGCTGGTGGGTATTGACCCAGGTCCTCCCGAAGCTATCCTATATTTCTGTCTTTCCTCTCATCGGCTAGGTATCTCTTTCTACCTGATATTTTCTTACCCCTCTCTCCTCAAGAGTACCATGGAAAAAGTGGGAGCAGGCCTCCACAAGTGGCATCTGAACTAGGGACTAGGCAAATGTAGAGTAGGAGGCACCACAGAGCATGGTGCATGCCCAGTAATGAATGAAGTTGAGTAGTGGTATTTTAATCTTCAGAAGTAATTGTAAATATAAAGCAGATAGTAAATGTTAGGCTGCAGTCAGTAACTCTCTCTGTCTCTGTCTATGTTTCTATGTTTCTCTCTCTCGCTCGCTTGCTCTCTCGCTCTCTCTCTCTCTCTCTCTCAAGTTGTAAAAATGTTTTGGTAAAGTTTTAGAAACATAAGATTTAGATATAGGGATATGGTTAAGGTTAAATAAAAAAAA
The DNA here is from genome assembly GCF_049852395.1 of Peromyscus maniculatus bairdii. Taxonomy (NCBI): domain Eukaryota; kingdom Metazoa; phylum Chordata; class Mammalia; order Rodentia; family Cricetidae; genus Peromyscus; species Peromyscus maniculatus. The sequence goes on from NC_134854.1 coordinate 1,585,485, forward strand.
AACGTAATTTAGAGTAGGTTTTCCCTGAGTACAAGTGGAACCTGGGATGCAGAAAGCAGCATCCATAGCAGACTGCAAACTTGGTAGTCCAAACAGCTTCAGAAGCTCCAGAAGCCACCGATAATGGTGGACATCAGAGTCAGCACAAGTGGCAGCAGCCAGGCATTGGCAGCTGAGACCTGTGAGGCATCAGTGCAGCTCTGGTGGCAAATGCCTCAGAGACAGTGAGAGCAGCGGGGGCAGCTTTCTGCCTAGAGAAAGTTGTGGTGAGAAGCACAACAAAGATGCTATGCAGTGAGAGAGACAAGCCACAGGCAGCAGCTTGGAAAACCCAACAGAGATGTCACACCTCCAGAAAGGTGAAGGGTGTACAGTGGTGAGCACCAGAGACTGTGACCAAGACTGCTGCCCTGGACAGAAAAGCAATATCAGTAGCTGGAAAAGCAGCTGAGATGCATTGGACCCCAGGGAACTGCTGGGGTGAGGCAGAGCTGTGCTTCAGGCTGAATGGTGGAGACTCAGGAACCAAGGCCAGCCCGGGTGCCCAGCGACAGAGAGAAAGAAAGATGTTTGGCTGGTGGAGGCATTTGGCCAAGCAAATGAGGCAGAGCAAAGGATGTAAGGACCATAAGCAGAGCAGGTAAAGCTCCCAGGGTACAGCAGCCATGACTGGCCATGGCTGGGTTTCTTCCCAGAGCCAGGGTTGCTGAATAAAAGCTGTGACTTGTAGCAGCAGGAAGAACCTTGAACCCATGTAGCATTAGGTGATTGAAAGACCTCTAACCTCAGGACACAGAGGTCCTTAATGAATGTGTGGGTTACAGAGGCATAGTCGGACCAGGACTGTGAGAGCCAGAAGCAAAAAGCCATGCAGTTTGTTTGCTGGCTGCAAGAAGGTCTCTTTTGGAAGGACTCTGCCCCAGCCAGTTAATAGCTTTTGCCCTGGAGCTAAATAATGGCCTTGGAGGAAGACTATAGACTGCAAATCGCAACTGCAGCAGAGAGTGAAAGTTTCCGAGAGGCTTGTTTGGCCTGAAGAAAAGGTTTTGGTTATGGGATTCCTCATATTTGGTGCTGTTTGCTTCAGAGTCATTATAGCTCTGACAGCTGCACAAAGACTTAGGGGTGGCGAAAGAGCCAGGCCCTGATTTTGAACATTTAAAACTGGTACCAGAACTGTCTTTTTAAACTTTTCAGAGTTAAGAAATGGGATGGACAGGAGTGATTCAATAGCAATGGGACAATTTTGAATTTACCTACACATAAAGACTCTGTCAACTGTGATAATATATGAACTGTTTTGTGGAACTGATTTTATGTAAAAATGGAACTGCTTATGGAACTGTTTCATGAAGAAATAGAAAATAAAATTTCTTCTACCTAAGCTCAAGATGCAGTTTAAAAAATTATAAAGTAAGCCGGGCGGTGGTGGCGCACGCCTTTAATCCCAGCACTCGGGAGGCAGAGGCAGGCGGATCTCTGTGAGTTCGAGGCCAGCCTGGGCTACCAAGTGAGTTCCAGGAAAGGCGCAAAGCTACACAGAGAAACCCTGTCTCGAAAAACCAAAAAAAAAAAAAAAAATTATAAAGAAAAGGGAGAGTTAATATTCCTCAGTCTATTTAATTTAATTAAAAAAATATTCTCTTGCTGGGCAATGGTAGCACACACTTTTAATCCCAGCACTCAGGAGGCAGGGGCAGGCAGATCTCTGTGAATTTAATGCCAGCCTGGTTTACAGAGCAAGATCCAGAACAGGCACCAAAACCACACAGAGAAACCCTGATTTGAAAAACAAACAAACAAACAAAAAATCTTGTCCCTTGAGTGAATTAATGTTAAGTTTTGTTAATGTACCTTATGTTTTGTTAGCAAGAAATGCAAATGGTTCTATTAAGAGATTACTTCAAAGTGTAAACAGTTCTATTAAGAAATTGCTTTTGAATGTTTGCTAAAGTTTATGAAATATAAGCAGTTATATTGAAGGATTGGTTTTGAATGTAAGTTTGTTAACAATTGTAATTGCATATAGTAATATTTATGTTAGAATTATAATGTTAACCTGTTGATGATGTCAAGTGAGTCTTAGGTTTGATGTGGTTACATCAGGAATTTGTTGATTTAAAGAAGGGCTTGGTACAACTAAGACTACATCTTATACCCATTCAAAAAGGCCATTTCAAGCGGGTCGGTGGTGGTGCATGCCTTTAATCCTAGCACTCGGGAGGCAGAGGCAGGTGGATCTATGTGAGTTCAAGGCCAGCCTGGGCTACAGAGCAAGATCCAGGAAAGGTGCAAAGCTATACAGAGAAACCCTGTCTCAAAAAAAGGGGGGGGGAGGGGCATTCCATCTTTATTATCATCTATTCCTTTACTGGGAGGTGTAACAGCCCTAAGGAGCAAATGTATTACTATAATTATTCTAGGTACTTGCAAGCTCTTAGTGGAAAAGCTTATTCAGAGATGCATAGAGTTAAGTTCTGTACCCTCACTTGAGATTTATATTATTAAGAAGGAGGAATTCGTGGAGGTCCAAATTACTCAGGGTCAGAGAATCTCAGCTTGCTTTACCCAGAAGGGCTGTATAAGGGCATGATTTGACCATGGGTGTGGTTACCAGGTGTTTGGAAGGGTCTACACTTGGCTGTATAGTGTGCTTTGATCTAGCAAGGGGGAGGTCTTTTGCCTTTCCTCTTCACATGTTATACAAATCCCTTTTGAATAAACATCTAGGATGTTTGGTATTGACCTAGGTCCTCCTGAAGTTATCCTGTATTTCTGTCTTTCCTCTTGTCATCTAGGTCTACCATTATACTTATTTTCTTATTCTGTCTCCTCAAGAGTACTCTGGAAAAAGTGGGAGTAGGTATCCTACACACTATCTCCTTGGATAAAGATATTCTGGAGCCTCCACTGTCCCCAACTTAACTCACATTGGTTTGCCCTCATTAATGGTCTGAACTGTGCTATATGCAGAAGAAGGCCAGAATAATCAGCCACAACAAAGCCACAGGGAAGCCAGAATGGATATGCTTCCCCTACTGTGGGTCAGTAGCTTACCCACAAGTCACCAGAAGTAAGAGCTTGTTAAAGCCTTGGAGAAGAAAGATGGAGAAAGCACAGGACTGTAAATATCTGAGTGAAAATATAATTATGATGATTTCATACAGAAAAAGATAAATAAATGTCTGAAATAACTCAAGAATGATAATGGAAACATGACAACTTTTGCTAAAGAAATATAAAGATCATTAGTGACTATAATGAACAACCAGAGCGGACAAATCATAGAACCAAGGATTGACAGAACACTCTTCATGAATGCATGCAAGTGTTGAACCAAAATGCACAGGGAATCTGATCTGGTATATTATATATGGTAAAGATGAATAAGTCATAAGATTCTTCCAATAAAAGAGGAGCTGGTTACAGTAACTTCACTACTGAATTTCATCTTTTTTTAATAAAGAAGACAGATTTATGTCAAAACATTTATATAAATTAAATGAAGTAAATTTTCAAATTAATGTCACTGGGTCAGTATTACGCTGTTACCAAAACTAGACAAGGATGTAATGACAATCAAGAAAACTATAGACTGATTTCTCTTATGAACATTCATGCAAATCAGTTCAACATAAATCTCAAAAATCAAGTCCAATCAGCACATGAGACAATACTGTGATCAAGTGAAATTTCTCTCAGTGATGCAAATTTGCTCAACATATGCAAATAAATAAATGAAATATGCCACATCTTCAGAAAGAAGGGCAAATCTACATGTTGATCTCAATAGATATGCATTCAATATGTTTCCACATCTGTTTATTATAAAAAGCAATTTTCACAGGTTAGATTGGGAAGGAAGACACCTCAATGTAATGCCTGCTGCATATGACCACCTCATGGCTAAGGTCATCTTAAGCAAAATTGTTTTTCTAAGAGCTGGCACTTATTTTCAACATTCTTTTCATTATAATACTGGAATCTTAGCCAGTTCAATTAGGTAGATGAAAAATAGAAAACATACACACAAGAAGTGGGGAGGTTAAAACATCTCTGTTGACAAGGGAAATGATTCAATTTCTACAGAAAGCTAAACAATGCACATGAAGACTTGAAGTAACTCTTTAAGCTGCAAGAAACCAAGTCAACATGTAAGAACTAGAACCATTTTAATAAACCAGTAGGGAATTTTCCAAAAAGAATTCATGAAAGAAATCACATTTAGAATAATTACAATAATATTTCTGGGAATAAATTTGGTTAAGTAACCAGAAGACCTCTAATGAAAGTTACAAAACACAAATTGAGAAATGAAATGAGATATTGCCATACCACAAACAACAATAAGAACACTGATACTGTCAAAAGTACCACACTGTGGAATCCAACTCAACAATCCAAAGAAACCTCAATAAAAAACCTTTGGAACCTGGGGCTCATGCAGGGACACTTAGCAGGACTGGACCTGCCTGAACTGAATCTACCAGGTTGAACTCAATCCCCAGGGGAGTCTTTGCCCTGGAGGAGATTGGGAATGGGGAGTGGGCTGGGGGGAAGGCAGGGGGTGGCAACGGAATCCGTGGCTGATATGTAAAATTAAATTAAATTATAAAATGAAAAAATACAACATAAAAAAACATTTGGAGTATTATTGACAGAAATTGGGGAAAAAATCCTAAAACTTCTATGAAAGCAAAATAAACCCCAATTAGCAAAAGGAATATCAAACAAAAATGACCAAATCCTTGGAGACATCACAATACTTGTTATAAAGTAATACTATAGGGATGTGTTAACCAAGATATCATGGTACATGGTACTAACCACTTAAGTAATGAATAACTGATTCATTGAAATAATGACACAATGCATTGAATGATGGAAAGAATAGTGTTCTCAGAAAGCAATTCACAAACCTATTGCTAACATTTTCTCCACTGAGGCATCAAAACTATGAACTGGAGAAAGTAAATCCTACCCAGAAGACAGTGCTCAGAAAATTGACTGTAAAAGTAAATAAAAACTTCATCTACGTCTTACCATATAAAAAAAATCAACTCAGAATGGATCAACGACTTAATGTATGTCCAAACTTCGGAACTAAAAGAAAAGAGAAGAACAAGGGAAACATTACAAGGTGCTATTGTTTCAGCCCCAGTCTCCTTACCCTACACAATGTCTTGAGGATATCACATTGCCATTTTTCTGAGGAGTCCACTGAAGCTAAGGTGACTTGGACAAGACTAGTTTCTTCAACATGTCATCAAGGATCTGGGAGGAGCCTGTGAAGCCCCATTTCTCTCTGGGATTATTGATAGTTCATGGTCACTAGGGAAAGGGAGTTGTCATTTTCTTCTGTGGTTCAGCCAAAGAAAAGTTATCCAAGATCTAGTAATCCTACACACACCACCACCACCACCACCACCACCACCACAAGACACACACCCTCATGCAAGCAACCCTAGTTAACTTCAGTGTATCACACCTGCAAACAAGCATAAAAGTAAGAGGACTTTGGGAAAAGAATAGTGTTAGCAGGAGGGGAAAGGGATGAGAGCAGGCAAAACCTACATGATTCTGTCAGGGTACAAATAGATAAATAACATTTAAAAAACATCAATTTGGCAAATTATAGTTTGAATGAGATTCACAAAGCATATGAAATAAAATAAAAAGCAGACAATTAGATTTGTATCAAATAAGAAGTTTTCTCACAGAAAAGGATATCATCAATAGACTGAAGAGACAGCTTGTAGAGTGAAAGAATATACGCTAAATTGCTGTGGATATCGTTCTATATAAATAAAACACTGATGGCCAGTGACCAGACAGGAACTATAGGTGGGACAAGGAGAGAGGAGAATTGGGGAAACAGGAAGAAGGAGAGGGAGAGAGACTGCAGCCACCGCCAGGACAAGCAACATGTAAAGACGCTGGTAAGCCACCAGCCACGTGGCAAGGTATAGATTTATAAAAATGGATTAATTTAAGATAAAAGGACAGTTAGCAAGAAGCCTGCCACAGCCATACAGTTTATAAGTAATATAAGCATCTGAATGATTATTTTATACGTGGATTGTGGGACTGCGGGGCTTGGTGGAACCTGGAGAGAAGCACTCCAGCAACACTAAATTGTTTCTCTGAAAAAAGACTGATGTCTAGAATCCTTAAATTTAACAACTGAGATATGTCAATTTGAAGTGAGCACAGATCAAAATGAACTTTTATCAAAAGAAGCAATATAAATACCCAATAGGTAAATGGAAAACATTCAATATCATTGATCGTTAGACCCACAAATCAAAACTGTTAGGGGATGTTAGCTCACTGCATTAGAATGTGTGTTAGCAGAAAAGAATTAGAAGTTATGACAAAGATGTGGAAAAAAGGCAATGCCCATACATTCTTGATAGGTATAGAAATTAGTGCAGCCATTAGTGAGAGCAGTATGGAGATTATTTAAAAATTAAAAATACGTCTGGGATATGGTACAATATCTGCATCTTAAGTAGACTCCACCATGGAAAGAGCATATTAAGGAAACAACTACATGCTGTGTTTAAGGTCTCACTACTCACAGTAGCCGAGGTAAGTGAAGCCCAGATGCCCATCAACAGATAAATGGAGTGATACATTAACAGACACACAGAGTGGGGAGGGAGAGAGGGAAAGAAAGAAGGAGAAAAGCAGAGGGAGAGTAGGGAAAGAGAGACAAAGACAGAAAGAAGAATATTCACCCATATGGAAAATGAAATCCTGTCACTTGCAAGAACAATCTGTAACCGAGGAGGTAAAATTATGTGAAGACTGTATGTTATCTCTTGTGCATGATAATTTTAAAAGTTTGCCTGGGAACAGAACAGTGCTTACTATAAATTAGAGAAGGATTGGACAGTGGAAAGAGTGTTTGAATTTTATGTATAATTCATACAAGTTTGAAATTATAATTTATAAAATTTCTCCCTTCCCTTTCTTCTCTTCAAAGTTTCCCATATATTCCCCCCAACACACACTGTCTTCAAAATGCTTGGCAACTTTTCACAATTGTAATTATATGCATATACATGTATACACCTGCATATACACTAGTAGATATATACTTCTAAATATAACTTGTTTGATTTCTATAATGTTTCTTCTATGTATGTTTCATGACTGATCATTTGGAATGGAACATGCAATTGGTGTTGTCTTCCCCCAGAGTATAACAATTTTATAAAGTTTAATTTTTCTTCATTAATATCTTTGTGTGTGTGTGTGTGTGTGTGTGTGTGTGTGTTTATTTACTGTACATATTCCTGGTGTGCACAGATTAGAGAAAAAGCCATCTGATATCCTGGAACTAGAATTTTTAAAAGTAATACAATCAATACATCAATGATGTCTGCAAACCCATGGTTTTTTTGTTTTGTTTTGTTTTTTGTTTGTTTTACAAGCAAAAACAAAACATTTATTTTACTTGGACTCAAGAGAAAGGAGAAACAGGAAAGATGAAACACTAGTACCAATGTCTACATGGGCCATGAAGTACATGTTTATTATAAAATTACTTATATTATCAAAGACACGGGATCAACCTAGATCCCATAGATGAAATGATAAAGAAACTACTGTATAAAAAATAATGAAATATTACTAACCTTTAAATATTAGAATGCCCTAAGTTTCAGCAGAATTGGTAGATCTGGAAAATACTTTGGGTGATGTAAGGCAAGCGCTGAAAGATCAATGCCACACACTGCCCATCCCAATAGGAATCTGGGAAAGTCTTCATCTGAGCAGAAGAGGCTAGGAGGCATAGTGGGCAAAGAGGATAGAAGAAAGGTGGATAACAGGTCCAATTAACCAAGTGGATAGAAGAAATAAATTCTAGTCTTTTAAAGTAAAGTAGGGCATCTACTACTTTTATATATTGTATGAACTAGAGCAGACACACACAAAGTATCCTGCCGTAATGAAATGGTAAGGAGCTGGAAGTGTCAATCACCAGACTGAGTTTTCATGTGTTGCCCCGCCTAATGAAATGTCACACTTTATCCCATAAATATGCATAATTGTTACATGCTAACTTACAAAATAAAATATACTAAAACAAACTTCTCACAGGAAACTTACTACAAAAGTAGAAAAAAAATTTTATTATTGTGTAAACATTAAGCCAGAATGTGATGTGCAATAAAGGTAGCATGCTGAGAGATCCATGACCAAAACGGGTACCCCTCAACTTTCAAAGTCAGATACAAGCCCTTAACACATTTCCTCAAAGTAAACAATAACCCTGCAAATAAGAGGACTTCAGAGCAGTGTGCATCATGCATAGTTACTTGAAATGTTTCTGCTATAGGCAGTGGTCATCTGAGCTTGATATGTGTATTTATTTAAAGGAAAGACAAATTTTTCACATCTTTGGAACCCAAGATTCTTTTTTTTTTTTCGGAGCTGAGGACTGAACACAGGGCCTTGTGCTTGCTAGGCAAGTGCTCTACCACTGAGCTAAATCCCCAACCCCTCCAAGATTTTTTTCAATGAGGGAGAAATTGAGAATCTGGACGTAGACTCTCTACCTTTGCTGTAGGTTATATTTCAAAGACATGCTTCTTAAGATTTTGTGGGGGAAAATCCCAGTACTAATACACAAGAGACTTATTTTATTTGTTTGGCTAAAATTTTATTTACACATAAAAGAGAAGTTTTAAGGTTATTAAGTTTATGCTGTAAAAAAGAAAACAAGGACATCTTTTTTCTGACTTTCAGCAAGAAACTGTACACCTATTTTTATTTACAATGTAATTTGATCTTTGTATCACTAAAAATGCATGATAGTGTGATGCTTTTCTAATGGTCTTTGTTGCTGAATGGAGACATGCACAACAGCCCAGTGATACTTAAAATAACAATCCATTCTTTGCAGCTTGTAATAAAACAAAATCTTTTCTGCTTTTCTTCTTCCTTCTCCTCCTCTTCCTCTTCTTTTTCACATAAGGAAGAGATTTATAGCCCCCTCCAACCCAGAGAAGACTTTAAAATCAAGGAAGAAATTGGTGTCATAAAAGAAATGTTATCAATATAATCTCTATGATAACAATAACAAACTGACAGAAAAGTCACCGCCTTTCAGAATCCAACACCCTGACCAATGCATATCATGATTGAATCCCTCCCCACTCACTTCAGAAAAGAGAAAATGTTGAAGTAGGTGACTGTGGTGATAACAAAAGGTAGAAAATTTTTTAAAAAAAGATAGTCCTGACTGTTTCTCGGTGAAATTTCCAGTTGTTTCTATTCACATAAATTAACTTTCAAAAGACAGAGCCAGTCTGAAGCTTCTCTCAGCTCTCACTTTGCCCCCATTTGAATTCTCATAGAATGCCATGTTGTCATAGGGGCTTTGTGTAGAAAGGACAGTGTTCCCTTCATCTTTAGATTGTCTACTGTAGAATATTATTTTGAGATGTGTTACATTTGTTTATGCTGTGGAATATGTGTTTAATGATGCAAAGCTATGTTGCGTTTCTTTATGTTGCATTTGTTTAACTCTGTGAAGCCGTGTTACTGTGCCTGTCTAAAAGACCTGATGGTCTAATAAAGAGCTGAATGGCCAATAGCGAAGCTGGAGAAATGAAAGGCGGGGCTGGTAGGCAGAATAAATAGATGGAGAAATCTGGGAGGCAAAGAAGATAGAGCAAGAGAACCAGGAGAGGAGGAGTGCTGTGGGATGTTAATGTATGTCCTGTGGGAGCCCTTCTTGGGTTCCTTGTGGCGTTACCCAGCAGGTTTGCATAGAGGATGATTAGGACCATGGGCCTGAGTGCAGGTGTCTGAGATGGTCTGCACTTGGCTGTATTGGGGGATGGTCTGTATGTCAAGTTGCTCTGATTGGTCAATAAATAAAACCTGATTGGTTGTGGCTAGGCAGGAAGTATAGGCGGGACTAACAGAGAGGAGAAATAAAAGAACAGGAAGGCAGAAGGAGACACTGCCAGCCACTGCTGCCAGCCACTGCCTGCCAGCCACTGCCAGGACAAGCAGCATGTGAAGATGCTGGTAAGCCACGAGCCGCGTGGCAAGCTATAGATTTGTAGAAATGCGTTACTTTAAGATATAGGAACAGTTAACAGGAGGCCTGCCACAGCCATACAGTTTGTAAGCAATATAAGTCTCTGTGTTTGCTTGGCTGGGTCTGAGCGTCTGTGGGACTGGCGGGTGACAGAGATTTGTCCTGACTGTGGGCAAGGCAGGAAAACTCAAGCTACAGAGGAGACCAGGGACCAGACACCTAGTCACACAGCCAGTCATGGGGTAAAAGCAAAAGTAAGATATACAGAAGTAAGAAAAGGAAAAAGCCCAGATGCATAAGGTAGATGGGATAAATTAAGAAAAGCTGACTAGCAACAAGTCAAGTTAATGCCAGACATTTATAATAAAGAAGCCTCTGGATGTGATTTATCTGGGAGTTGGGTGGCAAGCCCCCCAAAAGAATAGAAAACAACCACCAACATTTTGACATTCCAATGTGGGGCTAGAGTAAAAGAAAATCTAACAACATTGTATCTCATTACTCTGGCTAAAGTTTCTTCTCAGTATTCAGATGACACCTGACATATGGAGGGGCCAAGTTGCCAAAGCCACAAAGGGAGGCTTGTCTGTGTCCCTTTCCACCCCTTTCTGCAAATGACATGAGATTTCCTCAGGATATCTGGGCCTAAAATCTCTTTCCACTCTTTTCCTATGACTTCATATTACTTAATTTCCTAGGCTACTACACACATCCTCATCCTGTAAAATACACTGCTTTCAAACTTATGCTCTAACTAGCTGTGTGCACATAGCACTACTACTAGAATTAAAGCCCTATGATGGAAAAGGCTCTATCTTTTTTCTCTTTAAACCTTCAAAATTAATTGGTAATTAGTAGCCTGGACATGATGTTCCTCGAATCGCCAAATATTGCTTTTCATTCAAATGTCATACAATAATAAAACATGACTTTTTTTTTTACAAAATTGAAACATCATAATTTAAAACAACTTTAAAAATGAAATATTCTCCAATAATTTTGTTAATTTTCCAAAAATATCACTAGAATTCTGATGATAGAATTTATTATTGTAAGCCAAAGACTTATTAGGGTGGGCAAACCTGTGCCTGGAAGTATTTGAGATTATAGTGGGCCTCCATTCTCAACCAGAACTGTGTAATCAGCAGTCTCTGCCACTTTCTGTGGGATGCACCTATTATTGTGTGTCTGAGTAAGGATTAATTTGTGATGGAGTCATACTTTCCTGTTTGCATTTTTTCTGTATATTGGCAGGACTTGTTTTATTTCTCTTTTTCCCCTCTTTGGTCACAGTCTTATCAGCTAGTCTCAACATACATCATCCATGGAGACAGTGAGATAGAATGAGACAATACTGAGAAGACACTACCTTCCCATTTCATGGTATAGATAAAGATGCCTTGGGACAGAAGATTTGTTTTTTACTAATTATGAAGTCTGGGAAGGAAGAAAACTGTACCCTTCTTGTTTATCCTAGGTTAATGAAAGTTGAGCTAATTAAATAACCAACTATTATATTTTAAATTTAAATTAAATTTACTTAGTTAGAAACACTACACATATTGAATGTCATGTGACCATGTGAGGTTTTGATATAGGTTAAATTCAGGCTAAACATTTCTATCACTACATTTCATTTAACATTTCTGTATGGTAGAACACACAAATGACTTGTCTAGCTTTTGTAAATGCTATATAGTTGTTATCTATTGTTACTGTATTTCCAGCTGTGCACTAGACTTCTCTAATCTAGCTATAATCGAGAATCATTGATCATCCTTTACTTGTCCAACACACCCTCCATTCTTTGCCCAGTGTTTGTTCACCGCTGTTCTAGATTCAAGCTTTATGACATAATTTTTAACATTCTGAATATACATGTACAATGCAGTATTTTCTTACTGTATCTGATTTATTTCTGTCAACGTGATGCTTTCCAGTTCCATCCATGTTATTCATGTGGTAGGGTTTCATCCTCTCTATAGCTGAGTGGCATTCTGATGTGTACTTACTCATATCACACTCATCATTAATTCATCAGATGAGAGATACTGAGGTTGTTTCCATTTCTTTGCTCTTGGCACTGTAGTGAATATTAGAAAACTGATTACTCTTCAACACACTGATCTTATTTATTTTGGATGTTTACCTAGTAGTTGGATGCTGAATGATATGATGGTTCTATTTTTCGTAATTTGAGAAATGACCACACAATTCTTCATAATGGCTGTACTAACTTTCAGCCAAATGTTCTCTTTTGTCTACATGCTTGCCAAACTTCTTCTTCATTTTTTGTTATTGTTTTTCGTTTCTTTTTCTGTTGTTGTGTGCTTTGATAATTTAGTTTCATAGTGGAATGAGGTGACATCTCATTGTTTTCAATTGTACTTCCCTAATGATTGGGGAAGTTGAACTTTAGAACAAATCTGTATGGATCCATAGTCACATAGAACTAATGCCACAGCTTAAGAGTACCTCCATAAATCTGTTCATTTCAAAATGAATAATAGATGGGTACATTTGTCAAATGATTCAGTTCTGGGCAGGAATATATTTCAGTATGTAAAGGTTCTTGTCCTTAAGCCTGACAACCTAGGTTAGATCCCCAGAACACACATGACAGAAGAACCACAAGTTGTCCTCTGACCTTCACATGTTCTTTGTTACTGACATAGACACATGCATACAAATATATAAATGCAATTACAACTTTTTAAAGCATTAAATTTCTAAAAACTATATGCCTGTCTGAAAGTATTATATAAAGTCACAAAATATGTATTATTATCTTAAAAAGTGTTCAGTTTTAAAAGCAAGAATCCTTCTTCCACATTGGATCATTTCAAGAAATACATCTGTAAAGGACATTTTTGAAATGAAAAATGCATGTTATATTTCATGAGATCTTGACTCCAGAAATTATACGGTCCAATTGAAAGTTAATTTCGTGAAATGAAAGAGAATGTTTTAGGATATAGTCTCTTGATTAAAATTTTCATTATCATTGGATTTTTTCTAATCAAATGATGTAAAAGATACTTATGATAAAACTAAAATTACAGAGACTATTGCACAGAAGTAGAAATTTCGGTGTGCCTTTATGCTAGTGGGAAGCATAAATTTATTGACTGTAAGTATCATATTAAAGAATTTGAGAATATTCTGTGCATTGCAATTCTAAGTTAAGCAAAAAGGACATATTTGGTAGTTGACACAAAAGTTTCTAATTGTCTTCAATGGCAGTGAGATTACTTTTTCAAAGATAAATCTTCATTTTAATGATCACTACAGCATTATTCGTAATAGTCAGTATATGAGTCAAGTAGTATCTATCAAAAGATGAAAAGATGAATAAATATTGTTTATACAATATAATACTCTTCACAAGAGACAAGCAAATGTTGCCTTGAGTACCTTAATCAGACACATATATCACATACTCTTAGTTCTTTTATTTTTTAAAATTTTACTTGTATATGTGAGCCTGAATTGTCTGTGTGACACACATATACACACACACATATACATACATATTGCATATATATGTATATATGTAGGCATACACACACATGTATGTCTGTGTGAGTGTGTGTGTATGTGTGCATGAGAGAGAGAGAGAAAGAGAGAGAGAGAGAGAGAGAGAGAGAGAGAGAACCATTTATGCTCTGTTCCATGGAGGCCAGAAGAAGATATGAAATCTTCTGGAACAGGCATTTGTGAGCTACCCATTGTAGGTGCTGGTAACCTAACCTTGGCCCTCTATAATAGCAGCAAGTGCTCATAACAGAGAAAAATCTCCCGAAGCCAAACATATTGCCCTACATACTTCTTATTTCCTTTTAATTTATTTGAGATTGTAATTTAATTACCAAAACCCTCCCTTTTATTTCTTTCCTCTAAACCCTACCATATAGCCCTCCCCACTATCCTTTAATTTAATGGTCTCCTTTTCACCAATTCTTACTGTGTGCGTGCTTCACGTACCTTTAAAAGTTGAGTTGAATACAGGTGGTGGGTCACACCCTAGGAATCTGCACAGCCTGAAGTGGTAACAGGAGCAATAGGCATCAACACAGTTCCCATTTGCCGTAGGGCAATAGACCCAGACATGACCCTCAGCTGCATCTCGGGCCCAGATGTCACCATAGCACTGGGTGGCAATGCAGGCCACTCAGAATGGCCTGGTTCCTGCAGTGGCATAGCCCGTGGATACGAACATGGCCACAGGTGGAATCCCAGATCCCAGGTATACATGTGGATGTCAGTGGCAGTGTGGACAATGGATGACAATACAGACCCTGGCTGGGATAAGACCATGGACCCAGACATGGCCCTTGGCGGGAGCCTGGGACCAGATATCACCATGGACCTGGGTGGACATTGACACAGAAAGTAGAATAGTAGCTAAATGGGTCTGCTGATGATGTTTAGAAGATGTTTCTCATAAGACACAATTTTTAGTCTATGTTGTAACAGTTACATTAAGTAGCTCCACAAAGCAATTCAATGGTACATATATTTCAAATCATTATTTTCATTTTCATCTTAATAAAAATAATTATTCTTTTTGTTAGAATATAATTAATTCCTTGTATCATTTCATCAATGTGAATAAAATTATAACTACTCTTCTGTGTGAAAATGAAAATAGTGTGTGTGTGTGTGTGTGTGTGTGTACACTCTTCTATTACTCATGTCCTTTGATACTATTGATTCATTGATATTTGACCTATTGCCAAATGACCAGTGTCTGTGATACCAACAAAAATGACATCAGAAATTAAACAATTTGTGAAATAAATACAGAAAGCAAGGGTAGGGACTGGTAAAACACAGTTATATATTGACAGTAATTTTTGTTTCTCCTTGGATATAGATAAACTAAATTAACACACCAATAATGCTAGATCAAAAACAAAAGAGCTTGTCCTAAGAGTTTGACCTGATGAAAAGAGTTATTTCTGCATAAGGATAAAAAAGACCTTGAAAAATCTTCTACTTAAGCATTTTATTAGAGACGAATTGAGAATTCAACTGGCCCCAATGCCCTTCGAAATTTTACATGACATATCTCATGAAAAAAATCACAGCTATTGGCCACAAAGCTTACATTTATATAAACAGGTACATAGAGCAACAAAAAGCACAAAGATATTCAGTATAATAGCGGCAAATTTAAAAAAGTTTATATTCCAGTCTCCTTCCTTACTACTTAAAATGTCAGTGGAAAATATTTACTTGACAGCAGCTTTGAGAATTTACACATAATTCAGCCACAGAGAGAAATCTATCCTCTTTTCTTCATTATGAGAATGGAAAACATGCAAAACACACACGCAGGGGCTAGGAACTGTTGATGAAAACTGCTATGTAATAAAAACACTGAACATGATAACATATTTCAGGGTAACATCTGTGGTACTGAAATTAGAATGTGATAATGAAATAACATGAGCAGACTAATTGGAGTATGACTGTGAGGAGAGAAGATGTAAGGAGGTCTCATACTGAGCCTGGTCTGATTTCCTTCCCATAAACCCTTAAAGTAGGATTCTTTTGAACTCATAAAAGCAGAACTGCAAAATCATCCTTCTGCCTATCTCACTAGAAACAAAGTATTGGTTGCTTTATTTTCTCTGATTCTGCACGCTATTTTGAAATTTGATATAGTGAGTTTAATTTTTTGTTAAAGCATGGCAATGAAAACTGTCTCTTAAAATAATAGAGAAATCGTGTGTTTATCGTGTACAACATGGGAGGTAGGGTGTATGTGGCTATGTTGCTTAATGGTTAAATCCAGTTAGCATTTTTTTCATTACATACTTACAACATTTGTAGAGACAATACTTATCCTTTCAGCGGTTTTTAATAGATTAATGTCTTCTCGGTACGTGAAGTCATCTAGTGGTACAATAGATTGAACTTACTCTTCCTATTTAAATATAATTTGGACACTTTCACCATTGTCTTTCTGCCCACCCTTATACTCTCAACTGTTCTAGTCCCTAATCATCACCATTCAACTTCCATTCTGTTTTGAAGGATTTTAATAACAGTTGATGTGTTAAGTCCTGCCTAAAATGTCCAATGAGGATGATTGTCCAGAAAAAAAAAAGAATAATATATTCAGTTGTGGAACCAAGATTGACAGTTTCAATACTTACCCTAAAGATTCCCTTCAGTTAATTTTGATATTTTGGACCTATATTATGCATCCTTTTATGGTAAAGAATGAATAGTAATATCTCTCGTGGACAGGTAATTTTTACAGCTGCTGAGTATCAACCTAATTTCTTGTATTTTCTCTCCTAAATAAAAATTGCCAGAAAACTTAGCTTTGGACAAACTTCTGCACTAGACCTTGGTTGATTGCCTACAAGTAAAATCAAAGTCACTCATCACAAACTTCCATATCAGCTGTTTTCTGACCTTCAGAGAAATCTGGACATGAGATGATGGCATTCCAATTTCTTGAGAAAGCCAGCTGAATCTCCTGAATGTCCCTTTGATATCCTATTCTTAAAACAGCAGGCTGAAGTAACTTGGTTTTCGTAATCAACCCATTTCTTCTTGGTGTCCTTTTCTTGTCTTACAAGGTGGAGGACATCGAATTGAATGACCTCTGTCATACTTCAGCACTTCTAGTTTAGTTCAGCATTTCTCATAATATAACACTATATTCCAGTATGTTTCATTGAAATGCTCGTTTGTGGCTAGAGCATTTCAAATAGAAAAAAATTAAGGTCTTACATCTCTGGTGCTTTTGTTTGTTGATAACTCAGAAAAATGTTTGGTTCTCTCCTTTATGAGCTTTGTTTTTAACATATGCCATAGACACATTTATGAATATTTGTACTCAAATGACATAATTCTCCAAAATATCATCAAGGCTATCTTGCTTAAAGTCAGTCAAGAATACTTGCTCAAAAAAAGTTCATAGCAGCTTTATTAATAATAACCAGACAACCAGACACTGGAAAAATAAAATAGATGTCCCTCAGCCAAAGAATGGATAAAGTAAAATGTAATACAATTACACAATGGAGTATTATTCCGCTGTTAAAAACAATGACATTGTAAAATTTTCAGGCAAATAAGTGGAACTAGGAAAAAATCATTCTGAATGAGGCAACTGAGACCCAAAGAGACAAACATGGTATGTACTCATTTATAAGTGGGTATTAATTTATAAAGGATAGCCATGCTACAATCCACAGATTCAGAAAAATCAAAGTAACAAGGAGGGCTGAAGGGAAGACACTTAGATCTTCCTGGGATGGGGAAATAGAATAGAATTTGAGGGTGAACTTGAGGTGAGTGGGTTGGGGATAGAAGGGAATATTCAGGGGAGGGGGAATGGACTACTGGAACAGATTACTGGAAAGGGGGG
Source organism: Peromyscus maniculatus bairdii (assembly GCF_049852395.1). Classification (NCBI taxonomy): domain Eukaryota; kingdom Metazoa; phylum Chordata; class Mammalia; order Rodentia; family Cricetidae; genus Peromyscus; species Peromyscus maniculatus. The sequence goes on from NC_134854.1 coordinate 1,602,935, forward strand.
GCAGTATAGGGTAAGGTAGAAACCTAGTGCAATGGAAACTTCCAGGTATCTACAAGGGTGATCATACCTAAGACTCCTAGCAATAGGGGAAACATAGCATAAACTGGCCAACTTCTGTGACTAAGCAAGACTTCCAGTAGAGGGAATAGAAACCCATCCCAGTCACATAACTTTCATCCTACAATTTGTCCTGCCTATAGGATGCTCTGGGGGTAAAGGTGGTATAGAAATTGTGGCAGTGACCACACCAATTGGATATCTCCTGTTACCAAATAAAGCTTCCTATACTGGACATGTTATAACTAATTGAGTTGTTGTCCTAGGGACAATATTGGAAACACCCCCCCCCAAAAAAAAACTCAGCCTATTACCAAGGTTATTAGTTGTTCTCCACAAAATGATGGTAAGCCCCTACTGCTGAAGAGTAAACCTATACAATTCATTAAACATAGAGAAGTCCAGCTGGTGCCTACCTAGAACTTATTCCATAAGATGGAACCCATTCTATTATCTGTGCTGTTGGCCAAGAACCTGATACTAGATAGCCTAGAGACCCAGAGGAAAAGCAAATACTACTGTGCTGCTAACAGGACATAGCCATAAAATTACTCCTAACAATATTCTGCTGTTGTCCTAGATGAATGTCTGTCTATGCCATCATCAAAGAACCTTCCTCCTGAGTATATGAGAACAAATGCAGAGACTCACAGGCTAGACAATGAGCAGAGAGAGACAGTTTGGAATACTCAGTCCTAAATGGGATGTTGCCATCAAGACCCTTTCTCCAGGGCTCAGGGAACCTTGCGGGAAAGGAGGCAGAAAGACTGTAAGAGACAGAGGAGATGGAGGATACTGAGGCAGCAAGGCCTTCTAAACACAGGAGAACTCACACACAGGAACTCACAGAGTCTGGGGTTGCATGAAGAGAGTCTGTTTGAGTCAGCACCATATGGGGTCTCAGCAGTAAGACTGAAATGGAGATAAGCCATTTTCCCTAACCCAGAAGCTATGTCCAATTGATAAACACTTACAAATGAAAAATCAATTCTCTCCAGTGGACTCTCTTTGGCAATATAGTCCACTCTTGAGGCCTGGCCCCAAGTCCAGGAGTAGATGGTGAACACAAAATGAACTCAATGTCATCTTTAGAGTTTCTTTGTCTCATAAAATTATCACATGTATTTTTTAAACCTTACATTCCCTCAGCATATACATACAGCTCCGGGTTTTGTGTTTGTAGGGATTCCTGTTATGAACATGTGCATCTCCAGGTCTACATGTGTATCTCTTCTTTTTTATTCTTTTTCTTCTGTTTGTTTTTGTCATATTCTTGTTTTGTTTTATTTGTTTGTTTGTTTTGTCTTATTTATTTGTTATTATTCTCTCAATGTCTTTTTGTTTTTTAAGGCGTGACAGAAGGTCTGTGAATTCCAATGCAAGGGAGGTAAGGGGAATCTCAGAGGAGTTGGGGGACAGGTAACCATAATTAGAATATATTGTATAAAAACATTTTTAATAAAAAAATAATAAATAGATAAAATATTGAAGGTCACCTAATTGCAGATCACTTGATCTTTTGAGGTTTTAAAAAGTAAGATCTTGGAATCCACTGAAATGCCTCAGTGGGTAAAGCACTTCTCACATGAGCCTGGCAATTTGAATTCTATCACTCAAAGGTAGCAGGGGAGAACAACACTACTGAGCTGTCCTTAAATCCCATAAAATATGGCAGGCATTCACATGTACCTCAACATACTTTCTTCTCTCTCTCATCTCTCTCTCTCTCTCTCTCTCTCTCTCTCTCTCTCTCTCTCTCTCTCTCTGTCACACACACACACACACACACACATACACACACACACAACTTAAAAACTAAAAGTGCGAATTTAAAGTTTAAATATATGTACTATGCCATTTTAATAATTTTTATGTATATCAGAAACACAACATGTACTATGGATTGGCCCATTTGTGGTTTCTTATTTCATTTATGACAGTAAAATTTGATTGGATCAGATTTAGTGTGTATGCAAACATATAATGTATTTTGTAGATATTATATAGCCATACATTCTTGCACCAATGAACAATTTCAGCAATCAAGTCCTGTGAATGCAGTCATCCTTTCTTGGAAGGTTTTTTTCGACCTTCAGTGCATTAATTAAATCCTAAGACTGTGCAATATGGTCCTTGTCCTTCAAGGACTGCAGGTTCCAGAATGCAGAGCTACATGGCTGTATTTAGTTGGATTTGATCTAAAGAATGGGACTTAAGGCAGTTACTTCTTTTTTTCTTATAATTTCCATGTAGGGTTATACATTTCCCTTTAATTTCTTGATGAACCAAATGTTACCTAATTCACTAGTTCATATAAAATGGAAAAGTTTGACACATCAGAGCAGTGATGTCTGTTTCCAACTAATTTTCCTTCTAAGGAAATAATTGATATTACAACCACAAGTCCAGTGTGTTTTATGTGCTGCCAGAAGCAAAAGGGTGTCAATTCCTTCAGGATGAATCAATTTTCTATTTCAAAAGATTGTTAAGAAGGAGTTTACAGTCACATCCATGTAAACAAAAGAAAATTAAACACCATAAAGTGAGTTAGGAACAAATGACTACAGTACTTGATGACCCCTTGTTTAGACTCTCAGAAGTTATATGTGATAATGATTCAACAGTCACCTCAACCCAAGGACAATGAACTCAAGAGACTTAGATAAACTGCAGGGAACTGTTGACTCATTAAATGAGGCAACTTGTACTAAGAATCCTCCAAATCCTCTTGATTTTTGTTTAGGAAAAATGTAGCTGGAAAAATAATTACAACCCATAGATGAACTAAAACTTATAGAAGGAAAAAAGATATTAAGTCAGCTTGAACTAAAGTAATTTGTTGTTATTGAGCAAAAATAAATAAGTAAAACCAACTAGTTTTTTTCTAAAAAAAATAAACTCTGTTGTGAAAAAAAATGTTTCAATAATTTCAAAGGAAAGATAACATGTTCAATTTGATCAGTACTGAAAGAAAAAGAAGTTATGAATTGGGCTTTTAGCTCACAGAAAAAGTAATTTTAGTAGCTAAAGAATCTTGAAAGACAGATGAAAATGATCTATGTGGAAGGATAACAGAGAACAAATATGAGTTATTTACGTAGCACCTTGTGAAAGCAAGGCAAACTGTGATATGTGGACCTGTAAACTGTATTTCAGTAATAGAGAAACTGCTATAACATTCATCATGGGACTTGGAATACAATTGAGAGGGAAACCTTTTGATTAAAGATAATTCTTTTTCTATCTCTCAGCCTCTCTGAGCTTCCAGCTGTTTGTAAATCTCATCTGAAAACAAAATTCTCTTCTCTTGTCTTCTCATTCTGGTCTAGTCTTACTTTGCTCCCAAACATTTTTTTTTTTCAGCTCATTTTCACAACCAGAACAAAAGGTTTCCAGGACCCTTTTAAATAAAAATGCTATTATAGTGAATAATCAATACAATCCCACACAAGATAATTCAAACTTTAAATTTCATTAAGTAGCCAAATGAAAAATACTGACGTCTGGGATTATACTCAGGATGGTGATATCTGGTGTGGAAAACTGGTCCAAGCTTTACAATAATGTAAACTATTAGACTAAGTGCAAGAGCATGACTCCTTCAGTTCCTTATCCAGCAGTCACGGGGCAATTGCCTACTCAGGAGAGCCGGGCGGTGGTGGCGAATGCCTTTAATCCCAGTGCTCGGGAGGCAGAGGCAGGTGGATCTCTGTGAGTTCGAGGCCAACCTGAGCTACAGAGTGAATTCCAGGACAGGCTCCAAAGCTATACAGAGAAATCCTGTCTTGAAAACACTCCCCGCCCCCCCCCAAAAAAAAAAACGCTAGGAGAGTTGGACTGGGGCAAAGGGTGCGTGGAGAGTGCTCCCTACTTGCTCAGCATAGACTGGTCACACCAGAAAAAAACAGGGAGCAGACATAGCAGAGTGTGGAGGTGATAGGGTATGCACACCCATGCTCATGGAAAACTGAAGAAACCCTGAGTAAATGTGTAAAGAGGAAATGAAGTCCTGTTTGAATGTACATTTTGTTTTTCGAATGGGCATTGCCATGTCAAGGACCAATACCTAAAACCCAGGTGAAATTGGCAATGCCTTCCCCACCCTCCCAAGTCTGGCTGAAAACAATGGCAAAGTCTTCCTCTGGTCTGAGTGTGAATGCTGGTAGCATGTGTGCAAAATATGGAAGCTACAACTTCCTCCTTCTGAACTGAGACCAGATAACTCTCTCCTGCCACCATATTGTATATAATAAACATGTTAAGAATCTGAGGTGATGATTAGCTGCTGCCATTTCATTAGAATGTGCACATACCACCTGGCCCCAGCTTTTCTCTGTGTGTCTTTTCCTAATTGTGTTGCTGTCAAGTTTCAAATGCCAAGGTGCATAGGATATGGTACATGCTTCAGGGAAATTTTATATTTCCTTTTAAGCTCTCCACCACCATCTACACACACAGAGACATATAGACACAAGCACAGACACACAGACACATACACACACAGACATACACACAGACATACACAACACACACACACACACACACACACACACACACACGGTAACGGAATAGAAAATCCCCATGAGAGAGGAAGAAGTGCATTCTAGCTATGGAACTACAGTATGACAGAACATGAAGAGCATAAAGGACAGAACATAATATTTGATTGAGACTGAGGTGTCAAAATGGCAGACTACACTCTCCTTATCTCTAATCAACCAGTAAGTGTTCTTGTAGGGTAACATTGGGGCAAAATAAAAAGGCAGAGTCTTAGAAGACTGTCTAAGCAGACTTTGGGGGCGGGGCTATAATACATCTGAAAAATCATAACGTCAGCGACACAAAGGGGACAATCAAAATTCAATATGTGGCAGTTTCTCTAAACCTTTTGCTTTTGTTTCACAGATAGAAGGTTATTCTGTGCAAGAGCTGCTATCCTAGGAGTCTGGGGAGCCACAGACAATCTTCTGGAGAAATAATACTCATCTTTGTTTTTTTTTAAATCTTTTTATTAAGAATTTCATACATGTATGTTCTGTGTTTCATTGAAATCTCTTCCCTATTCCATTCTCCCCTTCATGCTGGGATTTTTCCTGGCTGGAGCTCGTGAAAGCCTTGTGTATGATGTTCAGTCTCTATGAATTAATATGTACATCTACCCTGAGGCGTCTGGAAAATACGGATTCTTTGAAGTTACCCAGCACCTCTGTCTTTGTGCCCTATCTTCCACAAAGATTCATGAGCCTTTAGGGAAAGGCCATGGTATGAATGCCCCATCTTTCTTTACAGAGGTCCTTTGCTTTCCTCTCCCAGCCCCAAATATATCATATCAAGATTTTGGGAAAGCAGGTACAATAAAATACTTCAAATTATGAGTTGAAATTCCTTCCATTTGAGCAGAGGAATTGAGACCTGTTTGATCATGTGTTTTACATTGTGTCCAGGAAATCTCTGTTACTTTTCTCTGTAATAGTGAAAACTGCTATACCATTTTATTTTATACCAAATATTTTTGAGTACCTTTGATTTGAAAAATTGTCTCTTGTATGGTCATTACCCTTCGATTCCCCTTTAACTCAATATTTAAATTCTAAACAAACTCAGTTATTTATTACAGGAAGGAGGAAAAAATACTAACCTTTGTCTCAATACCTAATCAAGGATCATTCTTTCTTTAGAACCCATAACAACTTGTGTAGATGTAACCAACCGTCTTATTAAATAAGAAACACAGAAACAATGTAAAAGAGAAAGCCGAGAAGTCAGAGCTCAGAGCTAAAATCTCACCCTTCCTCCTGCTGTCCCAGCTTCGCGAAAAGAGACCTACTTCCTGTCGGTTCGTATTTTTAAAGTATGTTGTTCTGCCTTCTCATTGGTTGTAAACCCAAACACATGACTGCCTCGTCACTGTCTGAATGTACAGCCCCCTAGGTCTTAAAGGCATATGTCTCCAATGCTGGCTGTATCCCTGAACACACAGAGATCTTATGGGATTAAAGGCGTGTGCCACCACCGCCACACTCTTGCTATGGCTCTAATAGCTCTGACCCTGAACACACAGATATCTATGGGATTAAAGGCGTGTGCCACCACCGCTACACTCTTGCTATGGCTCTAATAGCTCTGACCCCCAGACAACTTTATTTATTAACATACAATCGAATTAATATTTCAGTACAAATCAAAATAATATTTCAATACAATTAGATTACCACCACATTTCCCCTTTTCTATTTTAATAAAAAGAAAAAAAGCAAAAGGTTATGACTAACAAAAGAAAAACTATATACAAAAGTACAATAACTATATACAATATATACAAGTAATAAATACCTAAACAGGTATTTGACGAATCAGAGAAAATAATTCCATTATCTATCCTATTTTGATAATTCCAAAATGTATCTAATGTACTTTCTATCCTAATTAATTTTCAACTATAACTAACTAATCTTCAACCATAACTAACTAATCTTCAACTCCCTCAGAGACCCAAGAAGGGAATAATATTAGCTAACAAAAATAAAAACAGGAAGTGCATGCAAGCAACTTCCAAAAAAATTTTGTGAGTTGACAGAAACAGCCAGCTGCCTGGGCAGTCACCTGAGGTTTCTCCGCAGTGTTGGGGCATCATCTTCAGCCTATAGGCTTAGTGTATCTGACAGACTCATTTGTGAAGTAGGATGTACACAAGGTCAACAGTTCAACCTCACATTGGGTGAGAGCAGTCCACGTACCAGAAACACCTGAATTCCACTAGTGTCCTGTCATGATTCAGGATTTTAATTTCTGGAAATTGTTGACAGTTTTTTAATTCAGCTGTCCATTCTTCTTGGCTGTGTATATATGGCTTCATCTCAGCATCCCCTTCTTCTCCACATCCCTCTATTAAATGCCAGTCTACTTTTGAGAGGCATGAGCTTTCAGCTGCTGTTCCATTGTACAACAGAATCCATCGGCCCTCTGCCTGTTAAACTGCCTTCGAAGAAAAGGGCACCGTACCTTTTCCGGATGCGAAGGCCACTTCAGGGATGGGGCCATATTGTCCTGGCCTCAGAAGATGCCTTTTGATAAAGCCATAACCACACTTGTTTTGGCAAGAATCAGTAGTCCCTTGTTTCGTGATCTGTCTGTCCATTTTGTCCTGTTGATTCGAGGATACTTTGTTGTCCAGTGGCTAACTTTTGCCAGAATGAAAGTTGACTCCATATGCAGTTTCTTCAATGCCCATATTTTCTCTAAAGTAGATTGGTACTGCCAGGAGCCGACATGTCTCAAAAAAGAAAAATTTTCTAAGTTATTAAAACATTTTAAATGCCATATTCTGTAGATCTCTGAAGGGTTTGAAGATGACCTGTCTAAAACATCTCTGCTCAATTTTTAAAACATATCTAATATGACTACAAGTTCTATGATAATGTCTAACTACTAGCTTTCATTTCTTTATATCCTAATAGTTGATAATAATAACATTCAAGGATCAGAAATTTGCATTACATTGTTAAATGGATGGAATAAATACAATTAGAAATATACATATAGCATTTTCTAACAATATCAGTTTCAAATTTGTGTACAATATAAAACAATTCAATCCAATGTAAAGTATTTAAAACTAGTAATTGTCTTTTTCTTTTCTTTCTTTCTCTTTTTTTTTTTAAACAAGAACTTTAAATCTAATCTCCTTTGCTTAGCCTTTTTCTTAACCCTTGACAATAACTTGTAACCAACCTCCCTAAATACTGAAAATTATCCCAGACCCAAAACCCATTAAAAAGACCAAAAAACCACCCGCCCCACACCACCTCTTTGGGAATGTGGGCGTCGTATTCTTAAAATTGCTTCCTGCTGGGTATGGGCGAAGTTTTCTTTATCCTGAAAGAAAAATTTTAGGTTAATTGTCAAATTCTAGGAGAGGTAACTATATCCTTCATTATCCAGTCTGTGTATAATGCCAAAGTTGAGGGTTTATCTCAAGTCCTTATTCAAGTAGTCTTTGAGACTGGATCATCTCAGCTAGTCATCTCAAATTTGCTCTGAGCACCTTGTAGTTCAAAGCTGATCTGTGGATGATGTTTGTCAGCTTAATAATATTATTATTGTCCACGTGGAATTGTTGTTGTTGTGGGGCCCCATCTTCTTTCTGGAGACTTCAGTTGATGTTAGGCCAGGCCGTGATTTCCTGCAGAAAACTGATAAGAGACTCGAACACAAAAACATATATATGCAGCTAGCCTTTTTTCTAGAATTAGTTAGTACTCTATGTGACCATTCATATCTTAACAAAGTTTAAAATGTATATATATATATATTAATCTTGTAAATTTTGATATAAAATTTATACTTTGAGAACAGTTTAAAGAATCAGAATAGAATCAAAGAGTTGAGATTAGTAATAGAATAGTCCCTTAATTAATTTTGCTTTTGTCCTGTACCATAGCAGAAATGGCTCTTATTCTGGCATGATACAGGGAGTTTGCATTTTCCTTTTAACAACATGCTTGATTTTAAAGAAGGAGAGAGCCATTCTCCAACTCCAAAGTCAGCTTTAAATTTTAATTGAACTGGGACTGTTAGAAGACCAATAGTGTTAAATCTTTAGAGAAAAGCAGAAACAAACATTTAGGAAGACATAAAATTTTTTTAGATAATATATACCCATACACCGTTTCACTCTGTTTCTTGGGATAGATGATTTGTCCCTTTTCTTCAGTTGTCTCATTTGTCCAGTGTTCTTCAGATTCCTTAACCTTCATTCTCCTAAAAGACAAAAACAAAAACCTTTCCCCAAGACTAATTTTGGGGATGTTTCCTTTTGACAAGTTATTATCTGATTAAATGAAAAGGCATGTGTTATTGATACAAGTTAGTTTAAATTGGATGTTCATGCTGGTTGATGAACTATCACCTCCTCTAATTAAGAGGTCTCTCTTGTTCACATCGAACCTTTATCAATTTTGATGGTACCCACAGCTTATCTTCTCCTGTAGAAATAAAAGCAAAACCACGTCCCCAATGTAATACATACCCTGGTTTCCATTCTGAGGTCAGCACATCCTTAAAGTATATAGGCTGATTTAATTCTGTAGTTTTTTCTATTATCCAATGTCTCTCTGCAGCTGTTGTTCCTTTCTCATTGGCATTCAGAAAATTCAAAGTTAGAAGAGCATTATGCAGTCTATTTCTGGGGGTTTTTGTTACCCATTTCTGTTTATTTAGTATCCTTTAGAGTTCTGTTTGATCTTTCTATAACTGCTTGACCTGTAGGATTATGTGGTATGCCTGTAATATGCTTTATATTGTAATAAGCAAAAAACTGTTTCATTTTAACAGAGACATATGATGGAGCATTGTCAGTTTTGATTTGTGCAGGTATACCCATGATGGCCATAACTTCTAGCAAATGAGTGATTACAGAATCAGCTTTTTCAGAACTCAAAGCAGTTGCCCATTGAAATCCTGAATAAGTATCGATAGTGTGGTGTACATATTTCAATTTTCCAAATTCTGCAAAGTGAAACACGTCCATCTGCCAGATTTCATTTCTCTGAGTACCCTTTGGGTTACATCCTGCTGGTAATGGCGTCTGATTGTAGAAGGAACAAGTAGGACATTTCTTTATTATTTCTTTGGCTTGTTGCCAGGTTATGGAAAAATCCTTTTTTAAACCTTTACTATTAACGTGATGTTTTTTATGAAATTCTGAGGCCTCCAGCACATTTCCTATCAATAATTTATCAATCTCTTCATTGCCTTGTGCTAGAGGGCCTGGCAGACCAGTATGGGATCGAATGTGAGTTATATATAAAGGATGATTCCTTTTCCTGATTGTATCTTGTAATTGAATAAATAGTGAAGTTAATTCTGAAGCATCAGGGATAAATTCTGCAGTCTCAATATGTAACACCACTCTTTCAGCATACTGAGAGTCAGTTACTATGTTGAGAGGTTCTGAAAAATCCATTAATACCAACAGAATAGCATACAATTCTGATTTTTGCACTGAATTATACGGACTTTGAACCACTTTACTTAAATTTTCTGATTTGTAACCTGCCTTTCCTTCTTTGTTGGCATCTGTATAAAATGTACGAACTCCAGATATGGGTTTTTGCCGTACAATTCGAGGCAAGATCCAATCAGCTCTCTTTATAAGATCAATTCTATTGCTTTTGGGATATTTGCTGTTAATTTCTCCCAAAAAATTACTGCAAGCTCTTTGCCAAGGTTCACTTTCTGTCCATAATTTTTCAATGTCCTCCTTAGTTAATGGTACGACAATTTCTGCTGGGTCTATGCCTGCTAATTGACGAAGTCTCATTTTTCCTTTGTAAATCAAGTCAGAGATTTTTTCCACATAAGTTTTTAATTTTTTATTTGGTTTATTTGGTAAAAATATCCATTCCAATATAATATCTTCCCTCTGCATTAATATTCCAGTAGGAGAACGCCTAGAAGGTAAGATAACCAAAATGCAATCCAGCTTTGGATCAATACGATTCACGTGTCCTTCATGCACTTTCTTTTCTACCAAGGCTAATTCTTTCTCAGCTTCAGGTGATAATTCTCTTGGACTATTTAAGTCCTTGTCACCTTCTAAGGTTTTGAACAAATTAGTCAGTTCATCATTTTTTACCCCAACAATAGTTCGTAGATGAGAAATATCTCCAAATAATCTTTGAAAGTCATTAAGAGTCTGTAGTCTATCTCTCCGAATTTGCACCTTTTGGGGTCTAATTTTTTGTAGCTCTATTTTATATCCTAAATAATTAATAGAATCTCCTCTTTGTATCTTTTCAGGAGCAATTTGTAATCCCCAGCGAGGCAAAATTTTCTTTACTTCTTCAAACATTATTTCTAAAGTATCTGCATTTGAGTCAGCTAGTAAAATATCATCCATATAATGATAAATTATAGATTTAGGAAATTTTTTACGTATCACTTCCAATGGCTGTTGTACAAAATATTGGCACAGAGTTGGGCTATTCAACATTCCCTGTGGGAGGACCCTCCATTGAAATCTTTTAACCGGTTGAGAATTATTATAAGTAGGCACTGTAAAAGCAAATCTTTCTCTGTCTTTTTCTTGTAAGGGTATTGAAAAGAAACAGTCTTTTAAATCAATAACTATGAGAGGCCATCCTTTTGGTAACAGAGTAGGCAAAGGCATCCCAGATTGTAGAGAACCCATTGGCTGAATTACTTTGTTAATTGCCCTAAGGTCTGTTACCATTCTCCATTTACCAGATTTCTTTTTAATAACAAATACAGGAGAATTCCAAGGGCTGGTTGATTCTTCAATATGCTGAGCATTTAACTGTTCTTCTACCAGCTCTTCTAAAGCCTGGAGTTTCTCTGTTGTTAAAGGCCATTGCTGGACCCATACAGGCTTGTCTGTTAACCATTTTAAAGGTAGAGCTGTTGGTGTCTTTGGAAGATCATCAGTTATTGTGCCCTGTTCTTGTATAATATGGATGGCTGGTGACCACTCATTAGAACAATATCTTCTAATATTTCTCTCAGTAACATGTGCTAGTTTATGATTTGTTTCTGAGATTGGAGGGATGTTAATCTGAGTATTCCATTGTTGCAACAAGTCTCGACCCCACAGGTTCATAGTTATGTTAGCCACATATGGTTTTAATTTTCCTCTCTGTCCTTCTGGACCTATACATTCGAGCCATCTTGCACTCTGTTTCACCTGAGATAATGTCCCAATTCCTAACAGTTGAACGTTTACCTCCTGAAGAGGCCAAGTTGGATGCCAAAATTCTGGTGCAATTATGGTAACGTCCGCACCTGTGTCTACCAGACCAGACAACAAAACACCATTTATTTTTATCGTTAATTTTGGTCTTTGTTCATTAATAGAAGTTTGCCAAAAAATTTTCTTTATGTTTTCTCCTGAATTTTCTATTCTCTCTGTTTCATCATTCTGACCAGCATGATTTATTCCAATAGGCATTTGGTTATTTAATCGCTCTCCAGAGCAGGCATTTCCTCTATGGCTGCCGGAAAGGTTTGAACTGGATTTGCACTGGGGGCCTGCCTGAGGCCCCTCTGGGAGTTTCCCGAAGACTGAGGCAAAGGATTACCCTGTCTGTCCTTTGTTGATCTACATTCGTTGGTCCAGTGTTTTCCCTTACCACACCTTCTGCATACTCCAGAAGGAAGCGGCATTCTGTTGCCATTGTTCCTTGAAGAAACATTGTTTCTGGAAATGACCTGTCTACAGTCCCTTTTCAAATGTCCTTGCTTTCCACATCCAAAACATCTAACACTCCTCAAACCTTTTGAAATTACTTCTCCTACCCATGTATCATCATGCTCATCAGCTTCAACATTAATTGTTTCTCTAATCCAATCTTCCATAGGTGCAGATCTTGCCCTTAATGGCCTGATTATTCTTTTGCATGCTGCATTCGCATTCTCAAAGGCCAAAGATTCAATTATTGCCTTACCAGCTTCTGAATCCGAGACCGTTCTCTTTACTGCTGAAGCCAGTCTTTGTAAAAAATCTGTAAAAGACTCTTTTGGGCCTTGCTTCACCTTTGTAAATGACTCAGATTTTTTTCCTGGTTCCTCAACTTTGTCCCATGCATTCAAGGCTGCCGTTCGACATAAAATTAGGGTTTGGACATCATATAAACATTGTGCTTGTGCTGAAGCATATTGGCCTTCGCCCATAAGCTGATCCTGGCAAACTTGTACTCCTTTATCCCTCCATTGTTTTTCTATGTTTTTAGCCTCCTCCTTAAACCAAGTCAGAAATTGAAGTCTCTGGCTGGGTTCCAGAACACCTTGTGCGAGGTCCCGCCAGTCCTGTGGTACTATCCTATTATATGTTGACCAAGTGTTTAACATTTGCTTTACATATGGGGAATGCATGCCATAAGATACTATTGCCTCCTTAAACCTTTTTAAATCCAACATTTCAATTGGAGCCCAAGTATTTTGTGTAGCCATTTGATCAGGCATCTGCTGTACTGTTACAGGATAAATTAAGGGTGACTGTGTGAAAACAGGCTTTCTTTCTGCAACCTTATGATCCCGACTTGAAACAACTTCACTGTTAATTTCTTCTGTCTGAATTTTTACAGGTTTAACAAGTTCTTCTAACGCTGTTATCCTGGCACTTAAATTGACTATCTTTTTAAATATTAAAATGTGGATTATTATAGTGATGAGGTGCATAATTCCACCAATACTAATATTATATAGTTGTTCCATTGCCAGACTGCCTAAAATTTCGAACAAAAACCAATTTTCTTCCAATGTACACATAAAACCCATTTGTTTTTTAATGTGGAAAAAAATTCTCTTTTAGATAGTTTCCTTTAAAATATCTGATATATTATGACTTACCAAATCTGCGTAGAACAGTAGAAATCCGAGGGGATTTTCAAAGCAGCCACCTAGTGTCCCAGGTGTAAATCCAGAGAGAGAGAGAGAGAGAGAGAGAGAGAGAGAGAGAGAGAGAGAGAGAGAGGAAAGAGAGAACGCACAAGAAAGCGTAGCCGGCTAAAGCTTAAATGCAGCCACGTGTTCCCTCTTGTGCCGAGTCAAGGCTTGGGTCTGGCTTCCTTAAGCTCCGACCACGTGCGTTGGCTTTACAGGCAGGGCCCTGTTCAGCAGGGCAGGTCTGAGTTGTTTGTAGCACCGGCTTTAGGCAAGCTGCTCACAGACCTAGGCCCGGGCTAGAAGTTGCTACCCGGACTAGGACACCAGCAGCTCGGACTAAGAAGCCGATCGCCGCCGGCCGCCGTGTGCCGCCGCCGCCGCCGCCTCGGGCCGCCTGCCGCCCTTGCGGGAAAGCGGACCTGCCGCCAAGCCAAGCAGTTTTTAATGGATTCTTGTCACGTTGGGCGCCAGATGTAGATGTAACCAACCGTCTTATTAAATAAGAAACACAGAAACAATGTAAAAGAGAAAGCCGAGAAGTCAGAGCTCAGAGCTAAAATCTCACCCTTCCTCCTGCTGTCCCAGCTTCGCGAAAAGAGACCTACTTCCTGTCGGTTCGTATTTTTAAAGTATGTTGTTCTGCCTTCTCATTGGTTGTAAACCCAAACACATGACTGCCTCGTCACTGTCTGAATGTACAGCCCCCTAGGTCTTAAAGGCATATGTCTCCAATGCTGGCTGTATCCCTGAACACACAGAGATCTTATGGGATTAAAGGCGTGTGCCACCACCGCCACACTCTTGCTATGGCTCTAATAGCTCTGACCCTGAACACACAGATATCTATGGGATTAAAGGCGTGTGCCACCACCGCTACACTCTTGCTATGGCTCTAATAGCTCTGACCCCCAGACAACTTTATTTATTAACATACAATCGAATTAATATTTCAGTACAAATCAAAATAATATTTCAATACAATTAGATTACCACCACAAACTTGTGCCCTTTGAACAGCATCCAGATATCAGACAGAACTTACTAATCCTATTTTTCAGGAGTAGAATAATGTTTAACTTGCAGGAAAAAAAATAACATAATTGCTTTAAAAACTGTAGGGACTGGTCCAGGGGCACAGGGTTAATTATTAACCAGAGCATATTCTACCTAAAAAGTGAGGACATGTACAGAACTTGGGCGGCACAGATGGCTATCCAAAGGGAGACTTTATCACTATATTTTAGCCATAGGCTCAGAAACAAGGATTTCTTCCAAGTACAGGAAACCAGAGAACATAAGAAGCTGGATAAGGAGCAAGATGAAAGTTTTTGACTCACACATGAGTAATGCATATGTGCAGTAGATTTAGGTCTAATCAACACACCCTAAAATGAATGATTGCTCACTAAATGCATTAAAGGATTGTCCCCATACCAATGCAGAAAGAGGCAGCACAAAATGAACTCAGTAGTTACTAAATTCAAAGAAAAGAAGGAGAGAGCCTGTGAAGTTAAGATGGAAAAGTGTGCTGTGGCAGGGGAGAAATTGGAGGGGTAGGAAAGTGGTACAGGTTGACAAACGTGTGTGTATAATGTTGAAGAGAAACTGTTTAATAAAAATGGAAATACAATAGTCTACAAAGTTTTCCAATAGAATGCAACTGCATATAATCTAGTAGAAATAACATTCAAGGTGCAGTCTAGTCAGTGACACAGATAGGATATATCAGCAGCTATGAAGAAAGACAAATTTCAGTGGAGCTCAATACGAGGAAAACCTTTGCCAGAAAAATTTTAATGGACCACAAAAGTATGATAAAGTCTTTTGAACATTGATTGAAATACAAAAACAAGAGTTTATATGGAAAGATAATGAGAAGAGTTAATTGAATGATAACTATTTGCCAATAAAAAATACATAGGCCAATGGCTAAGTTAGCAAATTAGGCTGCTAAAATAAAGTAATACAGAAGGGATGAATACAAGATCTTTAGCTCTTCTCATATAATGTCTAAATAAATGTTCACAAACTATTTCAAAGCATGACAGTTTAAGGAGAAGATGAGCATTGCCTTATCTCATGAAAGTTTGTATTATCATTTCTTATTTCCATTGATCAGTTGCATCCGCTGGAATTTTCTCAAATACAATTAAAAAGCGAAATTACAAGATGAAAGCCACAGCTTAGAATAACATGGTCCCACCAGCAATTCCTATGGCTGAGATCAGAATGCCTGAATTTAACCCCTTCTTTTCACCATTCTTCTTCACTTGTGTTTGCTCTGTGAATGCCCTCAGGCAGAACAGAAATACTTATTGGCAAAAAATCTCCACAGTGGTAGTGATAAGTCTGTAATTTTATTTATCTTGTTTTGTTGTTGTTGCTACTTATTTCTTTTCTACTGTCCTATAGTGTCAAATCTGAATTTTTCTTTTAGTTTGGTAACAAATTAAACAAACTTAATATTATAGGTAATAGTTTCATAATAGCTGTTAGTCAGGAGGTTTCTCCCTGCACATCAACATGTGTTCACTTTACTCAATACATGTTGACCAGATGTCACTGCCCCCTCCCTCTATGCTGTCTTCTGGAATGGACCCACAAGCAAGAAATTCTCACAGAAAAGAGGAGTCTCTGCTATGCTAAAAACGATAATTTTAGAAGATTCGATCTTTGACCTATACTAACTTTCTGATCCCCATACCATATTCCTTTCTTGTTCTAACTCCCTCTAATGACATGCCAATCGAGCATCTCAGTTTATGAAAATCACATAGTAGATCAGAATGCCCATGACTTTCCCATAATGGAGCTTCTTTCTTATCATCAGAGAGATACAGAGCCCAGCATAGTATGATACGTCCTTTAACTACGTCAATTTTTTTCAGTTTTTACAATCCTGTAATAGTTCTGAAGTTTCTGGAAAATGAGGTCCTATCTAGACTGGCACTATGTGCATGCATCACCATATATATATATATATATATATATATATATATATATATATATATATATATATATATCATGTATATTACTTCTTAGTGTACTTTATTTAAAATACAATTCACAATTTCGAAGTAAATAGTGTAAAGCAATATTTATGGACACGCTAGGAAAAACAAAAGGGAAATAGATGTTGAGGTATGAAAATAATCCCTAAAGACTCTAATTCTAGTCACATCCCATGATGAGTATCATCATTCCAATGCCCTTTACCTTTCAGTCTCCAGATTTGATTTAAAAAAAAAGCTATAAAAGAAAAAGAAGCATGGAGTTAAGAAAGAAAAGAAGCAAGAGAGGCGAGGAAGATGAGGAAGCAAGAGAGAAAAGAGGAATACAGTTCTTAGTCATTTCCCTAGTGCCCTCTATCCCCCCTTCCTTCCCCCTTGCTATCTGCCTTCCCCCACCAAAAACTCAAGTAAACAATGACAGAATCTTATAATTCACTTTGGTATTATATTTGAATATTATTAGAAACTTGTGTCTTATTAATTCCATTTCTCTAAAGTATGATTCACTGAAGCATACATCAATAATGAATAACACTATTAGTCATCTCTTCAATCATAGCTCTTAAGGCTGGAAATGTGTATAATGTGTATTTATGATGCCACCAATGCATTTCAAAAACTATGAAGGCTAGATATTTTCATCTATTCCTCTGCTTAATTTACAAGCATTATCTCAAGTCACATTTTATCAAACATTCTGACTAAAGTGATATAATCCCATAACAACCAATGTATTTTATCAAACCCTTGTCAGATGAAGAAAGTTTCCTGGGTTTCAGCATTATGAAGTTGACTAATGTTCTATGGGAAAGGCTAGCAGACAGTCATCTTTTATTGTTGACATTTGTAGAATGAACGGGGTAACAAGATTATTTCATTAATTCAGACCAATACCCTCAGATCTGGAAATGTTCGAATTTGGAAATAAAAACTCATTATTTCAGTTTCACTGTGTTATAGAAAGCTATTTCCAAGTTACAGAACAAAGTTGCTATCACAATCCACCTGTATAAAATGGACAACTGAGGGCAAATTTCCTCATTAGACACCTTCTCTTTAAATCACTGAGAATGATGTTTAACATATCAAATACATAGCAAATTACAGGAGGAGGTTTAAAATAGTTTGTGTTTGAATCTACAGTTCATTCCTCAATTTCAGAAAAATAAAAAAAAAACATGTGTAATATGACTATAAGGAAAGGAACAGGGTTAGGTAATACTTTAACATTAAATAACTCAATAGTCCTTAATTTTTATATTTAATGAGAAAATATCCATAGGCATACCATCACTGTCCAAATGTGAGCAGTCTATCAATACTTACTAAAGTTTTATGGAATTCTTCTGTAAGTATCGTACCAAAAATTAATCTCTCTCTCCCTCTCCCTCTCCCTCTCCCTCTCCCTCTCCCTCTCCCTCTCCCTCTCCCTCTCCCTCTCCCTCTCCCTCTCTCTCTCTCTCTCTCTCTCTCTCTCTCTCTCTCTCACACACACACACACACACACACTGCACATGAACATGCATATGCCTGCATACATACCAACCTACTGGAATATGTAGCTTTCAAACAAATAAAAGAAAAATGTATAGGGCTAAGTGTTTGCTGTTATTAAAGTTTTGCATTAAGTTTTAATTTTGGTAGCATTGCTGTGCATGGTCTAGCACCCTGGGGTTTCTCTTCAAGTTTTCTTAAATCTTTTTCAGTGTCTGGAATTAATTGTGATATATAAAATTAACCATTTTCTCAGCAGCTATGTTACTCTGTTTATTGACTCAAATACTCATATTTTTCTTATGTTTACTATTGTAGCATAGCAACCCCCCTCCCTCACTCTTCCTCCCTCTATTAAATGTGCTTTATTCCAGATATTTAAAAGTATTTAAAGTTTTTTAGTGTATCATATCACCATACATTTCCATAACTTTCCTGGTCTAGCATAATCTTTCTTTTGTCACTTTTTGGCTCCCGAACAGAAGAATGAAAGTGTCATGCTCTCATAAATTGACTACCATAAACATTCTTGAAGATTTGCAAACCCCTTACATCAAACTTGTTACAAATTACCCTATAGTTAGGAATTCTTCTAAAGCAGTAAATAAGAATATGGCTAAAATGTAACCTATTACTTCAAGGAGATTCTATCTGTTGAGAAAAAAATTAAAACTATCCAAGCTAGCTGACTATATAAAAACTGGATGTTATTGTAGGTCTTTTCTGTACCATTTTTTCCTGCACATGTTTTGTGTTTCTAGCTTTTAAAGCCATTAAAAGGGAAGCTTTCTGTCCACAATATCCTGTCAATATCATCTCGAGAGAACAGCAACACTTAATCTCCTATCCTTTTAATGCATTACCAACACTACCATCAGACGAATGTTCCTAAAATATAGATTTGATTCTGCAAATATCCAGCCTAAAAGCTTCAAGTGGTACCACGTAGACTCTGCATTAAAATCCAAACTCAGTGAAGCCACGTCCAAGGCCTATTGCAACCTCATTGTAAATAGCCATTCATATTCACCTTTTGCAAACCCCATACTAGCTCCAGCAAGAGCAAAAACAGCAACATGGCACTGCAATGACTCCCAATATCTCTTGTTTCTACATTCTCTTCACTTAAAAAAAAAGAAAGATTTGAATTGTAGAATCAATACTAATTAGTCTTTATTTTACCCTCTAGCATTCTTTGATTTACCTTTCCATACTATTATTGTCCATTATTCTGTAACCGAAAATTTATTAAGAATGCTAATAGTTATCTATGGTATAGACTAAAGATTCCTCCAGGTTATCAATTACACTTAACCAAGTTTGTATGCCAAGGGCTTATCAGAGACAATAGCTTCAGGGATGAATTCAGATTTATTATATAAAAGAGCAAAAGTGTGTACATGTAAATATATGAATATATATGTATAAAATCACATATATTTCCTTTTATCCATCTTTATTCTTTTCTTTTCAGTTTTTGTCAGGAAAGCAAGATCATGTTCCTTGGCCTACACTACCTTGAGAATCATTATGTATTCTAAGCAGGCTACAAACTTGTGACAATCTACCTGCCTCTGCCCCCAAGTGGAAAGATAACAGCTAAAAGCCATCATATGCCTATGTTTCCACTGACATTATCACAATATACACTAAAGAATTGGAAAATGGCTCAATTGATTAAAACATTTGCCTTGTAATCATAAGGGAATGAGTTCAGTCCAAGACAATGCATATAAAATATCTGAGTATGGTGGCATAGGCTTGTAATCTTAAGAGAGGATTGTAGGGAATGGGTAGAAGGAGGCAGAAAAAAAGCAGATTGCTGGTGCTTGCTCTCCAGTCTTTCTAAGCTAATGTAGCTAGCTTCCTGACAATGAGAAAGCGTGTATCAAAATAAAGTGGGTATTCTCTAGGATTGACATCAGAGACTGTTTTGGACACACACACTCATACATATACATGTTCTCATACAATCTACAACCATACCTGTACGCAATGAGTAAAAACACACACATGACTACCCATACATACACCAATGAATTTCAAATATATATTGTACATTCACAAATATTTGCTACATATACAAATAATAGTACAATCTGTATAGAGACATAATATAATGGAAAGAATATTCATATTTTAATATTTGGAACCAGACCAATTGGTATTTTATGTACCATGCTCTGGTGTTAATATTTGTATGTTATAGATCTTTGGTATTGGTACAGATAAAGGTTTGATAAACATCAAATCAAATCAAGGTAACAACCAAAACCAATAAGGATGACTATTAAACCAGCTCACATTGCACCAATTTAATATTGTGGATTTATCATAGTGATTGACATGTTTTATAAATTGATTCTGTTCTCTTCTCAGGTCCATGTTCATCTCTGACTTTAGAAGGCCAGACTCATGGTAGAAACAATGATTGGATCTGCCAAAAAGGGCTCAGAAAATTCTGCAGAAATTTGTATGGTAATACACCGTCATTCAAATGCAGAGGTAGTCAAAAGAACAGGAAAAATACTTCACCCACTCTACTTCTGGCAGAGAGTTAGTATGTATAATATACAAAGAACTCAAACAACTAAATATCAAAAAACAAACAAACCAATTAAAAATTAACATAGAGGTAACTAGAAAATTCTCAAAATATGAAACACAAATGCCTGAAATATTCATTTAAAAGTTGACATCCTTAGGCACCAGGAAAATAAGTGCACATTAAAACTACTTTAAGATTTATTTTTACTGCAGTAACAACAGTAATGATAAAATAAAAGCAAATAATGACAAATGCTATGGACATAAAGAACCTATAGATTCTTCGCTATTCTTGATAAAACATTTGTATTTTCCTATGTGTGATGTAAGTGCAGTCTTTCTTTATGAGTATGTATAACAGCATCAACACCATTTCCAATGTAAAAAGCAATAATTTTCAACTGATTTTTGTGAAAGTTCCTATTCATCAAATAAAGAATTACTAGAAAGAAAATGTCATTGAAAACAAGCATTTCGCCAGGCGGTAGTGGTGCACGCCTTTAATCCCAGCACTCAGGAGGCAGAGGCAGGCGGATCTCTGTGAGTTCGAGGCCAGCCTGGTCTCCAAAGCGAGTACCAGGAAAGGTGCAAAGCGACACAGAGAAACCCTGTCTCGAAAAACCAAAAAAAAAAAAAAAAAAAAAAAAAAAGAAAAGAAAAAAAGAGAAAAAAGAAAACAAGCATTTCTCAATGTGATGGACATAATTTACTAATGACCTGTTCCCCACAGCTACCTTGGCTCTGTTTGAGTATTTTAGGGAAGAAAAGAGTCTGACAAATGAAAGCTTGAGGCAATTTATTTTGTGAATAACTATTAAAACAGTTCCTGGTTCGTTTGAGATAGGTTTTCAAGACAGGGTTTTTCCATGTAGCCCTGGCTGTCCCGAACTCACTCTGTAAACCAGGCTGGACTTGAACTCAGAGATCCACCTGCCTCTGCCTCCTGAGTGCTGGGATTAAAGATATGCCTGCCTGTGACTGCTTTTTCTAACTTTAAAATTATAGGTGAAAACAGCCATATGTCTGTCATTTTGCCCAGCATTCGGTCATTAAGAATTCTATACAAACTTCAAAACTACAAAATGCTATAAAGTGCACATTACACCCAAATATACTCAGCCTATATTCTAATACTATGGATCCTAGATTGTCCACAAAGCTTTGGCTTTCAGGTGTTTGGCATGTATTTGGTTTTGTCACTTGTTATATACTATGCTGCTTGATAATGAGAGCTAACACTCAGAAGTACTCAACTGTTATTTTCTTCCCTATTGATTTTTTAATCTGAAGGTGACCCAGCCTGATTTATGCTATACCTGTTATACAAAATTCCCAATATATCCTAGCAGGCTGTACTAAAGGTAATAAAAACTGCAAGTCATCTATCTCAAACTACCTGGGTAATGAAAGCTCATTTCAGAGAGCAGGATAGATAAGATATTGATTCTGGTAAAAGACAATGTATGCTCAACTCAAGAGCTGGTAATAGAGTGGATGGAATTAGAGAGGCTGGCTGTCACCACAAATAACCTGAATCTGCTCATGAGCTAGGTTGCCTCCTAGGTGTGTAAAACTTTTAAGTTGGAGGAACTTAAAATATATGTCAGTGCCACATAAAACAGAATGGGTGTAAAGAAGGATTTCATTATTTAATTAGGGTGCAGATACAACACAGCTCCTCAGTTAAAAACAGCTCAAGTTCCTATCTGTATACACACTAAATCTAGCTACCCTCCTTCCTCATTACTCAGCTAAAGAAGTCAGAGGCTTTTGTCTCTTTGGTTTGTTGCCCAGCTTTATACTTAATATCCTTTCGGCACCCAGTATTGAATAATGGATGAGAAAGAAACAGTTTCTGATTCTTGAGCTTATAAAATGTGTGATCCAGCAGAGAAGACCAGAAGGAAAACAGAGTTTACTGGTACAGTAAAATGTAATGTAGTTAAAAAAAATAGTAATAATCTTAAAGTTTCATAGAGGAGAAAGAGCAGTATAAGTAAAATGATTTAGGTAAATGGGCTAGCCAAAAGTTCATTTAAAGATAGTGATATCTAAGTAGAGATGAAAAGAAGTAGGACTGCAGCCTTGTAGAATTTGGACATGAAAATCAGAATCTAGGAAAAGCCAGCTGCAGATTAATCTTCAGAATAAAAATGATAGGCATGGTTGATGGTATATCTCAGTGTTAGAGCTCTTGCTCAGCTTCTGTGAGCGCACGTTGAATTGGACATAAAGTCCTACACTGATTCACATACTTGGTAAGCCAGGGCTTTGTGGATGTCTTACGGAATCTTGACTTTTCTAAATATGGTTGAAGGGCCAATTATATTGATGATCTGGATACTGAGTAGAAAAATAAGTCACTGTAAAAGGAATTCATTGGCTGATTTTTGTATTGTCAGATATAGAGCTCGTGAGTCCTACATCATGCATACTCAATTGTTATGTTCCGAATGCCATCAGCGGCAGCTGTTTGAGAGTGAGCATTGGTAGGAGATTTAAATCCCTGTAACTCATAGTAACCACCTTGTTACCTTAGGTACCTTGTCTTCTCAGGACTTGGTCATACAGAATATAAATTGGTCACTTTGACTTACATTGTTTTATCCCAAACTTATCAAGTCTATAGTTATACCCTAATTCTTTGGATATGCTTTTGTATCATGATAAATTTACTGTGTACTTTACATATTTTATTTTATGATAGGCACAGAGAAGACAGAGATAGTCTCTAAACTAAATATTCCATTGAGCTAACTTAAGAAAAATGTTATTTTTACTCTGCAGGTTCTTTGTCAGAGTGGCAATGACTAAACAGTACCACCCTATATCAAGTCAACTTTATTCTCACTTGCATTGAACCAGCTAATGTTGTCTTTTGCACTGTGCACTCTGGATGCAAATGCTTTGTCCTTATTATTGATACTTATGTAGCTATCTGACCAGGCACATAGTATGTGACGATGTAAGTATCTTGGAATTCTTGTCAGGAACACTTTGCTCTCTTACAGCACCTCTTCTGCAACACTCTCTTCTGTTACCTTATTGTGTATTCCTGTAGAAAGGTCATAAAAGTTTTAGTTAATAAAGAAGTTGAACAAAATCACCAGAATACTGCAGACTTTATTCAAACTAAGCATATGATTATTATATATTATTTATTTGAGCTCTTTGGAAATGAGATATTGCCTACCATGAGAGCAAACAAAATAATACTCATATAATTGACAAAATTATACAACATCTTGAACTTCCAGATAATAACTGATATTTTTTATATATGGTACAAAAAATTAAAGAATTCTAATGAAGTTATAATCTAACTGATAATTAAAAGATAATTTATAAAAGGAACAAAAAGACAATTGTTAGGATCAGTG
Organism: Peromyscus maniculatus bairdii; assembly: GCF_049852395.1. NCBI lineage: Eukaryota > Metazoa > Chordata > Mammalia > Rodentia > Cricetidae > Peromyscus > Peromyscus maniculatus. Next base: position 1,626,825 of record NC_134854.1, read on the forward strand.
CAGCCTAGTTTCAGACCAGTATATGAGTGCTTGTTCAACAGGTCTCCTGATGAGGTAAAGCCCAAGGGGACAGTCTCGTTTGGCAAGGACCAGTGGACTTCAGAACAGTGCAAAATGCTACTGGAACCTCATAGCCTGCAACTCTCTGCTCTCTCATAATACTGATAACTCTCATGGTGGTTTTTAGTGTCATGTTGTCAGTCACACATAGGACAGATGTGATCATCCCTGGAAACCCCATTTTTATTTAATATTTCCCCTTAAAATTCTTTGAGAGATGATACTCAAGTTCATTGTCTGAGGATACCAGCTGTCACTCCAGACCCTGGGAGCTGTCCTGATTCAATGCTGACAGGAGCAGAGGCAGATCACCCCTATTTCTGTAAATATGCTTGGTGAAATTTTAAATGATAATGCTGTTCTATGTGCCTATGTTTATTACCTTTTAGTGTTGTAAAGGCAGAATGTATATCTGGCTCGATATTTGGCCAAGCTAGCAAAATGATAAGTATTGTTTTTGGTTTAAAGATGTTTTGATGTGTGATGATTGTTTTTGGTTTAAAGATGTTTTGATGCAAAAGTTGCAGGAAAATACATACATACATCATACATACATACATACATACAGAGAGAGATAGAGAGAGAGAGATTTGACATACTTGTTTTTTGCCGAGATTAACTTTGGAGGATAGGAAAAACATCTGTTAGTGTGGAAAAACATGCTTGGTTTTGATGCATAAATAAAGACGGCTGGAGCTGCTCGGAGCCAGCCACTTGTGTGAAACACATCTGGTGGTCAGACAAGTCATTTCTTTGTACCGATGCCCCTTCCCTGTCTCAGGCCTTGAACTCTGGCTGTGGCAGGACTGCAGCAGACAATCATTTAGCTAATTGCTACAAAGAATTGCAATTCATACCCTGTTGCCATGACACTTGTACTCTTATTAAATGATTTATTTGTAAGTTAGCATTTTTACTTTTAAAGGCATGTGCAGTATTATGTGAGAGTTGAATTTGCATATATCTTCAAGGGATTGTAATAGAAATTGCCTTATGTTCACAAAGACTGTCACTTTTGAGTAAAAATTCCCAATTTCACTTCCAATGTAATGTTTGTGTCTCATGCCCTATGTCCTTGTCAATGAAAATTAGTCTCTTTAATGGTCAAGTATTTTACTGGCCTAACCTAGGGAACATAACATTGCTGTGGGGTGTTCTGTAGGTCCTGTGGGAGCCCATTCTCAGGTTCTTTGTGGCGTTACCCAGCAGGTCCGTATAGAGGATGATTAGGACCTTGGGCCTGAGTGCAGGTGTTTGAGATGGTCTGCACTTGGCTGTGCTGGGGGATGGTCTGTATGTCAAGTTGCTCTGATTGGTTAATAAATAAAACCTGATCGGCCGTGGCTAGGCAGGATAAAAGGACAGAAAGGCAGAAGGAGACGCTGCAGCCGCCGCAATGACCAGAGAGGCTGCAGCCGCCGCCATGACCAGAGACGCTGCAGCCGCCGCCATGACCAGCAGCATGTGAAGACGCCAGTAAGCCACCAGCCACATGGCAAGGTATAGATGTATGGAAATGGATCAATTTAAGATAAAAGCACAGTTAGCAAGATAAGGACAGTTAGCAGGAAGCCTGCCACGGCCATACAGTTAGTAAGCAATATAAGTGTCTGTGTTTACTTGGTTGGGTCTGAGCGGCTGTGGGACTGGCGGGTGACAGAGATTTGTCCAGACAGTGGGCAAGGCCAGAAAATTCAAGCTACATAACATACTTTCTAGAATACTGCAATGACAGGAATGGATAGAACAGCCACACAAATTTCTCATTCATATTTCACCTTTATTTTCTTTTTTCATTTTTCTTGATTAAGAAATTTTCTACTCACTCCACATACCACCCACAGATTCCCCCCTCCTCCATCCTCCCACTCCCCCCAGCCCTCTCTCCCAAGCCACCCCACCTCCCCACCTCCCCCAAATCAAGGTCTCCCATAGGGAGTCAGCAGAGCCTGGCACACTGAGCCTAGGCAGGTCCAAGTCCCTTCCCACTGAACCAAGGCTGTGCAAGGCATCACACCACAGGCACTGGATTCCCAGAAGCCTGCCCATGTACCAGGGACAGATACCAATCCCCCTGCCTGGGCGCCCCACAAACAATTGGAGCCAAACAACCGTCTTCCGTATCCAGAGGGCCTAGTCCAGTCCTATGGGGGCTCCACAGTCCACAGTTCATGGGCTTCCACTAGTGTGGCTGGTCATCTCTGCATGTCCTTCCATCATGATCTCAACATCCCTTGCCTGCAGAATCCCTCCTCTCTCTCATCAATTGGATTCCCAGAGCTCAGCCTGGTACCTGGCTGTGGATCTCTGCATCTGTGAGGGACACATGGATGACCCTGTGAAGGAGAAGTGAATGAGATCTACATGAGCGAACTGGGTGTGAAGGAGTGGCAGGGGGCGAGGAGTGGGGGATGAGAACATAGAGAAATCGGAGGGTCAAGTTGGACAGGGACAGAGTGGGAGGAAAGGGAAGAAGATACCATGATAGATGAGGACATCATGGGAATAGGAAGAGGCAGGGTGCTGGGGAGGCTCTCAGGAATCCACAAGGATGACACCACCTTGGTCTGCTGGCAGTGGTCCAGAGGGTGCCTGGACTGGTCTACTCTGGTGACTGGTCTAGCAAATAACCTAGCTGTCATCATAGAGCCTTTATCCATATTTCACCTTCCTTACCGGCTTTCTTTTCATGGATTTCATTGCTGTGGATATTGCTCTGTATAAATAAACAATGATTGGCCAGTAGCCGGACAGGAAGCATAGGTTGGACTAACAGAGAGGAGAATTGAGGGAACAGGAAGGAGAGGGAGAGACTGCCTGGAGCCTCTGCCAGGACAAGGAAGATGTAAGGTACCATTAAGCTATGAGCCATGTAACAAAGTATAGATTAATAAAAATCGGCTAAATATAAGAGTAAGAGCTAGACAATGATAGGCCTGAGCTAATGGCCAAGCAGTTTAAATAATGTAAGAGTCTGTGTGTTTATTTTATTAGTGGGCTCTGGGACTGGCAGGACTTAGCAGGAGCTGGAGAGAAATTCTCCAGCTACATTTCATGACCACTCTTAGTCTAGTTTTATTGATGCTTCTTCACCTTTCTGGATGCTGAATCTTCATTAAGCTATTATAATTCCCTGTGTGCCTTTTACCACCTTTTATAAGTTAAATGGTGATTAGTCTGAGATCTTCACCAAGACAATCACTTACTGAATTTATCTGACTCATAATCTATTGTATTGGTCATTTTTTCACTTGACATAATGTTTTACATTTTCATCTTCTTTATTCTTTTACAAATTGTTATACAAAGTGTTTTAAGGATCTTTCACATTATGAAGATAATAATCATTGAGCTTGAGAATATTAATTGGAATAATTATCCAATGTGTAAATAACAAAATATTATCATTACATGTTCATTTTTAGATAATTTAACTTACAGTTAATATAGAAAACTATATACTAAGAAGTATATAATCAATCCATTTAAAAGCACACAGACAAATTAAAGTGTCATTAAGACAGTAGAGTTGGTATGAAAAAGAAAACCCCATTAAAATGAGGGAGAATATAGCAAAACAATGTTTGATAGGGACACAGGGAGTTAAACATGCCTGGGAATAATTTTGCATATTTTTTCTTTATAAACATCATTTTAGAAGTGAAATTTGTACTTTTATGCAATGTGCCTAGTCTTTGTAAGCCTAAGGATATTTATAGTACAGTATAAGCTAAGGCTACTTGACATAATATCTGTGGTCATCTGTGAAACTCCTGCGCAATGATCCACATGGTTATGGGAGGATACCATGAACTCCCACTGCTCCCTAAGGAATCATATTTAATAGTTAATGGTTGCTGAGGATGAAGAAGTATTTAGTTACTAGTCATCCTTATTTTAGTATATAACTGACCACTCATGCTTATGCAGACAACCTTAATTAAACACACCTGGACATACACATGTTGAGACATGAAAACAGGAGAGAGGCCTGTGGAGAAGGAGATGGCACTAGGGGTAAAAGGGGATCCAAGGATAATTGGAGTGGATATGGTCCAAGAAAGATAGGACAGAATTGGGCTCTGCTTCTTGAGGAGATCTGGCTAAGGGTGCTAAAAGTTAATGCACAATTCCTTTGCAAGGTCAAGAAAAAGACATAGGATTATTTAATAATAAATAATATTCCTGGAATTATTTAAGTTGGTACAAATTCTTGAAACGAATTTAAAAACCATATTACTCATAATTCACTGTTGCTGAGAAGAGTTCTTCCCACATCTATTATACAGCAAAAGTATACAGCCAACTTGTGAAACCCAAACACTGCAGTTTTGACTGAATACTGCTATCAAAATCTTAGACTTTGATGTCCAGAGCATATCAGTTGGTGATAGATCATGCATTGTCCCAAAGCCTTCTCTGGTAGAAATAATAAATATGAAGAATTTTAATTTTCTCATTCTCCCCTTAAGATTATTTTAACAAAAACTATGCCAAATACACTTATTGACTTATTTTTTTTTTTAATTTATTCATTTAGAGGCTGGAGAGGTGACTCAGCAATTAAGAATAGCTACTGTTCTTGAAAAAGAACTGAATTCAGTTTTACACACACATAATGTTCACAAATGCGTCAGCTCCTGCTCAAGGGTATTCTCCACCCTTTTCTTGCCTCTCTGAGAACCTGCACTAACATCAGATGCTCGCAGATGGACACACATATGCACATATGTAAACAACTACAATTAGAAATAAATCATTTTTAATTAATATAGGTGACTTCAGTTAGTGTCCTAAGGTTTTAGCTGAGACATACATACACACTCACCTTCTCCAAATGGGTTCCAAAGCTGAAGATAGTTTCCTTAAGTAACAAATACACAGCACACACACACACACACACACACACACACACACACACACACACACACGTTTACTGTGCTAAATACTTTACCCAGGAAATGTCTTTTTGCAAATTTTCTAAAAATACTGTGGTGTTTAAAAAGCTGCAGGAATGTTAGTACAAAGAAAGGGCAGTCTATGACATCATATACTACTTTATATAATCGGCTGTCAATCATTTGTAAATATGTCAACTACTGGCCCTGATTTTACATCTAAATTTCAATGTAAATAGACAATGTTAGCCTATAGAAGAAAAACTTATATGCAGAAACAAACATATTCAGCATAATTGTACTTTGACTTTGTGATCTCTGAACTAGCAAAAGTCATTAAGGTAAAACAGTAAAAAACTTACTAAAATGAAATTATACTTGCCATTTAGTTATGAATGTATGTTTTAATGTTTGAGGCTACCCTTTAGCCCTATCAAATAACAGACAATATTAAATAAAAAATTCATTTTATCTTATTGTACAAGAAATATCGTCAGGAATTACCTAAAGGAATTTCAGATATAGGTGGTTTATAAGTGAACAACAATATATATGCAGCTACTATGATTGTTATGCTCATACCACAAAGGTGGTCACATCAGTTACATGAAACTCATAGATACAATGAAAAGTCAGAAGCCATCAGCTAGACCTTTTATGGTTGCCGTCTGATCCTTTTGCCTTTTGGTCATTGAATCTCAAACTTCTTTCCTGAGTCATAGCCTAGTGTGGTGCTTTGTTTGATTCCTTTATTTTTAGTAACACGGACAGGAGTGCTTTTCACAATATCTGATGTGATAAAAGCTTGTTGACAGTAGCATGAATAAGACACAGCAACAGTGGCACAGGTTTTAGCACTGTGAAACACAATGAACAGGAGAATACAAAGGGAGGGAGAAGTTTCACACAGACATTGAGGAATTACTTAAGTCTCAGAGGAACAAACTTCTGTGAAAATCAGTTGCTGAAAGCCATGAAGAGAACAAAAATCAAATTTTACCCTCATCAACAGCCTGACAACTGCTCCCAAAAACTTTTATTTTCTCTTTCTCCCCTTAACATTATGGTATCAAAAGCTATGTCAACCATATTTATCAATTTCATTTTCCTAGGGAATTATTGTCCAATGTTGTTATGCCTGTCTGCTGTTCTCACTTGACTCACTATCAGGAGTACATTAGCCTATGCTACATAAATATTCCTGGCTAGCTAGCCATGGATTGCTGAACATATTTCCCTTTGGAGGACCCCAGATTAGATAAATGCAATGTGAAATCATATTTAAAACTTCTAAATAATTAGATAAGGTAAGATAAATTTGGCCTTCACTGTTTTAATGTTTAAGGTAACTCGTACCACAAATTCAGCACTGCTAGTTACCAAGGCTTTTCATTCCCTTTTCTGTTTCACCACCTTTCATAATGAACATCTGGAAATTATAAAACAAATAAGCAAAAAGCCATCTGTACATATTTTACATTTTATATTTACCTAACAAAAAATCTACCTTCATTTTTTCCAGGCTAAATTAGATTAAAAAAAATACTCAGGAAAACTGCCAGGCACACAGAATGTTTCCAGTAAATACATTTCTTCCACCCTTGAGTTACTATAGTTATGAAGCAACAAAGATGTTTGGTAGTGGACAAAATTAAAAAAACAAACAGAAAAGAAAACCACAACTGATGATGATCATTAAAATCACAACCAACAACAGCAAGTTTCCCTGGTGTTTCTGTATGTCTAAATACACTTGGTAATGTTCACACAGTTGCAAAATCACCAAATGATATATCTCAGAGGCATGACTCACTAAAAGACACCAATTATCAATGCATGACCATGTACCTCAGTTGAGGATGGAAGAGGAGGAAGGGAATCAGATTAATTTATCATAGTAACACTTGAAATTCAGTTTCATACAACGCTTTAATACTTAACTGTGTATCACATAACACAGCTTCCATCTATTTACTTCACTAGATCAGCCCACTCTACTTGTATTTCTATAGTTGTGCACAGCATACAAAAACAGGGCTTGTAAACAGGACATACATTAACTTGTACAGATTTGCTCTCAGAAATTTCTAACATCGGTACACTTAGAAATAAATACTTTAAATTGTTTCCATTTTTCTGTAGGTAACTCTACAAAATTCAGTTTTTTTCCAATGTTTCTATGCCTTTTATCCTTATGCTACAATGTCAAAATATGTAATGAATTAATGCAAAGAACAGTTGACAGAGTATTTGTTAAATACAGTTTGATGTAAAAATATACAAGTAGGCTCAGTAATTTTCATCAGCATGAAATTAAGCTTGGTTTTTAACTAGAGAAGTTGCTTTTTTTATGCTATCTTTATCAAATAACCCCTCTCATCAAACCACTTCCCCAATGGTCCTTTACTATTCTTGAAAGGAATATTTTCCCTCAGTCCAAATGGATTTAAAATTAGTTAAGGAAGGAGTACCAGAAGAGAAAATAAGTTGAAATTGCAAGTGATTAAGATTTATTTACAAGATGACAGCATCTCAAACAGTTTATAGACAGGAGTACGAAGTGCATATCATACAGTTTAGATGAAAGGTAAGAAAGCAAAGTTTAGGACAGATTGTGATGGAATTGATGCAGAGCTTTGGAAAGTGAGAAAATAGTAAATGTTCACTCCTGTTCAAAGAAGGTATCACTCTGTGAAGCATATGGGGTGGAAAAAATGATTCTTTTGAGAATGCGGGTAAGCAGTTTGCACATTTGAAATAGGAAGTATTATTCCCTTGCAAAGAATGGGATAGGGACGCACATTCAGCAGCAGCAGAAGGGAGAAGAAAAAGCCAAAAGCTTTCAGATCTACTGCTAATGAATCATGTGTCTGATTTAAATCAGAAACACCCATATGAAATTTTTTTTTATTCTTTACTCTTTGGGAGGCCTACCACCCCACTCTCAAATAATCACATGGAGAAATAATCACATGGAGAAATAATTCCTCAGAGACTTAGTCTTTCTTATGAACACCTGGCCTTAGCTTGGCTTACTTTTAACCTGTTTTCCTTTTTTACTTTTTCTTCCTTTTTAACTTTTTTTAAAAGTTTTTCTTTCATTTTTATGTACCAATCCAAGTTCCCCCTTACTCTCCTTCTACCACCCCTAATCTTCCCCATCTCAATCCCCCTTATCCACTCCTCAGAGAGGGTAAAGCCTCCCTTGAGGAATCAACAAAGTCTGGCATATGAAGTTGAGGCAGGACCAATCCCCTCTCCACTGTGTCAAGGCTGAACATGGTATACCACTCTAGGGAATGTGTTCCAGAGTGTCAATTTTTCTTAACTTAAATTATCCCATCTAACTATGCCTCTGAGCTTTTTCCTTTCTCTATTTCTGTATATCTTTTCATTTCTTCTTATTCTGTGTCTGGTTGTGTGGCTGGATGACTGGCCTCCAGCATCCTCCTCTCCTTCTCTTTTTCTCCTCCCATTTATTGTCTGCCTGGCAGTCCTGTCTATCCCACTCCTGCTTAGCTATTGGCCATTCAGCTTTTTATTAGACCAATCAGGTGCTTTAGACAGGCAATGTAACATAGCTTCACAGAGTTAAACTAATGCAGCATAAACCAATGCAACACAACTTTGCATCATTAAACAAATGTTCCACAGCATTAAAAAATGTAACACATCTTCAACTAATATTCCAAAACACCCATGTGTTCCCAGTTTGTGAGAGGCATTTAGATAAAATGTCTGAAAAAATTGAGATTGGGGTCTCAAGAAATAAAAAAACAAAATTTCTTGGAATTAACACATTTAATAAAGTAATAGCTAGAAACATTATACAAAGTATCATGAATAGGTATGATTGATATCCATCGTTGAAAGAGACAATTCCAGACAACATTGTTATGTCAGATTTTACAGAAAAAGATGGAATATTATAATACAGTGTGGAAATAAGTGAGGGAATAATTTTTTTAAGTGAAACAAAAAATTCAAGAAATTAAAAGCAGCTGTTTAGTTGTCCCTTTTAAATAAAGAAAAATCCAGAATGTATGCTTGTAATTGTTGTCTGGATTCTTTCATTTAGTATCCAAGATAAGGTTCCAGGATTATCAAAGAATTAAAAACTTCTATGACATTTACTAAACTCATACCTTCAATTTATTAATTTCCTCTTATTTAAGGACATGAAATGAAGGAGTGAAGAGGCTATTCTACAAAGAGATGAAGAAAGGAGAGAGATATTGTATGTATCATAAAAGTCAATTTATGATTTTCCTTAAACTTTGGAATTCACATGTAATTATGATTTCTCATCTGTAAAATGGCCTATCTTTTCTTATTAAGTCTATTTATATCTACTTTTATTTTTCACTACTCATAACATTTTTATCTTTTAGTTTTTCAGCTAATAGTTTTTGTCTCCTTTTTTATGCATTTTTTTAGAAAAATCCCAATATTGATGAAAACAACTTATCAAGCATGCTTAAGATGCCAAACACATTAGTTTCTGCCTGGATATTATTAGGAAGGAGAAGAGTAGAAAGAGAAATCTATAAGCCATGCATGATAAAGGTTTAAAAGTTATTTGAGAAATGAAGTGAAAACTTCTCTGAGATGCATACATTCATTAAATTAATTTTATTTCATTAGAGATAGGAATTCAAGATTAGAAAGCAAGAGCAAAGTATTCTATTTCACAGCTTCTATCTTTTAAATCTTTACCTTGCTCAGGGTTAGGATATTTTTTGTAAATACTATTATTACCAAGGTACTTCAAGGCAAAATTACATGTTATTTGTAATCTCATTTGAATATCTCCAAGTAGAAGGAAGTTTCCAAATGAATAGATCACAGTTAGTGTTCCTTGCATGTGATTTTTCTCTAGTTCCGCATTACAAAAACAAGGACACAGGCTGCCATGGAGCAACAATCCGAACTGTCCTGGAGATGTGAATCAGGTGCACATTGTTACATGAAGACTGGGACACATTTATTTCCTTTTGCCATTTGCAAATACAATTTTTATACACACAAAAAGTGGATTTTACTGGGAAATGAAATAAACACATCAGAATCTGTATCATTTCTCATGACTTATTGTGAGGTATATCCTAGTTAATCTTCATTGTACTTTAGAAGAACATTAGATATTATCAGTCCAAAGGGAGAAAACTGTTCACATTTTAACTATCTTGAAACTGTGTTTCATATTTTTCTATCCAAGTATTTTATGCTATAGTCATGAAAAATTGTATGTTTTGTTTTTTCTAATATGAGGTTTAGCATATTTAATAAAAGTAGAATTAGTATTGAGGACTCATGCAACTTTTTCACTAGATGAGAAAATTCAGTAAGATATGACTTTGCAACTTGAAATATAATTTTTTCTCTAATGTTATGATATATATATACATATATGTGTGTGTGTATATATATATATATATATATATATATATATATATATGTATATGCAGAGGTCATATGCATGTGAAAGTTCTTTAGGTCAAATGAGAGGGCTCAAAAAACACATTAAATAAACTTTAATAAAACCACCAGGATTAGGCAGGCCTGTCACTCAATTTTCCATTAAAGGATCCAGAACCTTATATTCTAGGTGGGAACTGGGGAAAAATAATCCAGGAACTCTACTTGTTCAATCAAGTAAGGAAACACAAATAACTGATCAAGATTTCTCTGAATATACAAAGCTATCCCTTCTGGCAACGATGTAGCAGTAGAAATAAATGTGTTCACACACCATAAAAAGAAAAATTGAGCAATGAATTAGACAAAGTGGCTTCAAGATATTAACCATCACAGAACAATAGCCACAAAGAAAATAGCAGATGAGCCCCGGTGACTTGTATTACTGAGAAACTAAACTGAGGTGTTAAGATTTAAGAAGGGGGAATCTAGGCAGAGAGAATAGATTGCTTGGGGGGAAGAGATGTAGGAATATGGGTTAAGAGACCTCTGTAGCACACAAAACCAGCTACTAGAATAAGAAAGAAATAGAATAACAAAAATATCTTGTCAACTACTTAGCTGAATACTGACAGACTGTGTGAGGTCAGCATAGAGTTATACAAGTATATGCAAATATCTGAGAGATTAAAAAGAGAAACACGGTCGGGCGGTGGTGGCACATGCCTTTAATCCCAGCACTATGGAGGCAGAGGCAGGTAGATCTCTGTGAATTCGAGGCCAGCCTGGGCTACAGAGCGAGATCCAGGATAGGCACCAAAAGTACATGGAAAAACCCTGTCTCTAAAACCAAAAAAAAAAAAAAAAAAAAAGTGAGAAACAAAAAAGAGGTGGGTAGGGAGGAGAGTGAGAGGGTGAGAGGACAAAGCAGGAGGGAAGAACAAGAGCTCACAATCTCAGCAGTTATGTGACACACACTTGAAGCTGCAGAAAACTACTTTTAGTCTTGAAAGAGGAAAAACAGAAATATACACGATGAAACAGCTCCTAAATCTCTCCTTAAAAAATAGAAACTATTACCTGTTGCACCAATCCTAAATGGTATTATAATAAAAATCCAGAGCGAGATATTGGGATAAATACTGAAAGATCAGAGGAGCAAACCACAGCCAATTCTCACCTCACCAACTCCTCAGCTGACCCTGTCTCCAGGAATCCTCAGACTGAATGCCTCTGAGTCCTCAGCTGAAAGGGCTTCTAGTTCTTGTCTCCTCACACCTTATATGCCTTTCTCTGCCCAGCCATTTCACTTCCTACTTCAGTCTTCCTAACGCTGGGATTAATTGCATGTGTACTTCCCAAACACTGGGGTTAAAGGTGTGTGCCACCACTGCCTGGCTCTGTTTCTCTCCTAGACTGGATTAATTTCCTGCAGTCTAGGGTGGCCTTGAACTCACAGAGATCCAGAAGGACCTCTGCCTCCCGAGTGCTAGGATTAAAGGTGTGTGCCATCACTGCCTGATCTCTGTGTTTAACTCTGTGACTGGCTCTCTCTGATCTTCAGGCAAGCTTTATTTCTTAGATTACAAATATTACCACAACTACCTTTTAGCCTCTGGAAGGTGCGTAAAAATCTATAATGAACATGAAGCAAAGGAGTTAAGGCACTAAGACATAATAATTGCTCAAAACTAGTGATGATGATGAACCATTAACACCAACAGAAGGAAAGGAGGCGTTGGGGAACATGAACAGTTACACCCGGTTCCTCAGTGGAAACAACATAGAGAGGAAGTGCTGGTTCCTGAGTGGAAACAATGTAAAAAGATAACCAAAGACATAATCAAGGAACATAGGAGAGGCCTGTATGACAGGAGTTTGAACTCGGGTTTGCTTTCTAGAAATTTGGTAAAGGTTTTTAATTCATGTCCATCAAGATCACTGCCTATGGTTTCCTTTCTTTTGATGCCTGAGTCTGGCTCTGGAATCAAGGTGATACTGGTCTCATAAATGAGCCTGGAAGTTATTGCACTTATGTGAATTTTAAGTGAGTTTGAGGATTATATTAATTCTTTTTTTTTTTTTTTTTGAAAATTTAGTTGAATTTGTTACACCATCTGGTCCTGGGTGTTTGTTGGGGAATTGGTATTTCTAACGCTTTCCAAGTAGGATTTTGCAGACTTCTGGTTTCTTTTTGAGTCAGTCTTGGTAAGTTGTATGCCTGACTCCCTTTCAGGTAATAACCCTTCACATTTGAATGATGCAAAGTCTTACACTGCTACTAAAAAGAATCATTTCCTTGCCCCCATTTTGTCCTTAAAAAGATCTAATGCAACCCCTGCCAACAGAGTTATATCTTCTTTGACTAGGAGGCAACATTAACTGTCTTTCTCATTTTCCAAAGATCTATATTCAATTTCATTCCAGTCTGCTCCTAAATTTGCTTTCTCATATTTTATCTACAATGTATGCTATGCACTTTCTACCCCTGTCTGTGAACTGTTAGAGATTATGACATCCCTTCAATAAGTCAGAATCATTTACAACTCCAACTTACTTTGTCTGTTGGTTTTCCCAATTTTCTTGGAAGAAGAGAAATAAAGGAAATTAAACAAGAACCAAAATTACATTGCCTATATAAATGTATAAATATTCATATAACTGATAATAAGCGAAATACCTTTACTGCAGTAGTTAACAATTAAAAAAGCATTAGAATTAGAATATCAGTATGTTCCAATAACTAGTAAATGAATATAATGTGACATTATGCATAATCAGTATGTAGTAATATCTCCATCCAAAATGAATCCCTAACCACTCTGTATCTCCTGATATCTTGCCCATGGATTAGAAGTTAACAAAAAATTAAAATTGCAGATGATATTTTTTCTCTTTTATTAAAAATAATTTTTCTCCTCTAACATATTCTAATTATTATTTCCTATCCTTTTACTTTTCCTAGTTCTTCCCCACCTCCTCTCCCACCTGGATTCCTTCCCTCTTTCTTTTCTCATTAGAAAACAAATAGGTGCCTAAGGGGTAAAAATAAAATTAAAAGTGCCTATGGTGGGACACCTTACACAGCCTTGGTGCAGGGATGAGGGCTTTGGACCTGCCTCAACTGAAGGTACCAGGCTCTGCTGACTCCCCATGGGAGGCCTTGCCTTGGAGGTGGTCATAATGGGGGGGGGGTGAGTTGGGAGAAAGGCTGGGGGATGGGAGGAGGAGGAGAGGGGGATCTGTGGTTGGAAAAATAAATGAATAGAAAATTTCTTAATAATAAAAAAACAAAAAACTATGTAATTTGTTATTTATTTTGTGGAAGCTCACAGTTAAGTGATTTTAAACAATGGACTTTGAGTGATAAAGCTATGTTGATACAATTTAATGTATTGTAACAAATGTCTTACTCTGGGAAAAGGTGTTGACAGTGAGGAAGCCATGCATCAGTGGAAATGGGAACCCACAGGCCACTCAGGCAAGAAAACCAGATGGCTAACTGCAGATCAGCAACTCTCCTCAGCCCCTTGAATTTGTCTTCCAGGCTCATCCCCAGATCTGCAGCAGACCACCTGCATTGACCTTCCCTTCTTCTCTGGCCCCATCTGATGGTTTTAAAAATGATATGCAGTGCTGGTTACCATGTGGAAAGGTCATGAGGCATGACAAAACCCAGTATCAGAGCTTTATTAGGGGGTGGGGGACACAAAAGACCCAGGCCTGGGGGGAAACACATGCAGAGAGCAGAGAGAAGGAGGAGAGATAGAGATGGGGGTCAGAGAGAACAGAACAGAGGAGCGGGTGGGGTCTGTGTCTGGCTCTTTAAGGTGTAGGTGGGCTTACAGAGCTATACCATTCATGTGCAGGTTGCGTGGCCATACCAAATGTACATAATCACCAGTGTACATTGATGACATAAGACCCATGACCCCTTGCCTAGCTCCTGAACTATGCATGTGCAGTCATGAAGCTGGAGTGTGGCACAATCCCAACACCATCTCCAGCGACCATACAGATTTCCCCTTCAAACTTCCCTCCTTGATTCTTTGTTTTATCCCAAAAGGCATTTCCTGGGAATTCGCAGGCCATGTGGGTCAGGGAACCATATAAGCTAACTGCAGATCTTCACCTCTCCCTCCAATCAAATCCCCAGTTTGGTACACAGCTGGGCAGCAGACTACTGCAGCCTCCCTTTCCTTCCTGCCCTATTCTAAAGAGGATTGCATAGATCTTTCCCTAAAAACGTCCTTTACTCTGCTCATTGCTTCATCCCAGCCACCAACAGGCACTCCCTGGGAACCTGCAGGCCACTTTGACCAATGAAGCAGGAAGGTTCACCTCACCCTCCATTCCTCTGACTCCAATCCTCTAGTCTCATCTCCAGCAAGATAGCAGACTTTCTGCTTTGACTTCTGTTCACTCTCTGACCCCATTCCCAGGGAATGAAGTAGATCTTGATGGGACACTCTGATTTCCTCAGTCTTGTGGATCCCCTCAGTCCCCATTATTCCATCCCCATTACTGAGTTTCATCTATGAATACCTAGAAACACATTTTACTTGGAACCAGTGGCTACATCTATCAAGATACCAGGAGAATTTCTTACTAGACAATACACCACATTCTTCTAAAAAAAAAAAAAGAGGGCAAAAAAACCAAAGAACAAAAGACCCACCCAGGAAAGACAAGGCCAGATATAAGCACCTAGAATTACATTTGTCCCAAACCCAAATGCATAGATGCCAGTATAAAATCAAAATCAATAACAGCTAGGACAATATGTCTCCACTAGAGCCCAGTAACCATACCACAGCAGGTTCTGAGTATTGCAACATAGTCGAATCACAAGAAAAATACCTTAAAAGTATCCTTTGTGAATATGATAGAGCTCCTTAAAGTTTAAATTAATAAATCTTATAAAGAAATATTTGAAAACAAAAATAAATATTGGAAGGAAATGAATAAAATAGTTTTAGACCTGAAAGTGGAAATAGAATGAATAAAGAAAACCCAAACTGAGGGAAATCTGGCAGTGAAAAATTTAGGAACTCAAACAGGAACCTTGGAGGCAAGCCTCACCAAAAATACAAAAAAAGGAAGCCAGAATCTCAGGCAATGAAGATGCAATAAGAAATGATTACCTAGTCAAAGAAAATGTTAAATCCCAAACTCCTTGCACAAAATATCCACGAAATCTGGGACAGTACAAAAAGATATAATCTAAGAATAAAAGGAATTAAGGAAGGAAAGTAAACTCAGGTCAAAGGCACAGAAAATATTTTCAACAAAATTGTACAGGAAAATTTTCCTAACTTAAAGACAGAGATTCTTGTGAATGTAAAAGAATCTGACAGAACATCAAATAGACTGAACCACAGAAGTAATTTTCTTCAGTACATAATAATCAAAACTCTAAATGTACAGAACAAAGAAAGGATATTAAAAAGCTGCAAAGGAAAAAGACCAAGTAACATATAAAGACAGACCTATTAGAATAATATCTGACTTCTCAGTGGAGACTCTAACAGCCAGAAGGGCCTGGACAGCTGTTCTACAGACACTAAGAGACCACAGATACCACCCTAGAATACTATATCCAGCATAATGGATAGAGAAAATAAGGCATTCCATGATAAAACCAAATTTAAGAAATATCTGTCTACAAATTCAGCCTTACAGAAGGTAATAGAAAGAAAAGAGGTTAACCACACCCAACAGTACACAGGACATAAATAATCCCAGACAAGGAAGTCAAAAGAGAGGACACACACACACACACACACACACATACACACACACACACACACACACACACACACACACACACACACACACACCAGAAACACCACCACAACAAAGGCAACAACAAAATGACAGTAATCATCAAACACTGCTGATTGATAATTTTTAATATTTGTGGTTTCAGTTCCTCGAAAAAGACACAAACTAACAGAATGGATGAAAAAACAGGATCACTTTTGATGCATCTAAGAAACACACCTTAACATCAAGGATAGACATCAACTCAGGGTAAGAGGATGGAAACAGATACTCCAAACAAATGGACCTAAGAAGCAAGCTGGTGTAGCCATTTTAATATCTGACATAATAGACTGCAAACAAAAACTAACCAAAAGAGAGAGAGAGAAGAACACTATGTAGTTATCAGTGGAAAAATATACCAAGTGGACACCTCAATTCTTAATATCTATGAGCCAAACACAACTACACATGTGCTTGTAAAAGAAATACTTACAGCTTAAATCACATTTTGACACTTACACATTGATTTTGGAAGATTTCAATACCCCAACTCTCATCAATATACAGGCCATCCAGACAAAAACTAAACAGAGAAATTCTGGAGCGATATGAAATCATAGCCAATATACCTAAGAAATACTTACAGAACATTTTGTCTGAACACTAAATAATATACCTTCTTCTCAATACCACATTAAACTTTCTACAGTATTGACCTCATACTCAGACAGAAATCAAGACAGATACAAGAAAATTAAAATAACACCCTGCATCCTATCTGAACATCACATATTAAAGCTGGATACCAACAACAGAAACAATAGAAGCTCAGTTTCATGGAAACTGAACAACTCTCTGCTAAATGAAAAACTGGTCAAGACAGAAATAAAGAAATTAAAGACTTTCAAAATTTCAATGAAAATGAATACACACCAAACCCAAACTTAAGGGACACAATGAAAGTGGTGCTAAGAGGAAAGTTCTTGGTACTGGATGATTACGTAAAATACTAGCAACTTAGCAGCACACCTGTTAGCTATACAACAAAAAGCACAGTCAAAAGGATTAGATAGCAAGTAGTATTCAAATTCAGGAATTTGATTTGGAGAAGAGGAAGAGGTAAACATCTGCCATTAGTCTACTAATTTTCTGGGCTGGGGAAGCCTGTAAGTTCCCAGGAAATGCTAGCTGGAGTTGAAGACTTGGCTATGGTGAGGGTCAGGGGAAGAAAGTTTGGAGGGAAGGATTTATGTGATACACTGGTTATTCCTTCAGTAAAGGAAACAAAGAACAAAGCAAGTTTCTGCTACAGAGCTGGAGATGAGAATGTGGGATAGGATTTGGAGGAAAGAAAGAAAAGGTTGACATACACACTGAGCCAACCTGCTTCCCTAGTAGACTCGGACTCTGGGTTCTCAGGGAATCTTGGACAACAAGATTAAGGATATTTCAAGACAAAGGAACACACTGAGAATGTACACTCACCCATAATCAGATGTGGAAAACTCAGCAAGGTAAATGTCTTGAATTAATTCAAGATAAATGACAATAAAAAGTTTGGTAAAAGAAAATTAACAGACTGAAGAGATGTCAAAGATATGAAAATGTCAAACTTTAAACATTTTTCTATTGCTAGTGAGATGACTTAGCAGGTAGAGGTACTCGATACCAAGTCTGGTATTCTGAGATCAATCCCTAAGGTGAACAGAATAGAAGAAGAAGAAACAATGTAGAAGGAGAGCAAAACAAGTTGTTTGCTCACTCTCCCACACACATACACTCTATTTCCCACCGTCACCCCTGTTAATAAATAAATATTTTCTAGTCTGTTTATTAGTCATTTATTATAAGTGCACACATACTTTTTGAATCACTTTTATTTATTTGTTTGTTTGTTTATTTACTTTTTATTTTCCTCCTGCCACTTCAGCTTCCCCAGCCCAGCCCACATCTCATTCCCTCCTTCAAGAAGGTAAGGCTTCCCATGGGGAGGTACAATTAGTAGAGGCAGGTGCAAGCCCCTCCTCCTGCCTCAAGGCCATGCATGGTGTTGCATCATAGGTAGTGAGCTCCAAAAAGCCTGCTCATGTACCAAGGATGGACTCCGATCCCACTGCCAGGGGGTCCCCCAAGCAGATGAAGCAACACAACTGTCTCTATGCAGAGAGACTAGTCCAGTCCCATGCAGGCTCCACAGCTCTTTATCCAAGTGTCATGATTTCCCACTAGTTTGGTTTGGTTGTTTCTGTAGATTTCCCCACCATGATCTTGATACCCCTTGCTCATAGAATCCCTCTTCTCTCTCTTCAATTAGACTCCTGGAACTCAGCCTGCTGTTTGGCTATGGATCTCTACATCTGCTTCTGTCAGCTGCTGGAGGAAGGCTCGATGATGACAGGGTATTCACTGATCTGATTACTAGGGTAAGCCTGTTTAGGTACCCTCTCTGTTATAGCTAGTAGTCTAAGCTGGGGTCATACTTGGGGATTCCTGGGAACTTCCCTAGTACCTGGTTTCTCCCTATCCCCATGATGTCTCCCTTTATCATGGTATCTCTTTCATTGCTCTCCTACTCCATCCCTGTATCAGATTGACAATCTCATTCCCTTTTGTTTTCACCCCCCATCCCCCACCCTCCATTGCCCACCCCTCATCCCCAGTGTAGACAAATTTCAGTACTCAGCCCCTCAGTCCTCCACCCAAACCTGATCTCTCAGTTTTCTATCCCCTCCTGCCCAGTCTGCTCATGAAATCTCTTCTATTACTTCTTCCTAGAGCAATCTGGGTGTTTCCCCCTTGAGCCTTTCATGTTACCTAGTCTTTCTGGGTCTGTGAATTGTCGTATTGTTATCCTTTATTTTACAGCTAATAATCCACTTATGAGTGAGTACATACCATGTTTGTCTTTCTGGGTCTGGGTTATTTCACTCAGGATGATTTCTTTCTAGTTCCATCCATCTGTCTGCAAATTTCATGATAAAATTGTTCTTAGTAGCTGAGTAGTACTCCATTGTAAATATGTACCTATGGTGGTATTTTACTTGTACCAAAATGAGATTTTAATTGTATGTTAATAAATAAAGTTGCCCGGGGGTCAGAGCTATTAGAGCCATACATAGCAAGAGCGTGGCGGTGGTGGCACACTCTTTTAATCCCAGCACTTGGTAGACAGAGCTAGGTAGATCTCTGTGTGTTCAAGGATAGAGCCAGCATTGGAACGCCTTTAAGACCTGGAGGGCTGTACTTACAGACAGTGACGAGGCGGTCACGTGTTTGGGTTTACAACCAATGAGAAGGCAGAACAGAAAGAATATATCATGACAAACACACAGGAAGTAGGTCTTTTTTGGAGAGGTAGGACCACCGCAGGTGGAAGGGTAAGGTTTTAGCTCTGAGCTCTGACCTCATGGCTTTCTCTTTTACATTGGTTCTGTGTTTCTTATTTAATAAGACAGTTGGTTACATCTACATGTACCACTATGTTTAGTGACATCTAGGTTGTTTCTAGGTTCTGACTATTACAAACAAAGGTGCTATGAACATAGTTGAGCAAGTGTTCTTGATGTATTATTGAGCATCCTTTGTATATATGAGATTGAGTGTGGTATACCTAGGTCTTGTGGTAGATTGATTCCCAGTTTTCTGAGAAAACCCCATATTGATTTGCAAAGTGACTGTACAAGTTTGCACTTCCACCAGTAGTGGAGGAGTCTTCCCCTTGCTCCATATTCTTTCCAGAATGAGCTGTCACTTGTATTTTGGATATTAGTCATTCTGACAGGTGTAAAATGGTATCTCAGAGTTGTTTTGACTTGAATTTCCCTGATGGCTAATGATGTTGAACATTTCTTCAGGTATTTCTTGGCCATTTGAGATTCCTCTGTTGAAAACTCCTTGTTTAGATCTATACCCTATTTTTTAATTGGACTATGTGCTTTGTTGATTTCTAGTTTCTTGAGTTCTTCATATATTTTAGAAAACAGCCCTCTCTGTCAGATGTGGGGTTGGTGAGATATGTTTCCATTCTGTAGGCTACCATTGGTCTATTGATGGTTTCCTTTGCCTTATGGAAACTTTTCAATTTCATGAGGGAAACTTTTCAATTTCATGAGGTCCAATTCATTGTGTTGATCTTAGTGTCTGAACTATTGGTGTCCTGTTTAGGAAGCTGTCTCTTATGACAATGAGTTCAATACTATTTCCCACTTTCTCTTCAGTCAGGTTCAGTGTATCTGGATTTATGTTGAGGTCTTTTATCCACTTAGACTTGAGTTTTGTGCAGGATGATAGATATGGATCTGTTGCATTGAACTACTTTTAAGTTTATTTTGATACCCACAAAAATATTCCAAATGAGATATATTCATATCATACTTAGTTTTCTGCCATTTTTTGAAATAAATGTAAAAGTACTTATGTATTTGATAGCTGTGACACTTGGTGAAATCACTAAATGTATTTTAATTGTGCATTTTGAGAGGTGGCTTGAGAGGTGACTCATGTTTTATCTTTGAGATTATTATTTAAATGTGAAATTTCTCCCTTCTCTTTTCTCCATCTGTGCCGTCCCATTAGACCCTACCCACTCTCTGGCATCAAATTCATGGCCTCTTTTCCCATTATTATTTACTGCATATTTGTATTTGTATACTCATATACATTGCTAAATATAACAGGTTCAGTCCATATACAGTTATTGTATGTATGCTTTCAGGGCTGACAATTAACACAGGACAACCAATTGGTGTGTTCTTTTCCCTGGGAAGGCCAACTCTCCCACAGCAAACATTACTTTGTTGTGTATAGTTCTTTGTGTAAGACTGAAGATTCCCATCACTGTTTTCACATATTCATTAGTGTCATTCTTGTTAAGCCCCTATTTGGGCAGTTTTTGTTGTTATTTTTGTTTGGAGTGTGTGTGAGTGCTTTTTGTTCTGTTCATGTTTGGAATTTGCTGTCTGGTTTTATTTATTATTTATTTATTTATTTATTTATTTATTTATTTATTTTAGTTTGTCTGCTTTGGTTTTTTTTTTTGTTATTATTTTCCCTGCATTTTTGAGAGAGAGAAAAGAGTAACATGAAGTTGTATGAGAAAAGGCAGGGAAGTCTATGGGAGAAGTTGGGTTAGGGAAATAATATGATCTAAATTTATTGAATGACAAAATTTTAGATAAAAAATTTAAAAGTTCTCATCCCCCACCCTCTACCCTCCATTGACCCCTCTCATCCCCAGTTTACTCATGGAGATCTTATCTATTTCCCCTTCCAAGTATGATCCATATGGCCCTCTTTGAGTTCTCCTTGTTAGCTAGCTTCTCTGGGGATGTGAATTATAGTCTGGTGATCCATTGCTTTATATCTAGTATCCACTTATGAGTGAGTACATACCATGTTTGTTCTTCTGAGTCTGGGTTACCTCACTCAGGATGATATTTTCTATTTCCATCCATTTGCCTGCAAATTTCATGATATCATTGTGTTTTACTGCTGAGTAGTACTCCATTGTGTATATGTGCTACATTTTCTTTATCCATTCTTCAGCTGAAGAATGTCTAGGTTGTTTCCAAGTTCTGGCTATTACAAATAGTGCTATAAACATAGTTGAGCATGTGTCCTTGTGGTATCATTGAGCATTCTTTGAGTATATGCCCAAAAGTGATATAGCTGGGTTTTGAGTAACATTGATTCCCAATTTTCTGAGAAACTACCATTTTGATTTCCAAACTGGCTGTACAAGTTTGCACTGCCATCATCAGTGGAGGAGTGTTCCCCCTTGTTCCACATCATCTCTAACATAAACTGTTATCAGTGTTTTTGATCTTAGTCATTTTGACAAGTGTAAGATGGTATCATAGAGTTGTTTTGATTTGTATTTCCCTGATGACTAAGGATGTTGAGCAATTCCTTAGATGTCTTTCTGCCATTTGAGATTCTTCTGTTGAGAATTCTGTTTAGCTCTGTAGCCCATTTTTCAATTGGATTGTTTGTTATTTTGATGTCTAATTTCTTCAATTCTTTATATATTTTGGAGATCAGCCCTCTGTCTGTAAATGAATTTCTAAATTGTCTAATTAAATAAAATCATGGAGCCAAATATAGGGGTGAAAGCCTTAGAGAGATCAGGGAAATAAGGAAAGCCACCAGCCAACCTTACCTCATCAACTCTGCAGCTTCCAAATGCAAGTTACTTCCTGTCTATTCATGCACATACGGCTTGCTGTTCTGCCATCTGATTTGCTCTCTGTCCAGCTACATTACTCCTTCTTCCTACACAGCTCTGTCACTTTCTGTCTGTCTGTGCAGACCTCTAGATCTCTATAGTTAACTAGTGTTGGAATTAAGGCATGTGCCACCACACCAGGCTCTGTTTCCAGTGTGGCCTTGAACACACAGAGATTCTGCCTGCTAAGTGATAGGAATAAGGGTGTGTACTACCACTGCCTGACTTCTTTGTTTACTTATAATGGCTGGTCTTTTTCCTCTGATGTCCAGGCAAGCTTTATTTATTAAAGCACAAATAAAATATCACCACATTTCAGCACAAATAAAATTATCACCACATCTGTCAGATGTAGGGTTTGTGAAGATCTTTTCCCATTCTGTAGGCTTTCATTTTGTCTTATTGACTATGTTCTTTGCCTTAGGGAAGCTTCTCAGTTCCCATATGCTAATTGATGCTCTCAGTGTCTGTGCTACTCATGTTATATTTAGGAAGTAGTCTCCTGTGGCAATGCATTCAAGACTACTTCCTACCTTCTCTTCTATCAGGTTCAGTGCATCTGGTTTTATATGGAGGTCTTTGATCCACTTGGATTTGAGTTTTGTGCATGGTGATAGATATGTATCTATTTGCAGTCTTCTGCATGTTGACATCCAGTTATGCCAGCACCATTTGTTGAAGATGCTTTCTTTTTCTATTGTACAGTTTTGGATTCTTTGTCAAAAATCAGGTGTTCATAGGTGTGTGGGTTAATGTCAGGGTCTTCAATTTAATTCCATTGGTCCCCATGTAGATTTTTGTTCCAATACCCCAGCTTAGTCTACTAGCAATAGTGAGAGGGTGACTGAACTGGCTTACCCCAGTAATCAGATCAATGAATACCCTAAATGTCATCATAAAGCCTTTCTCCAGTAACTGATGGAAGCAGATGCAGAGATCCACAGCCAAACACCAAGCCAAACTCTAGGAGTCCAGTTGAAGAGAGAGAAGAGGGATTCTATGAGCAAAGGTATCAAGATCATAATGGGGAAATCAAACCAAGCTAGCAGGAACTCGTGATATTTAGACCAACACCTGTGGAGCCTCCACGGGACTGGACTAGGTCCTCTGCAAAAGCAAGACAGTTGTTTAGTTTGATCTGCTTAAGGGACCCCCTGGCAGTAGGATCAAGATCCTTCCTTGGTGTATGAGCTGGCTTTTGGGAGACCACTATCTGTGGTGGGACACCTTGCACAGTCTTGAGGCAAGGGGAAGTGCTTGGACCTGCCTCTACTGAATGTACCAGGCTCTGTTGTCTCCCCATGGGAGGCCTTACCTTCTTGTAGGAAGGGGTGGGGTTGGGTGGGGTGGGAAAAGCTGGAAAGTGTGGGATGAGGGAACAGGGGGATCTGTGATTGTTATGTAAAAATGAATAATAAAATTTCTTATTAAAAAAGAAAAAAATTATGAAGTGATGAATTCATTAGGAAAAGAGGACACAAGATAAAAATTATCAAATATATTTATGCACATTCATGTATTTATGCTATTTACAAAACTAAGACAAAGAATTAATTTGAAATATTAAAATGTATACAAGCACTATTAATTTTTAAGTGTAATGTCAGTTGCAAAGTTGAGTGTAGCAATAAGTTTTTCTGCTCCCACACTGCTCCTGTGGACCCATGATCCTGAAGCCACTCGGACCCTCAGGATTCTCACTAGCAAGTTCTTGCATCTTAAATTAATCCATTTCTATACATCTATACTTTGCCACGTGGCTCCTGGCTTACTGGTACCTTTACATCTTGTTTCTCATGGAGGTGGCTGGCAGTGTCTCCTCTGCTCTCCTTTCTCTTCCTGTCTATCTCTAGTTAGAATGTCCTGCCTAAACTTACTCTGCTCACCATTGGCAAAACAGCTTTATTTATCAACCAATCAGAGAAACACATTTTCACAGCATATAGAACAATATCACCCATCAGTTGAGTAATAACCCAATGTGATACAAGAGTCTTGGGTTAACTGTGAGTGTAAGTATCAGTTTTGGTAGACATTGGAAATAGATATTGAGTCAGGATGCATCTGAGGTACTTACCCTAATTTTTCTTGATCAGAAAATTATTAATTTTAACATCACTCCACTTACTGATGTTACTATAATATTTTCTTAATTGATATGTTAGTGGTAGGTGGACATGAATATTTAAGGTGTACAATGTTGTGTTTTAACAGATTGAAATGCTCTCCACAATCTGATTAATTAACCTCTCCTAACAATGCACTCACCTTTCATTCTTTTTGAGAAGTGAAGATACATTCTCTAAACAAATTAAATGTAGAGTTGTAGGGATCCAGAATGTAACATGGTTATTTTGGTTACTTATGCAACTTTTTGAGACTCATTCTTTTCCTGCACCATGGATCATCTTCAGAGCAATGAGTCAAGGATGATGGCGCATGTTATATCTGTCTGCATTCTATTCAAATTGGGTCCAAGTCAAGTAAGAGGTTTTATATATTTATTCACCTTTGACCAGCCTTGGAGTGTAGTCCAAATTTTATTTTTGTAAAACTTGTGAGTTATTCTTTAGAATTGCAAGTTGAACACGATTTAATCTGATATTTTGAAGTTGCCTGCCTGTCCCCTTTGACAATGATGAACAATGAAAAATGAAAAGCCTTATGCTCATCAATGATATTGAACCTCAGATCTGGAGAGTTTGGGGATGTGTTTTGATTTTTAAATGAAACAGAATGTGTCAAGTGTGAGAGATGAGAATCTACACATGCCAAAAATGTCATTTTCATAAAATACCTATTTCAAAGAAGTTTCATTTCCAATAGAAGATTAAACAAGGCTATGAAGAAGTAACTAGGCCTGCTTTAAAACTCTCAAGTTTTTTCTTTGTAAGTATTTATATTGTAGATTCTGGATCAGAAAGGCTAGGTGTTATGACAAACTGAAATGGACAGTACAATGCATAAACAATGTTGACACTGTGATTATCATATGTTTTCAAATCCATGTCATTGGCATGGCAATTTCAGACAGCATATCTACCAAGGAAGGTTTAAATGCATTGGATCCACTTATAGAACTTAGCAGTCTCATGGGAGAACACACATAAACTCTCTATTGTACAAATATACCAGAGCAATCCCTTTTAGAATTGCATGTCCTTTTCACACAGGACAAATCAAACAAAATTGATTACAGAATTTTGAATTTTGTCAAATTAGATTTAGATAACATTATAGATCATTATTATATTTATTTTTTTCAAATGTGGCAGGTTTTGTAAATAGTTTTACACAGATAATTCTTTATTTTAGTTTTTCAACATATGGTTTCCTCTGTGTGTACTCAGCCTTCCTCTGCCTTCAGAGTGCTAGGTTGAAAGGCATGCTCCACCACCACCTGGTTTATGTCAGATAATTCTTATTGTTCTGTTTTAGATCAGTTCCTCTTCTCCCACATTCACTAACATCACTCATCTTTCCTTTTGGTTGTTTCTATATTAGTAAAAAGTTGCAATTATCTTTTCCATCTGTATTATTGTATTTCTTTGTAGAGAAGTTAGTTCATAATACTAATATGAAGGTATTAATTTTAGCAAATCAGAAGAATGAAAACAATGTGTTTGTAAATATAACAAATAAGATAAAATGTGTGTGTGGTTCTTTCCTTGGCCAATGATACAAGTCACCACAAACTATGTCTTATGCAATAATAAAACAGAATTATTTTCTTGTAGTTCAGGAGCCCAGAAATTTAAAATTACCACCATTGGGTAGACATCGAGCACTTTATCTAAGCTCCAAGGGAAAACCTGTTTCTGGATACTCAGGTGCTAGGGTCTTCCAGCATGCCTGGTCTAGGTGTCACACCACTTATCTTCAGGACCAGGCCCTTCCAGACTTTCTCTGCTCTGTAATTACATCTTTTCCTTTGTGTGAGTATCTGTGATGCTAAATACCCCTTTCCTTTCTCTTATAAGAACATTGTGTTTAACAGAGTATCTGATAATTCAAAAATATTTTCTCAAAATCCAATATTTAACCACAGATAATTTTAGGTAACACTTTTCAGCACAATGCACACAACAGAATAAGTGCAGAGAATATTTTAATATTTTAACCCTTGTGTAAACACACACTCATAAGTATATATGTATGCATAAATGCATATGAATATATATATCCATGACAAACATATACACATGCATGGGGCCTGGGTAGCTAATTGAGAGCCATACAAATACCTTTTTATTCATTTTGACTTTGACTGATTGCATATATTAAAATTATTTTTACTTACTGGTATCTCACCAATGGAACTTGTGAGAGGAAACATACAGGATAAAGAACAAGTATTTTCTTCTAGTAGAGTTAAGGGAAAAAATGACAGAATAGTGACATGTGAATGTAAAAAACATATCAGTTTATCTATAAGTTGACATGGCATTTCTGATCCTTGTGAGTTCAGAGATAGGTTGTAGGTCCCCTATTGTTTCCAAGTATTGATCTTCTTGTAATATGACTCCCATAGAATAACACCTTTGTGAAATGAAAACATGTCAGGGGATCTCTCTATATTGCAAAAACTGGTATCACTCTTTTAATACCTAATCAGACAATTTTCTCAACTATTCCTAATGTAATTTTGTAAAGATCAAATTAATAAAAATATTTCAAATATATGTAAGTCTGCCACAGACTATGGATAATTGTCATTTTCCTTTCTCACCTTTTCCTTTGACAAAACATCAACTCATCAGATGAAACATTTTTTACCCTAAACACCCAGACCTCATCTAGAGGCACAACCCTCTTCTAAAAGGCTGTGACTCTTCCCCCTTTGAAGCAGTCAGGGAACATGAATACTTTACTTAACATCAGTAAATTTCCATCCTTTGCTGACAGATTTCCTTATGATGCATAATTCCATTCTAATGCTTATTGCTAGAAGTCTACTGAGTGTTAAACTTTTTTAGACAATTTTTTTTCTTTTACATTTCCTTTCTTTTCTTTTAGGAATCTCTCATTCTATCCAAATTCTTTAACACACTTTTACATATTCAACACTTTCGGGATTCTATACTTATTACAAAGGCAATTCACTTATGAATTTATCAATAAATGGTTTGGTAAACTCTGTGGGATAGTGTGATCATTCAATCCTAAGTACAAGTCCAGATCAGAAATAGCACTGCCCACTAGATGGGTTTTCCTGCCTACTACTATAAACCCAAATAGCCTCCCAGGGCTAGAGTGGTCACAGACCCAAAGGGAATATTTATTACAGTAACTTTACTTAAGTAGTGTAATTTCAAACTGTATTCTGAATATTTTTATTCATACTCAAAGATAATTTTAGTTCTTATCTCTCATCAAATGATAAGAATGTTTTGCAAAAGATGGAAACTATTACAGAAATTCCCCCACTGGTTACAGTGTAGAAATAAGTTGGCATGGTGTGTTCAGCCTCAATTCCTTCATCTATCACAAAATCTGCAACAGCTCAGGGAACTTTACTGGTTGAGAAATTGTAAAAGTCAGAGGACCAAGATTCCTAATTCCTATTGTGAGATACTGTCTTCTAGGCAAAAAAAAAAAAAAGAAAAAAAGAAAAAAGAAAAAGAAAAGAAAAGCTGTACCTATGAAATCGCAATAATATGGCTTCCTGAAAAAAATGTCTAAATCAACCTGTGAGTCAAAATCCCTTTTGGGGATTCGTATATCAGACCTGCATATCAGATAGTTACATTATGATTCTTAACAGTAGCAACATTGCAGTTATGAAGTAGTAACAAAATAATTTTATGGTTGGGAGTCCCACAATGTGAGGAACCGTATTAAAGGCTCTCAGCATTAGGCAGTTGAGAAACACTGACCTAAATGATAGCACTGGTTGACATACTATTTGAACTGGGGAAATTCCACCAGGTCATACTTTAAGACCTAAGTTGGTCAATGGCTGCTGAGAAAGGGAGGGGAGTTTTTTCTAAAGAAAAGCTCCTGTATAGGTTTCCAATCCCAAGAAGTCGTCCTTGGATACATGTACGTATAAGCAGCACTAAACAGATTTGGTATGGTGTGTGAGTGTGTGTGTGTGTGTGTGTGTGTGTGTGTGTGTGTACAAGTGTGTACATGCATGTGTCTGTGTGGCTGTGGCTGATTATAGATGTGAGTATAACTATTAAAGTGGAAAAGTCATTAATTTAGGAAGGGCATGGAAGTTGCTATGGAGAGAGGGGTGAAAACGATATAGATGTTTAGGTATATGTAATTCTCAAAATAAAATTAAAATAAAAGGAAATGACCAGGCAATATGTAGAAAGCATAGTAATATAACTTTGAATTAAAATAGATGCAACAGGAAGTAACTTTAATTATCAACAGAATAAAGGGAAAGGAATACACTCTCTTTAATAGGATCATGTGATTTAATTTAAAAAGAAAAAACTTGCCCACATGCCATAAAAATTGAAACTAATGCAAACTTTAAATGGCCTCTAGAAGCTAAAGATGACAACCATTTCAAAAGTCAACTCCAAAGGTAGAATTTTGATTTCCATCTCTTGTCCTATTTAAACTTCTGATTAGAAATCAAAAAAGTTCTGGAGAGTCATAGTTCTGCCAAGGTCAAATAGCCCCAGTGTTTTTTGTTTCAAAACATTTAATATGTATTAAGTTTTTCTAAAAATGAAACTGACCAGGTACTCAAAAATAAAAGAATTGAGAGAAGAAATTGATTCACACCTAGGATGTTGATTAAATTAGTTATGGATCAAAGTGATTTATGGTGATAGAATTCCTAGTATCTGTAGGAAAATTAAAAATAGAAACTATACATATTTAAACCTTTAAAAAATGGTGTGCCAAAGTTACACTATGTTCTCAACACAGATACATTAGAGAAAAAAAATGTTAAATGAACTGGGCAATACAGGAAGAATTGAGTTCTCAATCTTTGTTTCATCATTGGATTTTAACTCATAAGTATGTGCTTTATTATCTCCTTTTCTCCAAGCATGAGAGAACATCCTGAGATGAGGTGCTCTAAGAGCCATAGGTCTGGGGGAATTTGGTAGAAACAGCTTTTTCTGGATTTTTCAAACTGCTCTACTTGTGAGTTTCTAGCATGTGTGGTAGTCTGTACAATATCCCCACCAGATCATGCCAGTCAATATTCCAGCATGGATAGAGGAGGGCTCACAAAAGCCTACCTCAGCTAAAGAGTTATTGGTGGCTAATAACTACCAGGATTAATTTTCCTTAGAGGTGTGATCCTTTGTAGGCTAACTATATTCCAGTGGGTCACTTTATACCTGTGAATGTAGAACAGAACTAATTAACCTCAGTGGGTTATTGAACAGAAAATAATGGGAGAAGGACATGGAATGTAGGTGGGTTGGAAGTTAAATAATAGAAGGAGTTGGATGATGAAGTTCTCAAAGAATGAAAGAAATATATTAGTAATTGTCACCTTATAATACAGTAAAATGTTCATGTTTTTGCCTCTGCAGGGTTGAAATGTTATGTATAACAACAAAGGCCAATTTAAATCAATATCTAAAAGTTCTTTTATAGCACACTCAAAATCAGAATAAGGCATATAGAACATTCATTTCTTTTCTTTTACTTTTTGAAATTATAATATAATTACATAATTTCCCCCTCATTTTCTCCTCCCAAATGCTCCCATGAATCCCTCTTATCTCACTTTCAAATCTGTGGCCTCATTTTCCCTAATTTTTGTTGCATAAACGTGCACAATATGTGTATGTACATATATATTCCTAAATATAACCTGCTCGGTATGTACAATGTTATTTGTATGTATGTTTTCATGGCTGACCATTTGATACTAGTTAACCAGTTGGTTTACTTTTTCCTTGGGAGACTATTTCTTCTATTTTCATCATTAACTTATTCATTATCCATTTTTATTATTCATCAAATGTGGTCTTATACAAGTTCACACATGTTCATAATACTAACCACTAACCACTACTAATAACATACACTCCAGCACCCACTTGGCTCCATCTCTATATCACCTCTGTGCCCATATTCTTCGTACAAACTTCTCTCTCACTTTCATGTCTGTTCTTGGTATTGTTTGGTTTTTGTTTTCCTTTTCCTTTATCTTCATGACCCATCTTTGCTTCACCAGGATCATCTATTTGACCATAAGTTTGGACCTATCTGGTGGGCTCCATAGTATATACACAACCTAAGACATTGATTTCCCTCTCACCCAGAATCTACCAATAGCCAAAAGTTCAGTAATAAAGAATAGAACCTGTAATTCCCCTCTCCTTCGTGTCTATTTGTAGACAGGGCCAGTCTCATGAGAGTTGCAGTTGTTAATGATGGCAATGGTATTTAGTTGTATTTCTTCTAGACAATGCTGTTTTGAAATTGTTTATCCCAATTTCAGCTCTTCTGTTTTTCCTGTTCCCTGCTCCTCAATGTTTCCTGAGCCTTAGAAGGACTGACATAAATGCCTTGTTTGGGGCCAAGAGCACAACTTTCACTTATTCCTAGCATAATGAGCAGCCAGAAAGCTCCACATTCATTGTTTTTATTGTAATGAGAGGCTTTTCTGATGAAGGCTGGGGGTAGCTTTTATCTGTGGGCCTAAACATAAGTATTGAGAAGGCAGTTTGAGACTATTTCAATTTGAAAACTGCTAATAAGTTTCCTATCTAGGCGTATGACCTCCCAAAACATAGATAATTAACTAGCTTTAAGATATGGCTAATTACACTCTGGGGAAGACCTGCCCAACTTGGCCCCAGGTTCTGGCCACTGGGCAGTTCCCCTTTTAGCCCTACTGGGAAGGATCCCCTTCTCCAAGCCCCCCCCTCCCAGCAGCCCCTGCAATCTCCACGCTCCCATGGCTATCCACCTGAGACCCCAGCCACTTCCTGAGACTTAGAGACTGGCCCCCAGCTCCCATCCTGCCCTGGACTTCCCTTCTGGACCAGAGAGGGCTCCCATCCTGCCCTGGACTTCCTTCTGGACAAGAGTGCCCATCCTACCCCTGTAGCTTGAGTTTTTCTGCCTTGCCCACAGTCAGGACAAATCTTTGTCACCCACCAGTCCCACAGCTGCTCAGACCCAACCAAGTAAACAGAGACTTATATTGCTTACAAACTGTATGGCCGTGGCAGGCTTCTTGCTAACTGTTCTTTTATCTTAAATTAACCATTTCCATAAATCTATACCTTGCCACGTGGCTGGTTGCTTACCGGCATCTTCACATGCTGCTGGTCATGGCGGCAGCTGCAGTGTCTCTCCGCGTCATCCTTTCACTTCCCAGAATTCTCCTCTCTCTTTGTCCCACCTACTTCCTGCCTGGCCACTGGCCAACCAGTGTTTTATTTATTGACCAATCAGAGCAATTTGACATACAGACCGTCCCACAGCATACCCCTGACTTCCTGTCTGGACAAAAGCTCCCATCCTGCCCCAGACTTCCTGTCCAGATAAGAGCTTCCATCCTGCCCTGGAGTTCCCATTTGGACAAAAGAGCTCCTATCTCGACAAGAGAGAGAGACTTCCTGAATCTGTCAGCTCTGTCTGAACCAAGTGCGCTGATAGGACCAAGAACGAACCACAAGGAAATGGGCAGACGTCAGGGCAGAAGTACATACGACAAAATGAAGAGTAATACAGCCTCACCAGAACCTAGCCTTCCTCCAACATCTAGACCTGAACATCAAAAATTGGAAGAAGCAGAAGAAAACAGCCTTATGAATAACATCATGAAGAAGGTAGAGGCTTGTGTAGAGGAAAAGACAAAAAAAAAAATGGGAAGAATGCTGTAAACAACTAGAGGAAAGGGCAAACAAATTAGAAGAAAACAATAAAGTCCTGGAAGAAAACAATACAGCCCTGGAAGAAAACAATAAAGTACTGAAAGAAAATCATGAAAAAGCAATGAAACAAATAAAGGAAACAGTCCAAGACCTGAAAAGGGAAATAGAAAAATAAAGAAGACACAAACAGAGGGAATGCTGGAAATAGAAAATCTGAGTAAAAGATCGGGAACTTCAGATGCAAGTATAACCAGCAGAATGCAAGAGATGGAAGAGAGGACTCTGGCATTGAAGATACAGTAGAAGAAATAGTTTCATCAGTTAAAGGAAACACTAAAGCCAACAAAGTCATGAACCAAAATGTCCAAGAAATTTGGGACACCATGAAAAGACCAAACCTACGAATTATAGGGATAGAAGAAGGTGAAGAATACCAACTCAAAGGCACAGAAAATATATTCAACAAAATCACAGAAGAAAACTTTCCCAACTTAAAGAAGGAAATGCCTATGAAGATACAAGAAGCCAATAGAACACCAAACAGACTAGACCCCCCCAAAAAAGTCCCCTCAACACACAATAATTAAACAACTAAATGTACAGAATAAAGAAAGAATATTAAGAGCAGCAAAGGAAAAAGGCCAAGTGACCTATAAAGGTAAACCCATCAGAATAACACCCGATTTCTCAATGGAGACTTTGAAAGCTAGAAGGACCTGGACAGATGTAATGCAGACACTAAGAGACCATGGATGTCAGCTCAGACTAATATACCCAGCAAAACTTTCAATCATCATAGACGGAATGTACAAGACATTCCAAGACAAAGCCAGATTTAAACAATACTTGTCCACAAACCCAGCCCTACAGAAAGCACTAGAAGGAAAATTCCAACCGAAGGAAGTCAGATACACACTCGAAAACACAGGCAATAGATAAAGCCACAGAAGTAAACCCCAAAGAAGAGAAGTACACACACACAACCACCAAAAATAACAGGGATGAACAATCACTGGTCATTAATATCCCTTAATATCAACATACTTAATTTACCTATAAAAAGACATAGGCTTACAGAATGGATACGAAAGCAGGACCCATCTTTCTGCTGCATACAAGAAACACATCTCAAATTCAAAGACAGATGCTACCTAAGAATAAAAGGCTGGGAAAAGATTTTCTAATGAAATGGTCTTAAGAAACAAGCTGGTGTAGCCATCCTGATATCCAACAAAATAGACTTCAAACTAAAATCAATCAAAAGATATCAAGAAGGGCATTACATACTCATCACAGGAAAGATCCACCAAGATGAAGTTTCAATTCTGAACATTTATGCCCCAAACACAAGGGCACCTACATATGTAAAAGAAACATTACTAAAGCTCAAACCACATATAAAACCCCACATTAATAGTGGGAGATCTCAACACCCCACTTTCACCACTGGACAGATCTCCCAAATCGAAACTTAACAGAGAAATAAAGGACTTAACTGATGTCCTGACCCAATTGGACCTAATAGATATTTACAGAACATTTCATCCTAAAAAAAAAAAAAAGAATATACCTTCTTCTCAGCACCCCATGGAACTTTCTCTAAAATCGACCACATACTTGGCCACAAAGCAAATCTCAACAAATACAAAACAATTGGAATAACCTCCTGTGTTCTATCAGACCACCATGGTTTAAAGTTAGATTTCAACAACAACAAAAACTACAGAAAACCTACAATCTCATGGAAACTGAATAATGCTCAACTGAATCACCTATGGGTTAAGGAAGAAATAAAGAAAGAAATTAAAGACTTCCTAGAGATCAATGAAAATGAAGACACCACATAACCAAACTTATGGGACACTATGAAAGCAGTGCTAAGAGGGAAATTATAGCACTAAATGCCCACATAAATAAGTTGGAGAAATCTCACACTAGTGACTTAACAGCACACCTGAAAGCTCTAGAACAAGAAGAAGTAAAGTCTCCCAGGAAGAAAAGATGCCAGGAAATTATCAAAGTGAGAGGTGAAATTAATAAAATAGAAACTAAGAGAATAATACAAAAAATAATGAAACAAAAAGTTGGTTCTTTGAGAAAATCAACAAGATAGACAATCCCTTATCCAAACTAACCAAAAGACAGAGAGAGAGAATCCAAATCAACAAAATCAGAAATGAAAAGGGGGACATAACAACAGACATTGAGGAAATCCAGAGAATTATAAGGTCATATTTCAAAAACCTCTACTCCACAAAACTAGAAAACCTAAAAGAAATGGACAATTTTCTGGATAGGCACCACATACCTAAGTTAAATCAAGACCAGATAAACTATTTAAATAGTACAATAACCCCTAAGGAAATAGAAACAGTCATTAAATTCTCCCAACCAAAAAAAGCCCAGGACCAGATGGTTTCAGCGCAGAATTCTACTAGATCTTCAAAGAAGAGTTAATACCAATACTCTCTAAATTGTTCCACATAATAGAAACAGAAGGAACATTACCAAACTCCTTCTATGAGGCTACAATTACCCTGATTCCTAAACCAAACAAGGATGCAACAAAGAAAGAGAACTACAGACCTATCTCCCTCATGAACATTGATGCAAAAATACTCAAGAAAATACTGGCAAACAGACTCCAAGAACACATCACAACAATTATCCATTATGATCAAGTAGGCTTCATCCCAGGGATGAAAAGGTGGTTCAACATACAAAAGTACATCAATGTAATACACCATACAAACAAACTCAAAGAAAAAAAAAAACACATGATCATCTCACTAGATGCAGAAAAGACATTTGACAAAATCCAACACCCCTTCATGATAAAAGTCTTGGAGCTATCAGGAATACAGGGAACATACCTAAACATAATAAGGCAATTTACAGCAAGCCAACAGCCAACATCAAATTAAATGGAGAGAAACTCAAAGCAATTTCACTAAAATCAGGAACCAAGCAAGGCTGTCCACTCTCCCCATACTTATTCAATATAGTACTTGAAGTTCTAGCCAGAGCAATAAGACAACATAAGGAGATTAAGGGGATACAAATTGGAAAGGAAGAAGTCAAGCTTTCCCAATTTTCAGATGACATGATAGTACATGTGAGTGACCCCAAAGATCCACCCAGGAACTGATAAAGCTTATAAACACCTTCAGCAACATAGCAGGATACAAGATCAACTCAAAGAAATCAGTAGCCCTCCTACATACAATGGACAAAGAAGCTGAGAAGGAATTCAGAAATACATCACCCTTTACAATATCCAAAAATGACATAAAATACCTTGGGGTAACACTAACCAAGCAAGTGAAGGACCTATATGACAAGAACTTTAAGTGCCTGAAAGAAGAAATTGAAGAAGATGTCAGAAAACAGAAAGATCTCCCATGCTCATGGATAGGCAGGACCAACATAGTAAAAATGGCAATTTTACCAAAAGCAATCTACAGATTCAATGCAATCCCCATCAAAATACCAACACAACTTTTCACAGACCTGGAAAGAATAATACTCAACTTCATATGGAAAAACAAAAAACTCAGGATAGCCAAAAGAATCCTGTACAATAAAACAACCTCTGGAGGCATCACAATCCCTGACTTCAAGCTCTACTATAGAGCTACAGTAATAAAAACAGCTTGGTATTGGCATAAAAACTGACATGTGGACCAATGGAATCGAATTGAAGACCCTGACATTAACCCACACACCTATGAACATATAATTTTTGACAAAGAAGCCAAAAGTGTACAATGGAAAAAAGAAAGCATCTTCAACAAATGGTGCTGGCATAACTGGATATCAACATGTAGAAGGCTGCAAATAGATCCATATCTGTCACCGTGCACAAAACTTAAGTCCAAGTGGATCAAGGACCTCAACATAAATCCAGCTACTCTGAACCTGCTAGAAGAGAAAGTAGGAAGGAGTCTTGAAAGCATTAGCATAGGAGATCACTTCCTAAATATAACACCAGTAGCACAGACACAGAGAGAAACAATCAATCAATGGGACCTCTTGAAACTGAGAAGCTTTTGTAGAGCAAAGGATACGGTCAACAAGGCAAAGCGACAGCCTACAGAATGGGAAAAGATCTTCACCAACCCCACATCTGACAGAGGACTGATATCCAGAATATATAAGGAACTCAAGAAATTAGACATCAAAACGACCAACAGTCCAATTGAGAAATGGGCTTTAGAACTAAACAGAGAATTCTCAACAGAGGAAACTCAAATGGCTGAAAGACATTTAAGGAATTGCTCAACATCCCTAATCATCAGGGAAATGCAAATCAAAAAAACTCTGAGATACCACCTTACACATGTCAGAATGGCTAAGATCAAAAACACTGAGGACACTTTATGCTGGAGAGGATGTGGAACTAGGGGAACTCTCCTCCACTGCTGGTGGGAATGCAAGCTTGTACAACCACTTTGAAAATCAATATGGTGCTTTCTTAGAAAACTGGGAATCAATCTCCCCCAAGATCCAGCTATACCACTCTTGGGCATATACCCAAGAAATGCTCAATCATACCACAAGAGCACTTGCTCAGCTATGTTCATATCAGCATTGTTTGTAATAGCCAAAACCTGGAAACAACCTAGATGCCCTTCAACTGAAGAATGGATAAATAAATTGTGGCACATATACCCAATGGAATACTACTCAGCAGAGAAAAACAAGGACATCATGAGGCTTGCAGGCAAATGGATGGATCTAGAAAAAACCATCCTGTGTGAGGTAACCCAGACTCAGAAAGAAAAATATGGTATGTACTCACTCATAGGAGGATACTAGATGTGGAGCAAGGATGACTGGACTGCTATTCACATCACCAGTGAGGCTACCTGGAAAACAGGACCCAAAGAAAGACACGAGGATCGCCCAATGATGGAGAAATGGCTGAGATCTACATAAACAACCTGGACATGAGTGGGAGCAATGAAGGGCGAGGGTTGAGGGAAAGAGAGCGGGAGATCCCAGCTGGATCAATAACAGAGAGGGAGAACAAGGAATAGGAGACCATGGTAAATGAAGACCACACGAGAAAAGGAAGAAACAAAATGCTAAAGAGGACCACAGAAATCCACAAAGATACCCCCACAAAAGACTGCTGGCAATGGCTGAGAGACAGCCGGGACTATCTACTCTGGTGATGGGGTGGCCAAACACCCTAATAGTTGTGCCAGAAACCCCATCCAAGGACTGGTGGATCTGGATGCAGAGATCCACGGCTAGGCCCCGGGTGGAGAGCCGGGAGTCTAATTAGCGAGAAAGAGGAGGGTTTATATGAGCGAGAATTGTTGAAACCAAGGTTGGATAAAGCACTGGGACAAATAGCCAAACGAATGGAAACACATGAACTATGAAAGAAAGGCTGAGGGGCCCCCAACTGGATCAGGCCCTCTGAATAGTTGAGACAGTTGATTGTCTTGATCTGTTTGGTAGGCATCTAGGCAGTGGTACCGGGTCCTGGCTCATTGCATGAGTTAGCTGTTTGAAATCTGGGACTTATGCAGGGACACTTGGCTCAATCTGGGAGGAGGGGACTGGACCTACCTGGACTGAGTCTATCAGGTCGAACTCAGTCCTCAGGGGAGGCCTTGCTCTGGAGGAGGTGGGAATGGGGGGTGGGCTAAGGGGAAGGGGAGGGGGGCAGGAAGGGGGAGAACAAGGGAATCCATGGCTGTTATGTAAAACTGAATAGTATTGTAAAATAAAAAAAATCTATTGCCTAAACTGTAAATAAAGGGGAATTTATGAGTCTCAAAAAAATAAAATAAAATAAAATGTTTCTTGTATCTATGTAAACTCTACAATCCACAAATGAGGAAAATTGTGACATATGTATGATTTCTGAATTATGTCAGTTAAAAATATCAGTTTCCTGGTTTATTCGCTGACAATTCTGTTATTTAATAACAGAATAAAACTCCAACATGAATAAAAAAAAGATATGGCTAATTAGCTTGTTTTAGAGTACCGGATATGAATTTCCTCCCTTCTCCTCCTTAAAAACAAAGGCCTCAAATTCTATCAAAGGCCATTTGGTTATCCCTACAACAGACAAGCAGTTCTTACATAGTTGGACATATCTTGTTCAAAAGGTTGATCTGGTTTGTAAGGACAGCAGCTAGGAAAAGACAATGGATGACCTTTCTTCACCTGCCCAACAACCCCCACCCTCACCCCACCCCAGTGGTAACCAACCAAGGGAAAGCCTGTAGATCAGTTAGAAATTGTCACAGTGTTTCTGATTTCCCTCTTTGCTTTCCATCTGGGAGAATGCAGCCTTAGTAATCTCTTCCTCTAATTTTGACTAGAAACCCCTCCTTACACACATACATGCATGCATGCATGCCTGTAAGTGTAAATACATATATAAATACACACAAATATTCACACAAATTATATTAATTCATGTTTTATGCTGCTGTGTCTTCATATATGTGTATGTGTGCATTCCAGATAATACCTTTATTTACATGTGTGAATGAATATGTGTGTCCATACAACATAAACATATTTTTAAATCCTAATTATTCCAAGCCTATTTGTCTTGGTAAAATTAGTTGACAATTTATTCTATATAGGCCTTTATGATGCGAAATAGTGGTATTTTGAGATCTAAGTTGTAACTGCTATTTATTGTTTCATATAAATTGTTCAAACCCTCTGACAGAAGCATTTGGTGCTATTCTGGTTTGTAGCCAAGATATTCATCAAAATTCTCCTTCAACTTAATCCACTGATATGTGACAAAGTACAGCAAATGTCTATTCAGCTTATTGTCAACAAAAGCATCCCCACCCAACACATTAGCAATGATGTTCAAAGCCAAGCAGACTCAGACCGAAGGCACAGACCTGTCCTGGCAAATAAAAGCTTTTCTCATTAATCAATTCACGACCTCTTTACTATGGAACATCTAATTAACTATAGAAACAAAACAAAACAAAATAAACTTCTGAAATGTTTAAAGGTGGTTTCTTTTCTCCCACTAAATGGCATGGAAAAATTACTTCTTGATAGCAATCATAACAGACTCCCACCATTTATTACAAGAAGCTCAGAGAGACTTAAAAGGTTTAATTTTTATGTTTCAATAGTCACAAAGGCAAAAGCATGTATTTATTTAAAAAGGCAACAGTGGCTGTAAACTGTGACAATTATTCCTTCAAACACCTTAGGCTGATGTAACTTTATTGCTACTTTTAGTGGAGACTTACAGGCAATTTACATTTTATAGTCACCATGAGTTAAACTCACAATCTCCAACAGCAGTCCTTGCTGAGTGGAGCATAATTTCAAGAAAAATTCCTGTGCAGGTTGTACTATCCACCTGCACTCGCCTGTGTGTCCTCTCTGCTTAATCTTCTGCCAGCACCAGACAATCGATATGTCTGTACTGTCAGGGTCAGAAGGACATGCTTGCTGTGCCAATATTCATGTTACACTTATGATTATCTTCACATAGTGTCTTTATATTTCTTTGGTGGGGAAAACGGTCAGCAACAGAATGTAGCTGAAGTCAATAACTTGCATAGAACCAGTTTGTGAATGAGATATTCCTAATTAGAACCAATGCCTAACACAGGAGGTACACTAACAGCATGTGAACCATTTTGTATCAAGTAAAGTTTCAACTGTGGAAAAGATTTGAAAGAATGGGCAGTCCTCTGGTTAATGTAGGACTAACACTATTTTGGCCATGCTTTTAAGAGAGCAATTGGTCTCACCTATGTAAAGAAGGGAACTTATAATCTCAGATACAAGACACTAATGTGGAGGGCAATATCAGCTACCAAGTTTCCATGGGTGATGCTGCTTGCAAAGCAAACATCCTTTATGAACATCTATGAGATATAGAAATAGATAGAAAAATTTATAATGATTACATGCTATTATTTGGAAAATTTAAATCATATTCTTAATTTTATATTTAACATAATACAGTTATATTTCATGCATTTGAAATATGTAAATGTAAAAGGATATATAATATATTACATGCAGGTGTACCAAAACTAAAAATACTTGAGTTATATTCAGTATTATCTTGGTATTAGAATTCTATAAGTAATTCTTACATATTAGTAAACATCAAAATCATGACCATACATATTACATAAATATGTGATAATATTAGCAATCAATAAACAATTATAACAGAATTAACAAATATTTTAAATGCAGCTGAATTACAAAATAAATTACATTTACATTTAAGCATAATTAACTTCTTCCAGTTTAGTCATTATTTCTTTATTTCAGAACGATAGTTACAGAAGCACAAACCAGTATTTTTTTCTGTATTTATTTATTTTTGGTTTATTCTTCTTTCATAAAATACATCCTGATAGCAACTCCTACTGATATGATGTGGTTGATTTCCATGTCACTGAACATTATTGCCTTCCCGTTAAAATATCAAAGGAAAGAGAAACTGTAATCAAGATATATTATGTGAGAAAAAAATCTAGTTGCAATATAAGGAAAAAAATTATAAAAATCATACCCTAAGCAAATTTGAAAATATGTGGCATATAATTCACTCAGCCAGACGGTGTTCTACTCTATTTTTTCCAACATTTGGTGTAATGACATTTATAAATGTATTCTAAGTGATAAGCTTCTGTAGTTTAATTCCGTATTTGTGTCATCTATGCTGTTGAAAGAACATAACAAACAGATGTGCAAACATAGGAATAATGGGGAAATATTGAGATGGCACTATGCTCACAAAATTCAAAATTAAAAGCCTTAGTTAAAAGTTCAACTCATACACCAATCTGTTCAGAGTTTTGTTCATTTAGTTCCCTTCAAAATATTCAAAATTCGAAATTAATTTTAATCAAGATAAGGTTTTTAATTTTGGCAGATGTAAATATTCTAGATACATAATTTTAAATTACATATTTCAACATTTTACTCAAATTTTCAAATCTCTCATACTCTCTCAGCTTTAGAAAAAGTCTCAAAATTCTTAAATTGCCTTTTATCAGGTATTTTATCATTTTATCATAACCTGCATATAATGACTCAGTGAATACATTTGTGGGTCTATTTTGTACTTGAGATATCATTGTTATTGTCATCAACATAATCATTATTATTTAGAGAAGAGACATCAATGTGATTTATTATGTAAAACTTTATAATATATATAAAGAAAAAACCCTAGAGTATTTTAGAAAGTCACTTCCTCTAACTTTCTAAGTCATGAATATATTTTGAGGTACATAAAATGGGAAATTATTAAACACATGTCTCAATTAAGTGTTACATTTCCTTTATCGATTTTCACATGTCTCCAGGCAGCTTCTTCCTGTGTCAGACATAGTGGAAGACTAAGAAGAAATGCAACCTTTCTTTATGCTTTATTTCCATTATACTAATGGCATGCTATTACCCAAAGTAAGAAGTACTGTCCTCTACATTTCATCCAAAAACAATATTAGAGACTTTCTAGACCCACTCTGCAAAAAGAAATTATATTCTGTTTGACATATGCTTAGTGTATCATTTTAAAATACTTCACAGCTTATTTGCCCAATTTCACACTAGTGAGCTTGTAAGTAGGTTCACTTACTCTGATATTTAAAAATTAACTATGATTTATGTATTCTGTTGATATATGTGTGAAGGTGTTTGCCATATGAGCTGACTTAACTGTAATAAATGAATAAAAGAGTTTAGTCTTAATACTCACTAACAAAAGTTGGCAAATGGACACCCACAGAAACTATGCCAGCAAATGGCTAAACCACTGACAGTCTATAAAACAGGCCAAGGCAATTTAAAAAATATTTCTCCTTCTAAATGAATGACCTATAAATAAGAAACATTGCAAGTCCATGTGCCTCCTTAGGAATAAATCCTTGGTTCTGTGGAAAGCAAAAGGAATTCTTTTATTTGGGCTGGAAAATATTTTCTGTGAAGGACTGAATGGTAAATATTTTTATCCTTGAAGATGATAATACCTCTGCTACAAGAGCTCTGCGCTGTCACAGAGAAGTCATCCACCACAGCTCACCACTCAATCAAAACAGATACAAAATGCTGAATCTGGCTCCTGGCCTGCACTGTGGTCAGAAGCTTCTGATATGGCAGGGATGTCCTGGTGCTCACTGGCTAAACTTCAGATCTTTTCATATATTTGAACAAACGATTCTTGGAGAGCTTGTGTGTAAGAGAAATCAAGACATCACTCATCACCCAGTTCTGACAGGAGGAGATAATACTGTTTTTATGAGATAAATTAAAGTTATAATCTAAAAATGACTGATGCTTCCTTTTATACCAGTTTTCTATACTATTATTTTTATAATTTTATATCTTAAAATAGTTTTTATTGATTTGAATGAACTCTTTCTATATTATTAAAATTTCTCTGATTCTAATTTAGTTACCAACATGATGGTTGAATCTTGAGATTTGAAATTTCAAGAAAGAAATACTTTAAATAACATTCACTTATTGCTTCTATATCATAAACATAATTTCTTCTTCCACTAATTTATTTTTAGTAACTGTACTTTAGTATGGAATAAACTTGCAATTTATGTTGGTCTAAGACAGCAAAACATAAATCCAGCCCATTTGTTCTTTAAATAAGAAGTAAACTAACAGTTTTTGAGTAGTCTCTTATTTTGTTATTTAAGGTGCTTCCTTTTCCATTGTGTGCATTTAAAGGCATGATTGCTTTATTCTTTCTGCTGTGTCCATTCATCATATGTACCATCACATGCCAGTGTCATTTTCTTCTATTCTCTCAAGCACCAAGCTTTATCACTTTCTTTATGGACTTTTCCTAGCACTGTTCCTGACTAGGGCTATTGTTGACATGTTCAATAGAGGAATGGAGTGGTGCAGGTGAGATATTGTATCCTTGGCAAGAAGGCTCAGCAAAGAAAATGTTAGGTAATCATCAACTTTTTTAACTTTAAAGATCGTCTGTGGGGTTTTTTTTTTCATTTTTTCCCTTTATTAAAAATGGATTCTTTTCTCATAAAATATATCCTGATTACAGTTTCCACTTCCTCTACTTCTCTCAGTTCCTCCCCATCTCCCATCTCCTCCACATCTCCTCCCTTTCTGTCTCCTATTTGAAAAGAGCACACTTCTCAGAGGTAGCAACTAAATATGACAAAATAAAATATAAGAAGACGAAGGAAGAATTTTCATATTGAAGCTGGACATGGCAACCCATCAGGAGGAAAACACTCCCAAAAGCAGGCACAAGAGTCATAGAGCTACTCATTCATAAACTCAGGAGTTCCAGAAAACTAATCCTTGTATAATATTAGTGGAGCCAGCCTTAGCACAATACATCCAGGGGCTCAGGAGAGAGAGCTATGAACGGCGAGGACTATTTTCAGGAAATAGAATCTCAGCACACCGAGCTCTTAGTCTAGTCATTTATTCTTCCAAATATTCTCCGTCCTCCCATGCCCTGGGAGTCCTGGTATATATAGACTTACAAGCAGTAATCCCTTGGCAGTGCAAAGCCAGGCTTCCAGGGTCAAATGGAGGGGTGATATGAATCACATAGAGGGGCAGTAATTGTTAATTATCATTTGAAACCCAAAAGGGAAGTGACTAATGGGGAAATGAATTAACTAAAGGCTAAATCCGGTAATATCTAAGAAGAGAGATCTTATGTGCTCAACTATAATCTTAAACATGACTGGTAGAAAATGTTAAGATTCTATAAGTTGCTCAGTCAATGGGAGAAAATGAAACTGCCTTCTTTTTTCCTGTGGCTCCTATCTGTCCAAGCTGTCTCCCTACTCTCCTTCAATTTCAGGACCCCTTTGTCACTAATTGTTATTGAATGCATATAATAGATATTCCTAAATCCAACTTGTTCAACATTCATACAGTATCTATCCCTAAATATTACTTATTCAATATGTTTAATATTACCTATATGTATG
Source organism: Peromyscus maniculatus bairdii (assembly GCF_049852395.1). Lineage (NCBI taxonomy): Eukaryota > Metazoa > Chordata > Mammalia > Rodentia > Cricetidae > Peromyscus > Peromyscus maniculatus. The sequence goes on from NC_134854.1 coordinate 1,670,962, forward strand.
TTTTTAGGGTTGGCTGTTTAGTACTGGACAACCAGTTAATGTGCTTTTCCTTGGAAAAGGTTACTTTTCCCTTTCCCATATTTCCTTAGTTGCCTCTAGGTCTTTGTGTAGAGTTCAGGTCCCGTGCCCTTTTCTCTGTCCAGTCTGGCATCTTCGTTGGTGTCATTTTGCTCAGCTCACATGTGGGCAGTCATGTGGGTGAGACTTTATAGGTGTTGTTCTTTCATTACTAAGAAACACAATTGCACTACAAACTTCCTATTCCTGTGGCTATTACATTACACCCCCCCCATCTGAGCCCCTATCCACAAAGTTCCCTGAGCCTTTGGTGTAGAAGTGTTCTGTAGATATATTCCCTGAGGCTCCACAACACTGCTTTTTGATTGGCTATGGATTTCTGTAGTGGTTTTCATCTACTGCAGAGAGAGGTTGCTTATATGAGGGGTGTGGGTATAAGTACTCATATTTATAGATTACTATTAGCAGCCACTGTGGTTAGTAAATTAGTAATTGTAGGTTGTCCTCCAGTAATTGGGACTTCACCAGAACTGAGTAGTTAGCTGGGTTTACAGTACCAGGCTAATGAAGTCATGGTTATTATACTCTTATTTTTATAGTAGATTAGAACAGATTTTCTTTAGATGCTTCTTCAAAGGATGGTCGATTATTTTTCACTGTCCTGAGAACAGTACAGAATACAGATTAGTGGAGTTGTTTTCGTAAACCTAGACCTCTAGCATCAAGACTATTTCAAAAAACATCATGGATGGTAATGTAGTATTCTAGATCAGCATCTTCAAATATCCCATTTTAGGTCAGTGCTATCCTACCCTCAGTTTCTGTGAGCAAAGAGAACAAGTGCATCACATCCATTCATCCTATTGGAATCAAACCGTATCTTTGGTGTCACTTGAAACCCTAGAGTGTTTGCAACATCAGTGAGTTCTGCTATTCACTCTCCACTGTGCATGTGAACACAGACACGTCACTTTATTCAACGGAAGTTCTTATGAAGCACATCAACGAGTGTTGAAATAAATCTCACAAATAAAAGAAGCATAAAACTGTGAAGTGACGGTTGCAAGGGGTAGCATCCTAGCAATATTTATTTAGCTGACAATGGATCAGAGCTTGAACTTGGCAGGCTTTTCCTCCAAAAAAACTCATGCACCTATTTCTTCAGCTACTTTCAAAAGGAGAAAGAAAAAGCTGAGATTCTAAAGGATGTGGACAACTTTTAAAACCTCACATTTTATTTTAGCACAAATTTCATACATTCCATCTCGCATAATGAGCATTTTTATTAATCAAAGTAAATGCAGTAAAATTAGACAGCCGTGGGGTACACAATGGTATATCATTTTTAGTATTCAGGAGGTTGAGGCAGGAAGATTACAAATTCAAAATCAACCTCACATGCACAAAAACTTAGTCTTAAACCTAAAAAAATAAGGGAAATGTTATTTGCTGATATTAGTAACATGAATTGATGTTCTATTTAGAAAACAGTCATTGTCATCTTGAAGGAATTGTGAAATCATTTCTACACCAGCATAAACACACAGTATGTTGCTGGAGGGCTACCATGATGTTCCTTCTCAGGTCTTTGATGGGATTGAAGACTAGCAGTTATAGTTACAACTTAGTATATATAATATCTTAGACAGAACATATTAAGTATTAGATTCAGGTTCTTTAGGATAGGACACCTTTTGGAATGATCTTTATAACATGCCATTTACCTATGCTCTATACTTCTCCGGATTTTAGTATATGTTTCTTGCTTGATATTGTTTGCATTGGTTATAGTTCCATCTTATCTAGGTCATTATCCCTCATTATTCCTGGACAATATTTGATAACCATTCCTTTGTATATAGTCTTGTAGTAGTTTAGAACCTTCTTATTTAGACAAAAAGGGGAAGATGTAGTGGGTAGCCATTCCAGCTTGGATCTGGAAGTTCCAACCCCCATTGAGACTCTGGCAACTGTCATGCCTACGAGGCAGGGCCATGGGAGGCGCCTGGAGACCCGATACCTGGATGGGTGAGCGACCCCTAGACAGTGGAGGTTGACTGAGCAGAGCTCCAGAGAACACCGCTGGACTTTGATACACCTTCCCCAGACCCAACAACCTACCTTTCCCTTTTTTTGTAAGTTACCCACTAAATAAATCTTCCTTTTAACTACATGGAGTGGCCATAATAATTTCACCAATAACAGTATTATGCACAATAATACTTTGAGTATCACTGGGAATAATTTCTTTTCCCTTAAGTTTGTGAATAATGTGACAAACATACCTTTTGTGTTGCTTATTATTTTATTTAAATAATCAGATCATCTTTAAATTTGGTTAAAAATACTTTTTTACAACCCTGTCTATTAATGTGTATATGTTTCTACTGTTTTGTGAGGAGAAACTAGTATAAATGAATATATATTTTTTCTTGTATTTCTAAATCTTGCTCAATTTCATCTTTGCCTGTACATTATGATTCCAAATCCTGTGTTTTTATGATGTGTGTGTGTGTGTGTGTGTGTGTGTGTGTGTGCGTGCTGAATATATGGGAAAACATCTTCCAAAAAGATGTTTTCAACCTATATCCACATGATGCTTCAAACAATCATGATTGATAATTATATTGCAGCCTGTGAGGCCAGCTCTTAGGACTGCTCCAGGGTTTCAAAGAGAATGCCTCAAAGTAGTCAGATTTAGGAATAATTCTTATTTATCTGAGGGAATAAGACTCACACACGTATTGATGATTGTTCTCTTTATTTTTCTCAGGCTTCTCCCCTATCCAGCTTCTCTCTGATCTACCTTCCTCTATATACACCCCAGGACAACAATGTAAAGTGTTATATTTGAGGGGAGTGAGTAACCTTTACAACAACTTGCTGAGGAATATGTGCAGAGAGTTAGCCACTGGCCATGGTTATCAGCAAGATCAGGCAAGGGAGACTGACACCAAAGTTGCTTTGTGCCTGACCTTGGCTCTCTACAAATAGACATCTGGGAATTTGTCCTTGTGTATTTTCTGTGAAGGTTTAGCTTACAAGGCATAAAATCCAGTTTGAATTTGCTCTGAGGGCTAAAACAAGCTAATTGTATGTAGCTTGAACTGGGAAGGAATTGCTGTTTTCTTTTTGACAGTCTGAGTTAGTGATAAAAAACAGGGCCTAGTGTCTTACAGCACTCATGGAATCTAGTTATGAAGCATATCCTGTTGTGGATATCACTCTATATAAATAAAACACTGATGGCCAGTGACCAGGCAGGAAGTATAGGCGGGACAAGGAGGGAGGAGAATTGGGGAAACAGGAAGAAGGAAGGGGAGACACTGCAGCCACGGCCAGGACAAGCAGCATGTAAAGACGCCAGTAAGCCACCAGCCACGTGGCAAGGTATAGATTTATAGAAATGGGTTAATTTAAGATAAAAGAACAGTTAGCAAAAGGCCTGCCATGGCCATACAGTTTGTAAGTAATATAAGCATCTGAGTGATTATTTTATACATGGATTGTGGGATTGCGGGGCTTGGTGGAACCTGGAGAGAAGTCCTCCAACAACAATATCCTAGTATATTTTCTATTCATCAAAATTACACAGCTTAAGAAAAAATCATCTTCCTGACCATCTACAATAATGTGTGTACCCAATCAGTGGAATATATACACCAGATAAGCACACAGGCAGTGGGGAAAATACCTAAAACTGTTTTTAGGGAAGAAATGTAGTGGTACATGAGAAAAATTACAGACAGAAGCAAGCAATATCCACATCCAGTAACCTCACAGTCATTGCCTAGTGGGGCTCCCCATCAGAGAATTATTCATCTGATGGGTCAACCTGTTGAATACTAGTTGTCATCTGCTGTATATTCTACGGCCCTCAGCATAATTAAATCATTGGTTTTGTTGGTTTCAATGTAAAATAAGAGTAGCTGTTAAATTGCCAGGCTTGGAGAAAAACATACAGACTTCTAGAATGCTCAAGCTCTATGGAAACCCTAATTAATTTCCATTTTAAAAATATTGTAATGATGAAAAAATTCCTTACCAAAGTGCTAATTTTTGAGGATGAGAAATAAATCTTGGTTTCTCCCACTTCAAAATAAACAATACAATATCAAAAACAAAACAACAACAAAAATATACAACAAACTTTAAGTTTACCCACTGTTTGTTAGAGGTATTATCAACTTGAGAGTAGTGGGGGGACAAGGAAAGAGTTGGGGGGAATATCTGGGTAAGACTGGAGGGAAGAAAGGGAGGTGAGAAATGATGTAATTACATTTTAATTAAAAACATTGTAAAAAAAAAGGATGGAAGATATCAAAACATATACTACCTCTGTGATCACACTTGAATTATAAAAACAATAGAGAAAGACTGCAGAGGACATTTTAAATGAATATAAATTAACTGAACACAACTAAAACCTTAAACATGTAGCTATATAAGCTAAAATAAAAATCCGCAGATGTGTACTTAAAGCAAATAACATCTAGATACATTAGATGCAAAATGTTCTAATGCAAAAAGGAGAGACATTTTAGAGGTAGAGTTAAATAAAATCTTAACTTTAGGGGGGAAAGTAGGCATATTAAACTTTCAATAAAAATAAGTCAGTGATCCACCCTCTTTTTGTCTCTCATTAGAAAATACAAAATCTTTTAAGAGATAATGATGAAATATAACAGGATAAAATAAAAACTAACATATCTGAATAGTACAAAACAAACAGAAAGAAAACAGTCCCCAAAAGGCATAAGAAATGGATATAAACTCAGAGACTTGCTCATTTACAAACTCAAGAATTCCATAAAAATTCTAAACTGGAAGATACAATATATATGAAAAGGTAAGGCAAAAGAGAGAAATATATGAGATAAAATTTTTAAAAAAAGGAAAAGGAAAAGCCCTGACAGGACATGATGAGACTAGGAACCTCCAAAGCTGTTCAGTTGGGGAAGAACGGGGAGGAACAAATAAATAAATAAATAAATAAATAAATAAATAAATAAATAAATAAATAAATAAATAAATAAATAAATATAATCAGTATATATTATGAGAAAAAAACATCTGTTTTCAATAAAAGAAAAAACATAAAGTACAAACAAGCAAAAACAACAATAACGACAAGAAAAAGAAACTTCTGGCTTTCCAGAATAAATTAAAACCCAGAAAGATAGCGAAGTTTTCCCATCATCTAATATTTTGAGTAAAATGCTATTTCCTGGGCCTGCTGTATAAATATAACTTTGTACTTTTAAAAATGTTTACTTATCACATAAACTTATAGGTGTACTCTATCTTAAAGGCATGAAGAAGCTTTCCTTTTAAAATCAGAATCAGGTAAGCAATAAAATATAATTTTGTTTAAAAAAATAAGTCAATGAAAGGGCAGGTCAGAAATTTCGAAAAATGATAGCAAAGTAAACTATATCTTTGGAAAAGGAACATTCTTCAAATCTAAATACAGATGAGATGAGTCTCTACAAGATCAAAAAACAAGAGATCCCTTGGCTTGTAGATTTTGTGCAAAAACTTTTCCAAGTGCAGAGAAAGCGATCTACATACAAATATTAATTTATTGAAAAAAATTAAACACTGAATATTATAAACCATTGAAAGTCATAGTGTTTTAAACTTACTACATATACATTTATATGCAATATGTGTAAGAAAAACAACACAGAGTGGTGAAAAAGTATAGAATATCAAGCTCATATAATTCATATGAAATAGAAAATGTTATCTTTTGTTAGATAAACTAATGCACAGTGTAATCTTGAGAGAATCCAACGAGTAAATTAACTAGTTAAAACAGTAGAATCATCAAGGCAATTAAAAGTACAATTATGATTTAAACAAACACAATTTCTCCAAAGAGGAAAGAGAAAGAAAAATCAACAAACCTGAGTCCATTCAATAATAAAATACATAAGTAGAAAATAACTTTAGAATGGTACATAAACTCATCCAATCAATTATTGACCAAACACAAAATACTGTGAGGTTTGTGAGTGGTGGTTCATATCTATAACCTGTTTTTAAAAAGTTGATGCAGGAGAAATGCTGTAAATTCAAGGCCAACATAAGATACATTTTTAAAAAATCCCACTGCACCCTGGACAAAACAGTGAAATTATATCACAAAACCATGTGTAAATTTTACATTAAAAACATTTTCAGAATGAATTAAAGACAAGACTCAATAACATATCATAATGGCATACTTAAAATTCAAAGCACAAATATAAATACAATGAAAGCTATCATATGTAACAATTAGGTGGCCAGTGTGAACGTAAAAAATTAAGAGAAGCGATAAGGATGATTAATAAGGACATGCTGATATAATTAAAATTATCTTTTCATCGAGTTAGAAACATGGTATGTACTCACTTATAAGTGGATACTAGATATAAAGGAAAGAATAACCAGGCTATAACCCTCAGCTCCAAAGATGCTAGTTAACAAGGAGAACCCTAAGAGGGACACATGGATCACCCTGGGAAAAGGAAATAGATGAAATCTCCATGAACAAATTGTGTTGGGGGCAATGGAGAGTAGGGCATGGGGGTGAGAACATAAGGGAATGAGATGGTTGAGCTGGAACTGGGACAGAGTGGTAGACCAAGGAAAGAGATACCATGATAGAGGGAGACATCAAGGGAACAGAGAGAAACAGGGTGCTAGGGAAGTTCCGGGAATCTACAAGGATGACCCCACCTTAGACTACTAGCAATAGTGGAGAAGGTGCCTGAATCAGATTGGTGAATACCATAACTGTCATCATAAAGCCTCCATCCAGTAACTGATGGAAGCAGATACAGAGATCCATGGCCAAGCACTAGGTCAAGCTCCAGGAGTCCAGTCGAAGACAGAGAAGAAAGATTCTATGAGCAAGTGTCATCAAGATCATGATGGTGAAGTGTACTGAGACAACCAAACCGAACTAGTGGGAACTCATGGACTGTGACCAATAGCTGTGGAGCCTCCATAGGACTGGACTAGGTCTTCTGCATAGGCGAGACAGTTGTTTAGCTTGACCTGCTTACGCAGGTCCTGCCAGTGTGATCAGGATCCGTCCCTGCTGCATGAGCAGGCTTTTTGGAGCCCAGTGCCTATGGTGGGACACTTTACACAGCCTTGGTTCAGGGGAAGGGGCTTGGACCTACCTCAACTGAATGTACCAGGCTCTGTTGACTCCCCATTGGAGTCCTTGCCTTGGAGGAGGTGGCAATGGGGAGTGGGTTGGGGGAGGAAGGCTGGGGAGCAGGAGGAGGGAGGAGAGGGGCACCTGTGGTTGGTATGTAAAATGAACAGAAAATTCTTAATAATAAAAGAGAAATTATATATACGTATGTATGTATATAATATATATGATAATATAACTAAAACCAAAGGAAATTGAATGAAAAGGGAGACCAGAAAAGTCTGCATGTATCACTAGAATTTCTCAATATTTATCTCAGAAATTAAAAAACAAAATTAGAACTAATTGAATGGTACAAATATAGTTATTTCTTAAAAGTACAAATTGCAAAGCCAGATTATAAGTCTTTGAATTTGTATTTCCACATGCCATGACACAATGACATATTGTATATTTTCTGACCCAAATATAATTGACTTTGAAATTTATTTGATATATGTATTGTATGATCTCATTCATATGTTGAATATATAAAATCTGATGTAATTTGAATTGAGAGAAAAAGTCTCTATGAAAAAAAAGGGAGTTCATATGTGGGATAAATGGGCAGGAATTGATTAAAATAGCCTAAAATTCAGCATAACAGTAGTAACAGCTTCTGATGTGTTATCACACAACCAGTGATTATAGATGGCAACCATATTTCAAATACTATAAGAAATTTGAATGTTTTCACCACAAAGGAATGATGACTATTTGAAGGAATTGATACATTTGCTTAAACTCATTGAAGCATTACACAAAGTGTACATGCATGAAGATGCCACATGGTGCGCTATAATTATATGTGATGCTTATCTTTACTACCAGTTAAAATACATATGCTTAATAATAAGACATATGGAATTAACACTAATCCAGATGACAGACTGAGCAGGACAAGGTAAGACCCACGTGCAGGCCCTGGGTCACTGGGGACCTGACCCTCCCTGTTACCAGAGCATCACTCCAGAAAGTGGGCCCTGCACCTCACCTGGGCGGCATAGTAGAGCATATCCTAGTGACAGGCTCTGGGTGAACTTTCCCTGGAATGTGAGCCTGGGAAATCTGGCCCTGCCCCTCATCTGCCACATGGTGTTGTGGGCAGGGAAGAGATGCCCTCTCCCTGTCCCTCACTGCCTATGGCAGGTGGGAGAGCTAGCACTGAGGTCATGAGAGTGGGAGAGCAGGCCCTGCCTCTCACCAACTGCAGCACTCCTAAGAATGGCCCTTGCACCTTGCCTGGACAACACAGTACAGCTGGCCCTGATGATGTAGGTGTGGGAGAGTCAACCCTGAGGGCATGAAAGCAAGATAACTAGTCATGGTCCTTGCTCTTCCCTGGAAGGAGTGAACTAGCCAAGGCAATGTAGAGGCCTCCCCCTGGTGGTGAGGACAAGGAGAGCTGACAGGCTGACCAACCCTGTAACTACCCAGGCTCAGAACCAAGGTTATAACCAAGAACCACCCCATCTATGATCAGCTGGAGGTTGCGAAGGGGCCAGTCCTTTAGACCCAAACCTGCAGGATCTCAACAGGGCAACAACAGGATAATCGACAGGAATCCCGGTGAATACTCAGCATCCAAAGTGTCGCAAAAACCAGAAGCCTCGAACCAGGCAAATGACTCTTTGCAATGAACACTTGCAAGTAAAGATACATATGGACAAAAGTGTTTACTGCGTGACTCACTGTGTCACACTAGAGCTTCCATGATGAGACGAATTTTTCCTTTCAATTTTTTCTTTTAAAAATTATTTTATTTTATTGGGGGGGGGCATAGGTTATAAAGGTAAAGGGCAGATATGAAGGGATGGGGAAATGAATGGGATTGAGATACATAATATGAAAGACACAAAGAATAAGTAAAAAGAAAGTTATATATAAAAAAACTAAACCAAAATTTCTTGTTTGAAATAATTTAATGTAATATCAAAAATCTTATCCAAAAAGAATAAAGTTCATAATTATAACTTAGCAATGTTAGTCAAAAGAAGCATTTCGGTCCATATCCTACACAGAATAAAATGAGAAAAAAAATGCTATATTATGAGAGCCTTTCAATGACAACATGACAGGCTTGATAAAAACAGGCACAATTTTTAAAAAACATAACTTGTCAAACATGACACAGATTAAGTAGAAAATCTACACCATTTTATATGTGTTCAATCAATTTATTTCACTATCAAATTGTTTCTAAAAGGAAAGCTCTACCTTTCTCCAGTAAACTCTGTCAAATATTTAATGATGAATGAACTCCCATGTTCCACAAATTTCTTTGCAACACAGAAAAGAGTTAGTCACTACTATTCTCTGTGATAAGCCTGGCATAATCCTGATAAGTGTGACAAGGGACATCAAGAGAAGAAAGGTGTAGTCCAATATTCCTTAGAACTCATACATTCAAACTGTGAATACAAAATGGTAAATCTAGGCAACTAATATTTGTATAACATTTTATTATCAGCATGTGTGATTGGTCATAATAAATAAAGGAATGTATGTGTATATTAATATATACAAAAATAACATTAACAACATGAAACAAATATATATGTCAGAAACAGGAATCCAATGTTCATTACACACAAATTCCCCAGCTGGAAAGTCCTTGAAAGGGCTAAAGGTAACAGCATGCTTCCCTAAGAGCAGGAAGAAACTCAGCTACTCATCACTCCCTACTTCTATTTACTATTTTATTGAGAGCACAGAAAATAATGCTCATCAACCAAATATTGAATAGGGAGGGTTAAAATCTACAGTGTTTTAAAGAATTACATTTTAACATAATGTATTAACAGATAAAACTAAAGTCAATCACAAAAAGCAAAATGTTAAACAGAAAAAAATTCCATAGAAAAGGTAGTTTTTTAAAAAGAACCAACAATTTCCACTGATGAAATAGTTAACATTAATAAAATGTTCAAATTTCCCAACCTAACTGATAAATTTGAAGTAATATGCATAATAATTCCAGGATGTTATCTAAAGAAATAGAAATCTGGTAATCTTCTATGCTTCAAAAGGTACAAGGTTTGACATGAAATATAAATTGAAAGTGTAGTAATAAGAAATTAATGAGGATGGGAGCAAAGTTCAGTGAAAGTGTATGCTTAGAAAATGCAATGCTCCGAGTTCAATCCTTAGAACACAAAAAAGCAAAAATATATTAGAGCATAATTCCAATATAATAAACACTGAAAACATCTGAAATAGATACACTCGTACAGAGTCAAAGTAGGTTCGCATCAAAAAAAAAAAATCTCAAGGAAGAACTGAAAATCTTGTCATTAATTAGTGACAGAATAATTTTTCCTTTTGATTGGGAAAATTCTTAGAATATGAGCCACAGTCCTACCTTATAATCATGCACAAATTTAATTTGCTGGAGATCATAAACTGTATATGATCAATATAGATGACAAGTTTATAGAAGAAAGCATGAAAAAACTGTTCATAAGTGGGAATATACAAAAATTTATTTGAAATAAACTTAAAAAGCAAAATTGTAAGCTAAAATTTATGAACAGTGACTTTTTTCTACCATTTAAATGTACATAGAATACATGTGAGAGGAAGAAGAGACTAAGGGAGAATTATCAATAGACAACTGAAATATAATGTTTCCTACATTTGAAACCAAAGCTTCAGTTAATAACGAGATGTAAAAAAGCTAAAAAAAAAAATCAAGACCTGAACATATTTCTCAAAGACAAACAAAACTCAATGATCACATAAATATGAATTAAACTAGGAAAACAAGAATTAAACGAGAACAGAACTGCACATGAAGTGAGATGTTAGCAACCCAGTAGGTTGCTGACATTGAAAGTTAGCAAGAATGTTGACCATGTGACTCAAAATAATAACAAATCACACAAAACATATACAAGAGTGAAAATTGGCAAGATAATCATGGGAGTAGCCAACTACTTTCTGGTTAAATTTAAGGCCTATTACATGAGATAACACCCACACTTGGCACCATTAGCAGGCCAAACACCTATGACTACAGGGTATAAATTCTAGGAGAGAATATATTAGTATTATATCACTAAATGGATGTAGTATGGCACCAACTCATAATGACTCAATATTATACCCAATGATTGACGCACCTGTCAACCTTCATCTATGATGTTCCTGTTCACAGTAGATCATGATTAAGAGAGACTCACAACTAGTCAAAACACAGAGAATAAGAGACTAAAGAATATTCAGCGAGTTTAGTGTTTTGTTGGATTCCTGAGTGTGTTAATGAGTGGATTTTGATTCTTGTGCCTTCTCTTGGGCTCTTTTCCTTCTGTTTGTCTTGTCCAACTCCAATGTGTTAATTTTTTGTCTTATCTTATTCTATTCTATTTTATTATTATCCCTTAGAATAATAATATTATTTATTTTATATAATAAAATCCTGTTTGTTTTCTAATGAGAGACAAAAAGGGAGTGGATCCAGATGGAAAGGGGAGTAGAAAGAACTGGAAGAGTAGAAGAAGGAGAAATATTAATCAAGATATATTATGTGAGAAAAGTTATTTTCAATAAAAAGACAAAAGAGAATCCTCAGCCCTGAATGGAACATCTATAATGACCCCCTCCTCTAAAGGCTCAGGGATCATTGTGGATGAGAGGGCAGAACAAGAATAAGAGCCAGAAGTGGTAGATGACCCAAGGAAAAATATCTTCTAGACACAGCATGGAAGGTAAACATATAAACCCAAAGCAGTTGTGACATCTTGTACCAGACCTACACAAGTCTAAAGCAGACAAAATTCCATCATGGAGAAGAGTTGGGCATGAAGCTCCAACCCTAGTTAAGGCTATTGGCAATTTTCCATGATAGGAGAGGGAAGATTATCTTTCTCTTAGAATTTAAGCATAACCCCTGATAAATCCAACATGCTCCTGTTGAAGACTCCACATCCAAGCATATATATGCATCACAAATTGTCCTTATTGGGAAGAAAAGAACACAAAGCTGGGTTGGAAAGAAAAGGGGTGCAGATTGGGAAGTGTTGGGAGAAAGGGTGAATATGATCAAAACACACTGTTTGAAATCTCAGAAAGCTAGTAAGATATATAAAAAAGAAAGTTAACAGGATGTGACAGAAATATACTTAAGAATAAAGTAATGTAAAATCAGCCCATTAGTAAGTACCATTCTAAATCTTTACCTCAGAGAAACAGATGCCCATGAATAGACTTTTGAAAACCTTACAGGAAATTTACCTACAGTGTTCCAGTATTCCTGAACTTAGAAGTGCAATATGCATGGAGAACTAATTGCTTTACCTTCATCCAATGGAGTATTATAAAATAACAAAGTAAGCAAATTTGTTCTAAAAGCCTTATGGTATGTGAATAATCTCAAAGCAAAAGTAATGTAAATTTTCCTTTTCTAGGTTTCTAGAATATGCAAAGTTTTCTCTGTGGAAGAAAAACATTTAACTATTTAAAAGTATTTCCTATAAGAAAATGTTTGATTAGGACAGAAACAAGTACATTACCTTGAATTACTGAATAACACATGTTATAGGAGGAGTGTTAAAGTATAGATGAGCTATCTGTGTATTTTTATACACTATTCTGCACCTAATTAAACAAAGAAATTTGAACAATATTTCAAAGAATACCTCTGGAAGTTATTATTAGCTACAAATAGAAAATAACCTGTTTTGAGAACATTAAGAGGTAGCACCATAACTGTCTTGATTGGGGTTTCTATTGCTGTGATAAAACATCATGACCATAAAGAAAGTTGGTGAGGAAAGGGTTTATTCAGCTTACACTTCAACATTGTTGTTCATGACTGAAGGAAGTCAGGACAGGAACTCAAACAGGGCAGGACCCTGAGGCAGGAGCGGGTCCAGAGGCAATGGAGTGGAACTACTTGCTGGCTCTCTTCACAGGGAGCTGTTCAGCCCACTTTCTTATAGAATGCAGGACCTGCAGCCTAGGGATGGAAACACCCATCATGGACCTTCCACATTGATCACAGAATGAGAAAAAGCCTTATAGCTGAATCTCAAGGGAGGCCTCTCCTCAATTGAGGCTCCTTCTTTTGATGACTGTAGTTTGTGTCAAGTTGACAGACAAAACAAGCCAGTACAATAACTAAGCAATTAAATCTATAAAAGAAAGATCTGGGTGAACTTATATCTCATGGCTGTGGACATGATGCCCTGCCGAAGGCAACGTGGCTTATGTGTAATTCCAAAAAAACTTACTACTTCTGCCTAAGCATGATGATATAAGAGAGAAATCACTATCTTATGACATTTTGAGAAAGAATTTATCTGTTTTCTTTAGGTCATAAAAGACTTTCAAAGATACATTTTAGATTAATATAAGCCAAAGATTCACAATAATTTAATGCAATCCATAATTTATAATTTCATTTGTTCTGTAAGAAAAAGGAAACAGCTGTTTCATGTCATACCAAAGCTGATAGTCAGGATGAAAATTGTTCAGGGAGCATTTTCAATTTCTCCTGATGTATGGAAAAACTTTTAAAAAAAATCTAAAACCAACAGAATAAAATGACATCATTTTCTTTTACATTTCTCATTTTTTGTACATCAAAACACTTATACATACACACATATGCACCCCATATATTTGCATATCTCCAACACCAAAACCAAAGAATGGAAAGGGCTATAGATAGTATACCAGAGATGACCTTTACGTGCAATGAATATGTGAAAGCTTATAGTAAATGGTATAATGTAAGTACGTTTGTAAGGAACTTCCATTCAGTATAATAAGGACCCAAATAAATTAACCAAATATAGTACAATACAATACTAGAGGAGCATAGATTTCCACAGACAGAAAAATGAAGATGATGACCCTATACAGTATTGTGGTTCTGATTTCACCTCATTTTAGGACTTGTTTGGCCTTACAGAATAATACTACATCTGCTCTGCTGAGTTGCTTTGTGATAAAAATAGCTTAAGTACAATACCAAAACATCTAGAGCTCAGCTTGCAAAGTAACATGCTTCAAAGGGAAAAAAAATGTCTGCATCCCAGGTGCATGTTATACCACAGAGATTACTTTCTTTGTGCCTAATTTACTGCCTTGCCTCTAAACAAGGATGAACAATCTTTTTTTCATAAATCAAGTATTTTGCATATTAGTGAAAATTTGTTTAACTAAAATGTCTCTTTGTTTAAGAAACTGATGTGTATAGACATTGTTCAGTAACACAGTACCCTAAAATACCTATTTTCTTTACCTCAAGAGTTAAAATTAAGTAACCATAAAGGCTTGGTTAATAGAAAACAAATTAACATCTTCTCTAACTTGATACCTACCAGGAATGTGTGTGTGTGTGTGTGTGTGTGTGTGTGTGTGTGTGTGTGTGTGTGTGTGTAAACTAAATACAAATTATGACAAGAAATAACAAACGTAGTTATAGATCAAATGCATAGTTATTTAAGTGAATATATATTATACCACTTGGTTGGCTATTTAGTTATAGCTACTTACTTAATTACTTAGTTTTTGAAATAGAGTGTCACAGTGTTTCCAAAGTTGACCTGGAACTCTTGACAATCCTCCTGCTGTAGACTTCCAAATGCTGTGATAACAGATGTCAATCATCACTCCTTGCTGTATTAGAAAGTTTTATCTTTCCAGTTTGTTTTATACTTATATTTAAATAACAGCATTGGGTAACTAAAAATAAGACTGAAATTTAGAACTTCTCAAATCAAATCTACGTATTTCATAAATGTCATTGCCATCCGTTCATTAACTAATGAAACAATACTGTTGCCAATGATTCCTTCTCATTTGCTTTTCCTATTAAGAAAAAAAAAACAACCTGAAAATAGTAGAGGTTGAAGTATGATGCCCGGAACATATACTAAACCTAATTCTAATAAGTGGCATGGACTGTGAGGCCAGACTGTATTAAATGATGACTAAATTAACTGAAAAATGCAAATATAGAATATTTATCAAACCAGCATTTTGAAAGCTTCATTTGTCTCACCTTTTACCTTGTTTCATCTTTTCAGTATCATGACATAGAAAGACAAACATAACTAACATATTTTTAGTATACTCTAAATTATATTTTCTTTCTCTTTAATATATTTGTGCATCAGGGAATGAATGGTTGGATACCTCTGATAACAACAACAAAAACACATGAGGGAGAATATAAAAGAAAGTGAAATGATTTTTTTTAATTGCTTTTAGGTTATGTGCTTTATCCTGCATGGGATAATTGAACAATGTTATTTGAAAAAAAAAACTGTTATCTATATTTTATACCACAGATTAAAAATCATTAGATATAAATCATTTATAACATGCACATAACTATTCTAATAGCTAGAGTTTGAAATCAGGACTTAGAATTTAGGACTTAGAAACTGTGTTTAATAGGTAGCAGATGAAGAAGCAGACAATGATTTTGGAACTGGATGGTTTCCACCATGAAAATAATGAAGTCTAGTGCAAAGGGAACTCCTAGCATTTTGTTTTTACTACGAAACTGCATTCTTAGGTTTTCAACTCTGTTGGAGCTCACATGAGTGCATTGTACTATGCTATTAGCATTTCACAACTTTTCTCTAAGATCATTTTCTATAACCCACTGCATAGATAAATTTCAGTGTACCCAAAAATAAAGATACATATTTTCATTTATTATCTAAATGTTATTTTCTCAGAAATATATGTCTTTTCAAGTTTGTAAGATAAACTAAGTTTAATTTGCCCTTATAAAAGTAAAATCCATCTATTTCAAACATATATATTTATTATTGTTACAGTAAAAGGGATTTTGATATAAGTGTTGCTATTTAGAGATCACATTTTGTTAGTTTCAGGGTGAAATGAGATGGGAACCTCTTCTGGATGAGATAAATCCACAGGCTTGCAGAGAGTTTGTGGAGGTGGCCCTATCTTCAGTGTGCCGTGTAAATGATGTCTGCCAAGCCTGCTTTTCCCATCTTAGCTTTTCTTCACAGAGCTGTGATAGACAGTCTGTGGCCTATGGGGGATTGTTCCTACCTTGTGGTTAGTGATATCTGTCAGTGTATCTTGTTCCTGTTCCCTGGCTTGACAAGAATTTTGCATTGGGTTGAGAATGATTGGGATCTCAGCCCATTTATGCCTGTCATCTTCACTGACAGTCAGAAACTCAGCTGCCCTCTTCAGGGTCTTCTAGGTTAGCTTCTAGGCAGGCACACAGAATGGATTTTACTTCTAAGAAACAAAAGGAGAGTCCATGACACAGAAGAAGGACATTTCTGCTTTTGGTACTTTTCTCATTAGTTGCCTGAACATACGGCCCCTCCCTCTCCACTTCAGTTTGGACCAGTATGCAACCAGTCTTCAAATCTAAATGAACCTTCCTGTTTCACAAGTACTGATTATTCAACAATACACAGGACATACATAGTTAAATTAGTCTTCTTAATTCATCCTTTATTCAACACCTGTCTTCATGAGGCAGAGATCCTCTAACACTACAAAAATGGTCATTTAATACATAGGGGTGTGTTTCTCACAATCCTTATAATGAGAAATACTAGGACTGGTATCCTTGACTATCTTTTATTCTGATGAGGACCTACATCCTGATTTGCAGATGGGCTCCTGGGTGTGTTAGATGTGAACTTAGCCAATGATAAAGAATGCTGGGAAAAAACAAAACCAAAACATAACAAAAAACAAAACAGAACTCTATTCTTTTCCACTGCTTATAGAAAACTAATCCCAACTTCACAACCTATTTAAACCTAATTTTCTATGCTCTTTAAAATCATTGCACTGGGGATACACGTGATGCCACGTAAATTTTGTAGAGATACAAACATTCATTCTCACACTTGATTTTAAACTACCCATATACTAAAGACTGATTTAGGGTATAACATGTCTAATCAATTTGTATAAAGATACTCATTATGATATCCCTGTAAGTCAATGCTGATCCAATAAAATAAGATATTAATTTATAAATAAAACCATAATATCAGTCTCTGAAAGTACTCAAATTAAAAGGATTTCATAGATTTCTATTCATTAGTGTTGACCACATTTGAAATTTATACATGTTGAATAGATTTTGTTGTAAAAAGTTAACATAACATCTACATGTTAATTTTTCTGTTACACAGCAATTATATTTGACAGCAACAAATTTTTACATAGTAATTTTTACTTCAAATACAAATTATGAAACATGGACAACTTCCCTTCTGGACCAGAGGTGAGTGCCTGGGTCCAGCCCGGACCTCATCCCTGGCCACCAGCCACCCCGGGAGGACCTGCCCAGCTTGGCGCCGGGTTCTGGCCACCGGGCAGCTCCCCTTCTAGCCCCACCGGGAGGGATACCCATTTCCAAGCCCCCGGCAGCCCCTGCAGTCTCCGCGCCCTGCCCCCACGCTCATCTGCCCAAGACCCCACCCACTTCCTGAGACTTAGAGACCGGCCCCCAGCTCCCAGCCTGCCCCCGAAGACTTCCCTTCTGGGCCAGAGGTGAGTACCCGGGTCCAACCCGGACCGCATCCCTGGCCACCAGCCACCCCGGGAGGACCTCCCCAGCTTGGCGCCGGGTTCTGGCCACCGGGCAGCTCCCCTTCTAGCCCCACCGGGAGGGATACCCATTTCCAAGCCCCCGGCAGCCCCTGCAGTCTCCACGCCCTGCCCCCACGCCCATCTGCCCAAGACCCCACCCACTTCCTGAGACTTAGAGACCGGCCCCCAGCTCCCAGCCTGTCCCCGACTGCCATTCTGGACCAGAGCTTGCCCCTGACTTCCCTTCTGGACCAAAGAGTTGGACAAGAGAACTCCCTTTTGGACAAGAGAGAGCGTCCTCCTGAGTCTGTCAGATCTTTGTGAAACAAGTCCACTGATAAGACCAAGAAGGAATCACAAGGAGATGGGCAGACGTCAAAGCAGAAGTACATACAGCAAAATGAAGAGCAATACAGCATCACCAGAACCTAGCTCGCCTCCAACATCTAGACCTGAACACCAAAAATTGGAAGAAGCAGAAGAAAGTAGCCTTATGAGTAACTTCATGAAGAAGGTAGAGGCGTGTGTAGAGGAAAAGACAAGAAAATTGGAAGAACGCTGTAAACAACTAGAGGAAAGGGCAAACAAATTAGAAGAAAACAATAAAGCCCTCCAAGAAAACAATAAAGTCCTGGAAGAAAACATTAAAATCCTGGAAGAAAACAATAAAGCACTGAAAGAAAACCATGAAAAAGCAATGAAACAAACAAAGGAAACAGTCCAAGATCTGAAAAGGGAAATTGAAAAAATGAAAAAGACACAAACAGAGGGAATGCTGGAAATAGAAAACCTGAGTAAAAGATCAGGAACTTCGGATGCAAGTATAACCAACAGAATGCAAGAGATGGAAGAGAGGATTTCTGGCATTGAAGATACAGTAGAAGAAATAGTTCCATCAGTCGAAGGAAACACTAAAGCCAACAAAGTCATGAACCAAAATGTCCAAGAAATCTGGGACACCATAAAAAGACCAAACTTACGAATTATAGGGATAGAAGAAGGTGAAGAATACCAACTCAAAGGCACAGAAAATATATTCAACAAAATTATAGAAGAAAACTTTCCCAACTTAAAGAAGGAAATGCCTATGAAGATACAAGAAGCCTATAGAACACCAAACAGACTAGACCCCCAAAAAAAGTCCCCTCGACACATAATAATTAAACAACTAAATGTACAGAATAAAGAAAGAATATTAAGAGCAGCCAAGGAAAAAGGCCAAGTGACCTATAAAGGAAAACCCATCAGAATAACACCCGATTTCTCAATGGAGACTTTGAAAGCCAGAAGGACCTGGACAGATGTAATGCAGACACTAAGAGACCATGGATGTCAGCCCAGACTAATATACCCAGCAAAACTTTCAATCATCATAGACGGAAGGAACAAGACATTCGAAGACAAAACCAGATTTAAACAATACCTATCCACAAACCCAGCCCTACAGAAAGCACTAGAAGGAAAATTCCAACCGAGGGAAGTCAGATACACACTTGAAAACACAGGCAATAGATAAAGCCACAACAGTAAACCCCAAAGAAGAGAAGTACACACACACTACCACCAAAAATAACAGAGATGAAGAATCACTGGTCATTAATATCCCTTAATATCAACGGACTTAATTCACCTATAAAAAGACATAGACTTACAGAATGGATACGAAAGCAGGACCCATCCTTCTGCTGCATACAAGAAACACATCTCAAATTCAAAGATAGACACTACCTAAGAATAAAAGGCTGGGAAAAGACTTTTCAATCAAATGGTCTTAAGAAACAAGCAGGGGTAGCCATCCTGATATCCAACAAAATAGACTTCAAACTAAAATCAATCAAAAGAGATCAAGAAGGACATTACATCCTCGTCACAGGAAAGATCGACCAAGATGAAGTTTCAATTCTGAACATATATGCCCCAAACATAAGAGCACCCACATATGTAAAAGAAACATTACTAAAGCTTAAACCACATATAAAACCCCACACATTAATAGTGGGAGATCTCAACACCCCACTTTCACCAATGGACAGATCTCCCAAATCGAAACTTAACAGAGAAATAAAGGACTTAACTGATGTCATGACCCAATTGGACCTAATAGATATCTACAGAACATTCCATCCTAACAAGAAAGAATATACTTTCTTCTCAGCACCCCATGGAACTTTCTCTAAAATCGACCACATACTTGGCCACAAAGCAAATCTCAACAGATACAAAACAATCAGAATAACCTCCTGTGTTCTATCAGATCACCATGGTTTAAAGCTAGATTTCAACAACAACAAAAACTACAGAAAACCTACAACCTCATGGAAACTGAATAATGCTCAACTGAATCACCAATGGGTTAAGGAAGAAATAAAGAAAGAAATTAAAGACTTCCTAGAGATCAATGAAAATGAAGACACCACATACCCAAACTTATGGGACACTATGAAAGCAGTGCTAAGAGGGAAATTCATAGCACTAAATGCCCACATAAAGAAGTTGGAGAAATCGCACACTAGTGAATTAACAGCACATCTGAAAGCTCTAGAACAAGAAGAAGCAAAGTCTCCCAGGAAGAATAGACGCCAGGAAATTATCAAAGTGAGAGGTGAAATTAATAAATTAGAAACTAAGAGAATAATACAAAAAATTAATGAAACAAAGAGTTGGTTCTTTGAGAAAATCAACAAGATAGACAAGCCCTTATCCAAACTAACCAAAAGACAGAGAGAGAGAATCCAAATCAACAAAATCAGAAATGAAAAGGGGGACATAACAACAGACATTGAGGAAATCCAGAGAATTATAAGGTCATATTTCAAAAACCTCTACTCCACAAAACTGGAAAACCTAAAAGAAATGGACATTTTTCTGGATAGATACCACATACCTAAGTTTAATCAAGACCAGATAAACTATTTAAATAGTCCAATAACCCCTAAGGAAATAGAAACAGTCATTAAAGGTCTCCCAACCAAAAAAAGCCCAGGACCAGATGGTTTCAGCGCAGAATTCTACCAGATCTTCAAAGAAGAGTTAATACCAATACTCTCTAAATTGTTCCACATAATAGAAACAGAAGGAACATTACCAAACTCCTTCTATGAGGCTACAATTACCCTGATTCCTAAACCAAACAAGGATGCAACAAAGAAAGAGAACTACAGACCGATCTCCCTCATGAACATTGATGCAAAAATACTCAATAAAATACTGGCAAACAGACTCCAAGAACACATCAGAACGATTATCCACCATGATCAAGTAGGCTTCATCCCAGGGATGCAAGGGTGGTTCAACATACGAAAGTCCATTAATGTAATACACCATATAAACAAACTCAAAGAAAAAAACCACATGATCATCTCACTAGATGCAGAAAAGGCATTTGACAAAATCCAACACCCCTTCATGATAAAAGTCTTGGAGCGATCAGGAATACAGGGAACATACCTAAACATAATAAAGGCAATATATAGCAAACCAACAGCCAACATCAAATTAAATGGAGAGAAACTCAAAGCAATTCCACTAAAATCAGGAACGAGACAAGGCTGTCCACTCTCCCCATACTTATTCAATATAGTACTTGAAGTTCTAGCCAGAGCAATAAGACAACATAAGGAGATTAAGGGGATTCAAATTGGAAAGGAAGAAGTCAAGCTTTCCCTATTTGCAGACGACATGATAGTATACTTGAGTGACCCCAAAGATTCCACCCAGGAATTGATAAAGCTTATAAACACCTTCAGCAACATAGCAGGATACAAAATCAACTCAAAAAAATCAGTAGCTCTCCTATATACAATGGACAAAGAAGCTGAGAAGGCAATTAGAGATACATCACCCTTCACAATAGCCAAAAATGACATAAAATACCTTGGGGTAACACTAACCAAGCAAGTGAAGGACCTATATGACAAGAACTTTAAGTCCCTGAAAAAAGAAATTGAAGAAGATCTCAGAAAATGGAAAGATCTTCCATGCTCATGGATAGGCAGGGTTAACATAGTAAAAATGGCAATCTTACCAAAAGCAATTTACAGATTCAATGCAATCCCCATCAAAATACCAACACAATTCTTCACAGATCTGGAAAGAACAATACTCAACTTCATATGGAAAAACAAAAAACCCAGGATAGCTAAAAGAAACCTGTACAATAAAACAACTTCTGGAGGCATCACAATCCCCGACTTCAAGCTCTACTATAGAGCTACAGTAATAAAAACAGCCTGGTATTGGCATAAAAACCGACATGTGGACCAATGGAATCGAATTGAAGACCCTGACATTGACCCACACACCTATGGACATATAATTTTTGACAAAGAAGCCAAAAGTGTACAATGGAAAAAAGAAAGCATCTTCAACAAATGGTGCTGGCATAACTGGATATCAGCGTGTAGAAGGCTGCAAATAGATCCATATCTGTCTCCGTGCACAAAACTTAAGTCCAAGTGGATCAAAGACCTCAACATAAATCCAGCTACTCTGAACCTGCTAGAAGAAAAAGTAGGAAATAGTCTTGAACGCCTTGGCATAGGAGATCACTTCCTAAATATAACACCAGTAGCGCAGACACTGAGACAAACAATCAATCAATGGGACCTCTTGAAACTGAGAAGCTTTTGTAGAGCAAAGGATACGGTCAACAAGGCAAAGCGACAGCCTACAGAATGGGAAAAGATCTTCACCAACCCCACATCTGACAGAGGACTGATATCCAGAATATATAAGGAACTCAAGAAATTAGACATCAAAAGGACCAACAGTCCAATTGAGAAATGGGCTTTAGAACTAAACAGAGAATTCTCAACAGAGGAATCCCAAATGGCTGAAAGACATTTAAGGAATTGCTCAACTTCCCTAATCATCAGGGAAATGCAAATCAAGACAACTCTGAGATACCACCTTACGCCTGTCAGAGTGGCTAAGATCAAAAACACTGAAGACACTTTATGCTGGAGAGGATGTGGAACTAGGGGAACTCTCCTCCACTGCTGGTGGGAATGCAAGCTTGTACAACCACTTTGGAAATCAATATGGCGCTTTCTTAGAAAATTGGGAATCAATCTCCCCCAAGATCCAGCTATACCACTCCTGGGCATATACCCAAGAAATGCTCAATCATACCACAAGAGCACTTGCTCAGCTATGTTCATATCAGCATTGTTTGTAATAGCCAAAACCTGGAAACAACCTAGATGCCCTTCAACTGAAGAATGGATAAATAAATTGTGGCACATATACACAATGGAATACTACTCAGCAGAGAAAAACAACGACATCACACGGTTTGCAGGCAAATGGATGGATCTAGAAAAAATCATCCTGAGTGAGGTAACCCAGACTCAGAAAGACAAATATGGTATGTACTCACTCATAGGAAGATGCTAGATGTGGAACAAGGATGACTAGACTGCTACTCACATCACCAGTGAGGCTACCTGGAAAACGGGACCCCAAAAAAGACACGGAGAAATGGACAAGATCTACATGAATAGCCTGGTCATGAGTGGGAACAATGAAGGGCGACAGTATAGGGAAAGAGTGGGAGATCCTAGCTGGATCAAGAAAAGAGAGGGAGAACAAGGAATAGGAGACCATGGTAAATGAAGACCACATGGGAAGGTGAGAAGGGGAGGAAGCAGAGAGCTAGGGAGGCCCACGGAGATCCACAAAGATACCCCCTCAAAAGACTGCTGGCAATGGTCGCGAGACGGCAGGAACTGACCTACTCTGGTGATGGAATGGCCAGACACCCAAATAGTGATGCCATAAACCCCATCCAAGGACTGAGGAATCTGAAGGCAGACATCCACGGCTGGGCCCCTGGTGGAGCACTGGGAGTCTAATTAGTGAGTATGAAGAGGATTTATATGAGCGAGAATTGTTGAAGCCAAGGTTGGATAAAGCACCGGGATAAATAACCAAATGAATGGAAGCACAGGATCTATGAACCAAAGGCTGAGGGGCCCCCAACTGGATCAGGCCACCTGAACGGGTGAGACAGTCAGTTGGCTTGATCTGTTTGGGAGGCAGCTGTGCATTGGTGCCAGGTCCTGGGCTCGTTGCATGAGTTGGCTGTTTGAATCCTGGGACTTATGCAGGGACACTTGGCTCGGTCTGGGAGGGGGGAATGGACCTGCCTGGACTGAGTCTACCAGGTCAACCCCGGTCCTCGGGGGAGACCTTGATCTGGAGGAGGTGGGAATGGGGGGTGGGCTGGGGGGAGGGGTGGGCGAGAGGGGGAGAACAGGGGATTCTGTGGCTATTATGTTGAACTGAATGGTGTTGTAAAATAATAATAATAATAATAAATAATAATAAAATAATAATAATAATAATAATAAAATTATGAAACATAGTAAATACTCAGATATTGTTTATTTAGTGTTTAATACATAAAACACAAATCTATACTCTACAAGAAGAAAAACATAAAATTTGTAATGATAAACTTCTCATGATAATTATAATTTAATATAATTGCTACTATTTGGATATGGGCTAAAATGTAGCAGGAAAATTAGGAGAGTGAAATTTGTTAAGATATGGTAAAATTGAATTTTCATGTTACCTTATTTTGACTTATGACTACTGAAGTATTTCTGCTACAATCAGTATATAAGTTAAATGTACTTATTTTTTATTCATTCAACACTTTATGAGCCTTATTTGGCATGTATTATGTTCCATAAATAATAAGTAAAATAAAGAATATTAATACATGTTTTCCTTCAAATTGTTCCCAGTATTATAGGGAAATTAACATATATTGTCATCATAGGTTATAGAACCTACATCTAGTAACTGATGGAAGCAGATGCAGTGATCCACAACCAAACACTGGGCTGAGCTCCTAGACTTCAGATGAAGTCAAGATCATGATGGAGATAACCACAGAGACAGCTGACCCAAGCTAGTGGGAGCTCATGGACTCTGGCCTGTCAGCTGGAAACATGCATGGAACTGAACGAGGCCCTCTGAGTGTGGGTGACAATTATGTGGCTAGATCTGTTTGGGGAGCCCCTGGCAGTGGGACCAGGACTTATCCTGGGTGCGTGAAATGGGTTTTCAGAACACATTCCCTAGAGTGGGACACCTTGCTCAGCGTTGACACAGGGGGGAGGGGCTTGGTCCTTCCTCAACTTAGTATGCCAGACTTTGTTAACTCCCCAAGGGAGGCCAAACCCTCTCTGAGGAGTGGATGGGGGTGGGCAGGGTGGGGACATAGAGAAGGGAAGGAGGAACAACTGGGATTGGTATGTAAAATTAAAAAAAAAAAACTTTTTTTATAAATAATTTTTAAGTATAAAAAATTATTCAAATGTGTAACAGTCTATACAATAGTGTACATATTTCAAGGGTAATTGATAGAAAATGATCAACAATACCACAGCATGTGTTATAACTAGCCTATTCAAAGACTTTTTTCAACTTTTAATGAGATGATCATGATTTTTTTTTCTTTCAGTTTGTTTATACAGTGAATTACATTGACAGATTTTCCTATGTTGAACCATCCTTGTATCTTTGAGACAAAGCCTACTTAATCATGGTAGCTGATCTTTTATATGTGTTCTTGCATTCGGTTTGTGAGTATTTTATTGGGTGTTTTTCCATGAATGCTCATGAGGGACAAATTCCAACACCCCTTCATAGTAAAGGTCTTGGAGAGATCAGGGATACAGGCCTAACCATAATAAAGTCAATTTACAGTATGCCTCTAGCCAACATCAAAGTAAATGAAGAGCAACTCAAAACAATTTCACTAAAATAGGAAATAAAACAAGCCTGTCCACTCTCTCAATATCTATTCAATATCGTACTTGAGGTTCTAGCCAGAGCAATAAGACAACTAAAGGAGATCAAGGAGATACAAATTGGAAAGGAAGAAGTCAAAGTATCCATATTTGCAGATGATATGATAGTATACATACGTGACCCCAAATATTCTACCAGTGAACTCATACAGCTGATAAACAATTGCTCAGAGTCACACTTGCTATTTATATATACCTTCAACTTCTTGTTCTGAATTTCCCTTGCCTTCAGGGTGCTCTTCAATGGCTTATTCCTTTTGTAGCTGGGTAACTCTACCAACCATGCTTATATGGTCTGAGCTGTTAACAGTCCTATCTGGATTGAATTGACTTAAGTTTCCATTGACCTTCAACATAGGTCATGATAATACCAAAAAACACAAGAAATACAAGAATCTTTTATCATCCATGGATACTCTTTCTTGACTTCTACCAGTAACATGTATGCATGAAAGAACAGGGTAAAATCAACATGAAAATCACAACCACAGATGATTCTTGATTTTAGCCTCCTCACTCCATGAACATTACTATATAGTCTCATTTTGTCAAATACTTCACACGTTGAAATTGCAAATAATAAGTAAACATTATTTTATGCTGCGCTAGTTTTGTTAATTTCCTGTGATATAAAATAAATAAACATAGTATGATTGTGGCTTACCATCTATTCCATTAAAAAGCAGTTACTCATCAGCTACATTTCTGGATATCACTTGAATTGAAAAATGCGTCAAGATTGTCAATTAATTTCTGAACTTAAAGATAAATGTGAAGTCTATTTTTGAATGGTACATTATAAAATTAATTTTCTTCTTTATAAATCACAATTATTTTTTTGTTTTATTCTATAGCATCCATTCCTATACTTAGTAGTTCAATTTTTAAAAATTTTTTTATTAAATTTTTAAAATGTATTTTACGTACGAACCACAGTTTCCCCTCCCTCCTCTCCTCCTGTTTCCTCACCCCACCTCCTTTCTAGACCCCCCAAATTCACTCCTCAGAAAGAGTACAGACTTCAATGGGGGTCAACAAAGGATGGCATATTAAGTTGAGGCAGGACCAAGCCCCTCTCGTCTGTATCATAACAACAAAATTGAAAGCAAGGATTAGGCTAATCCAGAAATTATAAAGATACAAGGAGGTAATTTTTAATACTGTAACAATGTAAATTAGTTCAGCAGTCAATGACTTTTCGCAGTTTTAGGTACATGAGAGATATGCTCGAAGAAGCTAGAGTTCCTTAAACTGCCTTATCAATAAGATTCTTAAAAGTCTTCCGAGAGCTGAAGCGAATGTCTCAGAAGCATATGCTTGTTCCAAAGTCATAGGAATAAGTAAATGAGCACTGTCAGTTTGCCCCATTAATCCATCAGACAGACTCAGACATGTCAGGATCAAGTGATGAATGCCTAAGGACACACACAGCGGCTCAGTCCTTCAAAGAGAGAAAGTGATTTGAAGGAAAGAGGTCAAAGCCCTGAAAATCAGTCCAGCCTTTTTTGAAATTGAGATGTAAAATCAAAGCTAAGCAGATCCATTCTTCCTAACAAGTTCTTATTTATAGAACACTACTCCCTTCCTTAGCACATTCCTCCTATAATTTATTATTTAAGGAAAAGTTCTCAGGGGAATGTTTTTAAGAAACATACCTTTGAGTGATTTACTGTAGGGAATACTTAACCTCAGAACCATCTGCAGGGTTTTTGGGCTTCTGTTTCCAATATCATAAACCACAAAGATTATACAAATCTCTGCCATAGCTCTGAGGAGGCTGCATCATGAATATTATGAGTTTGAGGTCAGCCTTAACCACATAGAGAGATCACATCTCAAATGAAAGCAAAACTCTATGCAAAAGCTCTATCAAAAATTGTTCCTGCCCTGAAGTGGTGGCACATGCTTTTAATCGAGGAATTCAGGAGGTAGATGCAGGCAGATCTCTGTGAGTTCGAGGCCAGCCTGGTCTACAAAGACCATTCTAAGACAGCCACAGCTACACAGAGAAAGCCTGTGTTAAAACAACAACAACAACAAAGGTTCCTTATTCTTTTCTGGTCCAGTCTATTTGTTATTCTCTATGCTACTTATACCTTGGTAGATATCCAATTCTTTAGGCTAAGAAAATTTTCTTCTATAATTTTGTTGACCTGTGCCTTTGACCTGGGTTTCTACTTCTTCCTCTATCCCTATTATTCTTAGGTTTGGTCATTTAAATGTGTCCCAGTTTTCCTGCATGTTTTATGCCTGAATATTTTCTATTATATCAAAATATCACTTAGTTGACCATATTCCTTAAGCCTTGTCCTGATTGCAGAAGAGTTATCTTGAAATAAAATTGAGTAGGTGATAAGTTTTTATTTAAGAAAGAATAGAAATGAAGTGAAACTGTAGTAAAAGCACAAATAAATCTATAAAATACATTTTACAGAAGTAGCATCAATGGTAATTTTTCACATGTGATAAGTAACAAAGGAGAAAGAATGTCAGCTCAGACTGCTAAGATTATTCAAGCAAATGGACCTAAGAAACAGGCTAGAGTAGCCACTCTAATATGTAACAAAATAGACTTCAAATCAAAATTAATCAGAAGAGATGTGGAAGAACACTTCATTCTCATCAAAGGAAAAATCCACCAAGATGATCTTTCAATTCTTACCCTCTATTCCCCAAATGCAAATTCACTCTCATTTGCAAAGGAAACACTACTAAAGCTTAAATCACATATCAGCCATCACACACAGATAGTGGGAGACTTCAGTACCCCACTCTCATCATTGACAATGCCATCCAGACAAAAACTTAACAGAGAAAAAAAATGGAGCTAACAGATGTTATTAACCAAATGGACCTAAAAGATATCTACAGAACATTTTACCCAAACACAAAAGAATACACCTTACTCTCAGCACCTCACATAACGTTCTCCAAATTGACCACACATTAAGTCACAAAACAAGTTTCAATAGATACAAGAAAATTGAAATAACCTTCTGCAACTTATCAGACACCACAATGATTTAAAGTTGGATTTCAATAACAACAAAAAGCCTACAGACTCGTGGAAACTGAACAACTCTCTGCTGAATGACTACTTAGTCAAGGCAGAAATAAATAAATAAAGAAATTAAAGACTTTTAGAATTCAATGAAAATTAATGTAAAACATATCCAAACTTATGGGACACAACGAAAGCTGTGCTAAGAGGAAAATTCATAGCACTAAGTGACTACATAAAGAAATTGGAGAGATCTCCCACTAGCAACTTAAAAGCACATCTAAAAACTCTAAAACAAAAAAGAAGCAAGCTCACTCAACAGGAATAGACAGCAGGAAATAATCAAACTTAGGCCTGAAATCAATAAAAATAGAAACAAGAGGGATACACTGATCAGCCTCTATACAAGGAGGAGGGGCTTGGTCCTGTTTCAACTTGATATGTCAGACATTGCTGACTCTTCATGGGAGCCTTATACTCTTGAGGATTGGATGGGGGGTTGGGGAATGGGAAGTTGGGGATGAGAATGAGATGGTGAAGGAGTGGGAACTGTGACTGGTATGTAAAATGGAAAAAAAAACTTTTAAAGAATAAAAGAAGAAACAAAGAGAACAATACAAAGAATCAATGAAAGGAAGATTTGTTTCTTTGAGAAAATCAACAAGATAGACAAACCCTTACCCAAATCGGCTGAAAGATAGAGAGAGAATACCCAAATTAACAAAATTAGAAATGAAAAAGGGGACATAGAAATAGACACCAAGCAAATCCAAATAATCATTAGTTCATATTTCAAAAACCTGTACTTCAAAGAGTAGGAAAATCTAAATGAAAAGGACAATTTTCTTGATAGATACCACTTATCATAGTTAAATCAAATTCAAATAAAATTACTTAAATAGATCTATAAGACCTAAGGAAATAGAAGCAGTCACTAAAATCTCCCAACCACCAAATGTCCAGGATCAGACAGTTTTAGTGCAGAATTTTACCAGACTTGCAAAGAGCTAATACCAATACTCCTCAAATTATTCCACAAAACAGAAAGAGAAGGAACATTACCAAATTAATTTTATGAGGCTGCAGTCACCCTGATACCCAAACAGCACAGTTTCAACAAAGAATGAGAATTAGAGATGAATTTTTCTCATGAACATAGAGGTAAAAATACTCAATAAAATACAAACTGAATCCAAGAACGTATCAAAAAGATCATCCACCATGGTCAAGTAGACTTCATCTCAGAGATGTAGGGATGAATCCACATTAAAAAAAAAAAAAATCAGTCAACGTAATCCACCACATACACAAACTGATAAAACAAAAATCTAAAGGTTAATATTTGCAATGTATTTTGGAGATTTGAGTCCAGGTAGGATAAGTTTGGTCCTGCAACCAAACACTGTGTATTGTACAGAGATTATCTTGATACATCTGTGGATCAAATCATTATTCAGCAGCTTCAATATTGAATGGATATTTATCAAGGATGTTTGTCTCCAGTTTTCTAAGGTCATTGCAAGCTGTATGTGTTTGTTCATTATAGTCAAAATAAGAAGCATCTGGTTATCCAACACCGAGTTAATTATTAAAACTACATTTTCTTTTATCCTTTTAATTTATTTTACAATACCATTCAGTTCTACATATCAGCCACGGATTCCCTTGTTCTTCCCCCTCCTGTCCCCCTCCCCTTCTCCCCAGACCACCCTCCCCCCCCCCCCGGAGGTCAAAGCCTCCCCCCAGCCCCCAGGACTGAGATCAACCTGGTAGACTCAGTCCAGGCAGGTCCAGTCCCCTCCTCCCAGACTGAGCCAAGCGTCCCTGCATAAGCCCCAGGTTTCAAACAGCCAACTCATGTAAGGAGCCCAGGACCTGGTACCACTGCCTAGGTGCCTCCCAAACAGATCAAGCCAATCAACTGTCTCACCTATTCAGAGGGCCTGATCCAGTTGGGGGCCCCTCAGCCTTTGGTTCATAGTTCATGTGTTTCCATTCGTTTGGCTATTTGTCCGTGTGCTTTATCCAATCTTGGTTTCAACAATTCTCGCTCATATAAACCCTCCTCTTTCTCGCTAATTAGATTCCCGGAGCTCCACCCCCGCGGGGCCTAGCCGTGGATCTCTGCATCCAGATCCTTTAGTCCTTGGATGGGGTTTCTGGCACGGCTATTAGGGTGTAATTAGTTGTATAGGTCTACTGAATTCCTTTATAAATTTAAATATTTAGGGTAGGTTTTTCTCTAAGTAAGTTCCATTACAGATAATGTTATATCTTCAATTTACTTTTTCTGTGAGCACATGTAAATCTGCTCTTCTCGGGAGTTTTTCATTTATCCAAACTATATCATTGCTTTTTCTCAAAAACATCTGGACAAAAGGACCATGTGTTATTTCCAAATGAAAGAGTCAATTTCTGGTGCAGAGGGACCACCTTCTGTGTGTCATTGTGCATAGCAAAATCTTATGAGGAAGGAGGGGTCAAGGCATAGGTTTATGAGACATATTGTGGACTTGACACAAACTTCAAACACTTTATTCCTGTGTAATATGAATAAATAATAAATAAATAAATAAATAAATAAATAAATAAATAAATAAATAAATAAATAAAAACAATTGCTACTGAAATATTACTCATGATAAATTGATAAAATCATAGACTGGAAATTTTTGTGATAATATAAGAAATAGGAAGAATTTCAAATTACTTTAGTTTGACAACATTATGTAAAAGTTGTGTTGGGTTTACAGGTAATATTCACCCTTTGCATTCTTTTTTCAGTGTTCCCTATTTCTTTAATAAGTGACATTATCTAGGTCCCATATCAATCAAGAATTTTCTTAAATAATCTGGAAGTAATCATATACACGTTCTTAGAAAAGTATTTAACTTTTATACCAAAGCCAGTAATAAAGTATGTTTCATTTTAACTTTTTCACAAGTCATTGTTATGTCTTCACTGGTTCCTAACAAAATAGTGTGTAAAATGGGTAATAAATGAGATTTTTAAATGATACTTCCTATCAATTTATATTCAACATCCTTGAAAATAAATTCTGGAAATACTAGTTGCTGAAGTAAACAAAGAAGACTTATGTCTGGAAAGGTCAAGTATTTTATTTTTATCAAAAATTGCTATGTACACAAGAGAAGCTTTTCCTATATAACAGTGATTGGTGTAAATACACCTCAATTATGGTGCATTAACTTGCAGTATCTTATGAAAATTGTTTTCTTTGTCTACATCAGCATCTGCTTCCTTACACCATGATGGCAGATGTGTTGTTTGTATTCTGTGTATTATTTCTGGAACATTCTAGCTAATGTGATAATAAT
Source organism: Peromyscus maniculatus bairdii (assembly GCF_049852395.1). Lineage (NCBI taxonomy): Eukaryota > Metazoa > Chordata > Mammalia > Rodentia > Cricetidae > Peromyscus > Peromyscus maniculatus. The sequence goes on from NC_134854.1 coordinate 1,702,883, forward strand.
AATAATAATAATAATAATAATAATAACAACAACATCTGTTTTAAAGGAATTACACATACTGAAAATCTGATGTGCTTTACAACCATTCTATGTGTTAATGCTGTAACAATGTATACCTATCATTTATATCATCTTAAAGCCTATGCTTATTATGCATTTATTTATTTAAATTTGAAACAAGATCTTTCTATATAATGGAGGCTTTCCTAACTTAGAAACCTCCTGCCTTGGCATCCAGAGTTTCAGGAACACAAGCCTGTATTACTACATCCTGTTCTGTATTTACTTATCTTTTAAAAACAATTTTATCTTATTTTTGATTATGTGTCTATGTTTGCATTTGTGTGTGAGTTTGGGCACATGAGTTCAATGCCCAGAGAAGCCAGAAGAAGGCATTGGGTTTACTGGAACTAGCGTTACAGATGGTTGTGATCTGTCAGATTATGGGTGCTGGGAACTGAACGCTGGTCATCTCCATGACCAGAAGAAGTCTAAAATGCTGGGTCATTTGGCCCTAGTTCCCATATCAACTTTTTAAAGAAAATTAAAGTATGACAATCCAGTTGTCTTTAGTACAACATACATCCTCCTAAATTGTATTAATTCTTTTTTAAAAATCATGTATATTCATTCCTAACACCGTCATTTATGATGAACAAAATAGAGACTAAATTTTATAATTTGACAACATTTGCTGCCAAATTTTCTAAAATTTCAGTGCACATGCTAATTCCAGTTTTACTATGTATTTGTAGAACATAGAATTATTTTACATTAAAAGACAGTATAAATAGGATGGAAAGAGAAATTACAAGTGGAAATAAAACTGTTTGTAGCATGAACCAAAATCATCACTACATAAGATACCTTAAGATACTACAATTTCTATAAATTAATGATTAAAATATCAAAAGTATAGCTTCATAATAATAAAAAGACAATAAATGCATATTATTCAGAAGAGAAGCAATATATCAAAATTGGATAAGTATAAATTAAAATCATAGTAAAGTAGGATTTTATCTGTCAGCTAATAAAATGAGAAATTCTAAAATTACGATGAGTAAATGAAGAGAAGAAACTGACTTTTCTTTAAATTTAAATCCAAGAAGTCATTGTTATATGATTTAGAATAAATAATTTAAATATTAAAAAGTAACAGAAACAGTTAAAATAACTAAGCATAATGAATTAAATAGAATAAAAGGTAAACCACAATTAGAGTAATCTGAGACTTTTATTGGCAACAATGAATACAGATCACTGTTGTTCTGAAATATTTTGAAGAAAAAAATAAAAATTACTTTGGGTATGCAGTGGCGTAATAAATACACATTCTCATGCAGCTCAAAACATTTTTTGTACAACAAGGAAGAAAAAAGATAATTCAATAAACAAAGGGTCTGACCCAGGAAAGCAGTGGCCATGAACTCTCCAGTAATCTGCTGCAAAAGGTGTGGAGAGTAATCAGCCCCAAGTAGACCACAAGGAAGGATGGGGTAGAGACAGATAATGGACTCCAAGGTAAAATGGTAAACTCTTAAACATAAGTAATAGGTCTTTCACATATAAAAAAAAATGTGTTATTTAATAAAATCAAAATATTTGAAATTGTTAAGGTGAGGGGAAGAAACACTATGAAAGACAACAAATATGAGACAAATGATCTATGTGAGTCATGGGGTATTGTTGTTTTTGTCTCTAGACCCTGACGCTCATAATGATGGCTCCAGTTTATCTTAATTCCAGTGACTAATGAGGTTTTATCTTCATTATCTCTTCACCAGCATTGTTGACATTTGTTTTCTTAACAATAGCTATTCTCCCTACATCCTGGGGCCTACCGTGTGATGGGATCTCAATAAATTTTTAAATTTTATACTACACCTGGTTCTAGACCCAAAGAACTCTATACTGTATCACAGGAATACCTACCTGCACACCCATGTTTATTGCTGCTTTATTTACAATTGAAAAGCATGAAATCAGCCCAGATGTCCAACAACAGATGAATGGGTGATGAAAATGTAATAAACACAATGGAATTTTGTTCTAATGTAATAAAAACTAAATTATGAAATTTTCAGAAAAAATTGTAGTTATTATATTAAGTAATCCTCAGCTGAGAATTAGAAATGCTATTTGTCTTTATTATGCAGATCCTAGATTCTAACTTTTTTGTATATGCACTAATGTGGGAGTGAGCATGGATATAGGTCATGAATGCAGAAAGGTCACCAAGAGAGGATAAATAAATTTAAGTAAAAAATGTGTAAATAGTAAGAGAGTAGTTGACTACTCAAAACTTGAAGGTAGAAAAGAGAGTACTGTATGCACAAGGCTACAAGCAGGGCAGAACAAAGATCAGTGACAATGTATCTAAAAGCATTCTGCATTATTCCACTCTGAGTGTGTTAGTAATATGACAATGGTAATTCAAAAAATATACTGATGTACAAACTGAATATTAGAAATTCTAGTCAATAGGGAAACTTCAAAATAATACTTTTCATAATCTAAATCATACATTGTCTTATTACATGTGAACATAACTTCCCACAGATTTGATTATGCTTTTATTCATCCTACTTAGAACCATACATCAATATTACAAAAATATATGAGTTATGAGCTGACTATTTTGTAAACACAAGCAAAATACTCATATGAGAATTCCTACAGAGTTATTAAATAAAGAAACCTCAACAATGTTCATTGTTCAGTGAAAACAAATAAAATGTCAGCATTGGCATCTACAGTAGACAAAGAGCTTTCTGAGTCTTATGTTTTGATTATGGACCAGCATTGTAGTGGGTAGCCATTCCAGCTTTGACCTGAAAGTTCCAACCCCCACTGAGGCTTCAGTAATGGTCATGCCTACAAGGAAGGGTTGAGAGAGGACGATGAAGACCCTAGATCCGAATAAGTGGGCTCTCTTGGTTCCTGGACCCAGGACGCTGAAGGTAGACTGAGCAGAGTTCTCCAGAGAACACCACTGGACTGCACTACACATTTTCCAGACCCTGCAACCTATCCCTTCACTTGTAAGTTACCCCACAAAATAAACCTCCCTTTTAACTACGTAGAGTGGCCTTAGTAATTTCACCAATCACCAATTTCTTCCTCTGATAAGGATGCTGAAGTGTAGCTCTCCACAGTAGATGGCTACTGGAGGAGTGGGAGTGGGGAAGGATTCACCTTTTTCTAAGGGTCTGGACACTGGGAGTGTGACCATACTCAGTGAGTATAGGGACAGCACAAACTAGACTTTATTTTATATAATATTTTATTTAAAAAAAAAGTCTTTCCATTTACATACCAAACCCTGTCCCCCCTCCCCTTCTCCCATTACCCACCACCTACCTCCATCCCACCCCCATCCCCTCCTCATAGAGGGTAAGGCCTCCCTTGGGTAGTCAACACAGGCTGGCATACCAAGTTGGGGCTGGACCCAGCCCCTCCTCCTTGCATCAAGGGTGAGTAAGGCATTGCACTATAGGAAATGGGGTCTAAAAAGTCAGTTCATGTACCTGGGATAAGTTCTGGTCCCATTGACAGGGGACCCACAAAAACATCAAGACACATAACTTTCACCCACGTTCAGAGGACCTACAAACTTGACGCTTTAAAATATTTTTTGGTAAGGTGAAAGCCACAAGGCTGGGAGCTGACCTGGGAGGACTGGGAAGTAAGACTAATCAAGATCTATTATGTGAAATTCCCATATAATCAGTAAAAAAAAATACTATGTTAAAAAACAAATTCTAGACATTTTCTCTTGACTAATGCTACTGAGAACTGATTAATTGATAGTTCCTAAACTAACATGATTGACCATTCTAAGGCTACCTCTAAATTCCTTTTTGTTTTGCACTAGCACACAATCAAAACTCAGGTGGAAGAATCATATCCTATTGCCTCTAACAGTAAATTCCCCATGTCATTCCTTTCCCTCATTTCCTACATCAACTCAGTCTGTCAAATCCATTGATTTCACTTCCTTTATAACCCAAACAATTCATTTTATCCACTGGTAGCTGCTACTCCATTCATATTTTCAGTATCACTTTCTACATTTAGTTTTGAGCAAATCCTTTTTTCTGGGAATATCAACAGGATACAGGCAACTTATTTTTTAGAGACACAAATGGAAAGGATGGAGTTATAACTCACTTGTCAATGTGCAGGCCTTGCAAACACAAGAACCTAATTTCCCTTCCAGAACTCAGTACAAGCAATCCAGACTTGGTGGCAGCACAGGTAACCACATTTTGGGGGGAGAGGGAGGCAGGTAGATGTCTGGGGCTCCTTAGCCAATCAGCCTAGCTTACTTAGTCAATTCCAGGCTAAAGAGCTAGACATTTTAAAATAAAAAATTTTATTTCAGTAAATCAATGGATGGAAATCAATAGATGAAAAACTCTGACATGGTTTTCTGGCTTCCTCATGCACATGCACACACATGCACATATACCCATACACATGTGCACATGTGTGAAAACAAACATACATGCATGCACTTGCACACATATATATATATATATACAAATAATAAAAAAGTATTCAAATGAACTAAAGTAATGATATCATCTTTGTCTGAAACTCTGTGATGATGCCTTGTTTTGCTATAGTCTATTTACCAGATATTAATTCTACTATCCCAAGGCTTAAGCTTTGATCTTCTTTACTCTTTAGAATTTACCTGGTTATCCAAATATTCCATGCTGCACCTCAGAGACAGTCATTACTATCTTTGCCCTCAGTTCACAATGACCTCAATTGTCTAACTCCTGGTTAACACTTCCTCTTCTAAAAGAAAGTGTGTGTGTGTGTGTGTGTGTGTGTGTGTGTGTGTGTGTGTGTATGTGTGTGTGTGTGTGGTGTGTGTGGTGTGTATATGTGTGTGTGGTGTGTAAGTATGTGTGTGTGTGTGGTGTGTGTGGTGTGTATATGTGTGTGTGGTGTGTAAGTATGTGTGTGTGTGCGTGCGTGCGTGTGTGTGTGTGTGTGTGTGTGTGTGTGTGTGTGTGGTGTATTTTACAGGGGGGATCCATTATAATAAATGGTAATGATCATCACAAAACATCAATTAAATATATTCATTTCCTTGCCCAGTTGATCAACTTTCAAATTTGAAAGTCTTCAGGGTTGTACACATTACTTCATATTTATAACTCTCCCCCATGCGGTTTCTTTCCACTGTTAAAAGATTCATTTCTATTTAATTACCTTTCAGAGAACTAAATCCATAGCCCAATTAATTTAAATGAAACATATTCTTCAGATGTTGAGGATTCTAGCTCCAGGTGGTCAGTACATTTTTATAGTACTTTGCAAATAAAAGCCTATAAAAAAATCCAAAAAAATATGAAGTTAAGAGCAAAGTAACTCTGTTCTCTATAAATATTGATCTGACTGACATAGATAATAAAACCTGAGCCAAGGAAACTTGATAATACCTTGTATTTTTGGCATGTGGCCTTTTATAGGGAAAGTAAAGGAAGTCACTAACTTGTCAACCTATGTGGCAGGAAACCAAATGTCCATGAGGTGCACAAATTGAAGAACCAAAGCACCCCCATTTCAAGCAAGGCCCTCACCCCAGCTTGAAACAGTCCTGAGTTTCAAAATTCTCAGAGTTGTGGACACAGGTCCCAGGACAAAGTCAGGATGTTTGAAGAGCCATCTGGTAACAAGTGATTAACCACAGAATGCCCAATGCCAGAGGTAATCTATAAAGTTTGACAAACAACCAGTTAAAACTACAAAGTAAGATAACAGAAGAAATTCTGAAAAGTCCCTAAAACTTGAGCCAATCAGAACTGTACCCATACTAGCACCCCTAAATGATGTAATGTTGTGGGTTTTGCCTTTAAAAACTGCTTGCAGAGGGGCGGGCACCTCCTCCAGCTTCTACTGTGTTGGAAGGCTTGACTAGGGCCCTGCTGTGGCTTGAACTGCTTCAATAAACCTTGCTTTTGCATTTTGGTGAGTTCGTGTCTCTGGTGGTCTCTCGGGGGGTCTCTTGCCAAGGGCACAACACAAGTAAGTTTCTGTAATCTTTCGAAGTCAGAAGATAAGATTAGACTATGCTTGTGCCTGAATTTAATTTCTATTGCTGTAATAAATTGCCCAGACGAAAAGCTACTTAGGTAATAAAAGTGTTCATATGACTTACAACTCTAGGTTATTGTTCATCATTGTAGGAAGGCCACATTAGCAGGAACTTGAAATAGCAGGCCCCATCCCATTCACAGTTATGAGTAGGAATAGAAAGGAGTATGTGCATGTTTACTTGCTTGTTTGTTTGTTTGTGTTCAACCCAAATTCTTGTTTCATAAATCAGGACATCCCTGCCTAGGAAGTGTCACAACACACACTGGGATAGGTCTTGCCACACCATTTAACTTAAGACAACCCCTCAGAAAAATGCCAATGGGCAAGCATAATATAGACAATCTTTCAGTGAGACTTACTTCTCCAGGTTGGGTTAAGATAATAATTAAAGTTAATCCTCATCAACTCTCATAAACTTTTACTTTATTTTTTTATATTTCTCCACATATACTTCAGGGATGTTAATTAAATGGCCTCATTTATTATTTGAAATTTACTTAAAAGCTATTTGTCATATTTGTTCAGTGACTCTCCAAACAAAAAGTAAATTCACAAATATGTATCATTGGCCCTACCTAGGCATTATATGAAATCCTCCCAAATTTCTTACTGGGGAATCCAGTTATTTGTATTTCCTAGCTAATCATGGCATCTCATCAACAGACTACTTTAATTCTACTTTAACAAATTTGTGTATTTGGCCACACAAATCAACAACTGTCCTTCGGGCTTTGAAATTCCAAACTCAGTTAATGCACACAGAAATCTCCTTGCCATTCATTTGTTACTGGGCAAAGCTCATGCAGAGCTGTTATTACTCTGTATGCTTAGCTTCAAGAGCGTTTAGTAGAATTTGTTTGGCCTTCTTACTTTCTTTCCATTCCTCCTGCACAGTCAATTTTATTAACCAAATAAGCCTACCTTCATGATGCTTTTTCTTACCATGCCTGCTCACCCAGTAATATCTATCCTTTCTTTCCTGCACCTGTTGACTTTCATACAAGCTTCTATTCAGAACTCAGAGCTATTTTTGTTTGTAGTTTGTCCCTATTAGCCTTAGAAGTCACACTTGCAAGAATTTTAACAGAAAATCACCAAACTGTTCTGTGGAACATACTAGATTTCAAAGACACAGAACACCAGCTCTATCTCAAAGAAAAGGTTAAGAGAAACCACACATGATTACAGCACACTATCAGACTTGATGTTGGTACATAAAAGGTTTACAGCAGCATCTCAGCCTCACTGGGATGTCTGTCACAAAGCCATTCCTAAAGACAGTGGCACCTGAAATAAAACTGATTCATTCTTGCTTTTGTCACTATCAACAGTCCTTAAATTAACATGGAGTTTTATAAACTCCAGAAGGAGCAGTTAATTTTGAAAATTTTACTTTTAAGTAGAATATCTCTGAAGTAATCACCAACTGTGAATGGTGGCTATGATCTAGTAGGGCTCAGAACAATTGTAATAAAAATATTAACTATATGGACATTTTGTCTTGAAGAAAAATAATTCTAGGTTTTGAATGAGTTAAAGCTAATCTGTGTAATTAAAGCATATGCTTTTGAAATAGACAACCTCATGTGACACAGTCTTCTAATACTTCATAAAATGTAAAAAACTCTTCTTGACTTTTCAAATACTGATTTATTTCTATGTTGATTTTTTCTTACTTGTTTATTCTTTCAAAGAATAATTATTCCATACACTCTCCCACAGACTCCTCAGTGTCCCACCAGACTGCAATACATCATGACAAAAAGCCTCTAATTAAAACCTCCATGACCCAGATTGATGAGCCACACCACTTCTCCAAAAGTCTATTGAATCCTGAATCTTAACTGTTGTTTGTCATAAAAATACTGGCATGTTGATGAAGCTTGACTAGGTAATTCTATCTCAATTTAAGACGGTGGCAACATGCCAATCTTTGAAATCATTAATTTATTTAGTTTCAACCATGAATATAAACATACACTCAAAATTGTTATATTATTAAAACTATCTCTAATACTCTTCTGGTAGATTCATCCACTCATGACATGGTTGCATCATTATTTATGTGTTTCTGGGAGTTGCAGTTCATCTTCTCTCCTGGAAGCCCATTGTACATGACTATCTAGTGCATTCAACTTCCATTCTGTTCTACAATGTCCATGAAAATTGCAAAGGAGAGAAGAAAGCACACAGATTAGTAGAGAATGAAAGAGGAACAGTCATTAATTAGCTTTTGACAAGAGAGCAAATAACAATCCTAACACTTGTAGCATACCTGATTTGTCTTTAGAGAAAGGACATACTTATCCAGAAAGAGCTCTCCTCTCTTTCTCTGTCTGTCTGTCTGTCTCTCTCTCCCTTCTTCTGTCTCCACTCATCCTCTTTTTTCCGTGATTCATTTAATATTTTGTCATGATTATCTTGTACTTTACTCAAGGCATGACAAAATATTATAAAAGAACACTGAGCATAATGTTCTTATTATGAAGGACCATATCCAAAAGCAACATATGCCAATGAAATCTAAATCCTCCAAAAACTCTTACATTGAAACTAGGATAGAAACTCCAAATTACAAGTCAGGAACAGACAGTGAGAGAAAGCTGAGTGGGGCATGATAAACCTGGAGAAGTAAATGGATCATTTTTGTTTTTGTCATTGTATTCTGGTGTGGAAACAGGATCCTTTCCTCCAGACTCTGTAAATTCCACTCTATAATTTCCAGGAAAGTGTCAGGCAGATGCAGGGAGGACCTGTCTTATCTGTAGTTCTATGTGGTTTAACACAATGTCTGCCACACAGAAGAACCACAATCCAATATCTGCTGAGAAGTCTTCTGCAATAAAGTAGAAGACCAATTCATTATTTTACTGGCATGTTGAATTAAATTTATTTTATCAGAGTGTTTTACTGCTTCACTAGTAATTAGAAACTGACTATAATTTTTCAACATTTCTTCAGTATGCCAAGAGGGTACTTTTCATCAAAAACTGGAATGCTTTAGTTCTTTGAAGTATCTTTTTAAGAATATCAAAGGATTTTATATTATAAGTTCTAGGTAGTAAAAATATGTGTACTAATTATTAATCTGGATTCCCAGGCCAGCATGGCTTACACCCTGAGGTGCTGTCTTAAGAAAAATGAAATAATAATTGAAATAAACAACAGTAAAATATATTAGAAAATTCCATACTTTTGTCTCACGCACACTTTTTTTTATAATCACCTGTAGAACTACTGTATTAGTTTAAATTCTCACTGTTGTGACCGAAACAGCTTAAGGGAGAGAGGTTTTATTTGCACTCACTTTGAGGATACAGTATGAGATAATGAGAGCGTGGTGGCAGGGTAAGGAAGCACCTGGTCACATCACTTACATAGTCAAGAAGCAGAGAGAATTGCCGGTGATCAGCCCACTCTCTGCTTTTTACTCAGTCCTGCCCCCAACGTTAAGTCTTTGGGACACTTCTCAATTCAGTTAAACTTTTCTGGAAATATCTTCAAGGACATACTAAAAGGTATATTTTCTAAATCCATGTGATTTGAAATCCAGTCAATACTCAAAGAAATATGAATTAGGTAAGATTAAAAGTAGAGCATTATCAATATCATTTAGGTTAAAATATTTAAAATATTCAATATTGATGATATTTCATTGATAATGGATAAGGAAAATGTTAAAACTAGCTTTTATTCATTAGTGTAATGTTCATTTTCTCCCTCTTTCCCAATATCTAAAATATTAATACCTTATTGTATTTTTCTTTTAAAAAAAAGTCATTTTTGAACTACCCTTAAAAATTGTTTGAAGAACAACATACACATTCAAATACACAAAAAATAAGAATTTTAGCTGATGGTTGTAGATGGAGTTTTCCTGTGTCCCTCCCAGTCCACAACTGCTCAGACCCAAGTAAACACACAGAGGCTTACATTAATTAAAACTATTTGACCATTACCTCAGGCCCATCACTGACTTGCTCTTACACTTAAATTCAGCCCATTTCTGTTAATCTATATGTCCCCACAGGTTCTGTGGCTTTACCTGTGTGCCATTGCATGCTGTTCCCTGGATGGCAGGCTGGTGTCTCCTGACTCAGCCTTCCTCTTCCCAGAATTCTCCTTGTCTGCTTATCCCACCTATACTTCCTGCCTGGCTACTGACCAATTAGCATTTTATTAAACCAGTGTACAAAAGCATTATCCCACAGCAGATGGTGATTCAGGTCCATAAATCTGGGAAATGAAAGTAGAGGTAGCAGGATGTTAGGTGTTTCTTGGCTGCATAAGTAGTTGGATGCCAACCTGGAATACACTAGGTACATTTTCAAATGAACAAACAAACAAAATTAAAAAAAAAAAGAGATAACAAGGAAGTTCATAACTTCACTGTGAGTGCCTCTTTATGGTTTATATTACGTCCTGTGCTTATCTGTAGTTTTTTTTCTTATACATGTTAAGAAATCTGTTTTTATTTTTTCAGAATAAATGTTTACATGTTCCTTATACTATTAAATACACTTTGCCTTTGTAGTAGCAGAAGGGAGATTCACATTAACTAACTTTAATTTTAATTTCATAGACATGCCTCATTTCAAATAAATTTTTATAAAAGTATTCTTTCAAATTCATCAGAGAAATAGTCAATTCATAATTCTTTGAAAAAGAGAGATAAATATAAGAAAGAAAACAAGAACATTAGAAAATATTTTAAATGGTAATAAGCCTATTAGTTGTCCCTCATAGAGTTGGAATTTAAAATGGCAAAAACCTCCAGTATCAGCCTCTGTCTGACATAACAAGTTTGATCAAAGGCATCGTAAGTCAAGTGGAAGACTCAGAGATTTCTACCATTTTCATAATCTTATTAATTTGTACTTTCAAAGCTCTCTGAAATATTTTTATCATTGATTGCTATTGCAACCATGTGCAAATGCATTTTAAAGGCTAATACATGTTTTATCACTTTCTTCTCAGCCCTTGTTAGAGGAATATCTTGTCTTCAGTAATACATGATAACTAAATATAGAGTAAAATCGTAGTTTGGAGTATTTAGAAAAGTAGGCCATATCCTTCATTTATATTTATTATATCCTTATGGTAACTTAGTATGGTATACTGAGCACTTTCCTTTCTGTTTCTGGTCCCATCGTTTTAATGTCACCCTAGCTTTGGTGTTTACCTTTGATATTTACCTTTGGATGTTAATGGACCTGATTACAGGATTCTTAAGTACTAGAAGAAGTGTAAATTTTGCAAGTGGAGTGGGGACAGATGAGAATGGGAGTGGGAGACATCAGGTGGGAGTTGGGAAGAGAGTACAGGGAGAGACAGCTGGAATTAGGGAGCATTGGGGGGTGGTGATGGAGAAATGTCTTTCTGTACATTGTGAATATGTGTTGCTCTGATTGGTTGATAAAGTTTTGGCCTATGGCAAGACAGCTTAGAGGCAGGCAGGAAATTCAAAGAGAGAGACAGGAAAAAGGCTAGGAGAGACACCAGTGAGCTGCCCAAGGAGCTACATGTAATGGGACTCAGGTAAAACCATTGAACATGTAGTGATACATAGATTAATAGTTATAGGCTAATTTAAGATATAAGAGCTAGTTAGCAAAAGACTTGAGCCATGGCCATGCAGTTTTAATGAATATAACCCTCTGTGCTTTAATTGGGACCATGGGGCCACAGAAGCAGGGCAGGACCAGAAAAACTTCAGCTACAAATGGCACCCTTGCCCTGCCTATACTTCCTGCCTGGCTACTAGCCAATCAGCACTATATTTATCAACCAATCAGAGCAACACATTCACAGAGTACAGAAAGACATTGCCCCATCAGGGTGGTGTGAAACTCTAATGTAGTGGAATCTTCCTAGAATCTGTGAGAACGACCATGGTGAGGACTCCTAGTAATGGCAGACATGGAGTATGAACTGGCCATCTTCTGCAGCCAGGGAAAGCTTCTTATGGTGGGTCAGGGTTGCGTTAGAATGAGTTGTTGTCCAAGGGGGTCCTGAAGAGATCCCTAGTCAACACAGGCTGATGCCAGGACAAAGGTAGCTCTGTGAAAACTGGCAGCAGGTGTGAGGGTGGGAAGTGGGGGGCATTGTGGAGGACCACACCCACACATTGAGCATAGAGAGGCTGAATCGGAGCCTCCATGGAGTATTTATCTCTATGTTCTAGTGTCTTTGGTGAGAGAAGGTACTCTGTAGGCTATGGAAAGAGAAAAGTGGACACTAACTTAGCCACAAAACCCTCCACCTACAATCTGTCATGCTCACAAGATGTGCTGGGGTAATGGTGGCACACAACTTGTGAGAGTAGCAACCAATGTTTGGTATAACTCGAGGACCAAAAATGACTGGCAAAAAAAAAAATTCTCAGTGCACGTATGAGAGTATTTCTAAAAGACAAGTGTATGTCTGTGGAATAAACACTATCAAATTGGCCAGCGCAAATGGAGTAGGAAAAAAATGCCTTCCCTTCTAGTGATGGAAGATGTTTCTCCTGCTCTGGATTGTCAGAACTCTGGATGCTAGGGCCTGAGGGGCTTGATGAAGTGGCCAGCCAGGTATCCAGACCTTTATCTTCTTACTAAGGATTACAAGCTTTCTTCTCTGCTTCTGGGTCTTCTATCCCCAGTTTGCTGCCATTGTGACTTTTGTTATCTGGATGCTTTCAAGATATTCTCTGTCTTTGTTTTTCAGTGATGTAATTGTGAAGTGCTTAGGGATGCTTTACCTGACCTCACCTATTAATTCATTCATGAATGTCCTGTACTAGAGTTACTAGATGTAGCAAAAGTTATTTTAATTTTAAAATAACTCTGACACATATTCCAGAAGCTCTAAGGTAAACATATCCAGCAAAGAGAGAGAAAATATAACAGAATACATAGATTCAAGAAAGAGGGTGTAAATGAAAATGTGGCAACAGATAAGAGCAATGCCTTTCTGGCAGAATTAACACAGGGGAAACAAACATGAATAAAGAAAAGCAAAAAAAATTCAAAACTAAAATGTCAAGAGAAACCTAAAAATCAATCAGAGGATTGAAATACAAGTGTTATGACAAAAATCAAATACTCTAGCATATTCATTGTAGTAATCCTAGGGGAACCGGGAAAGAAGCAGAAAAACAATTTTGATGCTTTGTATAGCTTGCACACATGCAGACAGTCACATGAACTCTTAACTCCTTTACCTTTTTATCTAAAGCATGACATTTATTAAGCTTGACATGACCATTTTCACTGTATGTTGGTTTTCTCAGTTTTTATCCCCACAGACATTTTGTACTCATTTGCCTATTTTCTCCTTGTAGTTCATTTCTACTACGGGTCTCCTCTTTCCCTGATTAGGAAGTAGGTAACTGGAGCCAAACTTGATTTGTAAACACCTTGTTGAAATCATTTAACTTTGTTCTCAAAACCATGCTTTATATTTTTGGCAATAGTTTTGGACGTTTTCTTTCCCATATCTGGCCACAATCACTGCAGACCTGACTGCTATAGAGGATCATTTTCAACAGTCCTGACTTATTATATAGGAAATGTGGGTTAAAGCAATATTTCTGGCAGTGAACTGTGATTATCTGTGGATTGTCTGTTTGAAAGCATGAGATAGATTTTCTCAGCTTTTTCTATTACACTACATAAGACCAAGGTTTCCATCTTAGATATCTGAAGTGTAGAATTGCTACTGATCACATTACTCAGAAGGAAAAAGAAATATTTTCTCCTTTCAAGCCAAAATATTATTAAAGTCACATCCATGAGTACATAAGATTGCTTCTCTGCTTGCTTCTAAGACACTAAGCCAGATAAGAACTTTCTTCATGATACTATACCATACATTCAGACCCAGGGTTTTTGTTTACATGTTTATTTGTGTCTATAATAACAAAAGCTTCATTTACATCAAGCTAAGTATTCTTAGTAAGCTTCTTTTCAGGTAAAATCTCAGGTTTTTGTTGAAGGACTAAAATCCAATTACTATGTATGTAAGGGTTTGGTCAAAGAGGGTAAAGAGAACCCCTAGAGATAGCAAATAATTAATTTTGCATGCCTAAAATCATTGAAAATTTATTTATAGTTTAAAACATAAGGACAAAGAGTTCTGATTTGTAAATTCACTTTCAAGGGTTTAAACAGGATTTTATATCATAGAAGCATTAAAAACAGATTTTTGTAGTGGTATACTCCCACAGTCACAGCATTCAGGATGTAGAGTAAGAAGATCAAGTTCAGGACCAGCTTCAACTACACAGTAAGTATAACGCAGCCTGGGCTACATGTGTCTCAGAAAGAGTAATCATAAAATAAACAATTAATTAGTAGCATTTAACTTGAACTATTTTAATACTATGTAGGATTAAGGGTATATGTAACAAAAGTTACATTGTCTGATCATGAATTATATATCATGTTTTTGAGACATACAGATACTCATAGTTACAAATCTCAACTAATTCAGTCAGTTTATGGAGAAAACAATATTAAAACATTTACCTGAATATAATTTTTACATATTTTCTTAAATTTGCTTACAGTATTAAATTAAGTGTATTTTTATTTTGAAACAATGTTAAATATTTATAGTAAACACAGTTTACTATATATATATATATATATATATATATATATATATATATATCTTAAGTGTTCAGTAATAATTTTATGTTGTACATGTAGGTGGATGAGAATATAAATAAAAAATCCTACCATGAACAGGCTTAGGTTCTTCTAGATAAGATGGAATACACAATTTAAAATCCAATAAATCCTTACCCATGGGGAAGCATCCATAAAAATATCCCTAATATGATTAATCACAGTAACTTTATCTTTAAAATTTCATAATTTGAGGAATAAGTGCTAATGAAGAGAAACTATTTGTCCTCCAGTTAAAACAGATTAATTGTAAAGGCATGCCTTAGTCACCTGTTGACACAATTATCATGTGTACTGAATCCTTCCAAATTTCTCTTACTTAAAACATGAGACAGCTTCCAAGCTTAGGCATGAAATGGGATCGGGGTCTAGTTCAGACAACAGGTCCACTATAACACTGTGGCTTCAATACAGGCTCATAATTTACTGTTATCTAATTCAAGTAACATCTAATTAAGGTGTCTTTCATTCACAATCACAGGAGTTTCAGCAGAGAAGTAGACGCTAGGGAAACTCTTAATGCCTTTGCCAAGTTACCAGTGACCCTTCTCCCTATTTCCCATTGACAAAATGGAAAAGTGATGTCCTTCTGTGGACAAGCAACACACAAAGATCTAAGGAGCTTGAAGTGAGACAATGACTGACAAATGCCATGCTTTCCTCTACAGTTCTTGATAGAAGCACAATGCGTAAGTAAATGACCCTTTTGAATAAGAATGGATTTTGCTAGTTGGAAGTGCGATTTCTAAAGAAAATATTTTCTTGAATATTATACTTTATAAGAGCATATCTGAATGTCATTCGGTGCATTTGTTCTAAGATACTCTAGAAAGTGGCCTGTTGGGAGAACAGTCTCTATCTAATCTAATCTAATCTAATCTAATCTATCTATCTATCTATCTATCTATCTATCTATCTATCTATCATCATCATCTATCTATCTGTCTGTCTATCTATCTCTGTGTGTTGTGGGTTCTATAATATATGTATTAGCAAAAAGTGGAAGAAATGGAACATAAAAAAGCTAAATGATCAAACTGTGTTCATGAATTCCGAGGAAACATCAAACATAGATTCTGCAACATTTGGCATTATCCACAGACATTTCATTTTGTACAGGTTCTCAATCTGTAAGATATTTCTCTTTTTTACACATAGTTGGTATGTCTAAAACAATGACAAAACCATTATAAGAGAGACTTTGGTGATTAAATTCATCTGAAACACCAGAAAAAAAATGTCAAGAGAAAAGGTAGAACATAAAATTAAACAGCATCTATATGACACCTGTGATTTGAACTTTCATAGGATGTTGTATACACACACACACACAAAAAAAAACCCATAATGATATTGATTTTAAATAGGAATGTAAAGTTTTTTGAGGAAGAAATATCTTTTTCTGTGTTCCCTAGTAAAGAAAAACACTCTAATAGAAGTACAGCGATCATGGAGACAGTTTATATTAATGCACCAATGCAGGATTGCAGCAATCTGAGCTAGTTTGTAAGGCATATCAGAAACACAGTCTTCCTCAAAGTCTAACGTTAAAAATGATGATAAGTTGGAGTGATGAATAACACTGGCGTATGGCCAAGTTCAGACTTCACATAGGAGAAAGCAGTTTAAAGAAAGGGAAGCACTCTGCCTAGCTGCATAAACCTTTATCTTTCCCTTCCAGAACCACTTGTCAACCAACACATCCCCCCTGGTGAAATTTGACATTTGAAGACTCATCACAGGATTTTCACCTTTGTGAAAATAATTCTCATTGTAGATCACAGACAATCAACTTACTCAAATGAATTTGCACAGGCAAGTATACACCAGGGAAAAATTTGCATGCCTAAGAAAATATCTATTTCCACTGAAACTTACTAAAAACATTTTTTTTTCTGAAGTTAGATTATGGATTGCAACACATGTAGTAAAATGTACGGCTTTGACCACTGAGTCAGTGTAAAAGACTCATGAAAGGAAAGTATCAATCTTTTAAAAGCTAAAGAATAAACATGCTAAATGAATGAGTAATACAAGATTGCCATACCCTCCCTGTGGGACATTCTTGTGGGCCACAAGAGTATATTATAGAGATTCAGCTTTGTATTAAAGCTATACTTTGACTGACCAAGGGTCCGTCAAATGGGAAGCCATTTATCACAGAATATTGGGTGTTATACAGCCTTAATATTCAGCTGTGCCTTGCTATGAATTGTGGGTCCATATATTACTAGACCATTTGGCAAACAGTTCAGCTTCTCAGATCTGGTGAATCCCTAGGTAACTCACTCCCCCTGAGCCTAGGAGACAAGCAGGCTGCAGATGAATAGCTTTGCTTCTTATGCAAATGAAACTGAGACCATCCCCTTCCTTCAGGCCTAGGGGCATGGAAGAAAGATTGACTGGGGACAATAGAGCTTTTTGCATAACCAGGTGCAATAAGGATGGGAGCAGAATTCCAGAGACAGACACAGAATCGGTGGCCAGAGAGAAGAGAAGACAGAGATTCAGTAGAGGGTAAAGCAGATCTCATGTAGAGTTTTTAGAGAGCTAGGAGTTAGGAGCAAGATGGAGGACGAAGGGTCAGAGGACGAAAATGAGGTAAAAGCATAGGAGCTTACTAAAACTATGAGGACAAGAAAAGTGGGCACAGAGAAAAGCTGAATATGGGGATGGAGCTGAAGCTGTATAGATAGAATTTTGTCACAGAGAAATAAAGTAAATGGACAAAAAAGCATGGTGTATGTAGATTCCTTTCCCCATGCTGGACATAGTCTTTCCCGGGGCTCTAGGAGGAATTTTCTCAGGGCTGTTCTTGGGAAATTCCATTATCTTTAGGACTTTTTATACATTTTGCTGAATTATGATCAGGTGCTGAAAAGAACCCTCCGCTTAAGCTTATTTCATCTCTTGATGTTCATTCAGCTCTTGCCTTTCTAGGCTGCACATATAAATTTCTTATGTGGAGAAAAGGCTCTTTCTTTTTAATTCACTCAGTAATAGTGATTTATTAAACTCTTGGATGCAATAAATAAAATAGATAATCACCTTCTATGTTTATGTTGCTATAGTCTTATCAGCAGTGGCATGCATGCTTTAACACATTTAATTTTATTCCTATAATAAGACAGTGAAATGTTTTTATTATGTTGTTTATGGAAGTTGTATAGAGTAAACATGAGCAATGGACAATGATATGAAAACCCCATAATGGAATATATCATTTGAACTATAATAAAACAATTAATAAAATGTAATAGAAAGTTTGATAGAATTATTGATTCTATCTACACAATGAGAAAGGTTCATAGAATCTTTAGTATTTTTTTTTTCTGTCAAGCAAATCAGTTTGGTTTCATTTTTACTGGTCAGGATTTTGCTAGCTCATACAGGTGCAATAAATGGGTTAAGGAGTGTTGTATACCCAGTAATATTCAAGACAAGACAGGGAATTTTCAATGAATTCTTTCACTTGAGGTGTGTGTGTGTGTGTGTGTGTGTGTGTGTGTGTGTGTGTGTGTGTATGCAGAATAAGTAAATGGGACTTACATATATTTTATGCTGATCATGTGATTTTTGTCTTTGGTCCATTTTACTCTAGTATTGATTGAGGTAGTATAAATCTGTGTTATGACTTTGCACAAGAAATACAAGAATTAGATTCAGCTTAGTGCAGGGTTCTACAATTACCTGTAGTGTTTCAGAGGAGTACCTGAGAATTCATGGCCATTAGACCTGGGCTCAGACCAGATTTGAAAGATGAACAACAACAAAAAAAGATGGATGAACTGGCATTCACATTGCAAACCATACACCTGGAAGAGAATAAAATTCTATTATTAGAAAACTGGTAACTCCTTCTGAATTTACTTTTTTAAAGGTCTCTCAGTTCCTGGAAGTTCCTGTGGTATTTGCTAACTTCATCAGCCTCACCTTGCCACAAGAACTTTAATTATTGGACATTCTGAATCAAAGAGTAGTTTTTATTCGTTTATCCTCTGAGAAACTTTTTTCCACTGTAGGTTTAGGAAACATTTCCATGAATTTTACTTTCAATAGACATGTCCAAGGTAGCTTTTGACATACATGTTTAATTCCTTGTGATTATTCTTAAATGAGTGAGGTTTGTAATCCATGCATGCCTCTGTCCTGTTAACAACAGGGAAGAAGCAATGTATATAATACATTCCAAATGTTTGTTTTAGTATAATATTTCCTTTGCTATTCTACTAATTTTTGTACCTTCATGTAAGAAAAGAAAGAAAGGAACATGGCTTTAGAAACTTTTTTTGTGTCTTTGTTTTAAAGTAATATATTCATTGCAGTGAACATTAGCAAGTGTCTACATTCAATTTCATACTGACAGATTTTAGATGTGTAAACACTCTTTGAATGAGCATATATACTCAAGCTTTTGGTACCCTCTTTTCATCTCTCTTCCTAACATTTTGTTCTTTGTTCACAATTTCTCTGCTTTTATAATAAAAGAACAAAAATACAAGGAAATGGTTTTAAGTTCAAAGTGACAATATCAAGTAGATTGTGAGTATATAGTATAATTCATACTCATAAAAATTTAATGTCTTTGATTATAGTGTTTTATTGAAAATAATGTGAACATATTAATGATCATGTTAAAAATTTCCTACAGAAAAATAACAGTAGAGAATGTGTCATTTGAACATATGTATGCAGAATATATTATAAATGTGCACACAGAGAAACAATATACATACTCTGTTACACTTATATACAGAAATGTGTCTGTGTGATCAAAACTAGAATAGTGCTAAGATTTATTTGTTTATTTTAATCTTACATTATTTTAGGGTTTTTTTGTTTGTATATGTTTGTTTTGTTTTTTGAGCAAATATTATTTATCCTAGACTATAGATGAATTTCTAAACAGTCTTAACAAATAAAAACACGGAGCCAAATATAGGGGTGACAGCCTTATAGAAAGATCAGAGGGATAGGACAAACCATGAGCTAACCTCACCTCACCAACTCTGCAGCCTCCAAAGAGAGCTTCTTACTATATACTCACATTTATATGCCTTTTCTGTTCTGTTCTCTCATTGGCTCTCTTAGCCCAGCTACCTCACTTCCTCTTCCTATACAGCTCTGTCACTTTCTGTCTGTACAGATCACCTGACCTTTATGGTTGGTACTCGGAATAAAGGCATGTATCACACCACACTTGGCTCTGCTCCCTAGTGTAGCCTTGAACACACAGAGATCTGCCTGCTAAGTAATAGGAAGAAGGGTGTGTGCTACCACTGCCTGACTTCTTTGTTTACTTAAAATGGCTTGCTATTTCCTCTGATCTCCAGGCAAGTTTTATTTATTAAAGTATAAATAAAATATCACCATATTTCAGCACAAATAAAATATCCCCATACTAGAGTGGCCTGAAACTTTATATGCTGCAGAGAATGACCTTAAATTTTTGATTGCCTTGCCTTTACCTCCAAATGACTAGCATTACAGGTTGATGGACTGGGCTTGGTATATGGGATACTGAACATTTTAACACAGAGCATTAAGTAAATATGCTCTCCAACTCATCTGCATTTCTTCACTAAATTTAAATTTGTTTCACAACTTAATGTTAAAATATATATAACTAATATTTTTTAGAACATTTCAAATGAGAACTCAAAAATTTCCTGAGATCTATATGTATTTTTAAAAACGTTATTGTTTTATTGGCTAATAACATGATTTATATCAATTGCTATTTATGTTTGACATGAAGAAGTGTTAAACTCTCTCATAGTTTAATTTTATATGTCTATAAAATGAAGTTGAAGGTAACTGCTTCATAGAGTTATGTTAAGGCTAAAGGTGATATCAATATGTTAGAATAGGTTCTGCCCACACTGATAATTATTTATAAAGTATCTATTATTCAATTTGTAGATTCTTATTTAGTACACAGCACTTTTATCAATAATTAATATATTAAGCTACTAATATTCTAGTATACCTTACTGTAGGTTAGACCTTAATTGATGTTTTATTCTCTTAGGGCTTCAATAGCAAAATCCAAAGCAGGATGGTCTGAAGAAAAGAAAATATTTTTTCATAACTCTAGGAGCTAGAATATTGAATCAAGATGATAAAAAAAGTTGTCCAAATGATAGTCCTTTTCAATTGTCAGTGTCTTCATATGGCCTTCTTTCTGTATTTGTCTAATTGTTTCCTAACCACCAATATCTATCCCCTATCCATGCTGCTTGGTGTTTACCCCAAGCTTTTCACTATATTCAGCTTGATTTTCTTACTAGGATGTATTGGATTAAAATGTACGCAACTGTAGCAAGGAGTTGTGGTGTATAGTTTTAGTCCTTATTCAGAAAGCCAAGGTGAAGTCTCAGGCCTAGCTCAGGAGCTACTGGCAATTGATAGATGCCGGGAGATAATTAGCTTTCATTATTTGTGTGTCCCCTGGTAGCTTTCCAGTGGATAGTCACACATTCCAGAGGAAATGGAATTGACTGACTTAAAAAACAAATAAGGACAAAAATTTGGGTGTGTAGGGAAGCAGGTTTGATATTGGAGGAGTTGGTAAAAGGGGTGAATATGTTCAAAATATAGTGTACTAAATTCTTTAAGAATGAATATAATCTAAAAAAAATCAAAATCTACCTTAATGTATTTATGTTAATTTAGTTTCCATTAAAAAAAAATCACTCTCCAAATATTCTGAGATACCAAGACTTAGAATTATTTTAAGAATGTAAAATCTAATAATGGGGAAAATACATACAATGGAATTTTATTCAGGTATAAAGAAAAAGTCAGTTATGGAAGTTGCATGAAAATTGATGGAACTGCCGAATAGTACACTAAGTGAGGTATCAAAGGCCCAGAAAGACAGCTGCCGCATATTCTCCCACATATGTGAATCATAGTGTAGCTAGAGTTTTCCGGCTTTGCCCACAGTCAGGACAAATCTTTGTCACCCACCAGTCCCACAGCCGCTCAGACCCAACCAAGTAAACACAGAGACTTATATTGCTTACAAACTGTATGGCCGTGGCAGGCTTCTCGCTAACTGTTCTTATAACTTAAATTAATCCATTTCCATAAATCTATACCTTGCCACGTGGCTGGTGGCTTACCGGCAACTTCACATGCTGCTAATCATGGCGGCGGCTGGCGGTGTCTCTCCGCCTCAGCCTTCTGCTTCCCAGAATTCTCCTCTCTCCTTGTCCCACCTACTTCCTGCCTGGCCACTGGCCATTCAGTGTTTTATTTATTGACCAATCAGAGCAACAGATTTGATATACAGACCATCCCACAGCATCATAGCTTTGTATATTTAGATGCATGTGCTTAATTTTGAGGATCTATGGAATTTAGGAAGATAAGAAGGGGCCATGAAAGGAAGAAGGGAAGATATTTTAAGGCATTAGGGTAATAGAATACATTTGAAAGGAAAGTCGTGCAGGTAGCTCTAGGGGTTAAAGTCTTAATCAGGGATTTGGTCAGGGCGGCGGGAAAGAGGGGTGTGTGTGGGTTAACCAACACTAAGGATGTGTAAAAAAAAATCTACAGATACCCATTAATTGTAAGCTAATTTAAAAAATATTTAACACAAGTATGCTGCTTAAGTTGAATATGTTTATCCAGGAAAACATGGAAATTTGAAATGAAAATCACAATTCTAGGCATGAGATACTTTCCTAAGAATTATTGCTCAGGGAGACCCCCAAGAGCTTCTCCAAACTTCATAGGCTTTTGCCACTGGTTTTGGTTGTCATTTAGAACTAGATGGTAACACCCTGGAACAGAAGACTCTGCATTAATTGCAAGACATATAGAAATCAACTTGGAACTCACATGAATACTTCCTCCATTCCGGCTTGTTTTCCCAGTCCCAGAAGTTATTATACAGGTTGTTGAAGGAGAAAAAAAATGTCAATGATTATTACCCATTTTTAACTCTGCATGTTATAACACCTGCTAAGCAAGATTTATCTACTCATGCAATAAGGGCATGACAATTATGAAGCTATTGGACTTGAGGCCCGCTCCATAGGAGAGAATTCATGCCTGTTACTGGAAATCAGGTTGGAAGCTCATGGCTATGGAGCATGTAGGTTCTGGGGGAAAACCTACTACTGTTTTCCTCTTACATACTGGTGTTTTCAAACCACTTTCTAAATCTTTATGTTTTTACACACAGATTAATGCTGCCATTAGCCACTGGCAGAGGAGCTTCTTTCTGTAATGCCAGCAGTTAATTCATAATGGGTCAAAGCATGGAGAATAACTGACTAATATATACTAAGCCTGAAATGACACATTTATATCACCACTACCCCAAACCAAGGTTTAGGGAAAATTATAAAACAGAAGTTACCTTCACAAGTTGAAGCAGAGAAGATCAGTCAACATTCCAAAAAAGCAACACTAATTGGACTTTCAGTTGATTACCAAAAAATAGAGGGAAGGATATGAATGGGAAAGTGGAAGATGCTTTGTCACCTCCGGGAAATAGGATGGGGATCTAGAGGTACATATGATCAAATGCATTGTTTACATGTATGAAATTATCAAAGTATTCATGAAAGTTATTTTTCAAAAGTGTACAAATTATAAGAATTATAACTGAAGAGAAAAAAGAATGTTGGAGGCCCCAGTTTAGTGCTTAAGAAGTCATGTTTCGAATCTTTATTATATCTTTTTGTAAAGTGCTATTCTTAATAATTTCAAACCATTGGGGATGATCACCACCCTCCATTTGATTGTCTTTATTGCTCCTGAAGAGACTGGTCTTAGAAATGAATTTTTGCAAGTAAAGCTGAATGGACAAAAGGGTATACTACTGTGTGACTCACCATGGCTCCCAGTGCCACCAGGGCAAATGAAGAGGAGCTGGAGAGACAAGAAAGATGGAGAAGCAAAGAAGTTCTTTTTTTGTTTGTTGGTTTGGTTTGGTTTGGTTTTATTTGTTGTTTTTTGTTTGTTTTTGTTTGCTTGTTGGTTTTATTTGGCTTTTTTAAACTTTCTTTTTGGGATGCTCTATAGGGGAGATGGAAGGATATTGAGGGACTGGGAGGTAAGCCGAATTAGACTACATAGTGTGAAATTCCCAAAGGTTCAATAAAGAAATTATATATATATATATATATATATATATATATATATATATATATATTATTTATATGTGATATAAAATTATATACGTGTGTGTGTGTGTGCACTCTGAACAATGGGCCACTTCATAAGAAATGTTTTATTAGGAGACTCTTTTATTACTGTGAGGACATCCTAGGACATATTTAGAAAAATGTAGATGGTATGTACCAATCATTTTATTATATCAGAAAGGGCAATAAATGCAAGGACACAGTTGCTGCCCATGTCACAAAGAATATTTTTAATGGCAAAGTTTTATATATATATATATATATATATATATATATATATATATGCAGGAGTACACTCTAAAATAGTGATTAAGATTATAATAGTAAATGTATAGCCCAGATATAGCACACTTGTCACCATTATGAGGCATCATGAACTATATGTAATTCCATGTCTGTACTTTCATGTATCTGGAAGTGCAGCAGCTTGTAATCACCAGGTTAATGGAATTGTCCATATCCTTTTCGGTCTTCTGAGAAGAAAACCATATATACTGTTTGTTGTTGAATGAAACACAGTTATGCATCATGGTCATGTTTTTCAAAAGATTTCATTTGCTTTTCCACAAATAAGAAACAAGGGGAATCAATATTTTCAATCCTGAAATATGCAAGAGTAGGAGAAAGCTCATGACTAGGCCAAACAGCTCATTGCTATTCCAAACAACAGCGAAATAACTGCCTTGCTATTGGTTAGGCATAAGACAATAGCTTCTATAGAATACATTATTATTTATTTATATATATATAAAATGTTATTATAAAATAGTATGCTATACATTATACCATTGTCATAATATATCACATATCATATTATTAAATGCATTTCCACTTAAACAGAAATGTGCCTTTGTTTTTGTGGTTGATTTGAGTTTTTTTGTTGTTGTTGATGTTGTTGCTGTTTGAGACAGATCAGTCCTGAACTCACAATATATCTCAAGCTGTCTTATATGTCATTACTCCTCTACCTCAACCTTTCCACTTTGGAGATAAAAGGTATACACCAAGTCTAGCTTGTCTATTTTTTCAATGATCTTAGAAAAATAAAACAAAAAAAACCCCACACAAATATATCATAATCAAATTACTTATTAAAAAGGAATATAATATTTAATTTTTAATAATCTTAGATTTATCATTTTTAGAAGCTAATAATTAAATGGGAATAATTAAGAATTTAATATTTTTAAGGCATTCACATATTATGCACTGAAAAAAGACCTACTAATTTCATTTTTTGGTTGTTATGAAGTTAAATTTTGTAACATGCAGTAGAGCTGTGTTTCATTTTCAGAATAACTCAAATTAATTAGATAATGTCCTCCACATTCAATGAATATGTGATCTGTGAGAAGTTCTATTCCTTTCAAGAGTCTTATAGAACTTGAAGACAGGCAGAGAGCAAATGTTCTTATCTATACTTTGCAGGTAAGTCAAGGGCACTATTTAGAGTTGCATGAAAAGCCTACAGTAACAGAAAGAGCATTTCAAATCCTCTATGCCTTTCGAATTGAAACGAAGTTGATTTTATTTCTTTGCCCCCTCTCCTCCTTTATGCCAGAAAAAAATTCTTTTCTTTGCCAAATTGCTTCCAGGTGCAGTTCACTATGGAATGGTATCAAAGAAGCTTAATGCCGCCACCCCAGTTCCAGGAGGAATTAAAAAACTACCACGGTTTATGTTTGAACATCACTGGCCCTAGGCTGCAGAAACTTTATCTATCTTTATAGGCACTAGGCCACCAGAATTTGCTGAAGCAATTTATTTTAAAGTGGAATTTTATAATTTTTTAGAACTCTTTGATAATTGCATAAGTATATTAGTAAAATACCAAAATGTGATAATGAAATTGACATGCTATCATTGGATTCAAAGAGATTAAGAAAGTATCAAAACCAGAGCTTCACTGAAGTCAACTTTAAATGTGTGGAATGATTCACCTGGCAAGCATTTGCTTGAAAACATTTTCCAAGAATCTAGTTCAAAATAAGAAGAAAAGTATTCGAAGAAATGATTTATATGACCACATCTTACAATTCCATTCCACTTGCTATGCATATTGATATTTCACTGGCTTTGGATTTTCATATAGTGAATAATGATTTGTGAAGTAACATTATTGATAAATTATTAATATAACTGAGGTACTGGGAAGTTAAGGGTAGAAATACATTATTAATAATCAGAGTTGACCTGGTAGGCCCTTTGTAATGGATGCCAAACACCTTAAATAGTTTACGTCAAAATATATTATATTCCATTCAGTAATTGCAATAGCAGCCTTTATAAACCAGAATATTCCCAAGGCCAATCAGTAATAAAGGCTAAAGAATGGTAAATATAATAAAAGGCAGTCGGAATACCAATGCAATAAACTATCATACTCACTTTTCTATTTAACTTTGTTGGTTCACATTGTCCTTCAAAATTAGCTGACAACCACATTATTTATTTTTTTATTCTTTTTACTTTCAAGGTGGATATCTATTTATATATGGTGAACCTTGGCACTGTTCACTCTTTAACACTGACCTTTTGCTGAAATAAGTCTTGAGCAAAACAGGAACCGAAAAGTCAAATGTAGAGTCGGGAGCAAAAATAAATATATAGTAATGTGCTCACTGAAAACCAAATGGGACATGCCAAAGGTCCACATATTTCTAAAAAACTAAGTTTAGATAATAAGAGTTATCCATCAGTAGACCTTAGCAGAGTGTTTTTAAATATCCCAGAACCAACGTTAAGGAGTAGTTACAGGTTTTAAATATTAACCATTAGGCTCAATGAGATTGTAAAAGTCCATCTTCTACCTTACCCACTAGTGTAGGTTGTTGAGTTTAAATGAACTGTTTAAATTCATTGCTGTGTCTACTAAAAGAATTGTGTCTACAGCTGTAGCATGAATCCTAAAGGGTCTTATTAATAAAACAAAACCTGGAATTGGGTATTGGGGTGAATACTGGAAGATCAGAGAAGCAGAACAAGCCACAATCACCTCACCTCACCATTTCCTCAGCTGATCCTGTTTCCTCAGACTGGAAGTCTCTGAGTCCTCATCCAGAATGAATCTCAACTGAACTGTGCTGCTCAAAAGCCGAAAAGCTTAACCAGCCCTAGTTCTTGGTCCTCACACCTTATATACCTTTCTTCTTTCTACCATCACTTCCTGGGATTAAAGGCTCACTTCTGGGATTAAAGGCATGAATCACCATGCCTGGTTGTTTCCAGTGTGGCTTTAAACTCACAGAGATCAGAATGGATCTCTTCCTTCCAAGTAATAGGATTAAAGGCATGTTTGCCACCATTTTTTGGCCTCTATATCTAGTGACTGTCCTGTTCTCTGACCCCAGATAAGTTTATTATGGTGCACAATATTTTGGGGAACACAATATTACCCCATACAGCAGACTGGCTTCATCAATTAATAAACATATAAATCCAAGAATATTATTTATGTTATACTCAAAACCATCTTGCAGACTTCCACATTTGATTTGATAACTACAAAGGCTAAAGGACAATGTTGACTAACTGCAGTAAATAGTCAAATAAACTAAAATGTTGTAATATTCTCAGAACATATCTGAGAAATGTCATAGGGCAAGACACTACTTGAACTCAGAAAGAAGATGGCATCATCAACAAGATGGGAGACAAAATGATCTGCTGAGGTAAGCACAAGACAGGGCAAGGCAAAAATCACTTGTGGTCACCATGAATTCCAATGTGTGAACTGAAGAAATTTTCTCCTCATCTTCAAACATGGTTATCAACCTGGCTTTTACTGTATTATGTAGACCATTGCTAGGACTATACTCTTTGATGATCTGTTTAGTTCTCCTAATTTATACTGTTTTAAATGTGGAGATTGAAGGCCTACATTCACTTACCTGTTCTTTCTTCAGTTCTACTAA
Organism: Peromyscus maniculatus bairdii; assembly: GCF_049852395.1. Taxonomy (NCBI): domain Eukaryota; kingdom Metazoa; phylum Chordata; class Mammalia; order Rodentia; family Cricetidae; genus Peromyscus; species Peromyscus maniculatus. Next base: position 1,730,747 of record NC_134854.1, read on the forward strand.
GCCTATTATCAAACTTGTCTCAGGCATTTCAATCTTATGGTTTCTAATAGTGTCCATATTTTCTTGTGGTTCTTTATATGTTAAGGCACTTCACCTAACTCTTCTAATGAAGTATTTTTCACATACTTTATATATTCACCTCTGATAGTTTCAGCATATAGCTGACATTTGTATAACAGTATATTACATTGTTTTAAAAGATGGACTATTTAAATTTGCTGTTTTGTTTTTTAATATTTGTGTGTCATCTAGGAAAGTACACTGAGGTAAGCATTATTCATATAAGAACACAGTACACATCTACAATGGTAGAAGGCTGCTGTAGATGATTCACTGAATGTAGTTAGAAGGAAAAATGGCAATCTTATCAAAAGCAATCTACAGTATCAGTGCAATCACCATCAAAATCCCAACACATTCTTCACAGACCTCGAACGAACAATACTCAACTTCATATGTGAAAAAAACAACAACCCAAGTTTGCCAAAAGAATCCTGTACAATAAAACAACATTTGGAGGCAACATGATCTCTGACTTCAAGCTCTACTACAAAGCTACAGTAATAAAAACATCTTGGTACCAGCATAAAAACTGACATGTGGGCCAATGGAACCAAACTGAAGACCCTGATATTAATCCACATATGTGTATGAACACCTAATTTTTGACAAAGAAGCCAAAACTGTACAATGGAGAAAAGAAAGCATCTTCAACAAATGGTGCTGGCATAACTGGATGTTAACATGTAGAGGACTGCAAATAGATCCATATCTGTCATCATGCACAAAACTTAAGTCAAAGTGGATCAAAGACCTCAACATAAATCCATTTACTCTAAACCTGAGAGAAGAGAAAGTAGGAAGTAGTCTTGAATGCATTGGCACTGGAGATAATTTCCTAAATATAACACCAGTAGCACAGACACTGAGAGAAACAATTAATAAATGGGACCTCTTGAAACTGAGAAGATTTTGTAGGGCAAAGGACACAGTCAATAAGACAAAGCGACAGTCTACAGAATAGGAAAAGATCTTCACCAACCCCACATCTGACAGAGGGCTGATATCCAGAATATATAAAGAACTGAAAGAATTAGACATCAAAATACCCAACAGTCCAATTAAAAAATGGGCTATAGAGCTAAACAGATAATTTTCAACAGAAGAAGTTCAAATGACTGAAAAACTGTTAAGGCATTGCTCAACACCCTTAATCATCAGGGAAATGCAAATCAAAATGACTCTGAGATACATCTTACACCTCTCAGAATAGCTAAGATAAAAAACATTGAAGACAACTTATGTTGGAGAGGATGTGGAGCAAGGGGAACACTCCTACACTGTTGGTGGGAAATGCAAACTTGTACAGCCACTTTGGAAATCAATATGGCACTTTTTTAGAAAATTGGGAATCAACCTCCTTCAAGACCCAGCTATACCATTCTTGGGCATATACCCAAGGAATGCTCAATCATACCACAAGGACACATGCTCAACTATGTTCATAGCAGCATTATTTGTAATAGCCAGGACCTGGAAATAACCTAGACACCCTTCAACTGAAGAATGGATAAATAAAATTTGGTACATATATACAATGGAGTACTACTTAGCAGAGAAAAACAATGACATTATGAGGTTTGCAGGCAAATGGATGGATCTGGAAAATAACATCATTAGTGAGGTTACCCAGATTCAGATAGATAAACATGGTATGTACTCACTTATAAGTAGATACTAGATGTAAAGCAAAGGATAACCAGACCTCTACTCACAACTCCAGGGAGGCTACCTAGTAAAGAGGACCCTAAGAAAGACACAGGGATCACCCAGCAACAGAGAAATGGGTGAGATCTACATGGGCAAACTGGAGGTGAGTGGGGGTATTGGAGGGCAAGTGTCAGGGGAAAGAGAGCTTAGGGGAGCAGGAGGTCCAGCTGTATCAGAAACAGAGTGGGAGAACAAGGAAAGAGACACCATGATAAATGAAGACCCCATGGAAATAGGAAGAAGCAGAGTGCTAGAGAGGTCCACAGAAATCCACACAGATACCTCCACTATAGACTACTGGAGATGGTCGAGAGAGTGCCTGAACTGACCTACTCTGGTGATCAGATAGCCAAACACCCTAACTGTCATGATACAACTCTCATCCAGTGACTGGTGGAAGCAGATGCAGAGATTCATGGCCAAACTCCAGATGGAGCTCCAGGAGTCCAACCAGTGAGAGAGAGGAGGGAATATATGAGCAAGAGATATTGAGACCATGATTGGAAACAGCACAGAGACAAATAGCCAAACTAGTGGAAACACATGAACTGTGAACCAATAGCTGAGGAGACCCCATGGAACTGGATCAGGCCCTCTGCTAAGTGAGATAGTTGATGAGCTTGAACTGTTTAGGAGGACCCCAGGCAGTGGGACTAGGATATGTATTTGGTACATGAGCTGGCTTTTTGGAACCTAGGGCCTATGCTGAGACACTTTGCTCAGCCTTGGTGCAGGGAGGAGGGGACTGGACCTGCCTCAACTGAATGTACCAAGCTGGGCTGAATCCCCAGGGGAGACCTTACCTTGGAGGAGGTGGGAATGGGGGTGGATTGGGGGAGGCTTAGGGTGCTGGGAGGAGGGGGGACACAAGGGAATCTGTGGTTGATATGTAAAATTAAATTAATTATAAAATAAAATATTTATTAAAAAAATACAAAGAAAAAAGGAAGTAAATCTCAGAATGTTTTGCTTTTTGTGTTATTCTCAGGGTGCCAGAGGCTTCAAATTCTTCCAGAGGGTGTTGTAGTTTAAAAATTATACATCTTTAGCTTTTAAAACTTTTCTTTGCTCTCATACCTGAAAAGAGGCCTTATTTTTTGCCCTTTGTTATTTATACTAATTAGGTTGACATTGTCTTACCCAGTGCTGTATAGTTTTGTGGAGAGTGCACTCTATTCTTATTATTTATTTTCATTATTAAGACAGTTTTATACCTCTGAATCTAAAGAATGATGTTTCCTTAATGTTTGCGCCTTCCTGTATCACAAGGAACCTCTTACAGTCCAAATCAGGGTTTTAAAATAATTTTTGCTGCACTATAAAGAGAAGTTTAATCCTTACTCTTTCATTGAACAACTGTAAATTTTTGTGTGTAGCTTCTGGATAACAGAACTTTTTGCCTGCTCATATGGATAAGGAATGTGTGTGGATATGGCATTCTGCACTTCTGGCAGCTTCCTGTAACAAGGATGCAGACAAAAGGGAACCTTTATACATTGGCCGTGGAAGTGTAAAACAGTCCACTGTGAAAACCAGTGTGGGAGTCCTTTAAAAAAATCCTCAAGAAATAACATCTTACATAAGACAAATCCATAACACTCTTGGGTTTACATGAAGAATTCAAAGTGAACATATCATAGAACTAAGTAATCAAATGTTTATTGCAGTGTGTTCCACAACTGAGTTACAGAAAAACAAAACAAAACAAAACAAAACAAAACAAAACAAAAAAACCACCAGCACAGGGGTGGATAAAGAAAATATGATTTATATGCATAAGACCCACAAGCCAGATTTTCAAGGAGCCAATTGTGTGCTAGAATGTGATAAAGGATTAACTAATCTGACATGCCTGGCAAATGCATTTTCATGATTTCTGACACAGACCTACAGAGAGAGAGAGAGAGAGAGAGAGAGAGAGAGAGAGAGAGAGAGAGAGAGAGAGAGAGAAATCTGATCATCTGTGAGCTCAACCTGTGAAGACCCAGGGCCAGCATCAGTAGCTGTGAGTTGAGGACCACAATGGCTGTGCTTTGCCCAGAAGATGACATTTCAAAGCCCTCATCTTCTGCCTCTAATGTTCTGTCCCCTCTGTAATATTCCCTGAGCCTTAGAGTACTACCACCACTGCTATACCATTTGCTCCTGATCACTTCAGGGACAGGGGAAAATGTGGGTTTCTGTTGCATACTCACTGGTAACCCCAATGCGCTTCAGTGGATAGTTCTGGTTCAGTGGTCACACAAGTGTCCCTGGTTCAATTAAAAGGGTCACAAAACAAATTCAAAAGTTATGAATCTGAAAAGGGGAAAAATAGGAATCAGGGGAAGTGTTAGTAGGGATGGGATATACATAGGATATCATGGAGAAAAAAGTGTATTGAGAATACATTGTGCACTTATATGCATTATAAAAATTAATAATAATAAAAACAAAGAGTGGGGTTTAATATTCTGTGTACAGCATAGTTAAGGTAGGATGCAAGTATTGAATATTGTGACTGGAAGCCAAAGGTGTTTTTTAGGTGACTCAACTAATATATAATTAAATATTTATTGCTAAACTATTTTCACATGTGATTATACAAAACAGCAATTGTATAAAAACATTGGAAATGACAATTTAAATAATGAAGTAAATCTGAAATGTAAAATACCTAAAAGGCATTTTTATGCAGGACAAAAGCTTTGGTATGCATGAGTGATTTGATGGAGATATAACATCTTCAGCATTAGAGTCTTCAAAGAAGATAAATGAAATTGGATTCATTCTCACTATCATCAGAAACATTTCTGACACATCTAGGTAAAAGTAGACTTACTAATAAGGAAAAGGGTGGTCAATTCCATCAGCAATATAGGAGTCAATGGTACTAGTGGATTACTGGGTTACTGTGCCTGCAATATAATGCTAAACCTTTGTAATCAATTTATAATATTTTAAAAGGTAATGTTTAGAATAAAATTCTGTAATTTTTAGCATACCATTCTACTAATAACATTTATCTATTGATAAACATTGTAATGCATTTGGATAAACTGTATATTTGTTAGACCTCTATAAAATTCCAGAATGATTCCTGGCATGCTGTGAATATCACTCTATTTAAATAAAACACTGATGGCCAGTGACCAGGCAGGAAGTATAGGTGGGACAAAGAGAGAGGAGAATTGGGGAAACAGGAAGGAGGAAGGAGAGACACTGCAGCCACCTCCAGGACAAGCAGCATGTAAAGACGCCGGTAAGCGGTAAGCCACCAGCCATGTGGCAAGGTATAGAATTATAGAAATGGGTTAATTTAAGATATAAGAACAGTTAGCAAGAAGCCTGCCACTGCCATACAGTTTATAAATATTATAAGCGTCTGAGTGATTATTTTATACATGGATTGTGGGACTGCTGGGCTTGGTGGAGCCTGGAGAGAAGCCCTCCAGCAACAAATGACGCCCAACAGCTCGAGTTTCCACCTTAAACCTGAGAATATTTAATAACCAATTCTAAACAGAGCCAAAACCAGGTTCCTGCTTCATGTCTCATAAGGGCAGCTAGATACCACAAAACGTGGGTTTGAACTACTGGCGGGTTCCTGTCCTTTGCGTTTGACCAGCAGTATTGCGGTAATGAAGTGTCTGCCTGCGGCACATTACGCTCTGTGGTAGATTTAGTCTTTACTAGTATTAAAAAAAAAAAAAAGCTTTCTGGGCTACACGCTGCTTTGATAAAAGCTTAGACCCACTATTTCTGAGACTTGATGACTCACAAAACTGGCGGAAAACGCAATGTTGGTAAGCTGAAATGGGCGGAGCCAGTAGCCACACCGCCGTTTCAGTCTTAGAATGGTGCAGTTTAAAGCAATATGCTCAAGGTAATATAAAAAGTAAGCCATGTAAAGATGGCTACCACACAGGGAATCTGGATTATGTTCTCTTTGATATTCGTAACTGAAGAAAAACATTTGATTGCAAAAGCTGTTCAGTTATGCCAAAATGTATATTTTAAAGGTACTTTGACTTCAAAATTTGGATTTAAGGATATGTTGCTTTGGAAAAGAGGTTCTGCTTTTGTTTCCACAGAAAGCCAGAGGCTGTGGATTTGTTCCAGATTAAGATACATCAGGTTTCACCAGCCAAGACCCCCTGAAAGGTCTCCGATGACACCATGGTCCAGATGATCCAACATCCAGAGCGGTTTCAAGGCAACTGGTTCACACAATACAGCCTCACGGACTACCCATAGGCCTATAATTTTCTTTGCATCCCCATAAGATACAGCGCCCCCCTCCAACAGGAAGTAGTAAGAGATGCTACGCCCAAATTCCCAAATATACCAAGCTGGCTTTAGAGGTGGAATTGGCTCACTCCCCCTCTAAACCCAGACATATTGTTTAAAAAAGAAAAATGGTTAAGAGTTTCTTGTGTCCCAAATCAGAAGAGCCCTCTGGTGTGGGACAGAGAAAAACCAATATTTTTATTTAAAACAGTTTGATTATAAATGTGATCTCTTTCTAAAAAAGAAAAGGAGATATAATATAGATATATAGGAGGATATAGAGATGATAAGATAAAAGGGTAGATTAATGAACCTACTTTTAAAGAACAACTTGTTTAAAATGTTTTACATTGATATAGATTTTAGTTTATGTTTAAAATGTTTTACATTGGTATAAATTTTAGCTTATTGATACAAACTTGAAGTTAATTTTGTTATACTGTACATATATATTTCTATTCTTGTTTGAGGTATTATGTTTATGTAACTCATTTAAAATTGTAATGGATAATTAAAAATAGATTAATAATTAGTCATCTATGATAATCATATTTGTAGCCATGTTAGTTAAGTCTTCTAGGTATACATAGATATATTTCAAATAGATAGGTAATCTTCAAACACTTCATAGACCTAGAGAATATGGCATTTAAATAACTTAGAATTCTGTTGACGTGAGACACAATTGCTCCTGGCTGCACCAATTTGATCCCGAGAGAATGTTGGGCTTCTAAGACATTTCCATTTGGAAGTTTGTCTTCTTGGCAGAAAATGGCCTACTGGGCAAAGAACTTCCCTTGCCTTGATGGCTGACAGTACAAATGCAATGCTGTCCTTTCTGGACAAGCAGGACACAAGGAAAGCAACTACTGTACTCTGCCAAGACAGGGTAAGATGGTCTTTCAGAATTCCTTCCTGCCTCTAAAAATGGTTTGTCAGATACTCTAGGTCTATAGCCAATTTGAATGCACCAACAATGCTGAGAAACATTAGGTGACTGTCCAGGCTGCCAGTTGTCTTGGTCTACTCTTGCAAGATTCCCGAAAGTTGCTTGCATCCATCTACCATTTCTCAGGTACCATTATGTTCCTTCTCAGGTCTTTGATGTGGTTAAAGACTAGATAGTTGTAATTTCCTCAGTTATGATAAAAGATAATTTAGATATAAAACCTTAAACTCACAAATATAAGATAGGACATCTTCTTTAATATTGTAACTGTAATTCTTGCTCGATAATTGTTTTGTTATATGTAATTTTACCATGTTAAAGTTAAAACCTTCCTTTTAAAAAAAAAAGAAGAAAAGGGGAAGTGCTGTGGATATCACTCTATTTAAATAAAACACTGATAGCCAGTGACCAGGCAGGAAGTATAGGTGGGACAAAGAGAGAGGAGAATTGGGGAAACAGGAAGGAGGAGAGACACTGCAGCCACCGCCAGGACAAGCAGCATGTAAAGATGCCGGTAAGCCACCAGCCACGTGGCAAGGTATAGATTTATAAAAATGGGTTAATTTAAGATAAAAGAACAGTTAGCAAGAAGCCTGCCACTGCCATACAGTTTATAAATAATATAAGCGTCTGAGTGATTATTTTATACATGGATTGTGGGACTGTGGAGCTTGGTGGAGCCTGGAGAGAAGCCCTCCAGCAACAATGGCATGCTTTCATGTTCATGCACCACTTGTTATCCTCTCATTGTTTTTTAACTTCAGACTTTTTATATAATTGACAAGAATGCTATTGAGTTTGCTGGCCATATGCCCCATTTCCAGTACTCTTACAAATGGCTTCCATCCTTCATCTTCTACCAGCCTCCACTGACCTCCCCAGCCTCACCACACTGACTTCAAAGCACTTGCCTTAATACTCGATGTTCTGAGAGTCCTTGTTCTAAATCTTTCTTCCAAATAGAATACAATAAATATCTCCAGATATTTGTTTTGCTTCAATTGAGCTTTCTTTTTCTAAATTACATTGACTGACACTGGCATGCTATTTTAAATGCTTTCTTGGGCAAAACTCCTCTTGTTTCCTTAATTCTTAGTTTTACTTTACATCTTAGACTGCACTTTTCACCAACACAAGTTACTATAAATTTTGTATAATATGCAAAATATATATTGTATAGTGTCTCACCATCCTTCCAATATACACATTTGAGAATATATTATTCAAGGGCAACTGTCTTTGCCTGTTGTGTGCCTCATGTGGAGATTTTCATTAAATCATTCTGTATGTGATTAAATTATTATGTGGGTGATGTATGAATGTGTACATGATTGTGCAGGCTCATGTGTGCAACTGTGGAGGTCATAGGTCACATCTAACATATTCCTCTATTTTCTTCTTATTTGAAAAAGGGTCTCTTACTGGACCTGGGGCCAATCAAATGGTGACACTGGCAGGCTAGTGAACTCCAGGGATCCTCCTCTCTCCACTTCCCAGCACTAGAATTACAGGGGCGTCACACCACATCCGGCTTCTACTTGGAATTTTAAGGATCTGAACTCAGTTGCTGGTGCTTAAACATCGAACGCTTTCCCACCGAGCCTTTTCCCCAGCCTGAACAGTTTAATAAAATAAGAATTAGCATAAAATTAAGACTTTAGAATCCTTGTCCATAAAATGTTGATCACAGTTCCCATAATGCATTGACAGTAAGAGTTCAATTCTCTATAAACATTTAACTGTAAGCAGAGCTCCTAACAGATATATCAGATCTTATAAAAATGTTAATGAGAAAATGTATTCTTTATCAAGAAGAAACTGGTGAAAACATGCTACTGGGATTTCCAATCTGAATAAATGTATTTAAAATGTTATAATTTAAGCCAGCTCATAATGTGAAAATTTGTATTGAGTCTATTTTTATGTTTTCTTTATATCAAGCCTTTTTACTATGGTAAAATTGTAGGGATCCAACTCCATATTTGCACTTTGAGAGAAAAACCAAAATGAAAACATAATAATCTTCCTTTTCTTACATTAGAGTTAAATGATATGAAAAACCCTCTTCTCTGGATAGTAGGCATGGTACATTAATTTATGCTAATGATACTACTTCAGAGTATCATATTAAAACAAAAGATAGGACTCAGTTATCTCTTCCACGGATAGACATCACTATTAATTCTGAAAGTTTTTCTTCATACAAAATGTAGAAGTCCATTTAAAACCATTTACTTTAAATTGTTTTAGTAGCTTCTCTCTGTCAATAAACTCATTTTGTGATAAAATCTTTCTATGTTTCCTATCACACAACATTCTTATGCTTCTTATGGCCTAGAGAACCCCATGTGGACAAGGAAAACTGTCTTCTCTTACTCTAAGAATCACCCAGGCCAACCATCACGGACTCCAGTACTTCCATTATATGTTAAAAACAGAAGCAGTCTTAAACTTATGAATTCTAGCATCACATGTAATCACTTAGTATTGAGACTTTAGATTAATAATTATTTCCTAAAATTGTTGGTGTACAATTAAAGACTGAATACTACACAAACTAGTGCACTTGCAGTTTATAAATTACAATATCAATCACTTATGTGTATGCTTAATTTTACAGATGTGTAACACTGGTGTAAAAACATTTCCAAATATTACTTTGTGGTATTTGAGGGATAAATATAGAAAGGCAATACATATCACTTGGTAAATAAAATTAATTTGGATAAATGCATATAAATTTTGAGACTATCTTTTGATTTTCTATGTGTACCAGAGCACAAATTCTAAAGAGGACAAAGAAAATCAGTAACAAGACGTGAATCAATAGATCTTAATCTTAAGGCAGAAAGAGGAGAGGATCATAAGTGACGGTGAACATTCTGAGTGTGGTTTTCCCTGTAAGGAGTTGATAAGACTGAATAATTAGTTGGATATTGACTAATAAGAACTATTTCAGTCATCTCTAAAGAATGGAAATACTGCGTAGATAGTTAGCATCTGGTCCTAGGATGTTGAGGAAAGTTATAGAGTGGTACCAAGTATTAAAAAGTAATAAAGTAGAAGGTAAGGTGGACTTAATGGGCTACTCAAACTGCGGAAGAAATTGGACACTAACCAGCAGCAAGCCCCCAAATTGGTGAGGATGAAGACAATGCTTTATAACTGTATTGGGTTCTGTAGTTTTGATTTTCTGCAATACTCCATGCTCTTTGCATGATTCTGACGTCTATATGTTGTCTTCTTAACCCATCAAGTAAAAGCTATTAACAGCAATCTTAAAACAAACTGAATTAACATGACTTGCTTCTCTGACAGTTATTTTCATTGTGTTCTTTGCCCTAAGTGATAAAACAGACAAAAGAGTGTTTCTATTTCTATTGGCATGTCTTGTATGCTCTCTCCCCTATTTCATGAAAGTTGAAATACATCAATGGAAAAATATCACTAAGTCTAATGATGTATTAAAGCACTAAGGTAAAACAAAACAAAATATTTTATTGATCTTTGAAAATATTTTTAAATACTATTGTATATAATATATTACATATTATAATAATATTGCATAATATATATTATGATAGTGTACTGCTAGTCTTTATGTCAACCTGAAATAGTTATATGAGAAGAAGTAGACCAAACGGAGAAAAACACTTCTTTAGGATCAGGTTATAAGCAGGCAAACCTTTAGGGCATTTCCTTAATTAGTGATAGGGGAGCCTCTTCCTATCATGGATGGGGTTACCTCTAAGCTTGTGGTCCTGTGTTCTTTAAGAAAGCAGGCTGAGCAAGCCAGTAAGCAGCACTCCTCCATGGCTCCTGCATCAGCGACTGCCTCAAGGTTCCTGCCCTGACTGCCTTTGATAATGAGCTGTGTTATGGAAGTGTAAGTAAAATAAAGCCTTTTCTTTCCAAGGTGAATAATATGTTATTTTAACTTGACATTTACTTTTAAAAAGTGAATAATGAAGTACAATAAAGAATATAGGAAATTACGAAGTTGTGAACAACTTTTCAAATTAGATATTTGACAAAATAATGCCTTAAAATCCATTGATTAAAAACAAACAAGAATTATTTTAAATTAATATGATAGGATGGTCTGTGTGTGTGTGTGTGTGTGTGTGTGTGTGTGTGTGTGTGTGTGTGTGTGTGTGTATTGAATAAGCAGGTGTCCACACATGTTCATATTATATAGATTTAAAATAAAACTCACCAGTTTATTACATAGTATAAGCATCAATTATCTGACAGTTGAACTATCCTAAAAGCTATTTCTAAATTTCCTATAAATTTACTTAAAAATATACTGGCTTAGGAAATATACCTATTTGTAAATTTGTTAGTATAGATAACAATTTGTTTGGAATAAATATTTAATATTTTCTCTATTGAATATCATGTGACTATCTCAAAAAACAAACAAAGGGGCAAAAAGTAAAGGGATTGTAACAAGAGGTGGCGGTATTAAAGATGCTGAAAGAATATTTGTGATTATTTTTTTGAAAATTTTGTATGGATTTTGTGTTCATTGAAAATAGTTGCAATAAAAGAAGATGTCTGGCAAATAGAATATTTTCTAGAATGGATGGCCAAATATGCCATGAAAATTATAATTTCTGAAGAAAGTCATTATTTGATTCCATAATGACTAAGTGAGAGAACTTTTACATATCAAAACACAAAGCTACAAGAAGAAAGAATAATTGTTAAGCAAATTTTGGAATACTATAATTTTAGTTTGTGGAATAGTCTGCATGTCAGTTTGCATTTGTGTGAAGTACCAAATTTAAATCACCTTTGTTCATGTAACTGCTTCAGAATTCACCCAACCTTTCAAGTAAGTAAGCTGAAATATTAAACCATGAGTACAGAAACAGCTAGTACTTATTTCTTTGTATTCATGTTCATTTTTTTGAAAGTGACAAATTAATATTCCAATTCACATGGCGTTCAGTGAAAACAAAGAACTGTGGGAGAAAATTAAGAAGCCTGTCACCATTTGGCGGTGAAAACCATGGTCTGCTCCTCATTTTTTTTTTTTTTTTGGCCTTCTTTTTCTTATTGAAAAATAACCTTTTGGAGATATGCCGAGGAGTGAGTGGTGTAACTAGGCCTGAAGTTAGATCTAGTCTGATGACTGAGAAATGTTCAGATTGTTCTTCACAGGGCTCTACTTGTCTTATACTCTTACCAGCTATAACTAAGAGTTTCCTTTATTCCCACATCCATAACAGCATTTCTTTTTGTCATTTGTATTCTTGTTTATGGTCACTGTGACTAGAATATAAGTTAATATTAAAATAGTTTTGAGTTCTATTCCCATTTATAGCTAAGAATTTTGAACAAATTTTTAGATGTTTATTATCCTTTGTATTTTCTCTTTTGAGAATTCTCTGTGTTGTTGCATAACCATTGTAATTGAATTGTTCATTATTAAAATATTTAGTGTCTTGAGTTAGATGTATATACAAACAGCAATCCACTACAATGTGAACAGTCAGATTCCGTATCCTACTATAGAAATACTTGAATATCTATATTCATTTCTGATTTATTCAGAATAACTAGAACATGAAATTAGCTTGTATGTATATATATATGTATATATATGTCAACTGATGAATGAATAATGAAGATTCATATATACACAAAAGAATTTTATTCAGCTATATTGAAAAAATGAAATGTGAAGGTAAATGGATAGAATTTGGGGGAAAAAATTACTGAGTGGGGTAAGCCAAGTCTAGAAAGACAAATACTACATGTAATGTCTCATATATGTATCCCAACCTTGAATCTTTAGGTTTATGTGTTCAACATGAAGTGCCTGTAGAAGTCAAAAAATTACAAAGGGGTCATTTGTAGAAAATAGGTAAAAATAAAGTCAGGCAAGGACACTGAGAAGAGAATATTTTAAACAGGGATGGGATGGAGGGATTGAGGGAGATGAGGAGTCAGGAAAAAGGGTTAAACAAAACAAAGCATATGTGAAAAGCCATGTGGAGACCCACTATTTCACAACCCAATCAATAAAGACTTGGAAGAAAGATATCCTGCATAGCTGGTTGATGATGCTTCTAGAACCCATGGATTAACAAAGACCAAAGTGCTATGTGTGGGATACCACCATGAGATATAACCTGGGCTGTTCCATGTTGTTGCCCACTAGAAATAGATCACAAGACTATATTGCTTACGACAACACAAACAATGGTTAAAATATGAAGCTCTAGGAATCCTGCTGAAAAGAGGGAGGAAGGATTATTGGTGCTAGAGAGATCAAGCAAGGACGTCACAAGAAAATCCACAGGAAAAAAACCTACCTGCTTCATGAGAACTTAAGAGTCTGAATCAGCAACCAGGAAACCTGCATGGCACCAACCTAGGAACTCTACATATATATGACAGTGTGTAGCTTGGTCTACTTGTGGAACTTCTAACAATGGAATCAGGGACTGCCCCTAATGCTTTGGCTGGTGCTTAGGAACCTATTCCTCATACTGGGTCGCCTTGCCGAGACTTAATGCATGGGGAGGTGCTTAGTCTTACTGCAATTTAATATGCAGTGTTTTGTTGTTACCCATGGGAGACCTGCCATTTCCTAAATATAAACAGAGGAGGAGCAGATTGGAGGTGGAAACAGAGGGTGTAGAGGGGAGAAATGGGAAAAGAGAAGGAAGGAGAAACTATGGTCTGGATGTAAAATAATAAACAAACACATAAATAGAAAAAAACAGAGATGGTGCTAACACTTATCTGGAAAGTTTCTCCCTCTGGTTAACTTTCATAATGATGGAAGCTCCTATGCAGGCTGCTGGGAGAGAAAAGGTAGCAGCAGTCTTACCTAGATGTGTACCCTATAAACTTCAATATCTGCTGCAGGATATTTGATTATACTGTGGAACTCAAGACTGTTTTAACAAAATCAACCTTGGGTCAAGAGGTAGGGCCAGTAACTAGTTGGCAGGAATTAGCCAGAGTATGGTGGAGCCAGGAAGATGGACAGACAGATGCTCAGAAAGGAGTAGGGAGAGTCTCCATGTTTTAAGGTCATTTTGGTTTGGAACAGTTAGGTCTCTGGCCAAATAGGAAAGTCGGCTGGTTGGTTTTTGGCCACTCTGAGCTAGCAGGTTTTCACTACAATATCAGATCCTCAAGTCTTTATTGGTAAATAGAACATAGAGACCTAGTTAAAAACTACATTTGGTGGCAATGGCGGAGCCAGTGCTAGAGGCATGAGAAATCATGTTCAGGAGATTCTGACTTCAGGCTGTGGGCCTGCAAAGGTAGTTTCAATATCAGTAGATTCAGGTGCAGCCACCAAGCCAACAGAAAAACAACAAATAACAGCATGTCAGACAAGATGTGCCCACTAGCACAATGACTGTAGTGTGTTTAATGAATTGTTCTGTGATTGGGTTCAAGTCATCCCAACAAGCAGAAACCAATACCTGGTGCTCTAAACCCAATAAAAAACATATGGCCCTTGGGGCATACTTTCTAATGTTGTATGGCGAAATTGACACACCTCAGACTGCCTTCTAAAAATAACCAGAGAACATTTACTCTCAGTCTTAAGCAGGAAAAAGTCTTTCTTCTCAGTAAACAGTGGAGAATATGACTATTAAAAGTGATGAGAATAAGTGATGTTTGACTGCTTATTTCTGAAAAACAGACATGTATATTATCACCTTAGGAATTAGAGAACATCATAGAAGGTAGAAAGAACATTAGAGCCAGAAGATTGGTAGAAGAGTGCTGTGGAATACTCTCTTGTACACTGTGAATGTGTATTACTCTCATTGGTTAATAAAGATGCTAACTGGCCAATAGCTGAAGAGGATAAAGTTAGGTAGGAGAGCCAAACTGAGAATGAAGGGAAGAAGAAGGGCAGAGACTGGAGTTCCCAGATAGATGCAAAGGGAGTAGGAGATGAACGTACCATGTTAATAAAGATACTGCCACATGGCAGAGTGTAATAAGGAATATGGGTTAACTTAAATTGTAAGAGCTAGTTAGTAATAAGTTTGAGCTATTGGCCGAGCATTAACAATTATTATAAGCCTCAGTGTGCTTATTTGGGAGCTCATGGAGGGACAGAAAATTCCACCAACAGAGGGCTATATGATTCTACCTTAAAAGGAAAAAAAAAAAAAAAAACTAATAAAGCCTTTGCACTTGTAAACTCACAGCAGTGGTGGTTTCACGCACATAAGTTGATTTTTGTGTATGTTTTAGGATAAAATTCAGTCTTATATTTTAAGGTCCAGTTTTATCATCATGTATATTTCTAAGATTATGTTTCCCTATCCTCCCTGTGTGTCTTTTGTATATTTGTTGAGGATTAGTTAATTTTATGTGTCTACTTTTAAGTTCCAAGCTACTTTGTGTCAATTGTTTATATACAAATTTATGGAAGTGATGAAACAGTATAAGCTTCAATAATGTTAGCAACAAAGTAAGGAAAACTTATACTGAGACTGAGTTACTAGCTATTACATCCAACTTGATGCCAGTCTTTCTAGTCTAATATATTATAGGTGTTTATGTTGAAATAAGGAAAATTGCGACTTCTAGACTTCTGATTTCTCAAGATTTCTTTAGCAATTTTGATTTTTTTAAAATTTCTTTAGCAATTTTGATTTTTTTTTGGGGTGCTACATGCATTTTAGTCTTTTGATATCTTTAACATTACCATTGGGGCTTTTGATTTTAACAGAAGCATTAAGTATAGAACTTCTTGCTGGTTTTTATTTATTAACAGCAATAGACCAATTAAAACAATTGTAAATGCATGTTTGGTACAACAATGTTCATAAGCAAAAATAAAATAAAATAAATAGGCTGGTGGGATAAAGAAATTGAGGAGGATCAGAAGTGATATTTTCTCAAACCATCAACATCCTAACCATAAGAAAATTGAGGATTTAGACTTCTTCTCCTTGAATTATCAAAACAAATGAATAACCTAAAAAAACCAAACCAAAACAACAAAAAGAACAAAAATAAGTATGCTGGGGATGTCTTTCTATATGCTTTGAATGTGTGTTGCTCTAATTTGGTTGATAAATAAAATGCTGATTGGCCAGTAGCCAGGCAAGAAGTAGGCGGGATAAGCAGAGAGGAGAATTCTGGGAAAAGGAAGGCAGTGTCAGGAGTCGCCAGCCAGACACAGAGGGAGCAAGATGTGAAGGCAGAACTGAGAAAAGGTACCAAGCCACATGGCTAAACATAAATAAGCATTATGAGTTAATTTAAATGTAAGAGCTAGTCAATAGTTATCCTGAGCTAATGGCCAAGCAGTTTTAATTAATATAAGTTTCTGAGTGATTATTTTATAAGCAGCTGTGGGGTCCTTGGTGCCAGGCCAGCACAGGAAAATCTTCAGCTACTTAAGTATTTGCAATTTTCTTCCCTCTTTTACATATTTACTTAATGTATTCAATCATCATGTTACTATAAACTTATGAATATTAATTTTACAATTTGAGTTGTAAGGTAATATTTCTTCATTTGTTGCCAGAATAGCTGTATCTTAGGCCTTTGAGTATTCTTCTAGTAATTTCTAAAATCTCTGACACATTCTTATTATTGCAGGTGACTGTACCTACTTTTTTGTTGTTTTATTTTTACATTTATTTTGTTTTGCTTCTGGCAGTACTAGGGATTTTACCCAGAGCATCTGCTTTTAAATAAGGTCCTGTGGCTCAGCCTAGGAGGAGGGGACTGGACCTGCCTGGACTGAATCTACCAACTTGAACTCAATCCTCAGAGAAGTCTTTGCCATGGAGGAGATGGGATTAGGGGGTGGACTGGGGGAAAGATGGGGGTTGGGGGGGGGAGAACAAGGGAATCTGTGGCTGATATGTAAAACCAAATTAAATAATAAAATAAAATAAAATAAATAAGGTCCTGTATCACCGAATTATAAGGTCAGATAAATTTTCACTATTTTTTATTTTCAGAAAGGATGTTTTTCAATTACCCATGCTTACCTTAAACACACCTGTTTGCAAATGCTGACCTTGAACTTGGAAGTCCCCTACCTCAGCTTCCCAAGTGGCTAATATTACAGTACTATACAGACAGGTCCAGGATTTTGCTATTCCCTCCTTAACTAAAAGCCAAAATTGACAGAGTAACTAAAAGAATTCCTGAGTAATTTATGACAAACAAAGCTGTATTATCCAACAAAGCATAACTTTTAAGTTTTTACATTTATTAATATAACTTTGAAATACATAGTTCAATCTGTGTCATACAAAATATGATATATACATATGTTACTAATGTCAATGTTTTCTAGGTCATATAGACAAAAGAATTAGTAAGAATAGAACGTTTAACAACATGTTTTGAATACTGAAATTACACTACAGAATACATATTTTTTCCATTGTGTGAACATTTTAAAATGGTCATAAAATTTTCCATCTAGAAATTAATAAACATTGCAGTGATGTTTTATCAATAATGGCTAATTTGCTTCCTTGATATCTTTTCTCTCCCTCTATTGCTTTCTCTCTCTCTTATTCTCTCTCACTCTTTCTTTCACCACATATACACACAAACATACACACATAAACACACACACATGCTTTTCAGACCCTCACCTTCTTGCAAAGACCTCCCCCAGTTGCTTCTAAAAAGAAAAAGTTAGAATCTTTTAGAGAGGCAATATCATTAAAAGAAACCACTATGAGAAAAAAAATCTGTATTCTTTAATTCAAGCTGTTTGTATTATTTACAATGGAAGTACTATACCTGAAATAAACTGCAAGAATCAATGTTCAGATTCTAATGCTAAGATCTGTGATAGGAGTCATACTGTCAACAAAAAATCTCTACATTTTCATGATTATTCATTTTGGCTATTCAGAACTCAGCTGTGATCTAGTTAATTCCCTTAGAGCATTGCCCCAGGCATACAACATCTCTGAAAACATCCTTATAACCACACATCAAATCTCCTGGTGCTTCAAAGTACTAATAGTTGCTTTTGGAAAATGCTCATGATTTTAAAATTGCCTCCATTAGAAATGGAGTAATTGGTAAAAATCACCCAGGGACATGACTGAGAAAAAAATATGTTATCAGTAATAACGGGGGATTTCATTAAAATACTAGTAAATCTTTTCTTCATAGAAGTGAGATGTGCCAGACGGTGGTGATGCACACCTTTAATCCCAGCACTCGGAGGCAGAGCTAGGCAGACCTCTGGGAGTTCGAGGCCAGCCTTGTCTACAGAGTGAGATCCAGGACAGGTAAAAACAACGACACAGAGAAACGCTGTCTTGAAAAAAAAAAAGAAGAAGAAGAAGGAGATGTAACTGAGGTATAATTTTAATGTATGTTGATGGCTACATACATGATAGAGAAGCACGATTCATAAGAAGCTTGCCAAAAAACATAAAATAGTTCCATGTTTCCAAAATGTGACTTTAGAACAGATGATCAGCTTTCCAAACTTTTAGAGGAAGGCTACATTAGATAAGTTAATGATGGACTGATTTTGTCTAGATCTCCAGGAAACCTCTTCCCAGTGCAGCAACATTAACCAATGAAATTAATTAAAAATGCCTGAACATTGGAGTTCTGAAAAGTGAAACAGTACAGTAAATTGACATAGGATTGTTTAAACAACAACAAAAACCCTACTAAGCCATGTTAAGAACAAGAAAGGGGTACAGTATTTCAACTGTGACCTAACCAGCTTTCCCTATTTCCATAATAATAGAAATTCTAGAATACCTAATTTTATTTAGCCAACAACATGTGGCTTTCTAAGCTCCTAATTGAGGGATTCAAAGATGGATATCCTGAAATAATTCTAAGATTCATAACTACACAGGATATCATTTCCAGGCAAGAGCACATTTAGGTGATGGGGCCTTCCCTTCTGTCCAGCTTGCAAAAGCAATGTGGATAAAAGTTGAATCAAGAAACAAGGTTAAAGACAGAAAAGTCCAATAAAGTTGCTACTGACATCTGGCAGAGAGGTTTCAATCTATAAAAGGAGGGCTGAGATTACAGAGCATGCAAGGCAGAGGATAAAGACACTTAGACTTCTAAGGGGAGGGACTCCCAGTCTAAAACATGCTCATGGATGTGTACACACACACACACACACACACACACACACACACACACACACACACAATCATGGAGTAGAATTCTACAACGGGGAATAATTTTCAACAAATTTGTACTCACTCCTGAGCCTTCCAGGCTACAAAATACAGAACCAAATTTATGTTCCCACAGACAGCCCTTGTTAAACCCAATGATTCACAAAACAAAACCAATAGTCTTAAACCCACGTGAGAGATTTGTGGGAAGAAGGATGTGTTGATGGAGATGTGAGGTGGTTATGAACTGAGAACAGTCTGTATGGGTATGCATTGTGAAATTGTCTATAAAAAATTATTTAAAAAATTTGTCAAAAATGATATTGCAAATGTATATTACAATAAAGAAAAACATGCTTAAAATAAATGAGTGTATGGATATTTTGACTTATTAATATCAAATGTCAATACCAAAATCAAAATTAAAGAGTGACACTAATTAGATGGCTCAGAGGTCCTGAGTTCAATTCCCAGCAACCAAATGGTGGCTCACAACCATCTGTAATGAGGTATGGTGCCCTCTTCTGGCCTGCAGGGATGCCTGCAGAGAGAACATTGTATACATAATAAATAAATAAATCTTTAAAAAAAAAAAAAGTGAAACTAATTAAAAATCCCGATGTTAAAAGGAACAATGACCCCAAAAGGAAAAGTTTGTTTGAGGATCTGTAGGAGTGAAGAACTGGCACCTGTGAAAACAATTCGATGGAGATGATTTAATCTGGAGAACAGCGAGGACAAATGAAAAAAATAGCATGGATACAGAAAATTATGAAGTCATCAGTTACTAGAGATAAACAAACCAATAATATAGAAGAAAAAAAATAAACAGAGTAAGTTACAATATATGATAACTTGCAAAATTGCATAAGAAATCCAGTTATTTGTTCACCCAAGAAGCTTAGTCATCTCCAAGAATATAAGATGCAAAGAGAATCAAGCTTTGACAGAGAAAGTCAAATGTAGAAGGACAACCAGGAAAATAAAATCACAGCAGCAAGGAAGCAAAACTAAATCAATCAACCAAACAACAGCAAGAAAAATCACAGGATTAGTCTGACTTCACCTCTGATAAGAAATAAGAAAACCCAGAAGGCCTGGTAGACACATTCAAAATACTGAAAGCTTTTGTAACCAAAAATAGCTGTATCCTCCAAAACCACTTTTCAAAATTTAAGGTTAAATATAGGAATTTTTAATAAACAATGAGTGATATAATTATTCTCCTCAAGGAAACTGTGAACAAAAGTTCCAAAAATAAACAAAATGTAAACTTTAACCTTCTGCAAGGCTGATTGACTGATGAGTCATCTTGAATGACTGTGGAGTGATTGGATTGTGGCAAGTCAAAAGCCTTGTCACAATTTATCTTGGGCTACCTTTTGCTGCCTTACAGCTGTTCCACTCCTTCCTCTAGGTCTGAACTAACATCCTCGTGATGATTGGCTCAGATATTTGGCAATTAATATGGTAGAAGCCCCCTAACTTCCATCAACCCAGAGCTAAGATTGTCTTCAGACAGCATTTGAGGTCAGTCATAGAGGCTTCCCTAGTTTGCTGTAACCTACATACCTGATATTTATACAAATGTTTTTAAAGAATGTTAATTTATGGTTCTGTTTATTCTTTTACTATAAAATATTCATGAAATTGTTGACATGTTGGAACATGAATTTTGTGAAAAACCTGAATCTGTGTTCCTGGGTCTTGGTTGCTCACAATTGCTCCAGAATAAACAGTCTCCTAGCCACTTTGAAGTGAGAGGTGTGTTCTGTACATCCAGTAATGACAAAGGAGTAAATACTGCATTTCTTCTGGTAGAAAGTACATGATAGCACAGTGCAGTATAAACACACATGGGCCCAGAACAACAATCATTTTAGATTCCCATTATAAAAACCCCCACAGCCTAGTTTAAGCCAATACAAATGTACTAGTGCCTAAGAATCAGCATTATAGAGGCAAGAGTTTCATGAGTTAGAGGTTAGCCTTTGCTACACAAGAGTTTCAGGCTAGCCTGGAATTCATGGATGACTTTATCAAAAACAATACTAGATCCTGAAGATAGCTGTTTTATATAATTCTTGCTATCCTTTACTTACTAGCATTTTTTTAATATCTGAATTTTAAGTGACAGATTCCATTTAGAACTCAAAGTCAGGGCTGGAAAGATGGCTCAGTAGTTAAGAGCACTGGCTGCTTTTCCAGAGGAGCCTGGTTCAATTCCCAGTACCCACATGGCAATTCACAATTGTCTGTAACTCCAGTTCCAGGGGATCAGACACCTTCACACATATAGTTAAATAAATTATTTTTTTAAAGTAACTCAAATTCATATTAATGACCAATATGAAAGTATGAAGCCATTCTTGGGATGTGTGCCCCTCCTCTGTAATGCCAGTTGGGAGGCTAAGGCAGGAAGAAAGTCTGAGGCTAGCATAAGCTATATAGACACTATCTAAAAAAATGTATAGGTATGAAAAGAAAGTTAAAAATCAGGGCTTTAAATGTGAGTAAGTGATGAAAGATTCTAGGGCAGAAAAATGGTGTTGTTTTGCAACAATCATACAGAAATAACAACTCCACAATATTCATACAGAGAATGTAGTCTCAGGAAGCTGTTTTCTTTTTTTTTTTTTTTTTGTTTTTCGAGACAGGGTTTCTCTGTATAGCTTTGCGCCTTTCCTGGAACTCACTTGGTAGCCCAGGCTGGCCTCGAACTTACAGAGATCCGCCTGGCTCTGCCTCCCTAGTGCTGGGATTAAAGGCGTGCGCCACCACCGCCCGGCAGGAAGCTGTTTTCTTAATGCTCCTGTAAGAGCAATCAGTTGCTGAAACAGATTTCCAGCTATTTGAATAAAATGTGGTAAAAAAATTTGAACAGTAACTCAGCTAAACATAACAGTGTAGTACAAATTTTATTAACATATGTTCAATGCATATATAAATAAGATACATCAATATTTTTACATGTAAACCTGTTCTAGCAGTAGTCCTGGACTTCCTATTTCAGTGTTTCTCCAAGAGATTTCACTCCATCCAATCAGATAAAGACTTTCATTAATCATTTGAATTTTAACACTAAAGATTAGCCTTGTTAAACTTGAGGGTGTTTTTAATATATTTTGGAAGATATGAGATTAATGTGCCTTCCCAAACATGTAAAGATCAGTAAGATAAATACTATTGATTGCCTATTTATTGACAGAATAATCCTTAAGTTTGGAGGGGAAACGCTATAATTTTAAGACCAGGGCTGTTAGAACTAAAAAGATCCTCAAAATCTATCATTCTAGAGAAGACAATGCAAAGGTAGGAAGTCAGTGAATTAAAATGGGAAGATGTTGTGTGATCTTAGATTAGTGAGTTTACCAATAGCCAAGCTAATTCCCCTCATTCTTCTTAATCACCATTCTTCTGTGTTGATGGGCAACATATTTTCCATCCCATAGCCTCTTATCTGCAGCATTAGAAAACTATCCAATTTTCACTTATTTTTTTTATCACTACGGCAGTCATGTAAACACCGACCAAAGTCAATTTCTATTTAATCTGCCCTGCTGTAAATACAAACCCTTGCTTGACAAGCAACCTAGACTTTGTTATCATTTCAGACACTATAAAATCCACATGTATAACAGCTTTCAGGGATCAGGATAGAAATAGTGTATGAAAATTGCATATGTGCAAGAAGATGTGGTTCAATTACAATAAATGTAATGTCTACTACCTAAAAGAGAGAATATGAACAGAAAACTACAGCTCCAGGGAATAGTGTCAAGGAACCAGTGTATAACAACTGCCATAAAACAGTAAAAGTTACTATGAAAAAGAACAAAGGAACATCTCTTGAATTAAGTTCCATGTAGCACTATCAAATAGAAATAATGAGTTCTAACTTAAATTCTACAGAAAGGAACTCCCTTACCATAACTTATATAAGTATTACATGGAAAGTATTTAACAATAATAACTGACAAACAATCTTAGTTTTCTGTATCAACATACATAAACTTCACTTTCAGTTGACATATTGTAATTGCATATTTATTTGATTAATAATGAATAATTTTTCTGATGAGAATAACGGGTATACCCTAACTGATAAATTTTGAAAATTTAGCTTTCTTTTATGTTTCTATTTTAATAACCAAGCTCAGTTCATTTTTGGAGAGTTGTTTACACATCCATGGAACATATATAGAACCCGGTAGTACCTCATGGTGAAAGTTAATAAATAAAACACTTGATCTAAAAACAAAGTTTGAATTAAGTCTCAAAGCATTCACTTATACTTTTTGCTGTGCCTTGGACAACAGTCCTAAAGACATTGATAACAACACTCTACCTATATTTTCTAAGA
Source organism: Peromyscus maniculatus bairdii (assembly GCF_049852395.1). NCBI lineage: Eukaryota > Metazoa > Chordata > Mammalia > Rodentia > Cricetidae > Peromyscus > Peromyscus maniculatus. Next base: position 1,754,229 of record NC_134854.1, read on the forward strand.
CCCAGGGACTCCAGTGCCTGACTTCAGATCTTTATCACAAAAAAATCAATCATGCAGTTCAAGATCTGCTAGTAGGAGAATGAAATATATATGCATTAAATTAATTTTCCAAATTAATTTAAACTGTTAAAAGATGCATTGAGGTTAAATTATTCATAATTTATTCATTGTCAACGTATTTAAAATATGATAGCTGATACTCTTGTTCTTATCTACATTATAATTAAAGAATCTTTGTACTTATGATAGATACATCTCTAGAAAGACAATATAACATAATAAAACAAAAATTCTTATTCTTTGTAATATTTTCACTGACTAAAAAATAGCTTTAAAGCCGGGCGGTGGTGGCGCACGCCTTTAATCCCAGCACTCGGGAGGCAGAGGCAGGTGGATCTTTGTGAGTTCGAGGCCAGCCTAGGCTACCAAGTGAGTTCCAGGAAAGGCGCAAAGCTACACAGAGAAACCCTGTCTCGAAAAACCAAAAAAAAAAAAAAAAAAAAAATAGCTTTGAGAAAAAAATGGCAGCCATTGGATAGACCCAGCCACTGGGTGTAATTTAATGTGGTAGAAGGAGTCCTTTTCATGGAATTAGCAATTTGAATACTCTAACGATTTAAAGAACATCAATTTATCTCTATGTAATCTTTGCAGATTACTATTGCTTTTAAAAGTAAAGCCTACTTCCACAAGCTAATTCACTTTTAGCCACTTTGGAAGATCTAAAATCAGCTATTTCCCTCATAGGCTTAGGTATACCTATGTTTGCATCTGTGGAGTGAATGAGGAGAAAAATGGAAAAAAGAGGTTGGTACAAGGGAGACCTCATGTCAATTATTGTACTTCCTTTTCAGTCACCAGAATGACAGTAGTATAAAAATGCTAGTGCATGTAAATAATCAGTGATAAATACCTGCTATTTATTGTGCATGATATCAATACTTGAAACACAATATTCATATAACATACAGAACTCATTTCTCTCAGGCAACAGGGGTCACTGAAAGTGGGACTGCCTACTCCTGAATATAGTAGATTATTGTCTGTTCTCTTGTGCTTGCTGGCCCTGGTCTTCACCATGCTCTTCTCCATTTTGTCACCTTGTAATTTTGTTTTATCACTAATTGATCTCTGCTGAAACATAAATAACTGGTAAGAATGCACTTATACTCACTCTCTTCTCATTCACCATTTATCTGTTTTGTGTTTCTTCATAGTTCACCCATTGTAGAGGTCATGTGAAGGTCCACCCACTCCATGTCTTATCAGAACAGGAGAAGGAAATTTCATGAAGCAATATGTGCTGGGCTCCCACTATGATTCAGCACAGTGCTTCTCAACCTTCCTAATGCTGGGGCACTCTAATACAATTCCTGATGTGATGACCCCCATCCATAAAATTAATTTGTTGCTGCTTTATAACTGTAATTCTGCAACCGTTACAAAGTGTAATGTAAATATTTGTGTTTTCCAATGGTCTTAGTTAACCCTGTGAAAGGGTGTTTTGTTTCCCAAAGATGTCATGCCTCATAGGTTGAGAACCATTGATCCAGCCTATTCCATTCTTCTGTTTTACTAAATTATTATCTGAGCTTAATATTAAAGAACTACTATCACACTCCCAGAATTCCATACATTATCTTTCTTTAAACCTCCACACCTGTAAGTCAACTGATCCTTATGTAAACTAGAATTCCCTTCTTCATTGCCTCAAATCAGAAATAGTATCTTGCAATGAGTCTTCTATCTTTTTTGTACTATAGTACCTCACCTACAACCTTCTGCATGATCTTGTGTCTTGCTTTACATGAAATGCTATTCCTTCCAGATCAGTAATTTTACATTCAATTATTGCCACAGATTGTAGCTAGATTTTTTCTGGTCCTGCCTGGCCCACAGTCAGGACAAATCTCTCCAACCCGCCAGTCCCATAGCAGCTCAGACCCAACCAAGTAAACATACAGAGACTTTTATTGCTTACAGACTGTATGGCCGTGGCAGGCTTCTTGCTAACTGTTCTTATATCTTAAATTAACTCATTTTTATAAATCTATACCTTGCCATGTGGCTCGTGGCTTACTGGCATCTTCACATGCTGCTTATCATGGTGGCGGCTGGCAGTGTCTCTCCGACTCAGCCTTCCCTTTCCTAGAATTTTCCTCTCTCTTTGTCCTGCCTACTTCCTGCCTGGCCACTAGCCAATCAGTGTTTTATTTATATAGAACGATATCCACAGCACCCCCCCCCTTTTTTTTTTCAAAAAGGAAGGTTTTAACTTTTACACATCTCCAAAACCAGCTTGGTATATTTGGGAATTTGGGTGTATCTTCTCTTAGTACTTCCTGCTGGAGGGGTTGCTGTATCTTATGGGACACAAAGAAAATTTTAGGATTATGGAGTAGTCTTTGAGGGTGTATCGTCTGAGCTAGTTGCCTTGAAACAATTCTGGATATTGGAACATCTGGGTCTTGGTGTCATCGGAGACCTTTCTGGGGGTCTTGGCTGGTCAAACCTGATGTGTCTTAATCTGGAACAAATCCATAGCCTCTGGCTTTCTGTGGAAACAAAAGCAGAGCCTCCTTTCCAAAGGAACATATTCTTACATCCAAATTTTGAAGTCAAGGTACCTATAAATATACATTTTGGCATAACTCAACAGCTTTTGCAATCAAATGTTTTTCTTCAGTTACGAATATCAAAGAGAACATAATCCAGATTCTCTGTGTGGTAGCCATCTTTACATGGCTTATTTTTTATATTACCTTGAACCTATTGCTTTAAACTGCAGCATTGGTCTGGAAGTTCCAACTCCCATTCAGGCTTCAGGACTTATCACGCCTACAAGGTGGGGCCAAGGGAGGGCCCTGAAGACCTGAGATTGAGACGCACCATGCTCTCTTGTTTCCTGTACCTGGATGGTAGAGGTAGACCAAGGGGAGTTCTCCAGAGAACACCTCTGGACTGTGCTGCATCTTTTCCAGAACCTGCCACCTACCCATCCCTTCATTTGTAAGTTACCCACTAAATAAATCTTCCTTTTAACTATGTGGAGTAGCCTTAATAATTTCATCAATAACAGATAATTTGCTCTTTGCTATAAATCAAACTGCTTTGTTATTCTTTTCTCAATTTGTATCTCTTTTGCGGATTGTACATAAGTTAGGGGTGAGAGAATACATGGTTCATTTGACACCCTAGGAAAGCAGAAATTTGATTTCACATACTGTTTGACCACATATCTCTTATGCTAGAGATCATTAGTCTCTGTAATTCCATTCAATGATACAAACAATTTCATCCTTAAAGAGCCAGCATTACAATATCAAATGTGTTTTTAAGCACTCAAATATATTGTATGCAAGGTCAAACTGAGAAAAATCAATAAATTCATTGATCCTTTCCCATTCTTTTCTCTGCCACTACATTCTAATCAATAATCCTTTTTCTCCATGTTAACTCAGAAACCTTTACTGAAGAAATTGTGTGTTTTTGGGTATAGTTTCATTAAGTGAATGCAGTTAATTTTAGAATTCTTCCAATTTTTTTCTCTTTCTTCATGAGTTTATAAGTTTGAATATCATTTAGGATGTTACCAAATTGGACAATATTCTACTGAATTACAGAATACTTGTTCAGAAAGATGGCCATTGTGATAGCAGTATCAACTAATTACACTTTTATTATACTCATATTTGTGTAACTATTTGTTACATAGTAACAAAGTGGATATCCTGAATCTATATATTTGCTGATAAAGCAACAAACAAGTATTACTTATGCTGCCAAACTTGCCTTTAACTTCTTCACTGCTAGCTCTAAACATTGGCACATTTCTAAGATGTTTCCAAGCTGCTTATTCCATATGAACTAGTAAGGACTCACTTTGTGCCAGATTTTTCAAATTATCTTTTGAGGATTTTGTGGGAGACCAGCTCCCACATTTATTTACCCCAGGGACTCTTGAAGAGTGAGGAATAAGAGACTTAGATAGAAATATAGAGGGGGAGAGAAACAGATAGAAACAGAGGATAGCCTCAGGTAGAACTGGATCCTTATTCACCAGCCCAGAACTTTATTCAAAAGTGCTTTTGATAACAATTCTAAGAGAAGGGGTAAAAGACCTCTCACTTGCTAGACAAAGCCAAGTGTAGACCCTTTCAAACACCTGGTACTCAGGCCCGTGGTCCTGCTGGGTAAAGTCACTAGGAAACTTCAGTGGACTCCAACAAGTCTCCCTTCTTAATAATTTTTTAAAAAGCTCCCCATTAAGAGCTCATAGCAATCTCTATAACTATCACACCTCTCCCAGTGAAGAAACAGAGGATGATAAAGATGGAATGTCCTTTTTAGAAATGGTCTAAGATGACTAGCTTCATTAAGTTCTTTTTTAAAATGAAGAACACTTGATGCAACTGCATCAAATAATCAAACTCCTGATGCAAATGCATCAAACTTAAAAATGCTCTTAGCTTCATCATTAACATTAACAGGTTAACATAATTCTAACATAAATATTACTATATATAGTTATAATTCTCTCAAACTTACATCCAAAAGCAAACTCGTAATAGAATCACTTTAAAAACTTTAGCTTGCTAACAAAAGATAGGAAAAACTTCTGATACATCTGAATCAAACTTAAATACTTCCTAAACTTCACCAAAACATGGTGCATCAATATCAATAGGTTAACATAAAAACTCTAATATAAATATTACTATACACAATTATAATTCCTACAAACCTACATTCAAAGGCAATTCTCAACATAACCATTAACACTTTAAACATTTTAGCAAAACATCCAAAAGCAATTTCTTAATAGAACTATACAAACATAACATTAATCCACTCAAGCAAGAAGAAAATATTTTTAATTAAATAGACTGAGAAATATTAACTCTCCCTTTTCTTTATAATGTTTTAAACTAGCCTAGTTAGAAAAAAAACCCAAACTTCTCCATTTAAACAGTTTCATTTTTAACTCAAAACCAGTTCATGAATCATCACAGTTAGTAGAGTCTATATACATAAGTAAATTCAAAATTGTACCATTGCTATGAAATCAGTCCTGTCCAAACCATTTCTTAAGTCTGAAAAGTTCAAAAAAGTAAATTCTGGTACCAGGTCTTCCAAATATGAAACAAAACAAAACAAAACAAAACTTTCTCACAACCAAAAACTTTTTGCATTAACAATTCTAGTTCAAGCAAGCATCTCTGCAGCTTTCATTCTTTGGCACAGAGGCACTTTCAATTACAACAGTATTTAATGGCAGTCTCTTCCTAGCAACCTTGCCTCATACTATTAGGTCCACAAGAGCTGGTTGGTACAAAGTCCTCTCAAAGGAGACTTTCTTACAGCCAGCAAACAGAAACTGCAAAGCTTTTGCTGTTAGCTCTGTTCAGGCTTTTATAGCTTTCACAGTCCCAGTCTGTCTGTGTCTTCTGTAACCAGGTCACTCCCAGGACCTCTGTGTCCTAAGGCTAAAATGCTCTCAATTGCCTCACAGCACAGGAACTTAAGGCTCCTCCAGCTGCTGCAACCTGAGCCATGGCTTTCCTACAGCAACCCTGGCTCTGGGAGGAAACCCAGTCACTATGAACTGTGGCTTTCTTGGGTCCCATTACCTGCTTCACTAGTGGCCCCCCTCCTCAGCACCCCAGGATCTGGAAACCTCCATACATACAGCTGAATGTAGCCCCAGGGCAACTCCATGGTTCCAGCCATACCCTGCTTCTGGGAGCTCAGGCTGCAGTATTCTCAGCAGTTCCTGCAGAGCCTCAGTCTGGCTATTCAACCTGGAGCATGACTCTTACCTCCACAGCTCCCTTGGATCCAGCGCATCTCAGCTGCTTATCATGTGCTAACACCACTTCTCTGTGTCTGGCAGCAGTCTGGTCTCCACAGTCTCTGCTGCTTACCACTGCTTGCTGTTCACTTTTCTTGAGGTAAGGCAAACCACTGGGCTCTCCAAGCCACTGCCTGCTGTTCAACTCTCAGGGCACAGCATCTCCAGTCATCACAGCAGCTCTTTCACAGCAGGAAGCTTACAGACTCTCACTGCTCCCACTGTCTCAGTCATCTGCCACCTGTGCTCATGCCTCCTGGGTCTTAGCTGCTGATACCTTGCTCTGGTGTCCACCAGTGTTGGTGGCTTCTGGAGCTTCTGAAGCTGCTCAGACTGCCAAGCTGGTAGTCGGCTATTGATGCTACTTTCTGTGTCCAAGGTTCTGTTTGTACTTGGGGTGGAGGGGGAGACCTACTGTACTCTAAATTTCTATTATATCTAAGTCTTACTTAAATCTACACAATATCCTTCTGCCTAAAGCTAATTCTACCCTAATATCTAAACCTACATTTCTCAAACTAAACTTATGACTTACTTTACTATATATATTTACACTTCTTATTTAAACTTACATTCTATAGGACTTCTTTATAAACCTTAACATCTAGAAGAGATCTCTGGAACTGTTCTCACTATGCATATTTATACTTTTTACAAACTTATTTAAGACAAAACCATAGGACTATTAGAAAGACTCTCTTAACAAAACTAACTTATGCTGGAAAGAATCTCTTAGCAGAACTTAATGAACATTTATAAGAGATTTCTTAACACCTAGAAAAGATTTCTTAGCTAATCTATTAATAAGACCAGAGATACACAAATCACTTCTGAACTTCAGAGTTTATAGTAAAGTTCAGAGTTTATAGTCAGCTTTGATATCAATCTGAAAGTTCTCCTGACAGTTGGAAACAAGAGCCTAATTCATCAATGACTCTCCCCCAACTCTGGAATTTAGTGAGTGCTTTCTCTATGGAGTTGTAACATTTGTTGCTAGGGGGCTGTAACACTCTTGGGACATTGCCACTCCCACAAAGTTACCTTTCCCAATGAGTTCTCTTGGCTGTTCCAGAACTGGCAGAGATGCATTCAGTGGTAGATGGTTTCTAACTAGAGGCTGTCCCTTTACGCAAATTCATAACAGCTCCCCTGAGTGACTTCACTCAGTTGCCACAGAAACCTCACCCCAGCGCAAGGATGAAATGATCACATTGAGCTGCCACAAAGCTCTTAGCAAAAACTTCTTGTGCAGCTATTAGGCACCGTCTTAAAGGAGCCTATATTGATTTGCCACTAGTTAAAAGTGGTGTGGCTCTAAACTTTGTTTCTTTTTCAGCTTTAAAGCTGCTTTTTAAGTTTACCATTAATGATACCAATGTTTTTCTCTTGAATGTTAAACCCAACTCAATCTCGAAAGCTCCCAAAGCAATCTTCCAGAGTAAGGACCATTTTCCTTTGGTTTCTTAAGGTTTTCAAGTGACTTATTGACAAATGCTACTAGCACTTTAATTATCTCTTTAGAGTGTGGGGCATTTACCCACCACCCCCACAGTTCCCCAGAGTTTTCTTGAGTGTGAGCAGCAGGAAATATTAGATAGAAGGATTTACTCCGGAGAATATTGCAGAGATAAACAGATAGAAAATAAAGGATAGCCTCGAGAGGGCCTGGAACCTATTCCAATGGGCCCTGACTGTCTCTGCCCCAGAGTTTTTATAGAGATGCCAAGGGGTGGAGCAAAAGACCTTCTCCCCCAGCACAGCCAAGTGCAGACCATCTCAGACACCTGCACTCAGGCCCGTGGTCCTGATCATCCTCTATTTGGACCTGCTGGGTAAAGCCACGAGGAACCCGAGAATGGGCTCCCACATTAGAGGCAAGTTTTTCACCTGTCTTTAGTTCTCTGGAGGTAAGATTAAGCTTTCTAATATTGCTTTGCAAACAAACTTCCCTCTCACCTGAGAATACCACAATTTTCAGGCATTACCTCCATTTTTAAATGAAAACTACATTTCCCAGACCACCTTTTTCTATAGCGCCATTACTACATTTCTCAAGCTACTTTTTCTAACTACATTTCCCATGATGCCTTTTAAGTACATCACTTTTGTTTCCCTTTACAGGGCTAAAGTCAAGTTTCTGCTTTAAGCAGGTTGGTTTGAGTAAAGCGTTCGCTTTTTCACCACAGGAGATTGAGAGATTTCTGTTCTCCCTTAGCTGGCATTTCTAGGTGTTTTTCTTTGCTGATACTGTCCCCAGAAATGAATCATAACTGCCCTCTAGCATGGATGGGCAGGTACTTTTGTGCCTGAAGCAAAATTCTCTTGGGGCTTTCTCTTCCTTATTACTGGGCCAGTGAGGATGAAAGTTCTTAAGATAAAGCTTTTTCACAGCCCTTTCAGAGAGATTTTTCCCCTGATAGATCTTTGTCTCATCCCTGCTTGTCTTCTCCCCAGACACAGAGTCCCTCCTGGCAGGTCTTCCTAAAGATGTTCACACACCAGCAAACAAACACAAACAAACACACACACACACACACACACACACACACACACACACACACACACACACACAAATTCAAGACACAGAATAACATTTGTCTCATGTCTCCCAGAGTTTCTTGACATCAGGGCTATGCTTAAACATCTGGAGAGCAGGGCCCCTGAGCCCCACAAGCAGAAGTATCAGCTGTGGCATTTAAGGTACCATTGGAGAGATGAGAAAGCCCATGTACAGAATTGCCAAATGCTGGCACACACCATCCAAGTGGCTGTATAGGGCTTCCAGGTCCATGTTTTAAATGTGTGCTGGAAAAGGCCACACAGGCTAGTGTGTGCCCTGCCCCTTGGGCCATCAATTGAGCCTTGTTCAAAGTACTACCTAGAGAGGAATGCTGGTCAGCTGACTTCCCTCATGCACCTTGTGGCATGGGGATATCAAAGACCTCCAGCAGACCTCCTAGGCATGGCCATGGGCTCAAAGGGAACCCAGGATACAGCATGGAGCGATCTGTTTCCTTCCTGTTGGACACCGAGCCGCCTACTGAGTACTGAGGGAGTTTGGGGTCCCAGCTCTCCTTCTCATTTCCCTATTTTTGGTGTAGGGGAACAGCCTTACCCACCTCATCAGAACCCACCACTTAATTGTACTTTCAGGGGTACCTAATGGGAAGAGATTTTCCAGCTAAGGTAGGAGCTTTCATTTCATTTTCCCCCTCCATGTGCCCCACTCCAGACTGGTCAGTAGTGCTTCTCCTCCTCATGCACACAGACAGGGCCCTGCTCTCTCTCAAGTTCCAGAGGACACCAGGATCCACTGCCTTGTCACCAATTCCAGAACAATGAGGTCTCACTCCAAAAGCTTTTCTCTTCCTGGTTCCCTCTTCTAAATAACTACTCAGCTAATTGTTATAGGATCACCATAGAGCCGGAGTTCAAGGACCATCCATTGGTATATATACCCAGGTGGTAAGGAACAGTAACAGTCCAAAGGTATTTTCAACCCCAGACCCAAAAATATCTGGGCTCTGCCAAAACAGACTTTAATATAACAATCTATTACTGTTAAAAGCTCTCAGCAATTGATCACTTGTATCTCCTGGATGCTAAACTAATAAAGGATATAGGTGCCTTAAAATAATCTGTCTCTGATAAGGCTTATCTCAGGTAAAAATTGAAAGCATGTTCCAAATCTCTCTTCTCTCTCTCTCTCTCTCTCTCTCTCTCTCTCTCTCTCTCTCTCTCTCTCAAAATAACTAACTAATACAGCAGAGTACTAAAACATTACAATAATATGGTCATCAGCTCAAGATTTTAAATTTCCCATGGGTGCTTCTTAATATGTTTAAACATTTTTCCAAGCTCCAGAGAATACATGGACAGGTCAGCAAGCTCCAGAACCAGCTTGAATCCATCTGGACAGGTCATATCTGCTTCAGATAGGTGCAACCCAAACTTTCCTGGTCTTGGAACCTCCTCTCTCACCGTGGGGACCCCCCAAAGGAAAAAATAAAAATAATAATAATTATCCTTTTTTCTAAGCTTTTCTTTGTCTTACCAGCACTCTCTCAGACTCAAGCAGCCAGAGTTCCAAGCCAAGAAAGGTGGACAATTCCAAGGGAGCAGATGACAGCCCACCATCCCAGGATGCTTGTCTACCTCAGAAGCCCCCTTCCCTACCCCACTTAAGAGTCATCCGAGGCCCACCAAGTCAGTTGGAAGCAGATTTTTGAAAGAAACTATGCCCCTATTCCTGTTCATCCAGTTTTTTATAATAAATAAAAAGCCTGGAATGTAAGGATTCTGCCACTCCTCCAGCTGCATGACCACACACGCTCAGTTCAGTAGCTAAGCAAGTAGTCTTATGTCTTACACTATCTGTGCGCTGTGCATGCAGCATCTTACATTGCATTGTGGTCATGCAATCTGCATGCATGGCATAGCTGCATAAGCTCACATGTGCATCTGCAGGGGAATCCTTAAAAAGCCAGTCACAGACACCTCCCCTCTGTTCTGCTTTCTCCTCCTCCCCCCTCTCTCCCTACTTGTATCTTTCACTCTCTTCTGTCCCCCCTCCTCCTAATAAAGCTCTGATACTGGGTTTTGTCGTGCCTCATGATCTTTCCTCACAGAGTAAAAGCGCCACATTTAAAACCAACAATTAGCCCCTCCCAGCAGGGAGGAATCTGCCTAGCTCAGCTCTCTGCAGCTCTCTGCCTGTACTTTCCTGAGAGTTGATGGCTAGGTTCTAGCTGCAGGGGGATTTCTGGCTGCTTTTTTTACTGGCTTGAAGGAAGGATTAGGAGAGAGGTTTTGCCCAATTCCAAGAGGTGGGTTTTTTGTTTGTTTGTTTGTTTGTTTTTAAGTTTTTCCCAAGAAAGATTTCAGTTTTGGAGAGAGAAAGGCCACCAAGTTTTCTGAAAACTTCTGTTTTCTAAACTTTGCCTTCATGGCCAAGAGGAAACTAATTCTGGTGGTACAGTGTTTCCAAACAGTGGCAGCATCTACAAGGTGAAAAATTTTATTTCACCTTCACTTGTGTTAGGGAAAATTCTTTCCCCTGCCAAAGAAGATAAAAATCTTCCCACAAGAATCTTTTTCTGCCCATTTTTCCCCTCTGATCTTTACCAGTTTGTCTTCATAGCCCCATAGTTAAAAAATCAAGGACGTAGTTTTTCTGTCTAGTTGCTTATCTTATCCTACTTTAACCTAAGTTTTTTTCTTTTTAAACTATATTCCTAATCCAATATTTCTATATTTTACCCTACACTATTTTCCTATATTCTACTATATTGTATTTTTTCCTTAATTTTTATAGATAGAAATTAAGAGGGGGAGAGAGAGAGAAAGAAAGAGAGAGAGAGAGAGAGAGAGAGAGAGAGAGAGAGAGAAAGAAAGAAAGAAAAAGAAAGAAGAAAGAAAGAAAGAAAAAAGAAAGAAAGAAAAAGAAAGAAAGAAAGAAAGAAAAAAGAAAGAAAGAAAGAAGAAAGAAAGAAAGAAAGAAAGAAAGAAAGAAAGAAAGAAAGAAAGAAAGAAAGAAAGAGAAAGAAAAAGAGAGAAAGAGAGAAACCTAGAAATCCACACTGCAGCCTGTGGCGTTTCACCACCTAACCTTCACACCCCAGAATAAAAACCTCCGCCTTTATCAAATCCTTTCTCGGCATGCCTTACACTCGAGTTGTCCCTGTCACCCCTTTTGCCAAGTCCTTGGGTCCCTGTTCAGGGGCACCACCTGTGGGGAACCAGCTCCCATATTTATTAACCCCAGGGACTCTTGAAGAGTGAGGTATAAGAGACCTAGATAGAAATATAAAGAGGAGAGAAACAGATAGAAACACAGGATAGCCTCGGGTGGAACTGGATCCTGATTCACTGGCCCAGAACTTTATTCAAAGGGGCTTTTTATAACAATACCAAGGGGAATGGCAAAAGACTTCCCACTTGCTATGTATAGCCAAGTGTAGAACCTTCCAAACACCTGGTACTCAGGTCCATGGTCTAATCATCCTATTATTCAGGCCTGCTGAGTAAGGCCACTAGGAAACCTTGGTGGGCTCCAACAGGATTTCCTTATTATTAAATATCCTTCAACTTTTAAATAGTTCTGACTCTTGGGGATTTATGCATGAGAATACTACTTTTTTCTTACAAATATTTCAATTGTTCCATCAGGATAAGCTGCTTTTCTTTAAGCCTTCTAAAATACCAGAACTGTTATACAATGTTCCTGATCTCAAATAGTTTATTCAAGTATTTATATCAAGGAAGAAAAGGTACTTGCAATGAAAGAAAAAGCAGTATGCAAATATCCAATGGTGCTATTATTGTAGAATACTTTTGTTGTTCACAGGAGAGATTACTAAGTGACCCAAAAATTTAGAATTAGTTTTGAGTAACTGTAGGGGACAAGCAAGGTAAAAATGCCCATTATAAATATTAAAGACAAGGTAAATGAGTAGACTTGAAGGGGATTTGCAGAAAGAGGTGGAATAAGCATTACTGGATTACAAGGCAGAGTGCAGCAAGATGCACTTTACTTGGCAGGTAATGTACAGATCAATCTAGTTAGAGTAATGGTTTCTATTACAATGGTATTAGAAAAAAATTAGAGAAATGGATTCATCTGCCATATTTTAGATCCTAATTGATTCATTTCTCACACCATCATTAGTCTTCATTTCACGACCATTACTCTTAATTCTATTGCAAGTGTGAACCTTCTGGACAGTCTCAAAGGACACCATTCTATTCTGTCCTTCTGTGGGATTGGCTTTTCTTGTATTCTCTTCTTTCTTTTATTGAAAATAGATTTTTTTCATACACTATATTCTGATTATGATTTCAACTTTCTCAAGTCCTCTATGATCCCCACTTCTCCCATCCAGATCCACACCCTTTCTCTCTCTCCCTTTAGAAAGAGAGCAGGCATCTACAGAATAATAATACAATAAGATAAAACAAAACAAAATAAACAAACAGAATAAAAAGAGCCAAAGAAAAGGAACAAGAAACAAATAGAGGCAAGGACACACATTAGTACACACAGAAGCCCATAAAAGCACAAAACTGGAATCCATAATCTATACACAAAGGACTTGCAAAATTAAAATAAAATTTCCTGACAAAACACTATTAGACAGAGAACCTCCAGAAGCTGCATTGAGTTATTTTGTGTTAGTCATCTACTGCTGAGCATGAGCCTGCTCTGAAGTGCTTGTGTGACCAGTGAGACTGTTGGAGAAAACAAATTTTTCACTTGCAAGTCATTATCAGTTTTCGATTGCTTCTAGGTTAGGCATTGGGGCTTATGTCCACTCCTCTTCCTGCTGAGATACAATCTGGGTAGAATCCCACAGGCCCTGTGCATACCGACTCAGTCTCTGGGAGTTTGTGTGTGAGCAAGTCCTGCTGTGTTTACAAGGCTTTGTTTCCTTGGTGACCTTGATTCCCTCTGGTTCTCAATATTTTTTCTGCCTCCTCTTCCACAGTGTTACCTGAACCCCGAAGGGAAGCTTCTGATGGATACATCTCCTTTAGATTGAGTGATCCAGCATCCCTTATTCTTCCAAAACATTATCCAGCTATGGATCTCCATGTTTGTTTCAATATCCTGCAGGAGAAAGCGTCTCTGTTTATGGCTGAGCAGTGCAGTGAGTAAGGCATAATTTTCATTTGGAGTATTTGGGTTTTCAATTTCGCATATGAGTGTGGTATAGGTCCCTCAGTATTTATGCTGGATTGATTCTAGGACTTCTGATAAACACCAAAATTTGAAAATGTTCAAATCTCTTATATAAAATATGTGCATATTGCAGATAAAAGTCATTGTGTGCATATTAAATCATCTTTAGTTAGTTACAGTACATAAGCCAGTGTAAATAGTTGTTACAGCATGTGATTAAAGAATGAGGACATGGAAATTCCTGTCTTCAGAGGTATAGGTTCATAGCTCAGTTTCAGAATGATTGTAAGGAGTTAATGTTTTATAACTAAAACAAGATAGAACATTGAAGAAGAAAACATATTTGTGTATGCTTGACATACAAAATTTTACTAAATATTTTTTTTTGTTTTTTTTGAGACAGGTTTTCTCTGTGTAGCTTTGGAACATGTCCTACCACTCACTCTGTAGACCAGGTTGGCCTCAAACTCACAGAGATCCATCTGCCTCTGCCTCCCAATGCTGGGATTAAAGGTGTGTGTCACCACTACCTGGCTACTAAATACTTTTGATTTGTGGTTTTTTTGAATGATTGTATTGCTGTAGGAGTAATAGGTATGGAAGGCCTAATGCATATACATTTCATCCATCATGTTATAAATAATTATTTAATACAATCTCATGTTTTAATTATGCATAACTAGAAGCATGAACCATTGGAAGATATTTGCTCTAAATTAGTAGAGCTTTGAAATTGTGAATTAAGCCTTTAATATCCCTGCTTGTTTAGTAGTCCTTAGGGTGTGGTGTTCTGAATGTACCTTTTCTACAGTGATCTTACACAGCCATCGCCCCTGATGGCCCCAACTGTGGAAAGAAATTGATTCCAAGCTTGTTTGCCATAAGAGATGATGGATTTATTGAAACTGTTAAAAACTTCTCAGTAATAAAGCTTGTGGTTGAAGTGAATGAAGAGTTAGCTGTGGTTCACATATGAAGAAACTGAGAAAAGTCACTGAAAATCATGCATAGTCATTTTTATTCCTGTTAATCCTATGTATCTTCTAATTTTTATATTATCAATTGTATGATTACTACAGTTAAGTTTTTTGATATTAAATTTGAAAGCATATATAAGCAGTAGAATTATTACACTGTATTATAATAACCAGTATGTTTGGAGCAAAATTTTTATGCAATGTAACATTTAGTAATATAAATGTTAGTATTGTTTTTACAGTAGGGTTACAGTTTTAGGAATACCTTTAATAAAATATATGGAAATAAATATTTGTAGTTTATTGTAGCATACTTGGGTCTATCAGCTCACTGAATGAAAGTTTAATTCTGTTATATTTCAAAGCCTATGTTTCCTCAGATATTTTTGCTTAACCTTATTCATGAGTACAGATAGCTTATTCCTTACTATTATAAAGTAAAGAACACATATTTTTATAAAAACTTCTCAAAATATTTAAAGTTTTTTTCACAGTTCCAAATCTTCCCTTGAATATTATCTTAGACCATATGAACACAATAAAGCAGAGTTTTTAAAAAACTACTTTGCAATTTTGAGAGTTTCTTTCTTTCTTTTTTCTTTATTTTTTATTTTACAATACTATTCAGTTCTACATAATAGCCACAGATTCCCTTGTTCTCTCCCTTCCTGCCCCCTCCCCTTTCGCCCACCCCACCCCCACTCCCACCTCCTCCAGATCAAGGTCTCCCCCAAGGACTGGGATCTACCTGATAGACTCAGTCCATGCAGGTCCAGTCCCCTCCTCCCAGATTGAGCCAAGCGTCCCTGCATAAGTCTCAGTAGCACAGACACTGAGAGAAACAATCAATCAATGGGACCTCTTGAAACTGAGAAGCTTTTGTAGAGCAAAGGATACAGTCAACAAGGCAAAGCGACAGCCTACAGAATGGGAAAAGATCTTCACCAACCCCACATCTGACAAAGGACTGATATCCAGAATATATAAGGAACTCAAGAAATTAGATACCAAAACGACCAACAGTCCAATTGAGAAATGGGCTTTAGAACTAAACAGAGAATTCTCAACAGAGGAAACTCAAATGGCTGAAAGACATTTAAGGAATTGCTCAACATCCCTAATCATCAGGGAAATGCAAATCAAAACAACTCTGAGATACCACCTTATGCCTGTCAGAATGGCTAAGATCAAAAACACGAAGACACTTTATGCTGGAGAGGATGTGGAGCTAGGGGAACTCTCCTCCACTGCTGGTGGGAATGCAAGCTTGTACAACCACTTTGGAAATCAATTTGGCACTTTCTTAGAAAATTGGGAATCAATCTCCCCCAAGATCCAGCTATACCACTCTTGGGCATATACCCAAGAAATGCTCAATCATACCACAAGAGCACTTGCTCAGCTATGTTCATATCAGCATTGTTTGTAATAGCCAAAACCTGGAAACAACCTAGATGCCCTTCAACTGAAGAATGGAAAAATAAATTGTGGCACATATACCCAATGGAATACTACTCAACAGAGAAAAACAATGACATCATGAGGTTTGCAGGCAAATGGATGGATCTAGAAAAAACCATCCTGTGTGAGGTAACCCAGACTCAGAAAGACAAACATGGTATGTACTCACTCATAGGAGGATACTAGATGTGGAGCAAGGATGACTGGACTGCTACTCACATCACCAGGGAGGCTACCTGGAAAACAGGACCCCAAGAAAGACACAGAGAAATGGATGAGATCTACATGAACAGCCTGGACATGAGTGGGAGCAATAAAGGGCGAGGGTTGAGGGAAAGAGAACAGGAGATCTGAGTTGGATCAAGAAAAGAGAGGTAGAACAAGGAATAGGAGACCATGGTAAATGAAGACCACATGAGAAAAGGAAGAAACAAAGAGCTAAAGAGGCCGACAGAAATCCACAAAGATACCCCCACAAAAGACTGCTGGCAATGGTCGAGAGACAGCCGGGACTGACCTACTCTGGTGATGGGATGGCCAAACACCCTAATAGTTGGTCCAGAAACCCCATCCAAGGACTGAGGAATCTGGATGCAGACATCCACGGCTAGGCCCCAGGTGGAGCGCTGGGAGTCTAATTAGTGAGAAAGAGGAGGGTTTATATGAGCGAGAATTGTTGAAAACAAGGTTGGATAAAGCACAGGGACAAATAACCACCGAATGGAAATACATGAACTATGAACCAAAGGCTGAGGGGCTCCCAACTGGATCAGGCCCTCTGAATAGGTGAGACAGTCAATTGACTTGACCTGTTTGCGAGGCATCCAGGCAGTGGGACCAGGTCCTGGGCTTGTTGCATGAGTTGGCTGTTTGAGAGTTTCATAATAGCATAGCTAACAAGGAATGCACTTCTGTCTATCATTTATCATCTACTTATATGCCTACCTACATATATAACATAGAGATGAGAAGTTTATCATCTACTTATGTGTCTAACTACATTTATAACATACAGATGAGAAGTTTATCATCTATGAAACTCATGATTTACGCTTGGCTTATTCAAACAGTAGGCTAGCCAACCAGCATTGGAACTGGTATTCAAACTTTTCCTATCTGTTTCTACTATTAAAAACTAAAGATAGAAATAAGTTCTTTGTGGAATTATGATAATTAGTTTTAAATGATGTAGTATATACAAAGGATTAATATAATGTTATTAATTAATACCAATTATGTTAACTATGTTTAATATTGTCACATGCTGAGTGTTGTTTTTCTAAGTTTTTAAAGTTACCCACTTATACTTTTTAATCAAAATTTAATAGACCATTAAGTATTCTTACCTAGTTTTAAATAATTCTAAAATGACTCTCCTTCTGCCCAGTAATGTTGCTCTCCCTGTGTGGCCTATGATCCCATATTGGCCTGAAAGTAGACTCATAACTCTAACTTGCAATTTCTCAAACCCAGTGTTCTGTTTTATATGTCTGTTTCCTTTCCCCAAAAAGATATAAAGATGCCATCATTTCCATTCTGTTGTATGACCTGACTCTGCACAATTCAGAGAAGCAAACATAAAAAAGAATGATAGACACACTCTAACTGCCTTGTTCAAAAAAATTGTTTGATTCTTTTTACAAAGAAAATGCCATTTTTTCTCCTGGAAAAAAAAGCACCACATACTGAGATCCTGACATTGAGATTTTTATCCAAAAACATAAGTGAAGACACTTGTGAAATAAATATGTAAAATAAAGTTACAAAATGGCAATACCAGAACAACTTAGGCAAATCTTTTATATTGAAATTGCATGAATGAACTTCTCTTTAGTATTGTTTCAATTACAATAGCACTTACACTAGAATTATTAACTGATACACACAGTATTTGTCTATGTCCACAATTTCATCCCTGCCCTAAATTTCAATTGATCATGAATGTGTTACATGGTACATTATCTCTATAATTAAATGCTACATATTTTAAGCAAAGCAAATTGTTGATAAATTGAATTTTTGCCTTTTCAATAATATTTGAAACACTGTGTATGTTCAATGAAATGAAAATGGAATTGACAGACTTTCTAACTCTGTGAAAAATCTATCCTTCATTGAAGGAATTTTATATATAGTGGGAGCCATGTGACTTCTTCAAGGGACAAGGCCTGAGAATAGCATGACTGGCTCTCCTGGAGACTCCGACCCACTTGGCAAGAACCTGTGGACAGTTCAATGCATGATTCTGGGCCTGACCCCAGGATCATGTGTGCTATGTACTGTCCTTGCTTTCATCATGCCAACTATACTGTTGGCCTAATGAGTCACAGTAAGTCATGAAGCTTAATATTACATATTTGTATAACTATTGTGGAAAGGATGATTTTTACCATAAGAGGTTTAAAAAAACATTCAAGGAACAGGGAATGAAGTAGAAGTATAGAAACCCACAGTTGCCTCGTTTATAATAACTATGCCAATATACTAAGAAGTTGAGAGACAGAAATAAGGACAAAGGATAAACAGTGCCAGCTATTAAGAGGAAGTCTCCAGGTTACGTTGCCTGTAGGATAAATGAAAAAACATGGTACATCCCCATAGGATAAATGAAAAGAAAAAAAAAACTTGTATATCACCAAAGTAGATGAAGTCGTACAGAACATAGAATGAATTGATCCAGCTTTAGCTGGTGAGTTGATCATGAGAACTCAGACCCCACCAGATGTAAAAATTAACCATAAGAGAGAAAACTTTCTCTCACTCTGCATGATGCTGTAACCACATATGCTACCAGCTGGGTACATTGTTCTGCCTGTAGGTGTGCCTCGTTAGAAAAGTTCCTTCTTAGCTTTCAAGACTGCTTATGCTTCTAACAGTAGAGATATAGATAAAATAGGTAATGGCTATTGGTGGGAAAGTTGGGGGATGAAAGGGGAAAGAAGCCAGGAACCAACTGGTAATTATAGCGACCATTTTTAGAAACTTAGGAAGTGAAAACAGATTGTAAAACTGCTCCTGCAAACCATTGAAACTATATATAAAGCCACCCCAGGCTATCCAAGGCCATTTGTTTGAACAACAACAGGTGGTCACAGTCTGTTCTTGGTGCTGACTTCACACATCCATCCCTGGTGATCAAACCCATTTCAAGCAAGGCTTCCAGTGTGTGTGTGTGTGTGTGTGTGTGTGTGTGTGTGTGTGTGTGTGTGTGTGTGTGTGTGTGTATGTGTGTGTGTTGCTCTAAAAACAATTCGTACATATTTTTTTAAAACTTTAGATCACTAACAGAAATTAGAAAAGGTTTTATGAGTTCTATGTATGTTTTCTTAAGAGATGGCCAATCATTATTCCTCCTAAATTCCTGGCTGGTTATTTGGTTTACATCCTCTATAAAGTTATCTTTTTGTAACTAAAAATGAATATCCAGTGTGTGCTATTGGTCATTCACAGGCATCCAGATTAGGTGAATGGCAAGAACATATCATCATTGTGTGCATGCAAACAGCTGAGGTTGAACCAAATGATTATCTAGCCTTTCATTTTAGCTGCAACCTCTAAAGAGGTCAGCTCTTTCTAATATAGGGAGTATCATGTTTTTCACATTTTTTTGTGTAAGTTGGTTTTTGTGATTTCACTCTTTAAATATGATCCCTGATCACAGTGTTAAAGTATTGTCCTGTGATCCTCAACTTTAAAACTTTATGCTATGACACACACACACACACACACACACACACACACACACACACACACACATGCATATCTTTGAAACTTTGTTTAGGCATGCATTATATTGCCACCAACTGTGAGATCTATGATATTAATCAATAATATGTAATGAGTAAGGTGTCCTGGAACAGAGATGTGTTCATATTGATCAAGGCCATGTGTTGTTAGTTGAGAAGAAATTTGCTGATTCAAAATTATGGTGCCTATAGGAAAATTAATTGTGAATAATGGCCAATGGCAGAAATGTGGTAAGACAGCCCAAGATTTAACAAAAAAGGAAGGAGATAAAGGACTAATAAATAGAACTAAAGGATAATTTGCATATAGCTTGGTGCTTCTGACATTAACAGATAAGGAATAATGAGCTACTTCTGCATGGCCACAGATTTAAAAATATAGGCTTATCTCATGAGAAAGTGGAAGAAACATTTGAAGCTAAGTTATATAATTTTATGTTGCAGAGTAACTGGATATTTGTCTTTTTCTTGTTGAAAGAAATGTCACCTTTGTATAAAGGAATCAAGGGCAGATGGGCTGCTTCTTTTATACCTGCCATCTTTGAGAAGCCTGCCATCTTTAAGAAGAGGAGAATCTTTACAGCCATTTTCAGGTAACTTCTAAATAGAAATTACAGATTTGGCAGTGAGGAGGCTTGATGATGGCTAGGAGAGTTCAAAGGAAGGCCTGATAATTTCAGCATTTTGGATCTGAAAATTTGCTTTGGCTCTTTTCTCTGTTAACACTAGATTTCAATTTTTTGGGTTCTTTCACTTGTTTTGTAATCTTGGTTCTTGTGCCTGAATTTGAAATTAAGAGATAGTAGACACTGAACTAAGTCATATTGGCCTTAGGAAGGTGTCTCTTCCACTGCTCTGTAAGATTAATAAGCATTTGTCAGTGATCAGTTTTCCTAGACTCTTGGTTTGCTTCTCACTTGATCTTGATGATCTTTACCACTCATAATTTTGGGGAGAAGAAATGCATCACTAATTTCTCTTGAAGGTAAGCTAACTTCTGAACCCTACTGAGTCTCTACCAGTTCTTCTGCTGTTTAGAGTGTCCTGGGAGTATGACAAATCTCAAATCTTCTCAGTTCCCCAAGTCACAGGAAGCAGAGTGTCCATAGCTCTCCAGTCCTTCAATAAAGGGTACATTGTCTTCAGCATCTTCTTCTCCAGCCACATCTTGCTGTGGCAGTAGGCACCACTTTTCAGTTGTTTATCATTATTGTCTTCTGTCCTCAGCCTTTGTTAACTGAAATTCCAGAATGCCTAGAAAGAAGAGAGTCCTTCCAACTCTCAATAGTTCTCATTCCCAGGAAGACCCTATGGGGAAAAAAGAAGATTCACAATGTATTTTCTTTCATTTCTTGTACCCTTTATTGTTGTGAAGAATGAAAAATCTTGAATTTTTATAGAAACCAACACGCCTTATGAATATGTATCTGGGATATCCGTTGCTGTTCCCTTTAGTGTATTTCCACTGAAAAAATGTAACAATTCTTAGAAAGACATCACTGATGGAGTGCAGAAGGGTTCTAACAGAAGAGCACCTCGCTGCCTACTGATATGTTAACACACGGAGGACTTTAAAGGTTGGTGCTATGTCAGCTCGTTTCCACATCCCCTTAATGACTCCCTCATTTGGACCCACAAGAAAACTTTTGTTTGAAATTCATCAAACCTAATAGCCTTGTCTTTTCATGATAATCCTTATAACTTCCAAAACATTGGACATGTAAGAATATTTGTGGCCTCAATGAACTGATATTTTTGTATGCGTATTATAGTTACCATCTATGATAAATACATAAATGGTATATAACAGTCTTTGTAGTTTATTTTTAAACATGGAACCAAGGCATTCTTTGTTTTAAACATCAAGATCTTTAATATTGGGAAGGAATGATTGTGAAAAATCCTTCAAACTCTACAGAAGGAGAGCTATAGTTATTCCTGTGAGAGTTTTTTCCTAAGGATCTGTTTTAAAGGTTGCTTTTCCCTGTTATTTATTTTCCTGTTGATACAGATGTCTAGTTCTCTGAATTGCATGCTTTGGATTCTTGGCTTGACACTAGAATCAAGACAGACATAGCCTTCAAGAGTTGCTTTGGCTATTAAGTGAGTAATCTGTCATACACGAGACCCATGACAGCTCCTTGAACATTATTAGCTCAGGTTCAGGACCTATGATGAAAGCTTACAACTGATCCTGCTTCCTGTATTCAGAAAAAAACAAACAAACAAAAAAAAAAAAAAAAAACACCAGTGCCCATAAGGTTCTGCAGATCCAATAATAGAAATCACAGTGATAGCATCTCCCTTCACCATTGTATGTGTTTCTTCTAGCTATAGAGAAAGAAGTCTTTACAGAAGGAAATTAGAGAAGATATCAGAAGATAGAAAGATCTCCATGCTTGTGGATCAGCAGTATTAACATAGTAAAAATCGCCATCTTTTAATTTTATAATTTAATTTAATTTTACATATCAGCCACAGATTCCTCTGTCCTCCCTCCTCCCAACCCCCTGCACTCCCCCCAACCCACCCACCCCCATTCCCTGGGGATTCAGCTCAGCCTGGTAGATTCAGTCAAGGCAGATCCTGTCCCCTCCTCCCTTCACCCAGGCTGAGCAAAGTGTCCCTGCATAGGTCCCAGGCTCCAAACAGCCAGCTCATGCACTAAGGATAGGTCTTGGTCCCACTGCCTGGGGGTCCTCCCAAACAGTTCAAGCTAATCAACTGTCTCACTTATTCAGAGGGTCTGATCCACTTGGGGGCTCCTCAGCTATTGGTTCATAGTTGATGTGTTTCCACTAGTTTGGCTATTTGTCCCCGTGCTTTTTCCATAGTCTCAACATCTCTCGCTCATACAATCCCTTCTCTTTCTCGCTGATTGGACTCCCAGAGCTCCACCTGGGGCCTGGCTGTGGATCTCCGCATCTGCTTCCATCAGTTATTGGATGAGAGTTCTACCACAACAGTTAGGGTGTTTGGCCATCCGATAACCAGGGTAGGTCAGTTCAGACTTTCTCTCAACCATTGCCAGTAGTCTATTATGGAGGTATCTTTCTGGATTTCTGGGGACCTCTCTAGCACTTTCTTCTTCCTATTCCCATGGGGTCTTCATTTATCATGGTCTCTTTTTCTTTGTTCCCCCTCTCTGTTCTTGATCCAGCTGGGATTTCCCACTCCCCTAAGCTCTCTTTCCCTTGACCCTTGCCCTTCATTACCCCCTCATGTGTAGTTTGCTCATGTAGATCTCATCCATTTCTCTGTTGTTGGGTGATCCCTGTGTCTTTCTTAGGCTCCTCTTTTCTAGGCAGCCTCCCCGGAGTTGTGAGTAGCAGTCTAGTCATCCTTTGTTTTACATCTAGTATCTACTAGTGAGTGAGTACATACCATGTTTGTCTTTCTGAGTCTGGGTTACCTCACTCAGGATGATTTTTTTCTAGATCCATCCATTTGCCCTCAAACCTAATGATGTCATTGTTTTTCTCTGCTGAGTAGTACTCCATTGTATATATGTACCACATTTTATTTATCCATTCTTCAGCTGAAGGGTGTCTAGGTTGTTTCCAGGTTCTGGCTATTACAAATAATGATGCTATAAACATAGCTGAGCATGTGCCCTTGTTGTATGATTGAGCATTCCTTGGGTATATGCCCAAGAGTGGTATATCTAGGTCTTGGGGGAGGTTGATTCCCAATTTTCTAAGAAAGTGCCATACATGCCTTTAATTACAGCACTCAGGAGGCAGAGCCAGGTGGATCTCTGTGAATTCGAGGTCAGCATGGGCTACCAAGTGAGTTCCAGAAAAGGTGCAAAGCTACACAGAGAAACCCTGTCTCGAAAAACAACAACAAAACCAAAACCAAAGTGGCTGTACAAGCTTGCATTCCCACCAACAGTGGAGGAGAGTTCCCCTTGCTCCACCTCCTCTCCAGCATAAGCTGTCTTCAGTGTTTTTGATCTTAGCCATTCTGAGGGGTGTAAGATGGTATCTCAGAGTCATTTTGATTTGCATTTTCCTGATGATTAGGGATGTTGAGCAAGTAGTACAGACACTGAGAGAAACAATTAATCAATGGGACTTCTTGAAATTGAGAATCTTTTGTAGAGCAAAGGACATGGTCAACAAGACAAAACAACAGCCTACAGAATGAAAAAATTTCTTACCTACCCCACATCTGACAGAGGGCTGATATCCAGAATATATAAAGAACTCAAGAAATTAGACATCAAAATGCCCAACAGTCCAATTAAGAAATAGGTTATAGAGCTAAACAGAGAATTCTCAACAGAGGAAGTTCAAATGGCTGAAATACATTTAAAAAATGGCCATCTTAACAAAAGCAATCTACAGACTCAATGCAATCCCCTTTAAAATCCTAGCACAATTCTTTATATTCCTTGACAGAACAATACTCAACTTCATGTGGAAAAATAAAAAAACCCAGGATAGCAAAAACATTCCTGTACAGTAAAAGAAAATGCAGAGTATCACCATCCCTGATTTCAAGTTCTATTAAAGAGCTATAATAATAAAAACCACAGAGTATTGGCATATAAACAGACACATGGACCAAAAGAATTGAATCAAAGTCCCAGATATTAATCTACACACCTATGGACACCTGATATTTGAAAAAGAAACCAAAATTATACAACAGAAAAAAGAACGCATCTTCAAGAAATGGTGCTGGTATAACTGGATATCAGCATGTTAAAGAATGTAAATAGATCCATATCTATTACCCTGCACAAAACTGAAGCCCAAGTGGATGAAAAATATGAATTCAGACACACTGAATCAAATAGAAGAGAAAGTGAGAAATAACCTTGAGCATTTTGGCACAGGAGACAACTTCCTGAACAAGTCACCTATATCCCAGACACTAAGATCAATACTTAATGAATGGGACCTTATGAAACTGAAATGTTTCTGTAAGGCAAAGGATACAGTCAATAGGTCAAAACAACAGCCTGAAGAATGGGAAATATCTTCATCAACCTTACACCTGACAGAGGGCTGATACCCAAAATATATAAAGAACGCAAGAAACCAGACATCAACAAATCAAATATGTAATTTAAAAATGGGGTGCAGACCTAAACAGAGAATTCTCAGCTGAAAAATCTCAAATGGCCAAGAAACACTTAAAGAGATGTTTATCATCTTTAGACATCAGGGAAATGCAAATCAAAACAACTCTGAGACTCCATCTTACACCTTTCTGAATGGCTAAAGTCAAAAACACATATCACAGCTCATACTGGAGAGGATATCAAGCAAGAGGAACACTCCTCCATTTCTGATGGGAGTGCAAACTTATACAGTCACTTTGGAAATCAATGTGGTGGTTTCTCAGAAAACTGGAAATAAATCTACCACAGGACCCACCTATATCACTCTTGAGCATATCCAAAGAATGCTCATTCATAACACAAGGACACTTGCTCAATATGTTGATAGTAGCTTTATTTGTAATGGCCAGAAACTGAAAACAACCTAGATGTTCCTCAACCAAAGAATGAATAAAGAAAATGTGGTACATTCACAAAATGCAGTATTACTCAGATCTTAAAAGCAAGAACACCAGGAAATTGGAAGTCAAATGGGTGAAACTAGAAAAAAAAAACTCATCCTGAGTGAGGTAACCCAGATCCAAAAAGATAAATATGTTATGTACTCATTCATAAGTGGATATTAGCTGTAAAATAAAGGATAGCTGTGCTATAATCCACAGATCCAGAGAGACTAAGTAACAAGGACGATTAATGGGGGGGGGGGCTGAATCTCCCTGGGAAGGGGAAATAGAAAAGATTTCATGAGTGAACTGTGGGTGGGTGAGGATGGGAGCATGAGTGATGAGGTTGCAGGGGCAGAGGAGGAGAGTATTGAAAGAGACTACTGGAAAGGATGAGAATTCTGGGGTCAGGTATAAAGCTGGTGCAGGGGAATCTCCCAGGAATCCACAAGGATGAACCCAGATAAGACTCCTAACAATAGAAGATATGTAGCCTGAACTGGCCATCTACAGTGACCAGGCTTCAAGTAGAAATAGTAGGGAGCCAACCCAGACATATAACCTTTGACCTACATCCTTTCTTGCCTGTGGATGTATTAGAGTAAGGGTGGCCTAGAGAATGAGGGAGTGACCAACCAATGAACAGTCTAGTGTAAAACCCATGCTTGGAGAATAAGCACACCCCTGACATTGCATAGAGAACAGAGACCCAGAGGCTTGATGACAGAGACCTAGGATAGGACCAAATATGACTTGAGGAAATAATGTCAATGTAATGATGCCTAATGATATTCTTCTATGCCCATAGATTGGTGGCTACCCAATAATCATCAGAGAGTCTTCAACCAGCAACTGAAGGAAATAGATGCAGACCCACAGCCAAACATTAGGAGGAGCTTGGAAAATCCCACAGAAGAAGGGGAGAAAGGATTGTAGGAGCCAGAGGGTTTAAGGATACCACAAGAAAACTCACAGAATGAACTAATCTGGGCTCATAGGGGTTCACAGAGACTGAGTCAACAATGAGGGAGTCTGCATGGGACTGACCTAGACACTCTGTATATATGTGACAGTTGTATAGCTTGGTTCCCTTGTGGGACTTCTAACAGTGGGAACAGCAGCTGTCTCTTACCCTTTTTCTGGCTTTTGGGACCCTACCTCTCATACTGGGTCACCTTGCCCAGCCTTAATACATGGGGAGATGCTTAGTCTCCCTACAACTTGATATACCATGTTTTGTTGATGCCCATGGGAGACCTGCCCTTTCCCAAACATCAACAGAGGAGGAGTGGATTGGGGGATGGGAATGGAGGGCGGATGGGAACAGATTGAGAGGAGAGGAGGGAGGGATGTAAAATAAATAAATTTTAAAGTTCGATGTTTCATTATACTAAATAACAAAAAACAATTTAAAGATTAAAAAAGAAAAGTGTATAGAAATTGGGGGGGGTGTTGAACTTTGGGACTCAGCATTTTACTTTACCAGCAGCTAGCAATACAGAAGTTCTAATGATTTTTAAGGACTCAGAAAAGATATTGATACCTCAAGTCACATATATGTATATATTAGGACATGCTAATTCCTAGGTCTCTACTGGAAAATAAGGAATGCTTGCCTCTTCAATTTCTATATGCTTATTTGCTGGATTATAACTTGGAATTCCAGTAGCAATGAGTCCTGTAATAGGGTACCTCCACATGGTATTCAGTGGGACCATTAAAGAACAGACTTTATAACCTACTACACACACATACTCATTTCCAAGAAGCTATTCTGAAAGTGTGAGTATATATGACACCTGTTAAGAACTCCGAGGAAACAGAACTCTAGCAAGGTCCTCTGAATATTCCAGAATTAGGATGTGTTTTATGTTTATGATAAAAGGTGGCATTTTCTCCTTGGTTTTTCATTTTTCTAATGTTTCCAGGAATATGGACATATAGAGATAGCTGGTTGCAGTATGTGTTTCCTAAAAATACAGAAATGGTTTTTCTTTAACTTAATGAAATTTACTATAGACAGTTACTGTGCAATGTCATTACTCCTCTGTAGGGTGTCACTCTACAATTCTCTCCGTGGTGATTGTGACACTGGGCTCCAAATCGTAATTGCACATTTTAGTAATTTTATATTCCTTTATAGCCACAGAATGACACACTGTAGCCACATGAAACTTTACTCTCAGAGTACACTGTGAGACTCTAGGAACTGGACAGAGAGGACACAGCAAAGGACTGTTGACTTCACACCAGCACGTTTAGAATCAAGAGCACTACTTAGAATGGAACTCCTTACCAGGCAGCGACAGAAGGAATAGACTTTGTTGAGCGACATAAGAGACTGGTATCACTGGTTCCATGAGGCCTCCTATTGCCACAAGCTCTTTTACTAGGCTTTTGGGTTTTCCTAGTTATTTTCGAAAAGCAATGATCTCCTTAAAACATGAAGATCATATCACATCTGTATAACTATATTACACAAGAATTCCTCCTGCTTTCTTCTGCATCATGCACACCCATTACAAATTCTCAAAAGCTGTACTGCACACAGGTGTTAACAAAAGAAACAAAAGACAGGTGGCTAGAAGGACTGTATCAACTTTTATATCATGGTTTTAATACTCACCCCCTAGTCAAATGCCCCTTCTCCTTAAACAAAAGGATTAGACATCCTGCTATCAATCAACTGATTTTTTTCTCCCACTCTATATAGTATTTTATACACTGTTTTCTAATGCCCTCTATCACTCTTGGGTGGTATATGTCTCTATAGAGTTAGATCTCGAATTCCATCAAAAATTTCATTAATATGGAAGAGCGAACTAAAAAATACCCAGGAGTATTTAGTGTCAGTAAGCTTTGCACCAAGTGAAACTTAGCAAGTCTTTTACCAGTGCTGTCTGAATGAGATGTATTACTGGAAGCTTCTTTGTTACACATGTAAATATTTATTTCATGGTTGTAGCCATATGCTGTTCATAGATAAGGCTTACAAATACTTATACCTATATATATAAAACTTGGTTTTATAATTTTTTTTTATCTTTCTTGGGTAGTCATAGATGAGGAGAGGCTCACGGGATATTATCTGTCCCTGCTGAACAATGATCTACTGATGGATGTTGTGAGAGAGCAGTCAGTATCTTCAGATACGTACAAACTGGTTAGGCTGAGTGGCTACACTGGATAGCTCCATATCCAGTGAAACAGATGGATTTAGCTAAATTTAGTGGGATACAAGACAAAACAAAAAGATGTTAACAAAGTAAAAGGACCTGTGGTGAGTGTGTGTTTACAGGGGTTAAGGGAGATAAGAGGGGAGGAAGAGTAATTAGAATACCTTACATACATACAGGCAAATGTTAAAGAAAGATTTTATTTAAAAACAAATTAAGGGACACAAAAACCTTTAAAATCACATTTCAAGTAAATTTATTTCCTATGGTAAAGTATTTTGAAGGGAAAACATAAGAGGATGAAATATTCAGAAAGAAGGCAAGTGAGACAATAAATAAATATATCAGAAATAATGCTACCTGGGTTAGGAAATGCAATGCAAACATTTTCATAATACAGTAAAAATCCCAATATAAATATTAATATTTAAAGAAGAAAACTAATTGTTCATGCCTATAACACAGCCCTGGAAATATTGGAACATTTATTATCAAAGTAAAAACTTTCTACTTGTAAAACTAAATGTCACTGCAGAAAGAAAGCAATACAGCTTAGAAGTTAAGGCAAGAGAGAAGAGAGAGATCTTTAAAAAGAGAATCAATGACACAAAAACCACCACAGCCTGTCAGATTCATGTTGTCCATTAAGAGATAAGTGCACAAAATGCTGCCTCCCACCCCTTGTATCTTCAGTCTGCTAACATTTAATAATTCAACCTGGAACACGGTGACACATTGTAACCATTATTAAAGCTAAAAGCAAAACAGATGGAAGAATGTGAAGGGGACAGCTTTGAATCCAATACAGAGTTCTGTCATTTCTTTACTTTCTATATTATTTTAAAACTAATTTTGGGGCATATGGAAATAGCTAAATAAACTGTTGAACAAATGAATCTATTCTCTACCCGTCCCCAGTGCTGTGCTTTCCGTGAACACAGAGATAGTTTATCCCTTGGGCTATATAAGTAGCTAAAGTTTATTACTTTCACCCAAAGGCTTATATTTTTATATGAATGCTATACTTATCAAATATGCCTCCCAGTGCAGACCAGTCATTGCAACTACAGAAAAATAAAAATTCTATATCCTGACCTCATTCACTACTTCAAAAGCTCCTTTCTTGAATTCTCATTTGGTGTGCCTGCCATCATCATTGCCTACCTTACTGACAGTTAACATTTTGGTTAAATTCACCAGTGCCTCCAATTCAGCAATTACATGAGCTTCACTTTCTTTCTTTTTTTTTTATTTTATTTATTTTATTTTACAATACTATTCAGTTCTAAATAGTGGCCAGAAAATCACCGGTGAGAGTTATATTTGCAGCATATGAGGTTTTAGTTCAACCCCAGTTAAGTATTTTAAATACACAAAACCATAAATCTGTGGTCTTTTCAATGATATCTCTTGGAAAACAAATATCAGACAGAGGAAAGTTCAACAAAATGTGTGTTTCTCTGTAGTTACTTACGTCCAAGACCTTTTGCTCTGATTCAGTACAAAAAGTGTTGTTCAGTTCTGTATTGTGTTTCTCCAAAATACAAGCAGAACAGTCAGAAAAGGAATAGCACAGAAATGAGAGAATCAACCTTCCTGAACCCACTTGTAGTACAGTGTTGGATGCCTTTTCCTGTATTAAACATTATTCTTAAATATACACATGTAAAAGCCCATGTACAAAAGCACAATCAAGAAAAAATGCAGATGATGCTTCTGTAGCATTTCATCATCATTACATGTCAAACAATTGCGAATAATCACAGTAAATCATGCTCAGGTGTGGGCTCCTACACTAACATGTTGAAAAGCTCAGAGACTTCAAAATATCTGACATTCTCAGGTTTGTATCAATAAACAGAAATAAAAGCTTGGTGTCAACTACTTTAGGACAAACAATCTAACTACTTGAAATTTCATTTAGGAATCATTATTGCTCTAATAAGAAATCATATCATTAATTCATTCACGTATATAGCAGCTAGAAAGGCCAGGGGAAGACATAAAAATATATGTGATTAATATACAAAATAAGTATTGTGTTTTTTACTAGAAGCTTTATAAAATAAAAATCACACAAAATTGTCTTTTAGAAATGAGTACACTATTTTCTTGTAGTCATTCACCACTTCTGGCTATCAATCTTTCTACCTCCTCTTCCATCTAGATCCCTGTGCCTTAAAGAGAAGGGTTTGATACAGGTTTTCCATTTAAGATTGATTGGTCTAAAGTCTCTCACTCTCTGTACATTGTCCAGTTGTGAATCTCTGCTAATTACCATCCGCTGCAAGCTGGCTAGTTACTATCCACTTCCCTGATGAGTATTGAGTGATAATCTGCTCTATGGGTACAGCAATATGTCATTAGCAATAATTTTACTGTTGTATTCCTTTCCACAGTAGCTTTTCCCCTATGCCTATGAATTTTGTAGTCTCAGTTTCTTGGCCACCTTAGCAGTGTCAGGTGGTGCTAGTTCTATTAGATGGAATAGGCCTTAAATTTAATTTTAAAAAGTGGTTGTTACTCCCATAACATTTGTACCACTATTGTACCAGTATAACTTACAGATGGGTCTCTGTTAGAGGATGCAGAGTGGGTGATATGCATAGTAGTTGAATATTACATCAACTACATAATGTTGGAAGATTAAAGAGCTTCAAGGTACTACAGAATAAGAGCCTGAACAGAGTCACATGCCTTTGCTCAGGTAAGAGCAACTTGGTGACTCAGAACACTTCTCCCAACTGACAGACATACAGACACTTATTCACACACTGACTTGAAAAAATTGTCCTTCCTGTGGCAAGTTTTGGAGAGTGTCCTGTCATTGGAATAAGTAGTTGAAAATTTAAGAGCATAATAGGTGTTAACTAAAGACTGTGAAAAATGCTTTCCTCACTCAGCAACATGGAGCACATTACTAAAAAAAAAAAAATCAACAGTCACTTTCAAAACAGAAAGGTATTTTCCAGATGCAGAAATACACTTTATACAGCTAAGCAGACTTTGTATCCAACTACTTAAAATTTTAGTGTATTTGGCAGAATTATTCAATTTTTTTGTCATACCCATGTAATGTCACATGCTTATTTCATAACCACCAGCTGTTTAACTCATGTTACTCACAGACATTGCCACAATGAGGACTTGGAGAATCATTCTTTACTCCACTTTCAATATTATCATCTTCTTGGTTTGAAGTCTATTTGCATCAACCAACAGATGGGGGACAAAGATAGTTTTGAAAGATTAGTTCCTGT
This sequence comes from Peromyscus maniculatus bairdii, assembly GCF_049852395.1. Taxonomy (NCBI): domain Eukaryota; kingdom Metazoa; phylum Chordata; class Mammalia; order Rodentia; family Cricetidae; genus Peromyscus; species Peromyscus maniculatus. The sequence goes on from NC_134854.1 coordinate 1,785,892, forward strand.
CAATGTAATCCATTATATAAACACACAGAAATGAAAAAAAAAAACATGATTATCTCAATAGATGCTAAAAGAAGCCTTTGAGAAAATCCAACACCCCTTCATGATAAAGGTCTTGGAGAGATCAGGAATACAAGGAACATACCTAAACATAATAAAGGCAATTTACAGCAAGCTGACAGCCAACATCAAATTAAATGGAGAGAAACGCAAAGCAATTCTACTAAAATCAGGAACAAGACAAGGCTGTCCACTCCCCATATATGTTCAATATAGTACTCAAAGTTTCTAGCTATAGCAATAAGACAACACAAGGAGATGAAGGGGATACAAATTGGAAAGGAATAGGTCAAATTTTCACTATTTGCAGATGATATGAGAGTATACATAGGTGACCCCAGAAATTCTACCAGGTAACTCCTACAACTAAACACCTTTCAGTAATATGGCAAGATACAAGATTAACTAAAAAAAATCAGTAATTATCCTATATACAAATGATAAATGGTCTGAGAAAGAAATCAGTACAATAGCTACAAATAATATAAAATACCTTGGGGTAACTCTAACTAAGTAAATGAAAGACCTATATGACAAGAACTTTAAGCCTTGAAGAAAGAATTTGAAGAAGATATCAGAAAATGAAAAGATCTCTCATACTTATGGATAGGTAGGATTAAAATACTAAAAACAGCAATCTTACCAAAAGCAATCTACAGATTCAATGCAATTCCCATCAAAATCCCAACACAATTCTTCACAGACCTGGAAAGAACAATACTAACCTTCATATGGAAAAACAAAAAACCCAGGATAGCTAAAACAATCCTCTACAATAAAGCAACTTCCAGAGGCATCACATCCCTGATCGATCTCAAGCTCTACTATAGAGCTATAGTAATAAAAACCGGTTGGGGCCGGGCGGTGGTGGCGCACGCCTTTAATCCCAGCACTCGGGAGGCAGAGCCAGGCGGATCTCTGTGAGTTCGAGGCCAGCCTGGGCTACCAAGTGAGTTCCAGGAAAGGCGCAAAGCTACACAGAGAAACCCTGTCTCGAAAAACCAAAAAAAAAAAAAAAAAAAACCGGTTGGTATTGGCATAAAAAACTGACATGTGGGCCAATAGAATCGAATTGAAGACCTTGACATTAATCCACACACTCATGAACACCTGATTTATGATAAAGGAGCAAAAATTGTACAATAGAAAAAAGAAAGTATCTTCAACAAATGGTGCTGGCATAACTGGAAATCAACATGTAAAAGATTGCAAACAGATTTATATCTATCACCAAGCACAACACTCAAGTCTAAGTGGATCAAAGACCTCAACATAAATCCAGTTACACTGAACCTGATAGAAGAGAAATTAGGAAGTAGCCTTGAATGCATTGGTACAGAAGACTACTTCCTGAATATAACACCAGTAGCACAGACACTGAGAGCAAAAATTAATAAATGAAACCGAAAAGCTTCTGTAAGGCAAAGGACACAGTAAATAAGACAAAACAACAGCCTACAGAATGGGACAAGATGTTCACCAACCCCATATCTGACAAAGGGGTGATCTCCAAATATACAAAAAACTTGAGGAACTAGACATCAAAATACCAAACAATCCAATTTAAAAATGGGCTATAGAGCTAAACAGAGAATTCTCAACAGAGGAATCTGAAATGGCCTAAAACCATTTAAGGAATTGCTCAACTTCCTTAGTCACCAGGGAAATGCAAACCAAAATGACTCTGAGATACCATCTTACACCTGTCAGAATGGTTAAGATCAAAAACACTCATGACAGCTCATGTTGGAGAAGATGTGGAGCAAGGGGAACACTCCTCCACTGTTGGTGGGAAATGCAAACTTGTACAGCTACTTTGGAAATCACTATGGTGGTTTCTCAGAAAATTGGGAATCAATCTACCTCAAGATCCAATGACACTACTTTTAGGCATATACCCAGGGAATGCTCAATCATACCCCAAGGATACTTGCTCAACTATGTTCAAAATAGCACTATTCATAATAACCAGAAACTGGAAACAACCTAGATGCCCCTCAACCAAAGAATGGATGAAGAAAATGCTATACATATACACAATGGAGTACCACTCAGCAGAAAAAGAACAATGGCATCAGGAAATTTGCAGGCAAATGGGTGGAACTAGAAAATATCATCCTGAGTGAGGTATCCCGGACTCAGAAAGACAAACATGGTATGTACTCACTCATAAGTAGATACTAGATGTAAAGCAAAGGATAACCATTCTACAACCCACAGCTTCATACAAGCTAGGAAACAAGGAGGACCCTAAGAGCAACACATGGATCACCTTGGGAAAGAGAAATAAATGAGATCTTCATGAGTAGACTGGTGATGGGGGGGTGGCTATAGAGGGGAATGAATGGGGGATGAGAATGTGAGGGAACTGGATGGTTGAGCTGGATGACAGAGTGGGAGAGCAATGAAAGAGATATCTGGTTAGGGAGAAACTTGGTGCTAGGGAAATTCCCAGGAATCTACAAGGATGACCCCAATTTAGACTACTAGCAATAGTGGAGAGAGTGCCTGAACTGGCTTACCCTGCTAAATAGATTGGTGAGTACCCTAACTGCTATCATAGAGCCTTCTTTGAGTAACTGATGAGAGCAGATGCAGAGATCCAGAGCCAAGGACCAGGCTGAGCTCTAGGAGTCCAGTCAAAGAGAAGGAAGAGGGATTATATGAGCAAGCGGGGAGGGGTCAAGATGATGATGGGGAAATCTACAGAGACAAGTGAACCAAGCTTGTATGAACTCAAACTTTATAATGACAGCTATGGGGCCTGCATAGGACTAGACTAGACCCTCTGCATATGGGAGACAGTTGTATAGCTTAGTCTGTGTGAGAGGACCCTGGCAGTGGGATAAAGATCTATCCCTGGTGCATAAGCTGGCTTTCTGGAGCCCATTACCTATGATGGGACACCTTGCTCAGCCTTGAGGAAGGGGAGAGGGACTTGGTCCTGCCTCAACTCACTGTACCAGGTTTTGCTGACTCTTCATGGGACCCTTACCTTTTGGAGGAGGGCATGGGGGTGGGTTGGGATAGAGGATGAAAGGATGCAGGAGGAGGGATGAAAGGGGGATCTGTGGTTGGTATGTAAAATAAATAAAAAATTCTTAAGTAAAAAAGAAAGATTAGCTTCATGTACAATCTATCAAAATTAGAATTTAGAATTCACCTTTATTTTTACTCAAATTCCATGACATATATCAAAATAAATCTATCAGGGAACATGATACATACAGGTTTGTGATTAGCAGGCTGTAGAAAATACTTAATACAAATACGTCTAATTAGCTATAAAGAGCCAAATGAAACATTTATTTTAAAATTAGGCATCATATGCAATAAATAATGGATTAAATAAATTAATCCCAAATGATATATTGAAAACCATATATATGGTTCTTACTTCATATATATATATGTATATATATGTATATATATGTATATATATATATATACATATAAAATTTAGTTCAAATATGAAATTTTCCACTCTTCCTAGATATTTAGACCAATGGCTAGGATACTAAATTTTATTATTATCTACCACTAGCATCTTCTACTGCTTACATACAACAGGAGATAACAAACAAAATACCAATACGTAAATTAAGTAAAATGTTAATTACATTTTAGAATACTACATTATATGGGAGGATTAAGGAAACGATTTAGAGTGCTAGAGAGATTTATCAACAGTTAAAACACTATCTACTCTTGCGGAGGACCCCTGGTCAATTACCAGCACCCACACAGTTTCTTACAGCCACCTGTAACTACTGTTCCAGATGATGTGATTCCCTCTCTAACCTTCAGAGGGACCAGGTAAACACATGGCGAACAGACACAGATGCAGGCAAAACATTCACACAATAAAAAGAAGTAAGATATAAATCTTAAAAGAATTATTTACCTTTTTCTAGTTGGTATGCATATATTTTATATTCTCAGCAATCTAAGTAAACTGAAGTGTAATTTTGGAAATACATTTAAAGAATATGTTTTAGATAAATACCATATCAATAATAATTTACAATATTTAGTTGTCACATATAGATTAGACTAAATTTCTTTTCTCCACAACTGGTTATTTAACATATTTAAACATGTGCCTAAATGTTTAAATATGTCCCAAATAGTAGTGTCCCTTGTTTATAGTAGCAGCACACTTCAGGGAATCTCTTTTTTAAAGGAATGTTTCTAAACTATCTTTGGGAGTTTCTTTTTTTCTTATGTAAATATGTTAAATGGGCAAAGTGTAGCAGTATATAATACTTCATTTAATTTTAAATAGGTAATGAGCTTACTGTTTTCTTGAAAGCCTCTTAAAAGCCATTAAAGAGAAATAAAATATAAAAATCTCAGGCATTTGGGAAAGATTTGGGTTTTGGTTGCTTGTTTGTTCTTGTACTTAAAGATGATATAACCCTGCTTGTAATGTTATACTTGGTCATTATCTTTCTGTTTTTCTCAGAGCAGTGTTCATTACTATCAATTCTGTATTATGTGATATTAAGAAACAATATAAAAGGACCAAGGCTCGTCATAGCGAGTGGGAACCTGGGCTTCTTCTCCTGTGCCTCACATTCTCACTTGTGACAGTATTATATAGCATTACATTTATACAGGGGCTGTACTTATTATTTTAATGTCAACTTGACATATTAGAGTCATCAAGAAGGAAGCTTCCATTGACAAAATGCTTCTGTAAGATAAGGCTGTAAAGCCTTGCAAATACCTGGGATCTGAGCCATCACCTGAAGCAAGATGGGTATCTAAGGGTCATGCTGCAGCCAGGACCTTCCAGATCTGAGTGGCCTGTACTGCCATAAGATGTCATGGTGATGTCTAGCCCAGGCTGCAGCTGAAGGCCATGTCTGGGTCCATGACCCTACTGCAGCCAGGGTCTCTGTTGATATTCCTGGATCCTTATACCACTGAAGTCCATTCTGATGCCAGGGCTCCGGACTGCCACTTGGGGGCATGTTGGTGTCCAACAGACCTCCTGCTATGGGTGCCTGTGCTGCCACCTAGGGCTATGGTGACTTCAGCCCAAGCTGCTGTCTAGGACCATGTCTGGGTCTGTGGCACTGCAGCAGCCAGGGTCTGAGTTGATTTCCATAATATCTGTTACCACTGAGTGCTGAGTAGATACTTGAGAGTCTGGTCAGCCACCTGAGACCATGTTGTTGTCTTAGTAACATGCTGCCACAGAGATCATATTGATCTAGGCAACCTATGCTACCCCTGGATCCATGGTGACATCTAAGCCCCAGGGGCTGCTGATGGCCCTATCTGGGTTTGTGGTCCCACTGCAGTTTGGAGGTGTGTTGATGACCATGGCCTGTGTTACCACAGGGGGTGGTAGGAACCATGAAGATCTGGCTGTCAGGCATTTTCTTAATTAGTGATTGATGGGGAAGGGCCCATCCCTTTGTGGGTGAGCCCTTGACTGGTAGTCCTGAATTCCTTAAGAAAGAAGGCTTTGCAGGCCATGGGGACCAAGCCAGTAAGCAGCATATTTCCATGGCCTCTACATTAGCTCCTGCCTCCAGGTTCCTGACCTGTTTGAGTTCCTGTCCTGACTTTCTTCAGGGATGAACAGCAATGCTGAAGTGTAAGCCAAAACCATGAACTGATAGTTGGTCAGTTTTATCACACAAGACCAATGGAACTAAATAATCATTCTAAAATGATTTTATGGAGCTATGTAGCATGAATCTTAAAAGGTCTTATAATTAAAAAACCCAGAGCCAGATATTGGGGTGAAAGCTGAAATGTAGTGGGTAGCCATTCCAGCTTGGATCTGGAAGGTCCAACACCCATTGAGACTCTGGCAACTGTCACGCCTACGAGGCGGGGCGAGGGGAGGTGCTGGAAACCTGAGAGCTGGATGGGCAAGCGCTCGCTCTGGGCGCGCTCTCTGCGCCTGGACCCTGGATGGTGGAGATTGATTGTGCAGAGCTCCAGAGAACACCGCTAGATTGCTATACGCCTTCCCCAGACCCCCGCGACCTATCCATTCCTTCATTTGTAAGTCATCCACTAAATAAATCTTCCTTTTAACTACGTGGAGTGGCCTTTATAATTTTCCCCAATACTGAAAGATCAGAGAAGCAAGATAGCTAGCCACTAGCTTACCTCTTTATCCTCAAGAGAGAGAGTTCCTGTTTCCTCATGCCTTATATACAGTTCTATGTCCTGCCATATTACTTCCTAGGATTAAAGGCATGTGTCACCACTGCCTAGTTCTGTTTCTCTCATGTAGCTCAGTGTGGCCTTGAACTCACAGAAATTCAGACAGATCTCTGCCTCCTGATTGATAGAATTAAAGGTGTGTGTTACCACTGCCTGACCTCTATGTCTAATTTAGTGGCTGACTCTCCTCTGATCCCCAGGTAAGCTTTATTAGGGTATGCAATATATTGCCACAGAGCTATGAGTGCTAACAAACTACGATGTTATCAATTACAAAGTACCATTGTATTTTCTCATGCCATCTAAGATGACTTTGGGTCTTGGTCCTGCCAGATGCTTTACAGAGTGAGGCACAGGCACATCTCCAATACCTTAGTAGAATTCCTGAGATACCTTGAATCCTATAGTATTTTTTCCAGTCATCCTGACTCAGTGGAGGCTTGACAAAACTTCCATGCCTGCTTATTTCACAGCACATAAAGGACACTTTATTATTTTTTTCCCAGACATCAGACGGGTTTTAGGTAGAGAAAGTACAGCAGCACAGCGATGAATGTTGTTACTTGGGAAATAAAGAAAAGTGAAAGATAATCAATTTCTTCCAATCTTTACTTTGTTCAACCACTTGATTTGAAACCACATATTGCTTCTTCAGAATTAACAGTTAAGGCATCCAGATGCAACTCAACACGCATTAAAAGGCATACTCAATTTTGATTATATTGAAAACTTCATCATAAGAGATCTTCTGAGGCATTTATATTTAAAATAATAGCACTTTATAGTTAAGCTAGCAAATTTAAACACATAGAAACAAAGGCATTTCCTGTAAATTAGTTGTATTGTGTAGGCTATGGGTAACTATTTGCACATTTATTTATTTATTTTACACATTCTGCTCATTTGTTTCAAAGGCAGGCAGTCCAGTTTCTGTGTTCATTGTAAGCTCAATTTGTTTTTACTTCCTCACTATGTTTTCTTGGCATCTGCTTTTATGGATATATTGCTGGTCATTAACACAGCTTTGCATGCCTTGTAACAGGGTTGTTTTTCATGCAAAATAGACATTTGTAAAATAATTACAGATGGGAAATTGCACCCCATGGAATTTTTTTCTTCATTATAAAAGTATCCTGTTCTGATAATTTTATATACACTTCATTACAAAGAGAACACACAGGGAAAATAAAAAACCCAGTTATGATAACAATCTTGAGAGTACTTGCTCTTTCCAAGTGAGAAGTGGTGGGTTGTGTAAGAAAGTAATCAGAGAGAAAATGACTTAAGGAAATTATTTCTATTTTTCCTCCTTCCTGCCATCCTCTCTATTTTACTACAAATGACTCTATACCACACCACGAGGCTCTTACAAAATTTCCAGATGTCACAGAGTGACTGAGCAACTAATTTACAGAAGAAGAGGATTTTTTAAGAGTATTATGGGACTTTGTGATGTTTCAGACAGGATTTCTTCATTTACTGAAAGTTGGCTTTGAACATGCAGAGTAGCCATGGTTGGCCTTGAACTTTCCATCCTTCTGCCAGACTCCCAAGTTCTAGGTTGTAAGTGCTCCCCACCCCCATGTACAGCTATGTGTCATTGTACCCAGGAACTCCTAGTAAAATTACCCTGGGATAGATTATCTTCCTATATTACTCTGTGCTCACTTTCCAACTTTCCCTATTCTGCCCAGTTCCCACAAAACAGACACCCTTTGACTGTCTCATGAAACCTCTTGGCTTGGAATCCTTTCTGAGTTCTAATAAATAGAAGTCATTAGTAGATTACTTCAGAGGGGGAAGAAAGCAGGGGTCTGGGATGTACTGCTAACTGTATTTGCTTGTCCTAAACTGGCAGCATCTGCCACCTAGTCTTTAAGTGACCAGGGCTTACTGGCAGCCCCTTGACAGCTTTTATTCCTTGCAGGTTTAGGTAACTGAAACTTCTCTTCACCTCTGTTTACCCTTAGCCAAGCCTACATGCCGTAAGAGACTGAATGAAATTGGAGCTCTTTGTAGACTAGGCCCTCATCATTCTTTTGTTGGTTTTGTTCACATCGTTACAGACAGTACCTGAGAATGGTTTGTTGAGTGGGACATCTGTTTCTTGAATTATCCCTATCCATATTTGGTTTCTGTAGAAATGGAGACAGAGAAAAACAGAATCTTTGAGGTATAGAATGATAAAAGTTAGAAGATGAAAAGACTTTCATTACAAAGTTTGATAAAAATGACACTCATCAGTATAAAGTGTTTTGTGCAGATCCTATAGGGAATTGGCTGAAAAGATGAGAATTTAAAGTCTTTCAACCCATAATCAAAGTCAAAGGCTTTTGTTGTTGATGTTATTTATCTTAATGACTTCCATACTGGATAATACAGAGCCTAAGCATTCATCAGAATCCGTAAGTATAGAAGCTTCTTAATTATTGACCCAATTGTACTCATTTTTAAAGATGTTCATAAAGTTCAGAAGAACAATTGAAATAAAGGCAGATAAACAGAATATAGTGATGAAAGATTTTAGTATGTAAGATACTTTGTAGAGTAATTGACAGTTAATGTCCTATTCCAGAGTTTCTGGTTTACTTTTTTAGTGTATGTTGCAAGAAGAAACTTTTTGTAAAGTGTCATGTGATTTCTTGCATCATGGTATCAGTCCCGGTAAGTCCATCTTTATCATTAAATACCTATTCAGTTCACTGTTGTATCTTCATAAAAATATACTTCCCTGTGCTTTTTGATAGCCATATCTCATCTTCTTAAAAATAAACTAATCAGAACAAAAACAGATTGTGCTGCCTCCAAAATTCTGTTTTACTGTGTCTAAAGTTGCAGTCTGTTATATCTCAAAGAATAAGTTTTGCTGTATTATTTTCAGTTTTATCTTAATATAACTATAGATTTATTTAGTTTGAAGAAGGAAGCTATTCACTCATCCAGAGCCCAGCAGATCTTAGTGTAAATTTTAAAGTGAGGAGCCATGATTCTCAGAGCTTCATAATTTTACCTTGTTGTCAACTCCCTCTCTCATTCTCCTTCCAACCAAAACAGATTCGCCTTTGCCATCCTGTTATCTGGTAGAGTCTGAGCTCATCCAGAGGCCATCCCAGTAGAGGGCTACTTTCTCCATAGCACTGTCAGCCACTCTGGAAGAACAGCCCACTGTGGATTGCGCTAGCCTCTTTTTATCCACAGTCAAGTTCATTATTTCTCTTGACTTACATGTATTAAAACTCACCATTGTTTTGGAGCCGTTTCTACTGAGGACGTTTTTCTGTGGTATGGTTTGTGCTTAACCCAAGAGTTTAGAAACATGTTTTTTTGCTGTGTTTGAAGTTTAATGGGGTATCTTAAGAGCAGATCTGCCCAAAGTGGAGAAATTGATTCCCATGTATGCAATATGTTAATAAAGGGCTTGAAGGAGGAGGAGCAAAAGGCAGAAGACGGGAAGAAATCAAGCAAGGCAAGTGGAAGCCATACCCCAGCCTCTGCCTGATCCTGCAGCAAGCCGGAGCATCATGCAGCCTCAGACCTTCTCCAAACAAGTTACTGGCCTGCAGCAGCGAGTTATTGGCTAGAGTTAGGGGAGTATAAACTTGAAGCATTTCCAGCTCAGGGTGGATACAGGAAAAACTGGGTCAGACCCTGTTGTGACAGTTGCATCTTGGGCTAGCAAACAAGGAACAGAAAGAAGTGGAGGTGTCCAAATTGCCCATTACAGTGGGCAAGACTACTGAATTGTTTCTCCCTAATACATTCCAATTTTTTTCATCAAATTTTTACTATCCATTTTTCTCTTCAATATATTTTTATACATTTATCTGTGTTTGTATGTGTGTGCGCACATGAGCCAGGGGGCTCATATAGGGGTCAAGCAACGACTTGTGGGAATTAGTCCTCTCCTTCCATCCTGTGGGTTCCAGGGATTGAACCCAGATCATCAGGCTTAGTGGCAAGCTGTATTTTTTAATGAATTTTCTTTTTTTTAAAATCACATTCAGCATAAGAAGAAAAATATTTGTGATATTTTTCTTCTAGGAAGGAAACATATCAAAAATAGAATGAGAACTACTAAATCAGAATCAATTTCATTTGCTACATCTTTAATAACTTAATCATAATACCTAAAACCAACCTGTAAATAATTGCTAGATCCACAGATAACGCTGTCACTAAATACACTTACTTTTGAAGGAGCATGTAATTACTAAAAACCATAGAAAAATGAAACAGAAAAACAATAGTAAAGATAGAGATTGCATTCCATGCCATATCAATATGAGTTTTGTTGTTTTGTTGTAATTATTAGCATTGGGTTGGCCTGAGCTGGAATTTTTTTTTCTTCAAAATGAAAGTTTTACAATATAGATGTAATACTTACAGTTATGATAAGAGAAATCAAGTTTATCATTAAACTTCATTTATCATTCAGTTTATCATTAAACTTCATTTATCATTCAGTTTATCAAAAGGTATCTTCCCTCAGTTGAAGTGCACACTTAAAACTAGAGTGAATTATAGTTGACCTGAAACAAATGGATGTTATAAGGCCAGAGAAGTTCCTTTAATCATAAGCAATAGCTTCAAATAAATGTTATTTATTTCTTAACAAATTCAGTATCATTATTTTGCATTTACCCCACCATAACTTCAATAGAAATGACAAGTTTCTATTCTAGTACTCAATCAAACTTAAAGACAGGTTTCTTAGCCAATATTTAAACATAAATGTAAAGATAGTAGTTAGGGTTCCAAAACTGCAGAAGGGATTAAGTATTCAAGATAAAAGGATACACAAGAGGAACAAAACTTTTAAACATTAGCTCGACTCCCACATAGATGTAAAGTCACTGCAACAGCTTATTCACAGAGATATTTCATCAAAGTCACCCATTTGTCAAGTGTATAGCCTCATTTTTCTTGGTAGGATTTTCTGTAAACATATACATTGGCCCTATTTCCATAGTCTCTTTATACCTAAAATGATGGGGAATGTCTTTCTATACACTATGAATATGTGTTGCTCTGATTGGTGATAAATAAACTGCTGATTGGTCAGCAGCCAGGCAGGTAGTAAAGGCAGGATAAACAGAGAAGGATAATTCTGGGCGGAGGAAGGCTGAGTCAGGAGATGCCAGCCCACTGTCCAGGGAGCAGCCTGTAATGGCACACAGGTAAAGCCACAAAACATATGGTGACCTATTGATTAACAGAAATGGGCTGAGTTTAAGTGTAAGAGCTATTTAGTGCTTAGCCTAAGCTAATGGCCAAACAATTATAAATAATATTAAGCCTCTGTGTGTTCATTTTGAGTTTGAGCAGCTGCAGGAGTGAGGGACAGCAGGAGTGGGGTGGGACTGGGAAAACTTTAGCTACACTGCAAACCCTTGAAGATGATCTGCCTGTTCTCTTCCATCAGTGATTAAATATCTTCTTGAACCCTAATGCGACCCTCTTTATGGTTCCCAAGAGGCCTTCCAAGATCAACCCAAGCCTCCCTACATTTCTTGCTCTTCAACTGACAGTGCCTCCAACCAAGTACAGAAGCATACAGCTGCGTTCTCTCTGCCCCAGTTTTACTTTTCTTGTTTCTGGAGTCTTCCTGAGGAAATAATAAGTCCTACTAGTATTTTTCTTATCATTTGCTGCAACATTGCCATTCCTTATTTCACATTGACTGTTTTCATAGACAACCAAATCTCAAGCACAAGTAGTACACAAAATGATGGTTTTTGAAACAGATAAATTCCACTCTGGCCGCTAGATTGTCAGAATCCATTACAGAGTGGGCCTTGTGATAATCAATAATTTTTTTTTCACACAGACATTCTGCCAAGTAAGATGTGACCTGAATATATAGCACTTGGTGGGCAGATGGGTCTCTGAGTTTGAGGCCAGCCTGGTCTACAAGTGAGTTCCTGGACAACCAAGACTACACAGAGAAACCCTGTCTTTAAAAAAAAAGAAAGAAAGAGAAGGAAAGAAAGAAAGAAAGAGAGAGAGAGAGAGAGAGAGAGGAAGAGAGGAAGAAAGGAAGAGAGAGAGGAGGAAAGAAAAATGAGTATCACAGTGATGTGGATATGACAAATCCTCACAAGGCCATCTGTATCAATAGAGACCACACTGGTACTTAAGTTAAAACTATACTCATAAATATATTGCTAACTTTGTATGTCCAGATCAGACATTTCTCATTTTTATTTCTTGTTCTTCTGTGGCTTGTGAAAAGTTTGTTCGAATATTTAGAGCATTAAAGTAAAACATATAAGCAAAATAAAAAAAATGTTGGAAATATCTTTAGTACTGATAATTGTATATGAGAGTGTGACTTCTTATTTTTATTTTTATTTTCCTGTGCATACAACTATCTCAAAACCTGTATTTACTACATATGATATGTCTATATTTGGATGAGGAGATCTGTTAGTTGACTTGGGTATTAACCAAAAGCAGTTACAACCAGTAACTTGTGCAAAAACATTTGTTCATTTTTGTGATTTGGATATGTTTGAACATCTGTTAATGTGTGAATATTATGATGAAATATTATGGAGTACTAATAAAGTTTAGAAGTATAAATTCTCCATTTGGTTAAAAAACATGATCATAAAGTAAATATTTAACATAAGATTCTTGATTCAGTGATTTGATATATACTTTTAGTATTTGTCTAAAACATTGCTTTTTATAGAATATTTTATAAAAATACTCACAATATCTTAATTCTTTCTCCTCAGTTCCTATTTACCCTTGATAAGACAAGTATTGCACCCTCCCCTGGCTTCATATATCCTCCTCAGAATTGATTGCTCTGGTTTCATCTTCAATAAGACATTGACTACTTTCAAAATTCATCTTAAATGTCATCTATTTGCCTTTCTCACTATTTTATTCCTGTGCTCATTTTAACTGCCCATATTATTTCATTGTTTAAAATCTGGCATGTCTGTCTATATATTGATACAAATATGTATCTATGTTGAATACAGGTATGCTGGATATAGGTACTACTTGCCACAATAAAAACAATGCTTTATATTCTACAGAGGAAGAAAATACTATTTAACTGATTTGTTCTACTTCAATTTTCTCCATATCTTTCCTTGCTTCTACAAATTTAAAACCTGTGTATTATTGCCAGATTTTCTTCACTGTGATTTCATTGTATCATTTTGTTCTTGAACAATGATTAGTAACTTTCTACTGCCTATGAAAATAGCTCTAGATTTTTCTGCCAAATCTTTCAGTGTTGACAAAATGGGGCTCTACTGTGCCAATTGAAACTTAGATTTTACAACATCAGAGCTCTATCAAAGTCCAACCTACCTTGTCCATGCCAAACTCTATTTACTTTGGTCAAATGATTCATTCTTTACGTTCAGTTTTTTTTTTTTTTTTTAAATATGTGCTAGAACAATTTCTCCAGATTTTGTTCTTTGGGAGCATCACAGTTAGATTTAGATTACCTTATAAGAATTTTTACCAGATGAGCCAGCTCTGAGGGAGTCAGGAGAGCTGACTCCACCCCTTCCCATACTCCAGTACAACAATCAGGAGAGAGGGCCCTGCACCTTGCCTGGGCAAAAGAGTAGAGCTGGCCCTGACAATGTCAGTTTGTGTGACCAAGATCTGAGGACCTGAGAGCAGAAGTGGCCCAGCTCCTTTTTGCAAGCTGCATTGGGAGAGCTAGCTGAGGCAGTTCTGGAGAGCTCACCTGGGTAGTGACCATGAGAAAAAGCTGGCAGGTTGACTGATCCAGCTACCACCTAGGCTCAGGACCAGGGTTATGAGTTAGTATACCCAAACTAAAATCTACCAAATCTATGAACTGTTGGAGCATGTACAGAGGAGGAGCTAACAGATCCAAAACAGAAGGATCTCAATGACAGGACAAGAACAGGATTTCCAAGAGGAACTCTTATTGGTGGTATAGCAAAAAAAAAAAGCCAAAAAAAAAAAAAAAAAAAAAAAAAAAAAAAAAAAAACAACAAACAAACAAACAACAACAACAACAAAAAACAGAGGACTTGAGCCAGACCAATGACTCAAGGCAATGAACACTTGCAAGTAAAGATGAATGGAATAAAAGGGTAAACCATGTGACTCAACAGGCCACTCTACAGCTTCCATGACAAGATTTTCCTTCTTTTGTTTTATTGTTTGTCTGTTTGGTTTTAGGGTTTTCTTTTAAATTTAATTTTGATTTGTGGGACGGAGTTGCAAGGACAGATTTAAGGGGACAGGGAGATAAGTGGGATCAAAATGAATGATGTGAAATCCATAAAGAATCAATAAAAGTTAAAAAATAGTCTTTTAAATTATTAAAGTTATTTGTCTTCTTATCAATATTAGCCCAACCGTGGTCTAGTTAGAATAACATCTATAAAAATTAAATATTTTCACATCTTGTGGAATATATTAAATATATAAGAAAACCCATTCAATTATTGATTAAAATTTCTTACTGAGCAAGAAAATTGGGTATAAAATGACATGTTCTGAATGATGTAAGAAATTTTTAAATAAAAGCTTTGCTTTTGGCACCATGTTTTCAGACAGCTTAATGAATCATAAGAAGGTACTTTAAATGATGAGCATAATTTAGATGTGGTACAAACATTTTAAAATGTGAACTGTAGAAGGAAATCTTTATCTCAATTAATTTCAATATATTTCTTACCTAATGGTTCCATGATCAAACGGAAGCTATTGATTGTAAAGTTCTGATTAGTTAGTAATTAATACAGTTTTTATGGTGTTGGCATAAACGGGGTTCTGAGAGAATTCCCTAGTACAGCTCACACATCTCTCCAGCTACCAGTTGTGCATGCAGGGATGTTTTCTCAAGAATCTGACATAAGTATTTATCATTTAAATTTTAATCAAAGCTTTTAACTTATAATAAATCAATGCTATAAGATGTTCTTGTCTGTGAAATATTCATAGTTCAAGGCAGTTGTTTATTTGGAAAAAATACATACTTAGAAGTATGGATTTTGTTTAAAGTTGATGTATTTTAATCATGTGAAAACACAATACATTATTTTGATATTGTAACTTTAATTACCTTACAATTCTAGGTATTAGAAGCCCAAATTGCCTTATCAGGCTAAAGCGAATATGCCAGCAGGGCTGAAATCTGTTGGAGACTTTACGGAGAATGATTTCGTTTCTGTTCAGCTCCTTGTTTGTAGCCCAATGTACTGCTTGTAAATTCAGATACCAAGCATCCTCAGATCCTTCCCATTCTGGCCCTCCATGTCCACTTATAACTCATAAGGTCACTCTGAGGTCACTGACATGATCTATGATGAAATCCTTGACTGCCAGCTTCAATCACACTTGAACCCTGAAATTCCCTTTGCCTTGTCATGTGACATTATGCACAGATTCTAGGAATAAAAATTGGCCATGGCCATCTTCTGGATCTTACCAAAATCTCTAACTATAAAGTATTCATGGTGCATTTTCAAGTTGATGTCTCATAGAAAGCTTCCAAGCCTAGGGGCTTATGAGACAGATTTAATATTTAATAGAACTGAATTTCTGTTGCTACTGTTAAAATTTCCCTAATATCTTTCACATTTGAGAGGACAGTGTATGATATCCCAAACCTTGAATTTATATTCACTGGTCAGCTCAAAGGACTCCCAGGTACCTCACTGTAAGATTCCATGACAAGTGAGTACCCAATCGGGAGACATTCTTCCTACACCTGCACCACCTTTGGGGCTATACAAATCATGTTGTAAATGTCAGAATCTGCTTTGTGCAATTCATTTTTTAAAGTTTCCTTTCCATGGTACTGAAATTTAACAACCACTGAGCCAAACAATAAACCTGAACCTTATAGGCAAAAGTAGCTTTCAAAATAATGGAATTTTGGTATTGACATAATAAAATACCACTATATTGTAGGAAGCTTTTATGATATTTTTATAATATTATATTTCACATTTGACATTTATAACTTATAAGTAGAAGAACAAATTTATTTTCAGTTTTAGCCAATATTGAATTTATATAGTTCAATTATGTCTAAAATCAGACATTACTTTATAAGCTCAACTGACATAATAACTTTTATAATCATTTATAAAATCTAGAAGGAATACTACATAATAAATATTTTATATGCTAATCTTCTGAATGTTCCAAAACACCTATTTGTGAATGATTGAGGTAAAATATATCTGAACACTGATTTACCTAACGATATTTTGATTCTAAGGAGATCTAAAAGTATTTTCTTGGGTTATGCATATACATATTCTCATAATGTGATATCTAGAAGCTGATTTGATATAATTTTAATTTTGTTGGGTTGCTAATTGAATGAGCTACCCAAACGGGAGGACACTATAAGTATTATAGGAGCTGCTGTGATTTGTTGCATGTATAGACCCAGAAATACATGGACATAGGTTTCTATGGGGACTGTTGATTCCATGTTAGTTACTTCCCTTAACTGAAAAGAGCCATTGAGGATTAACATTGATTATACCTATGAGTATTTGCCATATGTACCTCTATTTTACTTTAATCCATTAATAGTAGCAAATAATTAAACTAAAATTTCTATCCCCATTCTGCTGGTGTCATTTGCTAATGAATGAGGGTAAATGGCACAGCTGGACTTTCTTCCCTGTCTATGAGGAAGAGACTGGTCATGAACTAGTCTGCCTGTCATGAATGAACACAAATCAAACAGAAAAAGACTATAAAGCTGTTCTATATGTGCTAATCCGTGGAGTCTTGACTTATCTTTCATATCTCAAAAATGACTTCACCATTTTAAATACTCTTCATCTCCAATATTTATATTCATACTTCTCTGTCTCTATAATTTTGGTAGATTAGTAGATATTAGACTATTGTGGCCTTGATCTGGAGGTGGTGCGAATGGGAGGTGGGCTGGGGGGAAGGGGAGGGGGACAGGAAGGGGGAGAACAAGGGAATCTGTGGCTGTTATGTAGAACTGAATAGTATTGTAAAATAAAATAAATAAAAGAAAAAAAAAACCCAAGAGGTTTACCTTTTGTAAACTTTTATCTCTGATATTTTAATTAGAACTTTTTAATGTCAAAGTATCAAATATTAACATCATAGCCTTCCAATGCTTCTTTCCAATTTCATCTCACAGTATCTCATTGTAATCATCTTTTCTGTGGTGCTGGCATTTACAATTTACATAAACTTTCTGTTGTGTGTATTGTCTTAATGAAGCTGTCCAGTGAACCACTTCTATTTCAAGTGATGTACTTCTCAATTTATTAGTAGAGACTTTATATCTTCTCCTTTTTTATTTTTACGGTTTTTTGAGACAGAGTTTCTCTGTGTAGCTTTGGATCCTATCCTAGAACTCACTCTGTAGACCAGATTGGCCTCAAACTCACAGAGATCTGCCTGCCTCTGCCCCCTGAGTTCTGGGCTTAAAGTCATGCACCACCACGCCCAGCGAGACTGTATATCTTTTCTAGCATATTTCCCATATTTCCCATACTCCTCATTTTGTACAAGTTCTACTCTAGAAATATTAGCCCATTTTATTTAGTTGGTGTAACAGGTATTGAATATCTATTTTTTCTTTCTTTTTTTAAAATCTGTGTTCTCCTTATAACAGATTTTTAATCCCATCATATATGATACATTTTTTATCATGTACAAAGGTGCTTAAGTTTGGTTAGTAAAATGTTGTACTTTAAAACTTGGAACTCATTTGTATTTCTACGAATAATATTGAGTGTATTTCTAACCAGTCATTAAATTGTACGTTTATTATAGTGATATGGGGCTACTTCATCTGGCACTTTGTTAGGTTGTCCTTACTTTGGCCCTATAATATTTCTACTTCCTTGGACATGATCATAATTTCTAAAACTCAAACCTCTCTAAAGTTTTTCCAGAAGTCTGATGTATTAAACTATTTCCTCTAGGAACTAGAGAGATGGCTGAGAGGTAAGAGCACTTGTTGCTCTTGCAAAGTATCGGGTTTTGAGTCTCATCCTCTACAGGTTGGTTTTAATCTTCTGCAACTCCACTTATAGGGTATCTGAGATCCTTTCTCTCCCCTTGAGCATCAGGTATGTATGTGGTTCCCATAAGAACATGCAGGCAGAGACTGGAGAGATGGCTCAGTGGTTAAGAGAACTGGCTGCTCTTCCAGAGGACCTGGGTTCAATTACTAGCACCCACATGACAGCTTACAACTGTCTGTAACTCCAGTTCTAAAGGCTCTGATACCTCACACCAATGCACATAAAACAAAGTTAAATAAATTAAAAAAATAATATACAGGCAAATTATAAATGTAAATATATATATATATATATATATATATATATATATATATATATATATATATATATATCTTAATATTGTAGGTAATCCTTCCTTAAAGAGTAAGGTTTACTTCCTGAATTCATGAGGTAAGGAACTTCATATATATAAAATACAAATAAATACTTCTTCTAAAAATACTCCTAATATGACCAATGACAGCTTTAAGATCCATATCCTCAATGCCTAGTAGCTTTTGAATGATCTGGTAACCCAGAATTGCTGTGGATATTGCTCTATATAAATAAAACACTGATGGCCACTGACCAGACAGGAAGTATAGGCGGGACAAGGAGAGAGGAGAATTGGGGGAACAAGAAGAAGGGGAGGGAGACACTGCAGCCACCGCCAGGACAAGCAACATGTAAAGACGCTGGTAAGCCACAAGCGACGTGGCAAGGTATAGATTTATAGAAATGGGTTAATTTAAGATATAAGAACAGTTAGCAAGAAGCCTGCTGCGCCCAACGACTCGAATTTCCACCTTAAACCTGAGAATATTTAATAACCAATTCTAAACAGAGCCAAAACCAGGTTCCTGCTTCATGTCTCATACAGGCTCACTCCCCTTCTAAACCCAGATATATTGCTTTAAAAAATGGTTGAGAGATTCTTGTGTCCCAAATCAAAAGAGCCCTCTGGTGTGGGACAGAGAAAAACCAATATTTTTATTTAAAACAGATTGATTATAAATGTGATCTCTTTCTCGAAAATAAAAGGGGATATGATATAGATATATAGGATATAGAGATAAAAGGGTAGATTAATGAACCTACTTCTAAAGAACAACTTGTTTAAAATGCTTTACATTGGTATAGATTTTAGTTTATGTTTAAAATGTTTTACATTGGTATAAATTTTAGTTTATTGATACAAACTTGAAGTTAATTTTGTTATACTGTATATATATTTCTATTCTTATTTGAGGTATTATGTTTATATAACCCATTTAAAATTGTAATGGATAATTAAGAAATAGATTAATAATTAGTCATCTATGATAATCATATTTATAGCCATGTTAGTTAAGTCTTCTAGGTATACATAGATATATTTCAGATAGATGGGTAGTCTTTAAACACTTCAAAGACCTACAGAATATGACATTTAAAATGTTTTAAAAATTTAGACATTCTGGCCAGTGAGACATGTCTGCTCCTGACAGCACTGGATTTACTTCAGAGAGAAGGATGGGCATCGAAGACACTCCATATGGAGTTTAGCTTTACCTTGGCAAAGATAGCCATTCAGGCAAGAAACTGTTCTTGCCTGGACTCCTTGATTGACTGGACATGCAAGACCCATGGAAGGATGACCACTGAACTTTGCTTGACAAGATGGTCCTTCAGGTACCTGCTTCGCAGAGAAAACTGCCAGATATTCTACAGGACACTGAAAAAAATGACAGAGAGACTCTAGCCCTGTGAGCTAAAGACAGATGCCCCAACTTTACAAAGGAATATTAGGTGACTGTCCAGGCTGTCAGCTGTCTCTGTCTACCCTGCAAGACTCCCGAAAGTTACATACATCCTTCTCTCATTTCTCAGGTAATATTATATCCTTATGAGGTCTTTGATGTAGTTAAAGACTAGATAGTTGTAATTTCCTCAGTTGTGATAAAAGATAAGTTAGATATAAAACCTTAAACTCACAAATATAAGATAGATAGGACATCTTCTTTAATATTGTAACTGTAATTCTTGCTTGATAATTGTTTTGTTATATGTAATTTTACCATGTTAAAGTTAAAACCTTCCTTTTTAAAAAAATAAGAAAAGGGGAAGTGCTGTGGATATCACTCTATATAAGTAAAACACTGATGGCCAGTGACCAGACAGGAAGTATAGGCGGGACAAGGAGAGAGGAGAATTGGGGAAACAGGAAGAAGGGGAGGGAGACACTGCAGCCACCGCCAGGACAAGCAACATGTAAAGACACTGGTAAGCCACAAGCGACGTGGCAAGGTATAGATTTATAGAAATGGGTTAATTTAAGATATAAGAACAGTTAGCAAGAGCCTGCCATGGCCATACAGTTTATAAGTAATATAAGCATCTGAATGATTATTTTATATGTGGATTGTGGGACTGCGGGGCTTGGTGGAACCTGGAGAGAAGCCCTCCAGCAACACAGAATCAATAGAACTTCACTGAATAGTGACCCCTAATATATGCAAATAATAATAAAACAATAGATAATGAACTCTGGGACTATAATGTGCAAAGTAACAACGTTATCTAAACTTAACAGAATATGAGGAGAAACTGTTGAGGAAGGTAGGGAAAGTTAAGTTGACCTAAGTAACTTTGAAAATTATTTAACCTGTGGACAGAACAAATACATATCAGGACTGCACTCTGGGTGTTAATATAATAATATATTAACATTATACACACATAATATGGGTTTGGAGCATTGTTTTAGTATTAGAAAGTGAGAAAATAATAAAATAAACAACAAAATATAAACAAATCATAATGAGAACATTTCAAATAAGCAGGGAAGCCAAGGTAGAATATTTCTAATCACTAATCCTAAAATAATTAGAGCAAAACTTAAAAATATAGTATTGATTATAAAGTCTATAGCTATGATTCCATATATCAAGTTTATGAATTAAATAAATGAGAATAATAGAGAACATGCATACATCTTAATATTGTAGATAATCCTTCCTTAAAGAGTAAAGTTTACTTCTTGAATCCATGATGTAAGGAACTGCACATACTTACTTCCTTTTCAAAGATTAGAGTTGGAAAAAATGTGGTAGTGGGGATGATTAAAAAACAATTGAGAAATATTCCTTTCAGCCAGATAGTCAAGTTAATGTGCTGTTTGTTTGTTTGTCTGTCATTCATGATATGGTCTCTCTAGGTAACCTTGGATATCCTAGAACTCATTATGTAGACCAGGTTGGCCTGGAACTCATAGAGATCCTCATGCCTCTACCTCCCTGGGTTTAAAAGCAAGTACCACCATGCCCAGCTATCCATGTGCTTCTGAAACACTAGTAAGAACAGAGCTTTATCTCTGAGGTCATTCTGCCCCAAGCATGAGAAATGTCTAACCAAGAAGACAAAACTCAGACAAATCCAAAATGAGGAATAAGTATTAAGCCCCTGACCAAAAATGCTCAAATCTCTCAAATTGTAGAATAATGTAGAGATCTAGAAGCTGAAACCATGAAAAGTACTCAAGGAAACACTCTTAAATGTGGTACAGTAATCTGGATATATCCTGAAAAGGGAGAAATGGAGAAAAACTAAGAAATTCTAGGTAAATATGTGAATATAAGTTATAAAGAGAATATTAATATAGATCACTGTTGTCTTAACTTGGCCGTAAACCATCTCTCATGGATTCATATCTGTCACCACTTAGATCATTTTTGGCTATAGGATCTTTGACTACATGATATAGGATTCTGCACACTGGCCTTAAAGGTAATATCCACTTCAGATTCTGGCCTGAGCACTCTATTTCTTGTCTGCTGATCATGTCTTAAAATTTCATGCATAAAGCTCTAAAAATTTACTCTGGGAATAGTTATCAGACTACAAACATTGCATCCAGTGAACTTCCATGCATGGGAAAAATCTTGCATGGAAAAACATAGGCAAGATCAAATTGTGTGATTCAAGAATAGTCATACTTAGTTTTCATACATTTATTTGTCATTAATTCCATAAAAAAACAATGTTTCAAACTGAAAAAAAGTATGCATGACATTGCCTATACTGTGAATTGGAAATATTAAGAAAAATATTGATCTTAGGCTTCTGATACATTAAAAAACAAATCATTCATGTTGATTTTTAAAAACTTCTTTAACTTAGCTGTTTGACTCCCTATGTAAAATTCTATTGTCTTCCTATATTAGGAATCCTGTATTTCTGGGAAGTAACTAAGAGGAAACTGAAAGTAAGACCCTATTGCTGAAGGCACCACACACTTATGACACAGGACTTGGATGAATTAAGCTGGATCAGTCGTGGCAGCCTCATCCTTTAGGACTATCTCTCACAGTACTCAAGAGAGCTATGCAAACTGCCAGGTGAGAATACAGTAAATAGTCCTACTCAATTGTGATACTTAGAACCATAGCACAAAAGATGCAATAGTGGCATTTACATACTGTGGGTAACTCACAGCCATCTAATTGGACCACAGGCCTCTTCAATAGGTAATTCATTCTTAGTACTATAAACCCAGCCCACTACCTATGGCCAGCAAGGTCATGGACACTAGGGTGATCTACTACTGTCATTTTTGTAAACCAGTATAATTTCTTATTATATTCTAAATACTTCTACCCACAGATAAGTTGTAGCAGACAGAAATAATTACAGAAAGCCACAAATTGCCAAAGTGTAGAGAAGAGGTGACTATTCAGGACCCAGTCCTAATTTATACATCTGCAACGCAAATCCTGTACCTAAAGCTCAAACAGCACCATGGAAGAGGGTGCAGAACAATTATAGAAGTCAGAGGACAAGGACATATTCTGTAAGATTGTGTCTTCTGTATATGACAGGAAACCTTCACCCATAAAATCTCATCAATACTGTTGCTTAAAGAAGACATGAAAAATGACAATACCATCTGATGTGATAATTTGTATGGGAAAAGTCTCACAAGGCCTCACAACTTTATGAAGAGCTAGAAACAATCAAGGACTTTTAAGAGTGTGATTCAATCTTCTCCAAGGAGAGCCCCTCAATAGATTATATAATTGCAAGTAGTCAGGCCTAAATCCATATGCACATGAGCAACCATAATGGACTCAGCAGGTTGTCTGTATAAATTTATATCTATATACATATAGATATGCATGTGGGGGGAAGGAGAGGGAAGAGAGAGAGAGAAGGAAGGAAGGAGGGGTAGATGGATGGAGAATGACAGAGAGAGAAAGAAAGCGAGAGAATTATGGAATAAAAGGCCATGAATTTGAAAAGGAGTATACAGCCACAGAAGGAGTAAAATGATGTTAATACAGTACTCTTACATGATATTCACAAAATAGTAATGTAAAAACTAAAATTGGAACAAACAACCAAGATCTATATTATTTTTGAAACACACACCATAACATTTATTCATTTTATTTCTAATTTTTTATTTCATAAGATACTTATTTTCTAATAAGTTACTAATTTTGTCATACACAAAATTCTTCTTCCTTTGTGCTACCATGTTATTGCCTTATAAATGTAAATTAGCTTGATATTTACTGCTCTGTGCATGTGGGGTGAGGGTCCCCCAAAGTTTCATGTACTAGAATATAATCTCTACTAGTCATTGTTCAGAGGGCAAAATCTTAATTCATTGATACCATCGAAAATAAGGTCTTAGGGAAATAAAGAGTATTATAGAAAAATTTGAGCATCCCTCCTGATGGGATCCTCCTGGATTTATAATAAAAGGGAAGACCACATGAATATACATGCACATGCACATTCCCCATCCTTCACTTTGTCATGTTCTACAATTTCTGCACTTTTCAAACCAGAAGCCCAACACCAGACACAGCCCTTCAATCTATACCTCAAAATGATTTTTTTAAAAAAGGGGGAGAGCCCAAATAGCTGTCTTTATAATCTAGTATTCAGTTACTGTTTAAGTAATGAAAATCAGCCTACTATGCAAGGTATGATATATATATCCAGAGTTTCTCAAGCAAGTGATTGTTACTACTAACATGCATTTAAAGGTCATTTTTACTTAATTTTCTTGAATGCATTTGAAGCTATAGTATGTTAGTGATAGCATTTTGCCTTGAAAGATTATCATGTGTGATGAGCATGAGTTGACCATGATTCTGTGAATTCTCAGGGATGATAGAAATAGAAATTCAAAGAGAATGTTGCTAAACATTAATTGTATTTAAATAGGTGTTCTGGGCATGTTATGTCAGAATTACAGAGGGTAGTAAGCAAGAAATTGCTCAGCCTATGTTATACAGGTTTGATAGCAATTCATTCTGGTGATTATTTTTCAGTGTTCATTAAAACTTTTATTTTCCCTTCTTCTTCCTCACAATGATGACTTCTTCTTATATGTCATTTACTTGATCTGAAGCAGGAGCATAATCTTTCAACTTGAGTAGAATATATACAAATTTAGAAATACTGTGACTTACACTGAGTGATAATTATTAGTATTCTTTTATGTAGCAGCTACACATTTTGCCTCCATTTAGGAAGACTCTTCATATTTACTTTTTTTTTAAAGATAACATAAAATGGAGGAACAACAGCATCCAAGTTTAGTTAGTGAAAAACAGATGAACTTAAGTGTATTGACAACATTTATATTTTCTAAGAGACAGTTTGAGTTAAGGGAAATTGGGAGGTTATCAAAATACCTTAAATGTTCCCATCTATGCAGAAAACTGATTATAATCTAATATTTACATTTTTTGAAATATAGAAAATGTGGAATATGCTCTTCCAGAGAATAAAATTCAGCTATAAATCACATCAAACAACTACGATATATTTCTATCACATATTGTTTTAGATGTAAGGGTAAAAGAAAAACAAAATGACAACCTCAGCTGGTTCCAAACACTCAGCTGTGGGGAATTGTTAGATGGTCAAGCAGCAACCGAGTTGGTCCTCGTGTGAGAAGTCTATGTTTGGAATTCCCAGTTATTCATCCTCTCCTTGCAACAACCTTGAGTTTCTTTCCTTCTGTCTAAAATGGAACCTTAGTGTCTTTATTCCCTGGGGTTCCTTAAGCCCACCCCTCTCTCTCCTACATGTTAGGCATGTTAAATCTAAGAACAGGAAAATGTTTTAAAAGCATGCTTTGCTTTCAAATCATTAATATCTTAGCCACAAAATATGATACTAACCTGAGCTATGTCAAATTTTCAATGAACAGTCCATGCTGCTCTTGTTTTCCAAGCATCTTTCATTCACTAATGTGTGTGTATATTTATATATATGTATGTATGTATATATACATATATGTGTGTGTATGTATGTATTTGTATATGTATATTTACTGGGTCTAGTAAGTAGTTGCATACACAAAAATACATACATATGAGTACATCATAATGCAGCAGAAAATTTTCTATCTAAAGTTATCAGAGGAAATCTTTGAAAATATTCTGAGCAATGTTTAAGGAAAAAAGAAACAATTTATGTAAAGTTGTTAGAGACTCCAATTATTTTTCTTTTCCTGATTCACAGATGTTATTTCAATTTACTGATTGTTTCTTTTCTATTTCTGTTCTACAATTGGAGTCGGGCCTATTTGAATGTCAGTGATCTGGGAGAGAAAGTACTTTCTGAAGGGGAAATAAAGTCGGGAAGATTGAACACGTCATCTCAAGTCTAGGTGTTCCCATGACAACACCAGTGGCTGAGTTCTGAGTATGCTTAGGAAAGAAATCTTGTTGGTATGGGAGAAAGAATAGAGAATAAAACTGCATGAGAGAGGAAGAGAAGGGCAGCTTAAGACTCTACACATGAAATACAAGAAGGAAATAAGTATGTCACGGTTTTTAACGGAGCCTTACATTAGAATGAACAAGTATAACAACTCCACTTGGTATTGATTATACTTTGATTTAACAAAAGTCTTAATTCTGTTTTACATGTTAGGCATGCTAAACCTAAGAATAGAAAAATGTTTTAAAAGCATACTTCAAATTGGTAACAAGTTAGCCAGAAAATATGATACTAACCTGATCTATGTCAAATTGTCAATGGGCTGTTCATGCTAATCTCATTTTCCAAGCATCTTTCTGAGTTTTTTTAGAGTATCTTTTTATTCACCAATGTTCATACTCATATCTTTTATGTATTAGTCAATAGAGATCCAAAAGTTAATACAAGCAGCCATAGTTTTCTTTTTTTTTATTCTCTCATCCCTTTAAGAGATAGAAAAAATAAACAAACATCTGAAAAAAAAATCAGTCATCAAATTTTATCACAAATTTGTCCTTTTCTTCTTTAGGTATTAGCCCTGCCTTTTAAAAAATACATATTTTTTAAATTTTGTATATGTGTGTCTGTGTGTGCATATTTTTATGTGAATGCATGTACCTCAGAGACCAGAAGAAGATGAATTCCCTGTAGCTAGAGTTATTGTTGGTAGCCATGTTAGAGAAACAGCAGATAGCAATTGACTTCAGGGCATCGGCTCACCATGAGATAAAACAGCAATGGGTAAATCTCAGATAGGCAAGGCCCCAAGACCACAGACCCCAGAATGTCTTTTGCTTCTGATGTGCCTTCACATGTTTGCTGCTGCCATCTTTCTCTGGTATCCGGCATGGTGTGAATGGGTGTGGGAGATCCCCACTGCCTGTAATGTAGTGTGTTTGTCTCATGGAAATGTCTCTTTCACTTGGACATTTTTACCTGTGGATTATTATGAAGATGATTTCCCCCCTAAGCTGTACTATCTAACTGATACTAATAATGTTAGTTTAAATAGAGTTTTGATGACAAAAATAAAATAAGAAAGAGTTTCACAACTAGAACACATGAGTTTTCATTGAGGAGCTGTATAGACTGTGGCTTTGGTTAATGATTAAGAAAAACAGTTGAGTCCCAGTAGCCCAGCTAGCTTAAATTCATTTAACCTTAATGTTGGGAGACGTGTTCACAGGTTTCAGAGTGCATTATAGCTGAAACAAAGCTTTGAAAATAACTTAAAGTTAGGCTAAAATGTTTTTGTCAAATAGTTTTGAGGTTAAAAAAAAAACCCAAGAAGACAATTTAAAGTTTTAGAAAGGCACATAGTTGAGTGAGGAATGCTTTAAAGTCAGGGAACAACAAAAAAGCAGCCCAATTATTATTAGCTGACATACCTATCTTGCTATGGTTGGTTGATGACCAAAAGTGATGATTAATTCCTTGTACCCATTTCTACACTCAATCTCCTGATATTAAAAAAAAAAAAAAAAACTATTAATGAGTGGGTATGTACCCTAAAGATTTAAAGTAGAGCTGACTGGTTGTTTGCCATGTATTAAACTTTAGGTTTGTGATTCTTTTAAGATTCCCTATAAGATTACCTTTCAAGATAAATAATAAAGAGATTGGTCTTTTCTTTGTAACCATAATACGCAGCCTGCCAACAAAAGAACTGGCTGAGAAAAAATACCCTCTGCTTGCTCATATTCTGTTAATCTGTAACAAGTTACTTAGATGTAAATGTATGTGGATTCTTGGGATGACTTTTTTTTTAATCATGTAAGAGAGATGAAAAATATATCTTACCTGTATTCATTGTCATCATTCACTTGCAAAATAGAATGTAACCACATTGTAATTCCTATATTGCCTGAAAAACTTTGTTGGGGTATATAAGCTATAGAGAAGTATACAGTGGAAGAACAGAGAAGAATAAAGAAGGAAATCGAGAGACTGTGCAAGTGTCTTTGCCCTTAAGCCCTCAGATAAAAACTGTCAGTCTGCTGACTCTGTGGATTCCCTTTGAGCCCTGTACTTCTGGAGGCTGGTCCCCCAGGCAGCAAATAGTTACAGATAGTTGTGAGCTGCCTAACAGGGCTTCTGTGAATTTATCTTGGGTTCTCTACAGCAGTATATGTTCATAAACATTTAGGCATCTCTCTAGGCACTCTAACTTCACTCTTTACCATCAGAAATAATTTTAATAGTGGTAGTATGTGCCTATAAATTATAAATTTGAATGTGTATGATGGGATGAATATGTGTATATATACAAAGGAAATTTCCTTCTCCAAACCATCGTTGTTTAATTAGTATTCAATACTATCACACAATTCATGAATGCTTTGAAGTCTGTCTTGGGCAATTGTTTTCACTGTTCCCAAATGATATATATCATTGAAATATGATGTCATGCTGATACTGTCATCGTCCAGTCAAATTTACTTTAAATTCTTCAATTTTATATTTGCTTTTTCTTGTGATCAGTAGTCGTTGAGTTACTATTTTATTGAATTATAACACTTGTGCTGGGTTTTTGGGCAGATCTATAATCAATGCATACTGATCCCTGACAATCTAAGCTCTTGATCTGGTTGAAAAAATAGGAGTAAAACAGATGTTAAATTATTAATAAAACTATCAATTATTTAAATAAAATTTTGTTAAGTAACAAGAAGGAAGTATATAATAAGGCTGGTATATATTATATAGGTTATAGGAGGCTGCTGACTTGCCTCAGAAGGAGATAAATAAAAGTCTTTCTTGATACAGTGCCATTTAAGCAGAGACCATAAAGTAGCTATCTGAACATATAGGAACATGACCAGCAATAACCCTCACTAGCATTTCTTATGTATGTTCCCTGCCATCCTATTAGAGAAGTCTCTATGAACCTCTGCCCTAACCCTGTTGCTTTCACTAATAATAACTTTACCTGAACTTCTTAAGTGGCTCAAGCCACTGCACCAAATGAACATAAACTCAGGTGCTTTGAATCTTTGTTTGGTGCTTCCAAAGCAAGTCACACAGAAACTTGATGCACTAGTTTAAATATCTAGAGGGAGCTAGGGTGATGATATAGTGGTTAAGAGTGCTTTATGCTCTGGCAGAACACCAAGCTTCATTTCCAATAGTTATGATAGGCATCTCACACTTATGACAGACATCTCGTCAACCATCTCCAGGTCCAGGAAATATGACAACCTCTTCTGGCCTATATGGGCTCCCATATACACATGGCAAAAGTATACACACACACACACACACACACACACACACACACACACACACACACTAAAACTAAGTGAAAATAAATCAAGAATAATGAAAAATTTAACACTCAATACATTGTGATGCTGCACATAGCAAGTTTAAACACATTCCACTTTAATCAGACAGGATAAGAATGTTGTTCATCAAATAAGGAGGAATCCAATTACATGAAAGCTTGCCCTACCTGACACTCATGTCTCTAAAATAAGTATTTTTGACTAAACCTAAATCACTGTTCTGTGCATATTGAACAAATTCTTGCACTCTTTCACCTTGTAACCAGTATTAACTAAGGAATGACAAAGTCGGTTTATCTTCTCCCAAACCTTCTTCATTCAGTTTACTATGTAGCCATGAGTTTCCTAACCATAAATATGAATTGAAGGAAAAATAACAAATTCCAAATAGTCTAATCTGAGGAATAGATTAGATTGGAGCAGTAACATTGACTATAACAAGCATAGGAAAGCTGACTTCCAAAGCCAAATGAAGGCACAAATATTCACAGAATTCACAGGTCTCCTGCAGAAACTGGTTTTAGGAATGCACTTTTCTATGATTCTTCATGAACAGACTCCCATGCAGCCCAACCACTGCTTTCTTGGTCAAAGGTGTTCTCTTATTTGACACATCACAGTAATAAAACAGGAGAACCTGTACAGGGACTGTAGTGCTTTAAACTGAGATGGTTTTTATCGGCCTTAGAAATAAGTTATTTTGGTAGAGGACTATTGCTTATGCCAATGAGGTTGTGTCAGGCTTGTAGTTGGGACCAGTGAGGTGAATAGGTAGACTTCTCTTTTTTTTTTGATGCTGTAGGGATTCAGGGATGGAGCCTTTTACGATATCAGTTTGGGGTAGGTGAGTCCCAGTGTTAAATTCAGAAATGTTATTCATCATCCCTAGGAAGCAAAAGCAAAAAGGTTGTACTGCAGAGTGCTCAGCTCTTCTAGTCTCCGTATACACCACCATCTGAACACAGCCTAGTATGTTTTTTGGTAAAATATGTCTAAAATCTGCCCTCATCATGCCAATCCCAGTTTGAAAAAAATCTATCTTTGTGGTAATACATTTTCTCAAAGAAAGGAGCAGTTTTTCCTCAAATCATTCCAAGATAAGGTGTTTGTAGTTAATTTCTTATCCATATATTACATTTTTCTCTAAAATAGAAATTATATATTACCTACCTAAATGTCACTGAAATTTTACTTTGGTCTATATACAGACACACTGAGATTTCTCTTGCCAAATACTTTCAAATATTGAAATGAATTAGCATATATTTGTCTCTGTAAGGTTACAATTAAGTTACTGAAGCAGATTAAAGGGGAGATAATTGAATATGGAGAGGGTGGCCTCTGAATAATTTATGTATATTCCATTTGTAAATGGGCTGAATTCCAAGGGAAATACTTAAATGATACATATAAAAGAATAATGCACTAGAAACAAGTATATATATTTGAAGCAATAGAATAAAGGCACATTATCACCTGTTTGTAATAATACATCTTTTCTGAACTTTCCATTATATAGTAAGTTCCTTGACAGTGGTAGCCATTCTATCTTATCCTTGTTAGGTTCCTAGAAGATAACCCAGAACATGGGAAGCAGTAAATACTCAAATCACTACCAGATGTATGAAAAAGACAAAATTCAAAACCAATCTGGAATCCTGCATTTGTAATAGTTGTGTTTAATTTTTATCACTATAACGAATTCCCAAGACTCTCCTTGAAAAGTGAAAACGGGTCTCTTTGGCTCACAGAGTTTGAGGTTTCCATTTATCAGCAAATCATCATATTGCTTTGGACTTATTGAAGCAATAGGTGACCCAAATGCATGACAAAACAAAAACAAAACAAACAAAGCAACCTGCTTGCCTCATACCCATTTGGTGACACAGAAAAAGAAGAGACCGACTAAGCATTTTCCCTTCTGATGAATACCCCATTACGTAAGACTCTCTCACAAGATTCCAACCATATCTTAAAATTTCTACAACTTCTAAACAGTCCAACCTGAGGACTAAGTATTTAACACATGGATCTTTGCTCCCCAAACAAGCTACAGCCAGGTGCCAGGCTGAGCTCCAGGAATCCAACTGAAGAAAGAGAGGAGGGATTCTGCAAGCAAGGAACTTTGAGGAAGAAGTGCAGAGATGACTGGCCACACTATTGGATGCCCATAAACTGTAGACTAGTGGCTGTGGAGCCCCCATGGGACTGGACTAGGCCCTCTGTATTTGGAAGATGTTGTTTGGCTCGAACTGTTTGGGGAGCACCCAGGCAGGGGGATCAGGACCTGTCCCTGGTGCGTGGGCAGGCTTTTGGGAATCTGGTGCCTGTGGTGTGGCACCTTGCGCAGCCTTGGTACAGTGGGAAGGGGCTTGGACCTGCCTAGGCTCAGTGTGCCGGGCTCTGCTGATTCCCCATGGGAGACCTTGACTTGGGGGATGTGGGGATGAGTTGTGCCTTTGGAGGGAGGGCTGGGAGATGGGAGGAGGGAGGAGGTGGAATCTGTAGGTGGTATGTAGAGAGAGTAGAAAATTTCTTAATAAAGAAAAATGGGGGAAAAAAGGAATCAGTTTCTCTTTCTGACCAATTTGGCAAATGAGATTAACTACCCCAACTATATTGATCAATATGTCCTCTTCCACATGACAAATTTTCACAAAATATTCTTGATGAGTCTGTCCTAATACTTACATACTTTCACTACATTACTTTTATGTCTTCATATCCTACTGTTAGAATCTGGAATGTTCTTGTGTTTGCTAAAGATCCATGTGTTAAATACTTAGTCCTCAGGTTGGACTGTTTAGAAGTTGTAGAAATTTTAAGATATGGATTGTGGGACTGCGGGGCTTGGGGAACCTGGAGAGAAGCCCTCCAGCAACACTTCCCCTTTCTTTTTTTTTTTTTTTAAAAGGAAAGTTTTAACTTTTACACATCTCCAAAGTCAGCTTGGTATATTTGGGAATTTGGGCGTAGCTTCTCTTAACTACTTCCTGCTGGAGGGGGGCGCTGTATCTTATGGGGATGCAAAGAAAATTTTAGGATCATGGAGTAGTCCGTGAGACCGTATCGTCTGAGCCAGTTGCCCCGAAACGACTCTGGATGCTGGATCATCTGGGCCATGGTGTCATCGGAGACCTTTCAGGTGGTCTTGGCTGGTCAAACCTGATGTATCTCAATCTGGAAAAAATCCATAGCCTCTGGCTTTCTGTAGAGATAAAAACAGAGTCTCCTTTCCAAAGTAACACATCCTTATATCCAAATTTTAAAGTCAAGATATCTTTAATATATACATATTGGTTTAACTCAACATCTTTTACTATCAAATGTTTTTCTGCAGTTAAAAATCCCAAAGACAATATAATCCAAACTCTCTGTGTGATATCCATCTTTACATGGCTTATCAAGTCTCAGAAATAGTGGGTCTACACTTTTATCCAAGCAGCGTGTAGCCCAGAAACCTCTTTTATTTATTTATTTTTTTTACTAGCAAAGGCTAAATCCACCACGCAGCTTAATGTTCCATTTGCAGAGGCCTCATTTCCGCCTTACTGCAGGTTAAGCACACACACCAGGAACCCGCCAGTAACTCAAACCGGCGGCGGCTGCCGCTCATTTGAGAGAGAGAATTAGGAACTGTGGGGCGTTTACCGACGTCACCGTTCCTGGAGAACTTACCGACGTCACCGCTCCGTGTGTTGAGTTCTGAATCCTCTTTACCACCAAGCGAGGATTCTTCTCAGATCACACTTTATTGGAGCGCCTCTTGGTTAAGGGACTTTGTCTTTAGTATTTTTTTTTTTTTATCCTTTATCCCTGTTCATTTGTCCTTTTTCTTTAGTCCCTTTTTTTTTTCTTCCCTTTTTTTTCTTTAACCCTTTTTTTCTTTAGCCCCAAGTTCGGGCGCCAAATATGGATGTAACCAACTGTTTTATTAAATAAGAAACACAGAAATAATGCAAAAGAGAAAGCCGAGAGGTCAGAGCTCAGAGCCAAAATCTCACCCTTCCGCCTGCGGTGTCCCAGCTTCCCGAATGAGGGCTCCTTTTCCTGTCTGTTAGTCTATTTAAAGAGACAGAACAAGCCACAGCTATCTCACCTCACCAGTTCCTCAGCTGGTCTTGTTTCCTCAGACTGGAAGCTTCTGTGTCCTCATCCCAATAGCTCTCAGCTGAACTGTGTTGCTCCAAAGCCTGAAAGCTTAACCAGCCAAATGCTTCTAGTTTCTGGTCCTCACGCCTTATATATCTTTTTGCTTTCTACCACCACTCCCTGGGATTAAAGGCTGGCTTTCTGGGATTAAAGGCGTGTGCCACCACCGCCACACTCTTGCTATGACTCTAATAGCTCTGACCCCCGGACAACTTTATTTATTAACATACAATCAAAATCATATTTCAGTATAATTAGATTACCACCACACCTGGCCATGGATCTCTGCATCTGCCTCCATCAGTCACTGGACAAAGGCTCTATGATGATAGGGTATTCGCTAGACTGGTCACCAGAGTAGACCAGTCCAGGCACCCTCTAGACCACTGCCAGCAGTCCAAGGTGGTGTCATCCTTTTGGGTTCCTGAGAGCCTCCCCAGCAACCTGCCTCTTCCTTTTCCCATGATGTCCCCATCTATCATGGTATCTTCCTCCCTGTCCTCCCACTCTGTCCCTGTTCCAGCTCGACCCTCCCATTTCCCTATGTTCTCATTCCCCACAAATCGCCCTTTGCCACACACACACACCCAGTCCACTCATATGGATCACATCCACTTCTCCTTCACTGGGTCATCCATGTGTCCCTCCTAGGGTCTTTTCTGTTAGCTAGCCTCTCTGGAGTTGTGGGTTGCAGTCTGGCCATCACTTCCCTCACATTTAGTATCCACTTATGAGTGAGTACATACTATGTTTGTCCTTCTGAGTCTGGGTTACCTCACTTGGGATGATATTTTCTAGTACCATCCATCTGACTGCAAATTTCTTGATATCATTGTCTTTTACTGCTGAGTAGTACTCCATTGTGTATATGTGCCACATTTTCTTTACCCATTCTTCACTTGAGGGGCATCTAGGTTGTTTCCAGGTTCTTGCTGTTAGGAATAATGCTGCTATGAACATAGTTGAGCATGTGTCCTTGTGGTAAGATTGAGCATTCCTTGGGTATATGCCCAAGAGTGGTATAGCTGGGTCTTGTGGAAGACTTATTCCTAATTTTCTGAGAAACTGCCATATTGATTTCCAGAGTGGCTGTACATGTTTGCATTCCCACCAACAGTGGAGGAGTGTTCCCCTTGCTCCACATCCTCTCCAACATAATCTGTCTTCAGTGCTTTTGATCTTAGCCATTCTGAGGGGTGTATGATGCTCTCTCAGAGTTGTTTTGATTTGCATTCCCCTGATGACTAAGGATGTTGAGCAATTCTTTAAATGTCTTTCAGCCATTTGAGATTCTTCTGATGAGAATTCTCTGTTAAGCTCTGTAGCCCATTTTTTTAATCGGATTGTTCAGTATTTTGAAGTCTA
Source organism: Peromyscus maniculatus bairdii (assembly GCF_049852395.1). NCBI lineage: Eukaryota > Metazoa > Chordata > Mammalia > Rodentia > Cricetidae > Peromyscus > Peromyscus maniculatus. The sequence continues at coordinate 1,820,720 of NC_134854.1, forward strand.
GCTTTTTGAGTTCTTTCTATATTTTGAATATCAGCCCTCTGTCAGATGTGGGGTTGGTGAAGATCAGAAAAACTGATTTCTAAAGCACAGTTTTGGGTGTGTCTGTGAGGCTCTTTCTAGAAAAGATTAGATCACAAGTGTTTTAAACTAATAAATAGAATAATTCTATGGTAAATATGTAATTTGATGATTCTATCAAGAGGTGGTTTAAAGTAGAAAGTGGGTCCTAGTTATAGTAAATAACTTAGCGAGGAAGATGTCCATCAAGCTTTCATTGTATCCTGGCCTGTTTCTGCTATGGATCTACTCTGCTGTCTCTTAGGCAGGATGTGAGCTGTTCTACCCTCTCCCTGCTTCCTAACAGCCATGATGTGGGCTGATCTGCTCTGCCATGTTCTCTCTCCACTATGTTAGATAGATGCCTCTGAAACCTGAGCCAAAATAAATCTCTATCTGCAATGGTTAATCTCACTTGTCCGCTTGAAAGGTATTAGCATCACCATAGAAACACCTCTCTGAGCATGTCTGTGAAGGAATTTTCTAGATTAGTTCATGGAAGTTGAAAGACCCACTGTGAATGTGGGTAGCAATATCCCATGGGCTCAGAGTCCTGGACAGCATAAAGATGAGAAAGTTAACTGAGTACAAACCTCCATTGCTCTCTACTTCCTAACTGAGGATGTATGGCAGCCAGGCCTACTGCCACACCTCCTGCCCTGGTGAACTGTCAATAAAACTATAAGCTAAAATAAAGTCTTCATTCCTTAGCTCAGGTCAAATATTTGATCCCAGCAATTAGAGTTGCAAATTCATCTCCCTTGGATTGTTTTAGCTGGATCATAGCAGTGCAGTACGACTGATAAAAGAATTGTAAGTGTTTTTAAATAAGTAAATATATTTTTTGTCTACTAGAAATAGAAATTTGTAGTTCTGGGAAGCAGACTAAAAGGATAAGCCTTGATTGTAAAAAACAGTCGGGCATATAAACTGAAACAAAGAATCATTATAATGGAAGTGAATGTCGGGGTAATGACAATTTTCTGTAACAGACCCTGATTTAGGAAAGAGTTAGGGAGATGAAAGGCCTTGTTCATATGTACGTACTGTGGGAGACAGATAACAAAGATAATTTTGTGGGCACTTTTGCAATACAAATTATTATAAAGAAGGGGAGACAGAGGCACAAAGTATCTAAGAGAGTATTGAAGGTCTTCTCATCAGGTAGGTGACACCTGAGCAGAGAATTAGCTGACTTTGTTTCATAGACTATCTAGAGGTATATTAAATTGCTGGGGACAAATACAAAGGCCCTGAGACTAGCATGTACTTAGTGTGTTTGGAGCATCTCAATAGAGCATGTAACTGAAGCAGCAGAAAGAAAATGCATGAATCCCTATGTGATGGCACATGGTAATCTCTCCAGATCCATTCTCCACTGCATTCTTTGACTCAGAAGGCTGACACTCAGGAATTGCCCAATGGACTTCTCTGCTCTCTATTTCTCATGTCATCTTGTTTTAAGATGACAGAAGAGTGAGGTAAAAGTAAATTTTCTTTTCCTTCAGCCTCATGCCTTTTAGGCCAAGGGCTGGCAATGGCTATCTTCCTGTCAGAAGACATAGTTTTCTACCCATCCTTTCTTTTCTGCCTTGACCTGTGCTTATAGATGCTTTTCTGTACTCTAGTAATTGGATTTCTCAGGCATATGTAAGTTCCCTCTTAACATTCTAAACACTTAACTAATCTCTAAATACCAGATGTATGTGTCAAGGAATAAGTGACATAATAAATTTTAAGTGTTTTTCAAGAAGCCTATCACATTAAAATAATAGTCAAATGACATATGAACTATTATAAATTCCACCTTTCATATGAAATATGGTATTTGTAACATAAAATATTATGTTAGTAATATCAACATCTGTTATCAAATTGATTTATTAATGTTGTAAGTGACCAAGTTTAAAAAAAAGAATGTCTTTGTAAACACATATAAATAAATTTATGTATGAATAATGAATACTTGCTTTTTGAATTTAGAGTAAGAATATGAAAATTATTATATTAATTCAGTATCAGATAATATATTGAATCTATTATGAATAAGAAAATAATATTAAAATATTAAAAGTAATTAATTACTGATTTTATGATTACCTTCCTCCCAATGGTTATGTTAAAATTTTAACCCTCCTTGTTGTATCAAGCTTTCTTGTTAGACTATCTTTGGACGACCAGCCTTCAAATAATGACCCAGAGACTTATTGTTAATTGTGAAAGGTTGGCCTCAGATTAGGCTTTTTCCCAACTAGATCTTATAACATAATTAACTCATTTTTTTAAAATCTACGTTGTGCCATGTGGCTTGATTACCTCTTTTTAGTATGGCCCATTCAACTTGCTCCAAGTCTGCTGATGAATTCACATGCCTAGATTCCTCCACCCAGTCTTTTTCTCTCTCTCTGCCTGAGAGTCGCACCTATTTTCTCCCGCCTAGCTATTGGCCATTTAGCTCTTTATTAAACCAATCAGAAAGTGCCTTATGAAGAGGCACATCTTTACAGTGTAAACAAATATTCAGCAACACATTGTGTTTTGGATGAAACCTTTAGGGGAGAATGAGTCAAGAATGATTCTGATGACTGGAGACTGTGTTTCCTACAAATGACTACAAAAATTTCTATAGCTTTTTCCTCAGGTCTGGTTTTTTATGAGCTGGAAAGCAGGCACCCAGCACACACCTAACCTACCAGCCAATGTCTCTGTCATTCTTTCCCCCCAGAATGATGAGACATGTATGTTGTGTATAACTCACTCACCTGAAGCACTGAAGCACCTGAAGAATTTTGTTAATAGCAACTCAAAAGGATTATGGAATTCATCCATCATTTAGACCAACATAGGAACCCTAAGTAAACACTGGGGGTTAAATATGCAGTTTCCTGAGATGCTCACTCCCCTTACTCTCCATACCATAATTCTCAATTTCTTGTCAGCTCCTCACTAGGGAATAAGGAGGTGAGAAAAGTTTAGACAGGTGTGCTGTCATTTCCCTAGTTTTCACTTTAGAAAATATTGATTTTTTTCAGGCAATTAATAACTGAAAAGGAATTTGTTGGTTATCTCTCCTTGTGCTTCTGAAATAGGTAAAATATTTTTTCTATTTAACTTTTAGCATGAATAAGGGACTGTATTAGAAAACATTGTATATTAACAACAAAATACATGCATGCATATCTGAGTAACTAGAAATGGTTATTTTGCTTTAAAACATTTTTCAATTCTCCCCAGAAATATTCCAAGTTTATTTTATGTAGAACTAGTGAACAGTCCAAGAAGAGAGCTGGAGATCTGCAAATAGAGAAGTGGGCAATTTATATTGGAATGTCTTGGCTTGAATGATGGATGGGATTCCTATGCAGAGTCTCTGCGAGCTAGGACACTATGGTTGCTGAATGTGAGAATAGTGTTAGTATTAGCAAAAGGAAGACCTAGTGAAGAAAAAAAAAAAACATCACAAAGCACAAAAATTATAGTCACATAGATAGTACTTGGTGACTTACAAGGGCTGGCAGAGTTAGAACTTATCACCTATTCAGGATTTCTATAAGAGTTGTTTTTTTTTTTATAATAAATGGATATTTGTACAATGGCTTTGGTACCTTTCATAAATTAGGAATAAGGTTAGGCACTGAGGTTAGAACAATGAGTGAAGAACAGATTAACAAACAGTAATATGTTAGTATTCTCAGACAGGAAACCATTGTAAAAGTTTTGCCTAATTCAAATCATATTTTTATCAGGACTTTACACATTTAGAAATGGTCTTTACAATGATAACTGTCCTTAAAATATCAATTACTTTAATTAAATGCAGAAGATGTATTCTCAAGTGATGTTTCGGTAAATATGATTCAACAAATTTTTTTTAAAGCTGAAGTCTAGTCTTCTCTCCAATATTTCCTTTATCAGAATCATAAAGATGAATTTACAAATTTGCGTCTTGCATTTGTGTGTGGGGGGTGTGTGGGTGTGGGTGGGTGTGTGTGTGGGTGTGTGTACAGGCATGGCACAATGTGTGTGTGAAGGTCAGTGGACAACTTTTGTGGCTCCTGGAATTTAAACTCAGATGTCTGGCCATCCAGGGCAAATAGCATCATCTACTGTGCCATCTTGCTGACCCACAAATGCATATTTATAAAGATAGCTGAACTGTAGCAAAAGCCTCATCACAGTTTTAAGGAGTGAATTATTGGGAGAAGAGATGGCAAGGCCATGCTGCATAAGGCATATCACTAACTTATATGACACTCGATTCCCTTGTCTCATAAAAATCAATGTTCCTTGTGAAAGATTTTCTCCCTACCAGATTGAACAATGGATTGGGAACAGGGAGGACTGAGGGAAAATAGACAGGCAAAAGAAACTGGCCTTTGAGAGCACTGCTCCAAAGCTGCCTGTAATTACTACAGAGAAATCAACCGGAAAAGCTACAATCTGTCAATTCATAGTCTCATTCTGAGATCTATAGTCACACGAATAAAGACCCTCAGATATTCTCAGTCAGAATTTGCACATGGTTTGGGCAGCAGCCTTTTCATCTCTTGTTCTAAGGTTCATAATGAACCAAAGCTGGAGAAAGAGTTGAGCTCACACTCTGCAACTACTCTTCTGGAAAATTCTGGGTATCAGCAGAACTGAGATCCAGAAGAACAGAGCAGCTACAGTAGCTGCAACAGCCTCAAGTCCAGAAAAAACACTGCAACATTCCCCTTGACAAAGGTATTTTACTTGTTACCTGAACAGGCAACACAGAAGATGAGAAGAAAAATGGGCAATAAGTTCCAACAAATAAATTTTTTGTGTTTTTGTTCTAAAGTACTATATCACATTATTAACATATTCCTTCAATTACTCCTGCTATTATTTTTTTCACTTACTATAAAATAATTAATGTGCATAAGTCCCAGGATTCAAACAGCCAACTCATGCAACGAGCCCAGGACCCGGCACCACCGCCCAGATGCCTCCCAAACAGATCAAGCCAATCGACTGTCTCACCCATTCAGAGGGCCTGATCCAGTTGGGGGCCCCTCAGCCTTTGGTTCATAGTTCATGTGTTTCCAATTCATTTGGTTATTTGTCTCTGTGCTTTATCTAACCTTGGCTTCAACAATTCCCGCTCATACAAACCCTCCTCTTTCTCACTAATCAGACTCCTAGCGCTCCACCAGGGGGAGAGCAGGGGAGTCTGTGGCTATTATGTGGAACTGAATGGTGTTGTAAAATAAAATAAAATAAATAAATAAATAAATAAATAAATAAATAAAAAATAATTAATGTGACCAAAAAGTCCACCTTATTTTTGCAAAGACGTGACTTAACAGCTTTAACAATCATGCAAAGCTATATGTACATCTCAGTCACACAAATGTGGCCAATGGGAAGGTCCTAAATTTTCACCATTATTTAAAGAAAATGTTTTACAATTCCCTATTCAAATGTTCTACTAGATAAAGGATATTTGACTTGGACTTGGATCTTAACTAAGCAGGTTCTACATGTGAGTAAAAGGATGGCACAATTTGCTGTACTGCATGGATGGCTTGTTTCGCATAAATGGATAAATGGTTGTCTTCATAGTGAGACTGCAATGTTGTCAACAGAACTCAAATTATAACTGACAGCATGGAGTATTAACTCATACTCTTGTTTGGACTCCTGTGATACATTTCAGTGGTATATATCCAAGTCCCTTTGGTTACAATTATTACATTTATAAACATAGTGAAAATAGTCTATAACTAATTAATTAATGTTAAAGTTATAAAATATGGGAATTTGGATTTTGTGAGATCAAGCAAATAATAAAGGAAGGTATAAAGTTCAGTTTTGTGACAAAAAAACTTGTAGCTTAAATATTAAGAGGAAGAATTCTAATCAAATGGTCACTCAGACTGTAATCCTTAGCAAAGGCTTTAGCAGTATTCTAGGTAACTAGCATGCTTTTTGTTCTATGATGTAGAAACAGGGATAAGAGATACTGTGAATCTCAGTTACCCCCACCCAATCTTTCTTCCTTTTCTAGTTGAGGTGACTTTCATTTCCATTTGACTTTACCTTCCCTTGATCATTTATTTATCTTACCACATTCTCTTCTAAAATGACTATGAAAGAGAGAGAGGGAGGGAGAGAGGGGAAGGAAGGGAGGAAGAAACAAAAAGAAAGAAAAGAAGGAAGGGGAGGGAGGGAGGGAGGGAGGGAGGGAGGGAGGAAGGAAGGAAATAGAAAAGAAAGAAAGAAAGAAAGAAAGAAAGAAAGAAAGAAAGAAAGAAAGAAAGAAAGAAAGAAAGAAAGAAAGAAAGAAAGAAAGAATTTTATGACAATACGAACAGGATTCTGTAATATATCAGTATGGTAGTTTGAATGAAAATGGCCACCATAGATTCATACATTTGAATGCTTAGCCTCCAGTTGTTGGAAGTGTTTAAAAAGGATTAGGAGGTTTGGCCCTGTTGGAGGAAGTGTCTTACTGTGGGTGAAATTTGAGGTTTCTACTGCTCACATCAGGATCAATCTCAATTTCTTTCTTCCTGCTGCCTGTGAATCAGGATGTAAGCTGTTATCTACACTCCAGTGCCATACCTGCCTTCCTAGACACTATGTAAGCAATCAGGCTTCCTTCATAAGTTACCCTGGTTATGTTGTCTCTTTGAAGCAATAAAACAGAAACTAAGACAAATAGTTTTAAATTATTGAATATAAATATGTTTATTGATTATGTCATGGTATCACTTTCATTGGCTTTGGAGTGAAAATTACAATGCAAATGATTGTAAAATCCTTCACATGCTCTCAAAAGTAGTATCAACAATCATAGCAGTGACAGACAAAAACAGTCACAAAATGTTTGGGGGAGAATATTGTTCCTACTTATTACTGCTCTAAGACAGATCACATTTGAAGAAAATAGATTTCATAAAAAATTCTTGATATTGTGTAAGACATTTTTACGCCGACAAAGAATTAACTTATACATTTTAATCCCCAACTTGTTCCAGCAAAAAATTGTTACATAATATCTCTTTATTTTATTATAATGTTACCCCTGATTGAGAACAACTTTTGTAAAACTGGTATAGTCCAGAGTATTGCTGGCTACCCTTGGGCTGGTTGCTGTAAGAGCTTTCTATCCCAGTCCATTTGTCTACATTCAGTCTGCAGAGAGAAGCTGGGATGTTCTCAAGGGTAGGAGGGCTCAGTGGAGGCTGGAGTGAGGAAGGTCAAGCTAGGAAGCTGCACTTGAATGTCAATGCATGTGGCTTGCTCTCCTCTGCTCCCCCAGTAGGGCTTTTATTTCTGCTCTTCTCAGATGACTCTGAGCTGGCTCTGTTTCTGGTGGTCCCCAATGGTTAAGTTTTCACCCTAAATCTCTCCTGTGTCTCTATTTTCTGGCATAAAAGTTTCAGAATCATGAGGAGTCAGTCTGGCTATTTCTTTGAAGTACAATAGACTGCCTGTCTGTGTATGAGAAGAAATAGGACAGTGTTAGCAACTGTATAGAGGCCATGGGAATGTGATTTGGACTCTAGGCAACTATCTTTCATGTCCTATCTGACAGTTTATTGTAGTGCACATTCTGGACAATTTCTACTCTCATTTGAGTTGGTTCATAAAAAATGCTTCATGAGACCTGGATCCATCTCATTTCCTAAGGAGTCATTCAAAACTAGCCAAAGATGCAGCACTTAATAGCCATGTAAATGTTGCTTCACAAATGGAGGGACAGTCTTAAATCCCTAATTTCTTTTATACAGAGTTCTCTAGTGTTAATGATACTCTGAGAATTTAAAAGAACTCCACAAATATTATTTTGCTAATTATCCATTGCAGATCATACAGCTCCTATATGTTGCATGAGGATATGACTTTATTGGGGATGATGGTTAATCTTTTATTATTTATTTGGGGTATGAGTGTGGGGGTGTTTTTTGATGGAGTGCTACAAACTTTTTGAGAATTTAAAAGAACTCCACAAATATTATTTTGCTAATTATCAGTATCCATGAGTGATGGTAGGGAAGTAATGCTATTAAATTCAGTTCAAAGAGGCAAACACATAGTACACTTGAGTTAATGAGTTTTTCAAGGTCAAATCTGGAAAATGATGTAGGTGTAGTGAGTGGCATTTGATGCCCTTCAATTGATTCTAACCTCAACCTGTTCTTCCAGTCCATTTTGCTTGAAGCAGAAGATAATTGATGATAGGAAATATATATGTACATATACATGTATATGTACATATATATTTTTTTTATTTGTTTTTGAACTGGTTTTGATTTTTACAAAATATCCTTTTTATTCTTAGATTTGTTTTTTAATCTAACCTTATCATAAATATCATTACTTAAAAGGAACTATAAATAAAGTTAGTAAAAAATTTAAGTGAACAAATTCTGTGTAACTAAGTACTATAACTGATTAAATGAAGGTACAAGCAAATACATACAAAATGCATGTTAATTCCTGTCTTTAAAAAAGTCTGAGTATAACAAGGTTATTATTTTTTCCATTCTTGATTCAATTTCTAACTAGAATAAAATTATATACCACTATTAGAATATGATGACTCCCTTAAGGGAAAAATGGGGGAACAATTAATTAAGTCAATTTCAAAAGTATCTTAGCGTAGTCTAATGAGTTTATTGACTTTAACTATTAGAGATATACATGGAGTCAAAAAAGGTATTATCCATATACAGTTTTGTCTTATGCCTTTGCAAACTGGTCTCAATAGAGTAACATATAAAATAGTGATGTGAAAGTCCACTTGAGAAAAAAAATTTAAAAAGAAATGAAATGTATTTATGTTATGTACTTGAAGAATAAAACCAGTAATTTTGTTAGGAATATAATGTCATTAAACAAAATGTGTCAAAAGCTGTCAATTTCAGGAAGTCATATAAATTATCTTCCTACAGATACTATTTTTCAACATTTTTTTACTGACTGAAAACGTCGTGTTTTCAGCATATTCACCTTCATTGCCTCCCTTTTTCGCCTTTCACTTCCCATCCTTCCTATTCTGACTTTGAGCGTACTTTCCAGGTTGTCTCTTTTCCCCCAGTAGTTTGTGAAGTCTAGCTGGTTATGGGACTGGGGCCTATACTGAAATGGGATTAGCAGACCAGGGATCACACAATTAGAGGAAACTTATTCCCATTGTCCCTGCAGCTGTCAAATGTCAATAGCTTCTCAGCTAAGGGTGGAGTTACAGGTCCACATTCCCCAGTCTACGATTGGATTTTTTTTTAATATTATGGATGGAGATTGTAAATGTTTTGCTCATACTGTCTGATCATTAAGAGTGCGTATGTTCTTCTGCCCTACTGTATCTGGAAAATACAGCTTCCTTCATGTTTTCTATAACGCCGCCTCTTATATGCTTTTTACCTCCTCTTCTGCAATGATCCCTGAGCCTTCAGTAAAGAGAAGTGATATAGGAATTTGATTTAGAGTTTCACACTACACAGTCTTTTGTTCACTGCATCTTGACCAGTTAGATGTCTCTGTGTTGATTTTTATCTGCTGCAAGGATAAGCTTTGCTAAGGAGATTTAAGACACATTCTGATCTATAGATAGCACTAAGTCATTAAAAGTAATTTCAGCCGGGCAGTGGTGGCGCACGCCTTTAATCCCAGCACTTGGGAGGCAGAGGCAGGCGGATCTCTGTGAGTTCGAGGCCAGCCTGGACTACCAAGTGAGTTCCAGGAAAGGTGCAAAGCTACACAGAGAAACCCTATCTCGAAAAACAAAAAAAAACAAAACAAAACAAAAAAGTAATTTCAATACTACAGTCATTCAGCTGAATAATGCTACTGGGTTGACCCACAGGCCTTTGACCTATCTAGCCATAGGTTCTTGACTCCTTAAATACTGCCCGATATGGCTTCCTTCAAAATCTTTCAAAGCCATTTTATAGCATGAAGTTACCTTGTGAGTGGTAAATATTATAGGAAATAATGTGGAGAGAAACTATCTCCAACCAAATAGCATGAGAACTTAAGGCCGCTATCATGTTAAGAATGAACTTGAGGTGGTAAATAACTAAAATTAGGAATGAAGTACTAATTTTTATTTATATAACTGATACATGGTTTAAGAAGCATGGAAATTGAAAAGAGCAGATAAAAACAGTTACACTTTAAGGAAATCTGAAAGTAGAAAAGAATGACAATGAAGGAGGAATAGCAGTGAAGGCCTGTATGATAATATTAAGGAGTTCAGCAGAAAAGGCACCGGAAGGAGACAATCAGTGTACTAAAAGGAGTGCAATGGAACAGAAGCCAGGAAAGGCCAATGTCAAGTAAGTAAAAAAAAGTCACTATACAGCATCAACTCAAAGACATTAATTGTTGAACTTACAATGTAGACTTTTATATTTCTTTTCTTGAATTCTTAGAAGCCTCTTCTTATTTTATATCTGAAACATCTCTGTGTTTGTGAACAGTTGCTCCACAATATCCATAGAATTGCAAAAGATATTTGGAAAACCTGTCTAATAAACACTCAATTAAAAATATGCACTATTAAAAAATAAATAATGAGTTTTAGAGAAACTGTGATGAAATAATTATAATTGGAAAATAAAATACAAATGTATTAAGAAATTCAATCAAAAATAATCTGTTTAATTTCAATCAAAACCTCTAAGCTTCAAATTGTGAATATGCTATTGTTTCTACTCTGATCTGAAAATAACTTTATTTCGTGTTTTAATGGAGATAGCATCAAATAGATAATGCCTTCATTTGATAAAGTTTAACAGATTATTGATGAGATCTTCATTCAGTAGTTCTTAATTTGAATGAATAAACCATCTGCTTGAGTCCTAATACAGTGCAAAATATTAGGTACCAAACTGTCAGTATACTAAACTACAATCTGCTTTTAACTAGGGAAATCTTTTTAAACAAATATTTTTCTTTTTCTGAGGACTCAAGATGCCTCAGAACTCTTCTGCAAAATTTCTCAAACTTGTGCACCATTAGGCTGAGATTAAGAGTGACACAAATATTAAAATTAATTTTACAGGCACGAGCCTATAATCGCAGATACTCTAAAACTTTTCAAAAAAGCAATATGGGTCTGTGTCCTTACAGCAGCCGGGGTCTGTATTGACGTCCATGGCTTCAGTGACCACTGAAGGCTGTTTGGATCTCCAGAGTCTGATCTGAGTGGCCTGTGCTGCCGCTGGGACCTTGGTGACTTCTCGTCCCTGACTGTGCCATAGGGCCATGTCTGTGTTCGCGGCCCTGCCTTAGTAGCCAGGGTCAGTGGCTCTGTGGTCACCGACGGCTCCGTGGATGCCCAGGGTCTGGTCATCCATCTGAGACATGCTGGTTTTGAGAGCCATGCTGTAGGCAGGACCATACTGATCTGGGTGGCCCGCACTGCCACTGGGGTCATGGTGACATCCAGGCCTGAGCTGCTACTGAAAGCCATATCTGGGTCTGTGGTCCTGCTGCAACTGGGGTCAGTGTTGATGTCCATGGTCTGTGGTATCACAGGTGACTGTAGGAAATGTGTGTTGAAATCTGAGGGCCATACTGAGCAGGCCCCGCCCTTCACTGACCTTTAAGTAGCTGGGACTGCCCCTCACTAGATATTGCAGGAGAGCTGGCCTTACCTCTCATGAGAGATCAGGCCCTGGCACTTAGGAGAGATGGGCCCGGCGCTCACCAGGATGTGGGAGAGCGGCCCCTGATGGAATGGTGGGCCTTGGAAAGCTAACTCTGCCCTTTTCCTGAAGGGAGTGGCCTCAGCAGCCTAGACTGACCAGTTCAGCAACCACCCATGGCTACATGCTGAGCCTGGAGATGTCCCATCCTAACATTTACCCCATCTATGACCTGCTAGAGAACATGAAACTCATGCAGAACAATAGCTACAAGAGCTCCATGACTCAGGGTAACAGCAGGATATCCTAGAGGAGTTTCTTTGAGGATCCAGTGATGATGGTGTGCCAGAGCAGAAACCTTAAACCTGACCAATGACTAACTGAATTGAACATTTGCGGGTGGAGCTGATTGGATAAAAGGATACACTCTGTGACACACCTCAGCTCCCAATGTCACTGGAACAAATGAAGAGGTGTTGGAGAGGCAGAGAGGATGAAGGAGTGAAGTGTGATTTTTGTTTGTTTTAGTTTGTTTTTAGTTAATTTGGGGGGTCTTCGGGGGGGGACACTGCAGGGGTGAGGGGTAGATATGGAGGAACTGTGAGGTGTGTGGGACTGCGATGCCTGATGTGCATACTTTGGAGGCTTGGGAAGTGATTGATCATGTCTGAAAAGGAAAAGAATTGATAGAGATCAATAGTTAGAAAAGTTGTGTGTTCTGGAGGCATAGAAGTAAGGAAAGAAAACCAGAAAAGCCCATAGACGAATGAGAATGCCTGAATAGTAGCAGGGTGATTTCTAGAGTAGATTATATTACTATAGATAAAAACCAAATGTGTATTAAATCATTTAATATTCTGTTATGAATTATAGAAGACCCATAACTGTAATGTGTTGTTTTTTAAAATTATATATTCCAGAAAAGACATTCATAGCTTTCAGTAGGCTTTCTCGGGGGTTTCTGTATCAATTTAAAATAGTCTCATGTGAACCATATTAAGTCTAAAGTGTCTCTCAGAAGCATGACAAATCTTGCATTCTTTGGAATGGTGGATTATAAGTTAGCCATTAACAGGCATACTGATTAATCAATAGATCATTGTAGAAATCAAATTGTGAGGTGAAAATATAGTTGACATAGACATTTTCCCTTAGGTATAAAAATAAATGAAAATAAATATATGTGAAAGAATTGAAGGCAATTGTTGAATAAAGGGAAACAAACTTTTACATAAAATAAAGCACATATAGAAGGAATTTTACATTTAAATGTTAAAAATCTCAATTCACATGTGAGCATATTGAGGAACAGTGCATATCAACTGAATTTATGCACAAGAAATAGGAAGTAATTAGTAATAAATTGATTATGTATTGTCACCAGAAATGGTATTAAGTTGAGAAAACACCTGACAACAGATTCAAGGTTATGAATTTAAATTTCTGTTTTAAAATTTTAAATGTCATGAATCTTATTTACTTGACACCAAGAAAAGCAAATTAAGTTATGATGGACATTAATATTATTAATACACAAACTAATTCTGGGGACTATTAAAAATGGGAAAATGTTTTGATCTGCTCCACACAGAAAGAATTGATCACTGAAATTAAATTATGCTGATACTGTATCACATGACACTATATTTTTATACATTAGTATTTCAAAAATGAATAACAAACTTTCCAGGAGTATATTAAAGAATGCAAGATATGCAAAAGTATTAAAATATACATGTTATATAAGCCTCAATTTCTAGGTAGCCACTATGACCTATTCATAATTTTTAGATTTATGGCAGATAAAAATTCAAACTGTATTAAAATGAATTAAGCAAATCTATCCTCTAAAGATAGAAAATTAGATTGGAGCTGGGAGATGGCGCAGCTGATAATGGCAATGGCTATCAATCCTGAGGATCTGAGTTCAATACCCAGGACCCGTGTGGTTAAAAGAGATAACTGACTCATGCATCTTGTTATAGATCCTCTACCCCTGTACACATACATGTCTGGGTACACACATTACCAAGTATATGCACATATGCACATACACACTTGTGTTCAAAATAAATAAATAATTTTTTTCAATTACTGATTTCACTTTTTTGTAATGTTTTGGGGAGCTTCATACATATGTTGATAAATTCTAGCCATTTTCACCCCCATTGCCTTGCCTCATCTCCATTGCTTTCCTGCTGAATTCCTACTTCTCAAGAATTCCCCATTGTGCATTCATGTCTTGTTTGTATGTGTGACCCACTGAATTTAGTTAGTTTCATGAGCATGAGTGGGAAGTTATTCACTGTACCAAGGACAATGACTATACCACTGTAGAAAGGCAGACTCCTTCCCCCAGCTACACTAATTGTCAGTGGTCCCATAGAAAAGGATGGGGGTGCTCATGAACCCCAGCACTTTCCATCCATGTTGAAATAAATGTTCTAGTGCTCAACCTTTATTACATATCATAGTTGTAGTGAGTAAGTTAGTTTAAGGACCATGTCTTGTTCAGAGACACTTTTCTGAAATTCATCTCCTGACTCTCCTGATTCTCCATTTTTCTTCCCTTTTTTTGGTGATGTTCCTTGAGTCTTAGGAGAGATATAGATATCCAATTTAATATGAGACATTCCACCATATTATCCTGTATTTTTAGCAAAACATTGACCAGGTATGAGTCTGCACTAACTACTGTCTACTGCAACAAGAAGCTTCTCTATCGGATGCTATAGAAATTAGTGTGGCTATCCCTCATAAAGCTAAAATTAGACTGTCAATTAATACCTCCAACACAATTATAGGATGCCATGACATAGGATTCTTCAACTTACTTTGAATTTAAATACTACAAAGATTTTTATTTTGCTAAAATGCCAAGTACTTCATCAATTTTTCTAAGAATCTCTCAAAAATCATTGGAAAGTAATTCTCTTTATCTTATTATTTTGTCATCTTTTGAGATTTTTTTCTTGGTTGATTTTGGTTGATGTTAATTAATCCAATGGGTCACATCATGAAAATAATTTAAATTTAAACTGTGTTACTCTATCATGGTCTTTGACTTCACCAAACATTCCTTTTCTTTTAAGATTTAAAAATACTTGGTACTTATTTGCATTGTACTGAAAATAAATTAAGAGACAATGTGGTTGATATAGTTAACAGAAATGTTTTAAGTAGGATTTCATAGTAGTCAGTTTTCAGTGAGCATTTTCATGTTTTATTACTTTTCCTTTCTTACATAATGCCATAGATTCAAACATAAATCCAGGAGAACAAGAAATCCATGTACAAGAGCCTGGAGACCACGTATTGATTTTATTGGGAAACAGAGCATAGGTTCTATTATAGTTAGTGCTTGTTTCATGATGTTAAGTAAAGACAACCAATCTAGGCCCTTTTCTGGGAGAAAAATAGAGGTATGTGGAATTTTCTTTGTTGGGTAAGTGCGGGAGTAAGACGTTAGCTTTTCATCTTCCGTTAAAGAATGTTTCCTATTTTTGTCAAAAATCTTTTAAGCCTTGGATTCACCTGCACTGGCCTTATGTATATAATACTGTCTCCCCAATCTTAAATAACATTTAAATTGGCAATAACTGGCTTGAAAATACATAAAGAAATTCATAAGAATTAGGAAAATAGCAGTACTGGTGCCTGAAAAAGTTATAAGGAATCACACTATTAACTATCTGTCAAAAGAAGGCCTGTAACACTTGTCAGTGCATGTATACATACACATGTGTAATTCAAATGATTTTTTTCCATTTGAGAGGGCAATGCTCCCCACAAAAGCTAGCTGTAAACAAGCGAAAAAACCTAATATGTGTGTGTCCGTGTATGTGTGTGTGTGTGTGTGTGTGTGTGTGTGCGTCTGTGTGCGTGTGTGTGTGTGTAAACATACACACAAATTAAACAATTAAATAAAAAGAGGCCATGGAACAAGGAATTTCCATTGGTGGCTTTGGAGGGAGGAAATAGAAGGGGAGAAAGTTTCAAATACTTTACAAGACGTCTTTAATCAGTTGAGGAAACTTAAGATATTTAATGTTAGCCTCCAACTCGATTGAGTTCAAAATGCCTAGAAGACGAGCGAAGCAAACCCTGTGTTGTCTGTGGTGGTACTTTCACCGGAAACTCATCATGAAGGGTTTTGTCCTTATTAATGGATTGATCTCTTTGCAGATTCATAACAAGATGGCACTGTTGTGGGGGAATGACAGCTTGGGTGTGTTACCTTTTTGGAAGAAGTAGCTCAGTGGGGCACGTCACTGGGACTGTCACTTAGTCTGACCCTTTCTCAGATGACTCTGTATCACTAATGTAATAATAATTGTACTAACTGACATATGAGAAAATTTGGTATTAAAGAGATTACAGTAAAGACAGCAGCCAATGACTCATGCAGCACATGTTTTAAGTGGAAATTGTAGACTCTTCTATTCTTTACAAAGCAATCAGCAATATTTTTCCGTTTTCAAAATGTAATTTAATTGTTATGTATATAAGCAAGTAGGCAAAGCAAATAAATAAATTTATTCAATGGGGACATATGCTCAATAGGCAGCAAATGCAAAATTGTGGATGCTGGGAATCATGGAGTTAGAATCTGTGGCTTCTGGGTCATGGGTGTGTCTTTCAATTCTTAAGAAACTGAGGCACTTTTTCAGGCAGTGAAGCATTCAGAATGAAAGGGAAAAATCAGCAGCCCTCGTGAGAGATGACCCCCACCCCCACTAAAGGTATCTGCTGACCAGCAGTTTTAGAGCTGACCAGAAGTTGAACTCATGGGAAGACAAGGCTCAAACAATAAATCTATATATTCTGGACTTGGTAAAACACGATATGGGGACTAATGGACTCAACTGACCAGAAACTGAACTTATGGGAAAATAGGACTGGAACAATAAATCTGAATGTATATATTCTGGGCTCAGCAAAAACAGAACATAGAAAGTAAAAAGAAAAAAAATATGTCTCTGTAGATACCCTGCATCCTGTTAGCCACTAGTAATTTCATGCTTATAGCTCAGCCAGTAACTGCAAAGAACCACCTCACCTCTACCCGCTTCATTCAGTCCTGAGATATGTAACCCTCTGCACGTAAACCTTTCCTATATGAACCCCTTAAAGTGAGTGCCTGGGCTATCCTCCTCCACCAACTCTTTCAAGTGTTGGACATGGGCAAAGCCCAGGCTTGTTTTCTTATTAATAAACCCCTGTGTATTTGCATCAGATATTGGCTCTGTGGTGGTCTTACTCGGGGCAAAACCACCTGTATTTCTCTGTGTTCCCTAGAAGTCAACAAAGCATATAGAAGCTTGACAGGACAATTGGTTTTAGACATTCATTTTATGTACCCAGTATAGCTTGCAAATATCATTGTATCCTGATATCTACCATTTTAGTCTTCCTGGCCACCACCATTGTGTTCTATTTCTCATAAGGGTGTAAAACATCTGATTGCTTACAATAAACTTGTCTCAGCTTCAGTCATGCTGAGATGCTTCCATTTCAACATGGTTTTCATTTTTCTTAGGCCATTTCAGGTAACCTCAGCCGGGTAAGTAAGCACTGGCACTTAAATATGGAGAACATAAAGATAGCATTTTTCTATAGGATCCCTAACTCCAAGCTCAAAACAATGAGGAAAGAGCAACTAGAATTATTTCCATTCAAACACAAAGAGGCTTGGGCAGTTGTAGCGCGCGCGCATACACACACACACACACACACACACACACACACACACACACACACACACACCTGAAAACAGAGGAAAATGAATGAAATCCGACACAGCAAGACATGCTTTCATTGCAGGTTGTTTCATAGCTTGTTGAGACTTCAGTTTCTGAATGAGCGAGAAGGTCCATTGAGAATGGAACAGGGTTTTGTTCTACAAGCAGTACAATGAAGAAGACAGTCATGCATTTTAGGTGCAATAAGGTGGACATGCAGACTTGCTAGCTAGGAGCAAACCATAGGCATGGAATTGGTTTCTGCTGCCTTATGACAAATTTCATTAGTATGCTAAGAATTATTCTGCAAGCCGTTTTTGGTAGACATTTAATTAGATTTGTCTTAAAAACCTTAAGTGACAGGAGGACAGCTGCACACTTACCTTGGAAATGACATTCAGCGTCTCCCTGTAAGCTGAACTGCTGCAGCTGTCTGATAATGTTCACTCTTTTAGGGGAATGATTTGTAAGAACCTGACAAGTGATCAGCTTGGAGCTCTAACAGGCTTGCGGAAAGGCAGGGCAGAAGAACAAAGGGGAGTTTGTATCAGTGCTGAGAACCAGCCATGCTCTGTGGTTCTGCTGCACTCCACTTCATTATGATATCAAAATGTATCCTTCCAAAACTGAAGTAAAAGTAATTAAATTTCAAATTTTCAAACAGCATTAGCTTTTGTATGCTTATGTAGTTATTCAACATTAGCACATTGGGTCTGGGGCATCGCAATCCTTCACAGGTGTTTAGTTTAAGTTTTTGGTTATTTTTTCCCCTCATTTTCTGTTGGCACTGCAATATTCATTTATTTTTCCTTAGTTATATTTGTTACTTTTAGAGAAAATTTGCCCATGCTATGGGACTCAGATTGGTACAGGGATAGAGAGCAATAAAAACAACAACAACAACAAAAGAAATATTCAACTATTATGAACGTTTTCTTTCTCCTAAGGTATGGTACCTTAAAAACAACAGACAAACCAACAAAAAACTCTCGTTTTGCACTGCTAGATCCAGTGTTAAGGTACAGGGCATATTCCACATTCTTATATCGTATATTTGGCATGACAGTGTACAAGCCATCACCTCTCATACACTGGCAGGGATACAGGGATTTGATGGTTTAGGCTGCCTTAGAAGTATGGTATGTGTGGAATCGATGGTTTGGTTTAGGAGAAATTAATGGTTAGATAAAAACCAAAAAGGTTTGACCTGCTGAGAACACATAGTAAAGGGGAAGGTGAAAGTTTATCAATGCACTGGATAAAACACAGAACAACAATCCATACTGACATGAACAGTTAAAAGAAACCAAAGCTATAAAAAAAAAGGCAAATCCAAGTCCTGAGATCCTCATAAGAATTTGGCCCAAAAAGAGCATATTTTGTAGTCAGTCCTACCTCATCTCTTTACATTTTCTGTCCTTGCTCTTTTTTTGCCATGATGTCTTATACTCACATGTACATTTGTGTGTGTGTGTGTGTGTGTGTGTGTATATATATATATATATATATATATATGTATATGTATATATAGGCTAGATTCCAAAAATGTGGCAGAACATGAACTTTTGTTACTTCTGAGATTGTGGGATTTTTTTTAATATTATATATATTCTAAATCCATCCCAGATTCAGGTGATGTCCATGAGATATGAAAAAGAATACAAAGTTATTATTTTTCTAATTCTAATTCTGTCATGTAATTTTGTTTTGATAATGGATCAGTACATAAATTATATTGAAACTGAAAATGTAAAATTTAATGTGAATGTTCATAGCTTCTATTCTGAATGACTATTCTAACTCTATAGAAGTTCATTGAGTGTGATAGACTTTAGGTCTAGTTAATTTTAGTGTATGATACTTACATTGATTTGTAAGATTTTTATAATAAAGCTACTAAATTTTAAAAAGACAAAAGCAATCAAACAACAAAAACAAGCCTTCCAGCAACTATAACATAATGGCAATGTGGTCATGCTAGCCTTCCTTGATTACAATGATAACTTCTGTTGGTCCCAAGACAGAAGGATTTCTTTGCAGCTGGGTTGTCTGGCATCATTCAGTGTATTCCAAGGACACAGAACTAAACATCCCTGGACACATTTTAAAACTTTATATTTTAAACACACCCTTATTTGTAGTCATTTTACACTTAGGGTGACCACTTCTGACAACTACTAAGCCCATTAAACTGCTGTTTAAGCATCTGCAGAAGGAAAATGTCTCAGTGAGCTCACTACCCAGACAGGAAGAGTTAAGACAGTTTCAGAAAAGCAACATCATAAGTCCAAAGCCAGTGGGGCAATTGTTCTCAGATCTCTCTTTCCATCTCCTAAGTGAAATCATCAGTCCTTCTTTAGAAAAGATTCCTCTTAGAGGGGACCGCGACCTAAAGGATGACATGGCAGGTGAAGGATGAGTATGTCTCTCACACCCTTTCCCCCTCTGTAATTTTCCTGCTGAGATTTGGGGGCAGTCTTTGTTTTCAATAGGCAATACTTAGGAAAGTGAGTCACAGGCATCCTGAAAACACCACATCATACTCACTTCAACATGGATACCACTTTGAGGGTGTGTCCTTGAAATGGGGTCCAAGGGCTATGTGAGTATCACATTGAATTACCTGATGGAATCTTGCATAAAATCAGAAGCTTTAGTTGCATTACCTTGTTGCACAAATCCTTAATGATTTCATAATAAAAACTTGGAGCCAGATATCAGGGTGAAAGCTGAAAGATCAGAGAAGCAGAGAGCCACCACCTCTTACCTCACCAACTCCTCAGCCTGAGAGAGCATGAGTTCCTATCTCCTCCTGCCCTATATTCCTTTCCCTGTCCAGTCGTAACACTTCCTGTCTCAATCTTCCTAGTGCTGGGATTAAAGGTGTGTGATCCCAAATGCTGGAAATAAAGGTGTGTGCTACCACTGCCTGGCTCTGTTTCTCTTTTAGACTGGATTAATCTCATGTAGCCCAGGGTGGCCTTGAACTTGCAGAAATTCAGATGGATCTCTGTCTCCCTAATGCTGGGATTAAAGGTGTGTGCCACCACTGCCTGACCTCTACGGCTAACTCTGTAGCTAGCTCTGTCCTCTAATCTTCAGGCAAGTTTTATTTCCTAGATTATAAACAATATATCATCACATTATTTAATGTTATTTTTCTTTTCTATAAATACCTATAACTCATTGTGTCTCCTGTATTGAAATTCAGAGCTGGTGTGACAGCTAGTACAGTATTCAGTATATTTGTACAGGATACATACTAGGAAAAACATACTATGTATCACAAGAAGTCTGGCAACACTCAAAATTGTGTGATAAACTCTGGTAAACCAATACAACAGGCAACAATGTGTTTGAAACATAACAATAATTATATCTTAAGTGAAAAAAATCAAATCCAAAAATATAGACAATGAATATACCCACATAAATAAATCCATAAATGCTGGCATATGAATATAATTTGTGAATTAGAATTTTTATGGTTTTATTTTAATAAATTTATTTATTAATTTTAATCCCCACCACAGTTTCCCCTCCCTCTTCTCCTCCTGGTCTCTTTCCCCAGTGGCCCCTCTGTTCCAACCCACCAATCCACTACTCCTCTATTTAGGAAAGTACAGGTCTCCCATGAGTATCAACAAAACATGGCATATCAAGAAGCTATAAGATTAAGCGCCTCCCTATGTATTAAGGCTGGGCAAGGTGAGCCATTATAAGGAGTAGGGTCTCAAAAGTCAGTAACAGAGTTGGAGACAGGCCCTGTCCCCACTGTTAGGAGTTGCACAAGAGGACAAAGCTTTACAACTGTAACATATATGTAGAGTACCTAGGCCAGTCTCATGCAGTCTCCCTGGTTGTCAGTCAGTCTCTGTGAGCCTCTGTGAGCTTAGGTTATTTGATTCTATGAGTTTTCTTGTGATTTCCTTGACCCCTCTGGCTCCTACAAGACTTTCTCTTCCTCTTCTTCAGGGTTCCCTGTACTCCACCTAATGTTTGGCTGGGGGTCTGCATCTGTTTTCATCAGTTGCTGGATGAAGCCTCTCTGACAACACCTGAGCTAAGCACCAATCTGGCCTCAGGAGATGATGGCTAGTTCAGGCTATGTATCCACTGTTGCTAGAAGTCTTAGTTGGGGTCATCCTTGTAGATTCTTGGGAGATTCTCTTGCATCAGGGATTTTTATCTGACCCCAAAATGCTCCCCCTTTCCAGTAGTAGCTTTCAGTTCTCCCCCACCCAGCCTGAGCATTCATGTCCCCATCCCTACCTGCCCTCAGTGCATTCATGAAATCTCTTTCCATTTCCCCTTCCAGGGAGATCCATGTATCCCTCTTTAGGCCCTCTTGTTACCTAGCCTCTCTGGCTCTGCAGATTGTAGTATGGTTATTCTTTACTTTGCAGCTAATATCCACTTGTGAGTGAGTATGTATCATGTTTGTCTTTATTTGTCTGAGTTACCTCACTCAGAATGATTTTTTCCCAGTTCTATCCATTTTCCTTCAAATTTCCTGTTGTCCTTGTTTGTTTACTGCTGAGTAATACTCCATTGTGTAAATGTACATGTTTTCTTTATCCATTCTTCAGTTGAGAGATATCTAGATTGTTTCCAGTTCCTGGCTGTTTCAAATAAAGCTGCTATGAATATAATTGAGCAGATGTGCTTGTGGAATGATTGAGTATTTTTTGAATATATGCCCAAAAGTGGTATAGTTGAGTCTTGTGGTAAATTGATTTCCAATTTCTCAGAAACTGCCATTCTGGCTTCTAAAGTGGCTGTACAAGTTTGCATTCCACCAGTAATGGAGATGTGTTTCCCTTGGGTCTGATTTAGGAATTGAGATATTTTATAATAATTCTTTTTCATCTTGGAATTACTATTTTGAAGTGCAAGATTTTTAAATATATATTGCTCTTTAATAATATCACATTTTAATTTTTACTATTCTAATTTTAAATTAATAGTGACAACTATGTTTCAAACTATGTTTATGTAGTTGACACCTGGCTCAGAAATTCACTGTAATATAACTAATCCCAATAAGAGTACTTTTTGGGGGCCAGGGAGATGTCTCAGCAGGTAAATACACTTGCTGCCAAACCAGACAGTGTGAAATTTATCTCTGGGACTCACATTAAGTTTTCCTGTTTGTTTTTTTCTCCTCGGTGAATGGACTGGAATAAAATACCTAAATTGGTTTGATAAGGAGTGGACAACACTGATGAGGTGTGTCAACTGACCAATTTTTCAATCCCTCCTCTTAGAAGAACTGCTAGTCTTATTTTAAAAACACTGTGTTGTATATTATAAAGTCACACAAAGTTTACAAATTTTCAGCTGAAGTCATCACTCGATATATTGTATGGTCAAATTCACACAGAAAATGGAACTTAAAAGCAGTTAGAATTGTGTAATTTCTGTGAAATGTCACAGACTTTCTTTTTAAAAATTATCTTGTGGTCTATGAATTTCTCAGATTTTTGGATAAATTGCATGCTCATCCAACGTTGAATACTCAGAACAGTTTCAATTTCTCTCAAAGAAAGCAAATACGTGCTACTTAAAGAGCTTGTGTACTAACATATAAATACAAGAAGAAGTACTTCCGTGGCAAATCTCAAGTCTACCAAAGTGCTATACCTGTAGTTAATGAATAATATGAACAGAATTTTAAATATTTCTACATAGCACATGTGTTTTTATCACTAGTCTTCTCTTTATGGCAATTTCAACCAGCTTGTGATTTTGCATTTTTGCAAATAAAAATAAAAGGTAACTATACCACGTGTGGTTTTAAAACATAGCATAGTAACACTTTAGATGTCTCTTTGATTTTTATATTGCAAAAAATAAACAGATAAATAAATAAATAAATAAATAAATAAATAAATAAATGAATAAATAAATGCTACTCCCCATAGCTTTTAGGCAAGGTTCAGGTTTTCATTAATAATTAAATCAGGTCTTCAATTTAGCAGTCATGTTAAGTCAATGTTTAATTTTAACTATGTTCTCTTAAACATAGCAATACACTCAAAATTAAAAATTATTAAATACATTGGACTTGTAATATCATTATCATCAGTGCATTCACACATGTAAGCTAAAGAATCCCAGATTTTAATGCTGTAAGGACAATTCTTACTGGCTTTCTAGGGCAAGATCAGAACTGGATTGCCTTATTGATGGTTCTCAGATACAACACACTTTTTAAATTTAGGGTTCAGTATCTAATTCAATTCAGAAAAATATACAATTACAAAATAAAATTTAGATATTTGTCAGGTGTTGTGAACTTACCTAGTATCTTTACATCCTTCAGTCTGAGCGCTATTATGAATTAACTTGTGGAAGTGACTTGAATGTATACTTTGATGTAGGTGACTAATTTTCAATAGATCCTTCAAAGCTTTCTGGAATCCTCCTCTTCTACCTTTAGAGTATAAAGTTTTAGAGTAATCCTCCTCAAGTAACTTTGCCACACTAGTATAACTGCATGATTTCCAAGGGTGTGATCTGACAAGAGGTGGGAGAATACATATCAATGTAGATTCAGGTAAAGTTACAGTTTTTCTAAAGGAGATTTTAGAACAGAGTAAATACTATGGGGTCTATCAAACAGAAAACTGTGCAAAAATAATTAAATAATCACTTTTTCTCATCACTTAGTTGATAATATCTATTAGAGAATCTATCAAATTCTTAAAATGTTTATAACTGATTTTCTGATTTTTTTTTGTTTGGGTAACATAGCAAGCATCATGGATATATGTTGTGGGTGTTCTCTATACTATGAATGTATTGCTATGATTGATTGATAAATAAAATGCTGATTGGCCAGTAGACAAGCAGGAAGTATAGGCAGGACTAGCAGAGAGGAGAATTGGGGGAACAGGAAGGTGGAGTCAGAGAGATGCTGCCAGCTGCTGCCATGACAAGTGAGATGTAAGGTACCAGTAAGCCACAAGCCATGTGGCAACTTATAGACTATAGATATGGGTTAATTTGAGATATAGGAACTAGATAGCAAGAAGCCTGAGCATTAGGCCAAACTATTTAAATAATATAAGCATCTGTGTGTTTATTTTATAAGTGGGCTGTGGAACTGCCGGGGCTTGGCAGGGGCTAGAGAGAAACTCTCCAGCTACAGATATATTTATCAACAAGGCTAATGTCTACTGCATTCTGCATGTAGAAAAATCAGAAATCAAGTTAATAAGAAAACTTAATATTATCTTAATATTTATTTAAAATGATAATGAGAAATAATTCAAAGAAGTACTTGATGTGAGTAAATTAGATATCACATGAATCCTTATTGTCAAAAATCACCTTAAATTTATTTCTAAATTCCTAGTTCATAACCCTAAGAACAAATTGGAAAAGTGTTAACAAATGAAGGACATGTTTATGTAATGCATATATTTATAGATAAATAGCATAAGTAGTTATATATTAATGTGTATTAGAACACATAAAATATATATGTATCTGTAATATATAACATGAATATTTATGTACATATGTATAAATAACTGTTTCTATGTTATTTATACAGTTAAAAAATTGGTCAGACCAATCAGTTATATTTGGAAAGGACTTGGTAAGGTGTCATTTTTAGCTTTTGTTTAATATGCAGACAACTTTTTAAAAATGCACAAAGATGATTCCATTGCATATTAAGTATTACTTAAAATGTTTATGCTTGGGTCACAGGACATGGAGAAATCAAACTGTCACTGACTTGGAAACTTTCTTCCTATTCATTAACATTCAGAATGCCAGACAGTGTACTACAGAGGTTGCTGAGTGGAAAAGTCATCAGTAGTCTTACCCAGCTGTGAACCGGTGCACCTTCAGTAAAAGCAATCCTGGTGAGACAGACCCATTTGTGCACCAGTGGCACAATGTTATGGTGGTAAACAAGCACCTCCTGGTTGGATTTCAGACCCACTCCACAAGCTGGCATTCATACCCAGCATTGTAAACCTAGCCAAGAATGAGCCCTTTGCTGAGGAGGTCATAAAAACCATGGAAGAATGTACTGTCATTTTGATAAATAGACATGATACAAGCTGACATATCCATAGTTGTGTGCTTCTCATAAATCCTATTAAAAATAATTTAATTTATCAGTAATCATAAATTGCTACAGAGACTCCCCTCTGATCAGAGTGCAGGGAATTATTACTTGTGTTATGCTTAACCCTAAATGGATCATTACATCTCAAGAATCATCACAAAAGAGGGCAAAAAAGCTATGAGAGGCAAAAGTTGAAATGCTACTGCAAAACAGTATCTTCTGGACATGAGAGGGCTGGAGCACTCATGCTAATAGTGCTTGCATTTGCCTGCACAAGCCTGGTAGGGTATCAAGCCAGACTTATTTTCAAGACTAACATCTGCTATATGTTCACAGAGTGATATCCAGGTATCCCCAAAGGAGGTTGTCCAGATGCCTATGAACCACAGAATGAAACCACTGTGATAAAGTCACATATTTAAATAAGGTGAGAAATATTAACTTAGCACTACAAATAATTGCTAATCTCATAAATATGTTTCTGAGCAACATAACCCAGACATAAAATGGTTAAACATATTATTCCCATGGTGTAGGCCTATAATCTCAACTACTCAGTAAGGTAAGTCAGATCACCTTAGTGAGACCCTATCTCAAATGAAAAAACATAGAATTGCTCAGGATAGGTATCAGTAGATTTGTCTTTTTTAAATAAGGTCCTTGGTTCAATCTCTAGTACCATAAAGACTTCATGCTGCAAAAGGTATTTGGCAGTAAATACACCTTATTTATCGGAATGGGATAGCTGTTATGCTTATAATAGAGAGAAAATGACTAACATATAGGCAGTTTCTTCCTTATCTCCCCATGGTTAACCTGCACATGATTAAGATAAGTACCCACACATATAAGCTAATGAAAATTTTATTTGAAAATTACAGTAATGCTTAAAATGATCAAAAATCAAAATATGACAGCTGACCTAATTTCATAATTATTTAAATAGACTTGATTTAAAACAGATAAGGCTAAATTATTGGTAATTATAAATGTCTTTATCAACTAAATCAAGTATGCTTGCAATGCATTTTCCAATGTCCTCCATCTCTAAGTACTGTGTTCTGGTGACTCTTAAAATAGCCTGAGAACTACAGCCAGACTGTGGTTTGCTCCCATCTATTTATCTGTGAATGTCCTGAAGCAATATTGACTAAGACACACCCTTGTGTTCTAACCATATTAGAACTGCCTTTGAGTCCCAACACCTATAAATATAATTGCTTCAAATGAAAACCACTAAAAAAGTGAAATAAGTTTAGAATACAGGAAACCACTAATTCTATGAAGCATGAAAGGGAATTTAAAAAGTGTGTTCAATTTCAAATTTATTCTCATTTCTGTGATTTGGACCATCTGGCTGTAGTTCTCTGGCTATTTTGATGAGTTTTTAATGATCAATCTTGAGACCAACAATTGTTAAATGATACATAACACATGGTGTGGTAGTATTGTGTTCCCCAAAATATTGTGCACCCTAATAAACTTATCTGGGTTCAGAGGACACTAGTTAGACATAGAGGCCAGAAAATAGTGGCACACACCCCTTTAATCCTACCTCTTGGGAGGCAGAGATCCATCTGGATCTCTGTGAGTTCAAGGCCACATTGGAAACAGCCAGGCATGTGACATATGCCTTTTATCCCAGGGAGTGATGGCAGAAAGCAGAAATATATATAAGGCGCGAGGACCAGAAACTAGAAGCATTTGGCTGGTTAAGCTTTCAGGCTTTGGAGTAGAACAGTTCAGCTAAGATTCATTCTGGAGGAGGACTCAGAGGTATCCAGTCTGAGGAAACAGGATCAGCTGAGGAATTGGCAAGGTGAGGTAGCTATGGCTTATTCTGCTTCTCTGATCTTCCAGCATTCACCTCAATAACTGGCCTCAGGTTTGATTTTATTAATAAGTACCTTTAAGATTCATGCTACAATATGAATATATTCATAGGGTATAATGTGATATATCAATACTTTTGCCCATTTCAAAATTGTCATATCAAAACAATTTAAAATGTCCAGCATTATTTGTAATAGCCAGAAGCTGGAAGCAACCTAGATGCTCCTCAACAGAAGAATGGATAAAGAAAATGTGGTACATACACACAATGGAGAATTACTCAGCTGTAAAAAAAAATGGGATCATGAAATTTGCAGGCAAATGGATGGAACTAGAAAATACCATCCTGAGTGAGGTAACCCAGACTCAGAAAGACAAACATGGTATGTTTTCAGTCACAAGTGGATACTGGATGTAAAACAAAGAATAATCAGACTACAACCCACAGCTCCAGAGAAACTAGGAAACAAGGAGGACCCTAAGAGGGATGTACAGAAAAGGGGAAACAGAGAAGATCCCAATGAGTAAACTGGGAATGAGGAGGAGCAATAGAGGGTAGTCGATGGGAGATGAAAACATGAGGGAATGGGGTGGTTGAGCTGGGGGAGGAACAGAGTGGGAGAGCAATGAAAATGTCCATCTCTGTAAGGAGTGTTTATTCTTTTGAGTTGTGAGCCTTTTGACATAACTAACTGTTGTGATATCTAAATTGCTCAAAGTGTATTTTTAATCAGTCTTTCCCATGCATGAATCCTTTGTTGTTTTTGGAGGTGTGCTGACCCAATTTCCTTTGTCTTCATCTTTTTCTTTACAAACTCAGACAGATCTTAGGATTGTAGTTGATCATACATAGATCAAAGAATAATATGCAAATATATTTCATTATCCTCACTTTAAATGAAATGTAACAGCCTGAGGATACAAATAAGAAAATGTTATGAGAAAGAAAAAATATCTAACATTAAATGTCAACAAAACTTAATTGGCATTAATTGTGTGTCAGTGGCTCAGAGGATGTGAAATGTCATGGCTGTGGTCTCATTTTAAAGGGCTTTTCAGCGTTAGAGAAAAGAACAGTTGACACTGGAGAACATTCTGTTTTATCTTTGTGTCTAATTGTACTTGTGTCGGGTTCAAACTTTTATTTAATTATGTTCTAATGGCAGTGCCCCATAACAACTAATAGAGGGCAGGCATGCTAGAATTGACATTTAGTTTTTATTTTATTGCTATTATCATTGCTATTGTTGTGGATCTGCTAAAGTAAGGCATTGACACTTACTACCCATTAGGCGACAAGGATTTAAATAGTCATTAATTAGTGTGGGACGAAATTACATCTCATTTTAAGCCAATGGTGGTGAATTAATAATGAATATGTATAGCAAATTATTTAAAATTCAAGTTATTCATTTGTAGATTCCAAATTAAATTAATACAAATGTTAAGAATGACAATAAATATTCAAGGGAAGCTATGGCTCATAATTTATATTCATAATAATAAGTAAATATACTTTAATGATAAACCCCATATTTCTATATTTATCATTATGATAATTTTGCATATCAAAAGAGTGGTCTAGACTCACCTAACTGAATGTGTTCTTGCAAAGTAATAATAAAAACAGTAAGAGTGGCCGGGCGGTGGTGGCGCACGCCTTTAATCCCAGCACTCGGGAGGCAGAGGCAGGCGGATCTCTGTGAGTTCGAGGCCAGCCTGGTCTACCAAGTGAGTTCCAGGAAAGGCGCAAAGCTACACAGAGAA
This sequence comes from Peromyscus maniculatus bairdii, assembly GCF_049852395.1. NCBI lineage: Eukaryota > Metazoa > Chordata > Mammalia > Rodentia > Cricetidae > Peromyscus > Peromyscus maniculatus. The sequence goes on from NC_134854.1 coordinate 1,849,828, forward strand.
ACCCTGTCTCGAAAAAACCAAAAAAAAAAAAAAACAGTAAGAGTGATTATAACAGACAGTTACTGTTCTAAGTGTTTTATATGAATTATACTATTTTTACCACTATTTTGTTGTTTACTATCCAACTGAATAATCTGTAGCTCATAAATTTTAAAGTACTTATTTCTTCACATTCAATTAATAAGTTCACCATACTAAGCCACAACAAATTATGACTTTTCACTTTTTGTTTTGATACTTGAAAAATTTGTACAATGTATTTTGATCATATTTACCCAACTCCTTTCAGATCCACATTTCTTTCCTAACTGCCCTCTTTTTGTTCCCTAGACTTAGTGTTATTTTAAACATTCCCATACAAAATATTTTTAAATCTCATCTTTTAATTGATAAATAAAAATTGTACATGTTTCCTCTATAGATCATGGTGTAACAATACATGTATTAATTGCCTGATGGTCAAATCAGGGTGTTTAGCATATTCATCACTACTGGTATTTGTCATGATTTTGTAATGACAGAATTCCAAATCCCTTATTCTATCTATGTTGATATATAAAATATGTGGACAATCCTCCTTTGGTACATTTCTTACTTAACTGTAACTTTGTACTCATTTCTCACTCGCTATGTATACCTCTATAAAGGTGCCTTTTCTAGAGACACAAAGAAACACTTTTTAATATCTCCCCACTGATTTTCTATGAGCTCAACTTCTTTATATGATCAACATGGTTAAGACCATGTAGTATAAATATTTTATTACCTCATTTATTCCACTTAACAGAATTCCCTCCAGTAGTGTGCATGGTGCCACAAATTACAAGGTTTTATTTTCATATGTTAGTAGCATTCCACTGGATATATATATATATATATATATATATAGTGTATTATCCATATATATTCACTATTTGATAGAAACTCATATTGATTTTAATCACAACAGTTCCCAACAGTGCTGAAACAAACAGGACTGGAACTGTCTTTTCAACAAACCAGTTCTATTTGCTTTCAGTATACACTTAGTAGTAAGATTGCTGTATCATGTTTTTGTTTTCTTTTTTATGTTTGAGGGAGCTCCACACTCTTTTTGTAACAGCTTTGCTCATTTATCTTCCAAACAACAGAGTATGGAGCTCTATCTTTTCCACATTCATGGCAATACCTGATATTTTTCATCTTTAAATAGTATCTGCTTAGTGGAGTGAGGTAAGATCATTGTGTTTTAAATTTATATTACCCTGATGGTTAGTAATGCAGAACTTTTTCTATGTAACGTTGCCCTTATGTTTTCTTTGGAAAACTATCTCAGCCCTCAGCTCAGGGTTTAATAAAGTTGTTTATTTTCCAACTATTGATTTATTTGATTTGCTCATACATTTTGGATATTAAACCCCTCTCCAGCATGTTACCTGTAAATACAGTATTACAATATACATGTTTGTTTTTATTCTGTTTCCCATTTACTTTGCTGTACAGATGCATTCCAGTTTTACTTAATGCCTGTGAATGATACTGTATTAGAATTTCCAGGTATATTAGAAATTATTTGAAAAATTATAATTTAAATGATTGCCTTAACTTTCAGGTATATGAAGTTCAAGTAAAGTAAATTATGACCAGGTTAGAACAGATAAACACCAAAAGAAATATCAGGACATCACAATAGAATACCACCAGGTATTTTCTGTTAGTTATCAGGATTTTATCAGTGATGGATCTATCAACCTATGTGTGCTCTAAGAATGAAAGAAAACAACTAACCTAATTATAATGATGCTTAATTACTCCTCATATTCCTGCTCTAGAATTCATTCTGGAATTTTCTTATACCTTCTGGACTTTGGGTATTGTTCAGGCTTTTCCCCATGTGGAATCCTCAGCCTTGGTTACTAACTACATTATCATTCTGAGAACACCGACTGTGGTGTTCTTCTATTATACTACTGAAACTACTACCTTAATCCTAATACCAGGCAGAAAGAGCACCAAAGGAAACTCTAGTGCATCATTGGAAACTATGTCTACATTTCCCCACTGGGTGAAGAAATTCCTAAACTATTCCAGTGATCAAGTTAAGTAAATAATCTTATTTAAATAACTGGGTAGATAGGGCTTGAACTATAACAGGGAATTCACCTTAATTCTGTTGAAAACGTTTTCTCTGTGGAGGTAAAAATCTGTAAACATGCAAAGAACAGAGCTGTACATATGTGTAGCATAGAGTAATTCAAGTGAACATTTGAGAGTGCTGCTAATTTTGACTGCTACTTATTCCCCTGTGTCCTCATATGCAAGTGTTCTACACTTATGTCATCAAACACATCTAAAATAGACAAACAGTGGTAATCTAGCTCAAGTGTTAAACTTATCATGGAGTATGGTGCTCCTTCATTACAGATTTTTCTCATCAAATTGGCAGCTCCAAGAAGCATTCTCAACAGTTTATCCAAGCTAATACTTTCTGAGTGGTATGGTAAGGAATGACTCCAGTGGATTCCATGATCATGTACCTATTGTTGTGTCTCCTTCTTTATAGAGTGTTCTTCTTTGTTCAGTGTAATGTTATATGTGAACCAGTGCTATTTCTTCAAAAGCTTAGTAGATTGTTACATAAAAGTCTCACATGGGGGTTCACAGACCAAAAAGGCAAACATATTCTTGAAATGCATGAAGATATCTTTTAACATGGTCAAATACATTATACAAGGTATAAAAAATATAACGTAGTCCCATGTCTAGTTATATCATCAATGGAGAGCATCATGTAATGTCCCAACTTTGGAAACTAAGCCTGACTTCTTAGGAGTTTGATAACAGCACCAAGGTAGGAACTGGGGTCACAGATATACACTGATATTAATTTGTAGGCTGGTTTTCACAACTGTTTTCTGTTTAGTGTCTTTTCTATGAATCAAGACAAAGGAGAATATGAATACACAACATAATGTATATCTCCATGAGTCTACCTTCTTTTATTTTTGTAAATGACTCTCTACTAATGATCCACTTTATTTTTATTTTTTGATAAATCAATTTTTATTTATTTATTTATTTATTTATTTATTTATTTATTTATTTATTTATTTATTTTTGGTTTTTTGAGACAGGGTTTCTCTGTGTAGCTTTGCGCCTTTTCCTGGAGCTCACTTGGTAGCCCAGGCTGGCCTCGAACTCACAGAGATCCGCCTGGCTCTGCCTCCCGAGTGCTGGGATTAAAGGCGTGCGCCACCAACGCCCGGCACTTTATTTATTTTTTTAAAGAATATATTTCTTAAAACCTGAAATAGCGCCGGGCGGTGGTGGCGCACGCCTTTAATCCCAGCACTCGGGAGGCAGAGCCAGGCGGATCTCTGTGAGTTCGAGGCCAGCCTGGGCTACCAAGTGAGTTCCAGGAAAGGCACAAAGCTACACAGAGAAACCCTGCCTCGAAAAACCAAAAAAAAAAAAAAAAAAAAAACCTGAAATAGCTACCAAGTATATTTCCATTATTCTTTGTCATATCTTTATCTAAAAAATGCCTTTAACTTGCCAAATCTGAATAATTAATCTATCAATGTCATCAGTGGCCCCTCTGATGCTCAATGATAGAACTTTTTGATGTGGACTTATAAGGCAAATCATTATACATCATGGTCACAACTTTTCCTCCTCTGGAAAAGTTTAGCCTGTTTAAAAAAAAGACTGTTCGGTATCAAATAGTCAACCTTGAAAACATATACATGTCAGTAACATTATATGGACTGAGCAAGTTGTACACACACACACTCATACACACACATTGTTTCTTCTGTGTGTGTATGTGTTAACAATTAAATAAAATGATGCCATACATGAATTTGAAAGATGGCAATGGGGATACGTAGGAGGGTTGGGAGGAAATGAAACACAGAAATTATTTACTTAGATTACATACACTCAAATTTTTAATTAAATGATTTTTTAATTAAACAAAACCACAAAATCATAAGCAACTAGTGCTATGTATAGGTGTTCATGCTACAGCAACGGTTAATATGGCAGTCTACACTACCCATTTACAGATATACCCCAAATCCTCACATCTTCTTGTAAGAATGTGGGAGACCAGCTCTCACTTTTTTATGACAGGGAACTCTTGAGGATAGAGGGATAAGAGATTGAGAGAGAAATATAGAGGTAAAAGAATAGAGGTGAAAGAAACAGATAGAAACACAGGATAGCCTCAGGAGGGCCTGGATCCTTATCTACTGGCCCCTTCTGTCTCTTCTAAAGGGCTATTCATACAAATGCCAAGGGGTAGAGCAAAGACCTCCCCCTAGCTCAGCCAGGTGTAGACACTTCCAGTCACCTAGTAACCATGCACATGTTCAAGCAATCTTCTAATGTAGCCCTTCTGAGTAAAGCAAGCTCAGATTTCACTAGGAAACCTTAGTGGACCTCCACGTATGAAACCCTTAATTGACCTCTTTCATCCTGTTAAACTGTCTGCTGAATGGACAGAATTATGAGACTTAATGGATGGCCACAAGATTTCTTGATTCCTGTAGCCTACTTCATTATTGTTCCTTGAATACAGGATTATTACAGAAATTCTTTGTTGGAAGTTTAACATTCCTATGTATCCAATGCAGAAAATGTCTTGATAAACACTTAGAGCATTATATTATGGTTCTGCTTTACATTTCACATCAGCCTTTTTCTATTATTTATACAATCATCCCCATAGAACCTACACAGTTATATATTGGAGGTAGGTCATGTTGCCTCACAACTTAGATATGGTACAGAAGACTTTACTCCTACATACAAACTTCATATGTTCTATCTTTGCACCTAAAATAATCTCACAATTAAATTAAAGTAGTGTTTACAAGTCTTGTGTGTTAGAAACATGATGGTAGCTGAACAGGTTCCTGTGGCCCTCCTCAATTGTCACAAGATTACAGTTCTATTAAGATTATTCTTGGGAAACATCTACTTTCTAAGCTATTCCCATTACACTGGCAGAAAATAGTTCCTCAGCCTTTGTTACATGAAGGCTTCAGTTCATCAAGAACTGCCAAGGGTAGTCATCAATTCCAACTACTTCTCTTTATAATGTATCTAAGTTTTGGCAATTAATATATAAAGTTGGAAGAGAATTTCAAAGTATGAAATATATAGAATGAGGTATCTTCAATGCTGTTCTTTCCTCTTTAAGGAAATAAAAAATAAAATAACATGGCTTTTCTTTTGGCAAGGATTTACATGTTTCAGATAATTCAAACCAATATTTTATTAGAACTTGAGGTCTCTGGCTCTCTAAGTGATAAGCTTCACCTTTTAGAGCTTGTGCATCACTAGTCAACAGGATATCCTCTCCAAAATAGTTCTTACTTATCTGATGCAATTTACATGTCACTGAAAGTTTTTGTGATGTGTTTTGTTTGGTGTGTTCAAAGTACAAATTTTTCTTCCAATTTTATTATGGTAAGGGGTAGAGAGCTAATACACACTAGCATAGTAGTATTTGTCTTGTGTTATCCCTTTGAAAATCAATAAAAACTTTTCTGAAAATGTTTTCTGATATAAATAGAAAAATCCTTTCATCACATCAGTGACTATATGACATGTATCTTGGCCCAAATTGATCACTTTCAAAATGGTGTCAAATCAGACATTGTCATTACAAGTAAGGCTACTTACTACTGGGTGAATTTTCAGTGTCCCCTTGCTATCCCTTAGAATCCATCTGGCTTTTATAAATAACAGACTGGAAATTAAAATCAGAGTTGATAGTGCCTACTTTCTTGGGCTATTTATGTTTCTAAGAGTAGCAATACGCTTTTGCTTTTTCTCCAACAGAGCTTCATTTACTCCCTTAGACAGAGTGCTCATTTGAGAAAGCTTAATTTTGCTGGGTGGTGGTGGGTGGCACTTGCCTTTAATCCTAGCACTCAGGGAAGCAGAGGCAGGCAGATCTCTATGAGTTTGAGGCCAGCCTGGTCTAAGAGTGAGTTCTGGAATAGTCATTGAAACACAGAGTAACTCTGTCTTAAGAAAGAGAGAGAGAGAGAGAGAGAGAAGAAAGAGAAAGAAAGAAAGAAAGAAAGAGAGAGAGAGAGAGAGAGAGAGGGGGGGGGGGGGGGAGGGAGGGAGGGAGGGAGGGAGGGAGGGAGGGAGGGAACGAAGGAAGGAAGGAAGGAAGAAAAGTTCAATTTTGCTAAAATAATATCTATTACTCCATAACTCATCATTCAATTGTAAAATAGATCCTTTTATGTTGAAGATAAGAGAAAATACCTAGGGTACGGACCCACTGGCAAAACTGAGAGGTCATTGTTTACCATAGTTCCTGGTGGTACTTGTACACAATTCAACCTATTACTAACAGGAGGTCATGTCACTGCTTCATGCTATAAAGCAGCAATGTCACCTTGAGTCTGTTTCCAGAAGTCCTAATAAATGTTTGCCTATTCCATTACTCACAGTGTGAAGCTCTGTAGAAATGTCTCTGGTTCTCTGTGAGGAAATATTCTAGAAAATAGGTTAGATCTTGTAAGTTTATTTATTTCACTTTCAGTTACTACACAAGGCTTTTTGGTCAATGAGTGTTACCAAGAAATGTCACATAGTCACAAAGGACAATAATAGTAAGTTTCTGGATGCTATTCTGATAATTCTGACCCTAATTATTTCTTTCTAGTTATTTTTTATCTTATAGATAAGCAAGACATATGGTTCAGTCTTGTTAATTTCTCTCTAGCTCTACAATAAGCAGCTCTATGTCTCTTTGAAGGTCAAGATTTTTTTAGTTGTTTTCATGGTGATGCCTTGTGCTCATCTTCCTTCTAAATATCATTTCCTGGTAGTGAAATTGAATTTCTCCATTGTTATGAAGAATCTAGAAATCATGACCTATAACAGAAGCAATTATCAGGTGGTGGTGCACACCTTTAATCTCAGCACTCAAGAGGCAGAGCCAGACAGATCTCTGTGAGTTCAAGGCCAGCCTGGTCTACAGAGCGAGATCCAGGACAGGCACCAAGGCTACACAGAGAAATGTAGATGTAACTAACCATCTTATTAAGTAAGAAACACAGAACCAATGTAAAAGAAAAAGCCAAGAGGTCAGAGCTCAGAGCTAAAATCTCACCCTTCTTTCTGTGGTGGTCCTAGTTCTCCGAAAGAGAGCTACTTCCTGTGTGTATGTCTTTTCATAGTCTTTTTGTTCTGCCTTCTCATTGGTTGTAAACCCAAACATGTGACTGCCTCATCACTGTCTGTATGTACAGCCCCTCAGGGCTTAAAGGCATATGTCTCCAATGCTGGCTGTATCCCTGAACACACAGAGATCTATGGGATTAAAGGTGTGCGCCACTACTGCCACACTCTTGCTATGGCTCTAATAGCTCTGACCCCCGGGCAACTTTATTTATTAACATACAATCAAAATCACATTTCAGTACAATTAGAATACCACCACAGAGAAACCTTGCCTCAAAGAACAAAAACAAAAACAGAAGCTATTATCATTGATCTACAATGGGGAGTTAGACCTTCCATTATGGGATTTTTGTGCTAGAGCTCAGTTCTCATCTCGGCAATATCAAAGGTGGCATGGTTTTAGTAGTGACTGAGACTATTAGAAAGTAAGTAGGAAATTGAGCGTCATGCTTCCCTTGTGTTTAATGGTTTCTATTGCTGTGATAAAACACCATGACCAAAGTAAATTGGAGAGAACATAGTTTATTTTATCTTATATGTCCCAAGTATAGCCATAAATCATAATGGAAGTCAAGGCAATGACTTGAGGTAGGAACCTGGAGTCAAGACTGAAATAGAGTCCATGGAAGAGTGCTGCTTACTGACTTGTTCTCCTGACTTGCTTAATCTGCTTTCTTAAACATCCCTAGGACCACCTAGCCAGGAAAGGCACTACCCTCATAATGAGTCTTTCCTGTGTTAATCATGAATCAAGAAAATGTCCCATAGGTTTGCCCATAGGCCAGTCTGGTAGGGAGATTTTATTTTTTCAGTTAATGCTCTCTCTTCCCAAATGTCTCTAGCCTGTGTAAAATTGGCATAAAATTATCCGGGATTTTTTGGAAATGCAGCTTACCTCATGTAGTGGTTATTTCATGTGAAATAGATGTTATAAAGGAATAAGCCTGATAGTATCTCTTTTTCTTGGCAGACTTCCTCATCACATGATCTCTTCCTTTTCTATTTGTTCCCACTATAATTTCATCTTCCTTCAGATCTTTGCTACAACTGGCACAAATTTTTCTTGACCAACAAGCTCCAAAAACTGTTAGGCAAATAAACTTAATGTCTTTCAAATGTACTCAGCTTCAGGAATTTTGTTATAACATCAGTAGATACTAAGACAATGTTCCTTACCAAGAAAATGTTCATATAAATTTTAAAGCTGACCCCAAACCAGGAACAATCAAACGTTGCCCATTTAAGTAATGAATTAAGTGGACTATGACATCATGCATCTTCACAGTGGAATACTACTCCTTAAAAGAACAGTTCATTTAGCCAAGAATACAGATGAATCTCAAGTGAAAGGAGGCAGATTCAGAAGCCTAGGACTTAGGTTATTTCATGTAAAATATACTACAGAGAATATAATGAGAGAGAACACTTCAATGGTCATGAATACTTAAGGGAAAAATTAAGAACACATGGACACAAAGGAACCATGTCTGTGTTTTCTCAAGAGACTGTTCAGTAGTAGAGTTTGTCCATTTCTACATATGTTAAAAAATAAATAGCATACATCTGAGGAAATGTTGCCACATGTACATTATAAATTATTATTTCTAGGTTGTTTTAAATAGTCTGAATGAACCTTAAATTTGGTAGCATCCAGATCATTTGGAAAGAGATAAATCCTCCTCATTATGTAGCAGTTCATTTCAATCAGGCTGATTACAGAGGCTGTTTGAATAAATAGAATCCCGAGCTATTGATAATGTCAACACTTAAATCTCTTTTCCATGGAGCACTTTTTAAATTGGGGGATCATCAGTGAATAAAGCAAAATCCTCATGCTGCTCCATAATGATCCTCTTTTAATTACTTCTACTATTTTCAACATAGCACTATTTCCTAACATCTAAAAGACAACCAATATTTTTTGAACTGGGAACATTAAAAAGGAGAATTATCTTTGTAGTGCAGCTTTTATTGCTCTATGTTTATGCTTTCTTCTCAGAAATCTCTTAATACCTAGGCAATCTTCGACTTCTAATTAACTAATTATCATTACTTGTTTTTAAGGTAACTTCATGTGCTGCTAAAACTGCTAAACATCCTTGCAGACTCTTTACTCTCATCTGAGGCATTTGTAATTTTAGCTCTTCGTAAAGGTTGAGATGAGAGATAGGGCCGCCCAATTCTCTCTAATGGCTGTCTTGACTCAGCACTCGAGTCCTGAATCTGCCTGTCATCTTTCATCAGTGTAGAGACATGATGCTGTGAAGACTACTAGATGTTAAAGATACAGGACAAAGAACATTTTTAAAAAGGTATTGCAAAGAGAGTGAATGATTAATATTTAATGGAATTGTTTATTCCTTTTCATCTAATGCTTCTTACGAAAAAAATCAGAGGCTTATATGCCTTTGACTTCTGTTGCCTGAAGGATTTTAACTTCACATATGTTCTGTTACTACTTGGTAAGCAATGCCTGAGAAGGTCCTGTTCTACAACAGTACTTCTGAGAAAATAGACTGCTTCTCACCACAGTCACATATTCTTTGATATTTTGTACATGTAAACATCAGTTGTAAAGGCATGCACATGATCTTGATAGTCAACTGGATAGGATTTAGAATCACCTTGGAGACAAATCTCTGGATATGTCTGTGACAGACTGCAGATTGGGGTAACTGAGATGACTAATATCACTCTCAGTGTGAGTGGTAACATCCATGGGCCAGAGGTGCAGCCTTCAGAAAAAAGGAGGAAAAGAGTTGAGCACTAGCATACTCTGTTTGGTTACAGAGGACACATGTGGTCCAGCTGACAAGCCTGGCCCATGTCCAAAGAAGTTTAAAGTGTTTTATGTGAAGAAGAAATATTCAGGGATCTGAGAGATGGCTTAGAAGTTAAGAGCACTTGTTGCTGCTTCAGAGGACCAGAGTTCTGTTTCGAAAGACCATGTCTAATTCTACTTTCAGAGGATCCGATGCCCTTTGCTGACCTACGTAGACATTAGACTCACATATAGTGCAAATACATGCATGTAAGTAAAACATCCATGAACATAAAAATTTTAAAGATTTAAAAAGAATTTTGAAAATGAGAGAGAGAAAGAGAGGGGGAGGGAAAGGGAGAAAGAGAGAGAGAGAGAGAGAGAGAGAGAGAGAGAGAGAGAGAGAGAGAGAGAGAGAGAGAGAGAGAGACTGGGATCCTGGGAATCTGGCTTGTAACTTGGAGATATTTAGACTAAAATTGAAGCAAAATGCATTTTTTCATTGTGAAACACAATAAAAATTCACAAAGAGAATAGAAAGAGCTTTGTAAGCGGCTCCCACACAGAGCTACTTCTGAAATTTCTCTGTGATAAAGTTATAAATAACAGCAAAAGAAGCAGAGATGATCTTTTCAGAGGCTCATAATCAAGACAGTATTCAGGGTTATCCTAAAACTTCCAAAAATATTAAATTATTTCATAAAGATTCTTTTGATGATTATACTCATATTAAGATGCAACAAATGCCAAAAATATACAAGATACAATGCATTCTAAATTTGATTATCTAATAAAACAGTATGGCTTGTCAAGAGCCTGACACTTGGGCAACAGGAGTTAAATGTCCTCCCTCCCAAATCCCACCACTAATAATTAGAATTTGCAGGGAAAATGGATGGGCATCATTTTTATCCTTCAGAAACCTCAACATAAGTCAAAGTGAATTGATAACCAGACTGACAAAATGTTAGAAAAAATATAGATTGATACTCAAACAAATCCTTAATGTATTAACAAACAAATTCATATTGGGTAGAAGTGAGGGATAACAGGAATTCCCAAGTAGCGACTTACAGAAAACTGTATCCTTCTAAAGTCATCATTCCTATCTTTGATCCCCTAGCGCTATGAAATGAGAAGCCTTGTTTACCATATGCTCCCATCAGGTAATCATAGACCTCTAAAACCATGAGACAAATCAAACTGTTTCCTTGGACTTTACTTTCCTGGGTATTTTGCAGAAGAGAATTGTGACCTACCCAGAAACGTTCCTCAATTTGTGAAGAACCCTCTCTGTTGTAAAAATAAGCAAATCTGAGAAGTGCACAGCATGATGGACCCATGACTTACAGAAGTAATGTTTTGTTTTTCTCTGAACTGAGAATGAGGTCAGAGTGTCTAGAGAAAAAGAGACACATCAGTGTAGTTGAAGTTTTCTCCTTTCCTGCCCAGCCCCATGGACCCTGCAGCCACTTATAAAATAATCACTCAGAAGCTTATATTAATTAAAACTGCTCAGTCATTAGCTCAGGTCTAGCACTAACTAGTTCTTACACTTAAACTTAGCCCATTTCTGTTAATTTGCATGTTGCCACGTGTTCTGTGTCTTTACCTGTGTGCCATTACATGCTGATCCCTGGATAGTGGGCTGGCATCTCCTGACTCTGCTCTTCCTCTTTCCAGAATTCTCCTTGTCTGCTGATCCTGCCTATAATTCCTGCCTGGCTACTGGCCAATTAAACCAGTGTACAAAAGCATTATTCCACAGCACATCAGCTGCTGTTTCAGAATCTGGCCAATGGGGACATCAAGTGTTTTGTCAGGTAAGACTGGCTGGTTCTATGACAAAGATCAGAGCTCTGAACACTCTAAGCACTACATTTTTTTATTTTATTTTACAATACCATTCAGTTCTACATATCAGCCATGGGTTCCCATCTTCTCCCCCTCCCACTCCCTCCCCTTACCCCCAGCCCACCCCCCATTCCCACTTCCTCCAGGGCAAATCCTCTCCCAAGGACTGTGATCAACCTGGTAGACTCAGTCCAGGGAGGTCCAGTCCCTTCCTCCCAGCCTGAGCCAAGTGTCCCTGCATTAGCTCCAGGTTTCAAACAGCCAACTCATGCAATGAGCACAGGACTTGGTTCCACTGCCTAGTTGCCTCCCAAACGGATCAAGCCAATCAACTGTCACACCTATTCAGAGGGTCTGATCCAGCTGGGGACCCCTCGGCCTTTGGTTCATAGTTCATGTGTTTCCATTCATTTGGCTATTTTTTTTTCAATAATCGAGTAAAACCGAAATTTATTATAAGCCACAGTCATCCTAGGGACCTCCGTGCTATACATATAGCCTCCGTGGTTCTATGGGTTGTGGTCTGATTGTTCTTTATTTTATATCTAGAATCCACTTATGAGTGAGTACATACCATGACTATCTTTCTGGGTTTGGGTTACCTCACTCAGGATGATTTTTTTCTAGTTCCATCCATTTGCCTGCAAATTTCATGCTTTCATTGTTTTTCTCTGCTGAGTAGTACTCCATTGTGTATATGTACCACATTTTTTTCATCCATTCTTCCGTTGACGGGCATCTAGGTTGTTTCCAGGTTCTGGCTATTACAAATAGTGCTGCTATGAACATAGCTGAGCATGTATCTTTATGGCATGAATCAGCATTCCTTGGGTATATGCCCAAGAGTGGGATGGCTGGGTCTTGAGGTAGTTCAATTCCTAATTTTCTGAGAAACCGCCATACTGATTTCCACAGTAGTTGTAAAAGTTTACATTCCCACCAACAGTGGAGGAGTGTTCCCTTTGCTCCACATCCTCTCCAACATTGACTGTCATTGGTTGTAGCCATTCTGACAGGTGTAAGGTGGTATCTCAGAGTCATTTTGATTTGCATTTCTCTGATGATTAAGGATGTTGAGCATTTCTTTAAATGTCTTCAGCCATTTGTGATTCTTGTTTTGTGAATTCTCTGTTTAGCTCTTTAGCCCATTTTTTATTTGGACTGTTCAGTATTTTGATGTCTAGTTTCTTGAGTTCTTTATATACTGTGCATATTAATCCTCTGTCAGATGTGGGGTTGGTGAAGATCTTTTCCCATTCTGTTGGCTGTCTTTTTGTCTTATTGACTGTGTCTTTTGTCCTGCAAAAGCTTCTCAGTTTCGAGAGGTCCCATTTATTAATTGTTGTGCTCAGGGTCTGTGCTGTTGGTATTTTATTTAGGAAATGGTCTCCGGTGCCAATGCGTTCAAGAGCTAAGCACTACATTTTAAATGAAACCTTGGAAAGAAACTGAATCCTATGCTAATGTAATATGTAGACTTTCATATATTTTTACTTAGTAACAGTAATAATATTAAGCCTTACAATCGAGTTTGATTACACAGTACTTCTTGTGTGCCAGATACTCTTGAATTCATCATATTTAATATTCATTTTGATCCTCAAGACCTCTTCCTTAAGCAGAAGGAGTAATTGGAGTATTTAAATATTAAATAATTTGCAATAAATATACGTAGTCAAGTAGTAACAATATATGAACCCTGGCATTATTATAACAGAATCCTCCTTCTAAAATCAGGCAAATGGAAGCTAATATGATTTGGAACAATTATTTTGAACTGAATATATTTTATATATTTAAGCCTATTTGGAGACTATTTAACTTATAAGAAAAAGTTTCTTGTATCTTCTCAGCTCAAAAGTGTAGTCATTTCTACCAACAGAGCTTGAAGAGAAAATCACTTCTTTAGATAAATAATCACCTTGTTTTCAGCATCTGAGACTTAAAACCACAAACAAATCTTCTGCCAGTCAGACAAGGGGGATTTTTTGTTCTCCCAATGACTTAGGGTATTTGATTTTTATTATTTTTTTATTGTGCTTATTCTAGAAAGTCCGGTCTATGAGGTTGCCATCTCTGTCTTTCGCTAAAAGCTACAATATAATTTTGGATCCAAATCTCTGAGCATCTTTATTTACCTGCACATGTAACACTGTTTTTAAAAGAATTATCACCCATTCACATGGTTTCAAAAGAACACTAACATTTGGGTCTCTTTGGCTATTGTGATGTATTATATAGAAAACATTTAATTGAATGTTAGCTTACATGAAACTATTTTAAATTTTATTATGAGAAACTGGAAATATCCTGCACAGATTAAAGAGGTGTATCTGTGTCTTTCAAACTCTATTCTGATATGTAAAAACATAGACATGTTTGCTCTCTGCATCAACTCTTTCTCAATAAAGAGGAATTTCTAAACTCCAAGTGTTTATGTAAGATGTATGCTAATGTTATTAAATTGTTTCAATATATTTGCTTTCTTCAAGGTCCCAATGTCAAAATTGCTCAATTCTCATATATGTATGTCTCACGGGATAAAAAGATAAAAAAATAATATCAAATATAAAGGAAAAAACACTGCAAACTTAAAAGAGGAAATCTGGCATTTCATAAGAAGGCAGGAAGTGACATTTTGCAGACTGGGTTCCATTACTTACATTAATCTTACACAGGACAATCACTCCATCTGGTTTAAGAGAATTTGTAGCTGGAGAGCTTCTCTCCAGGTCTCACCAAGCCCCCGCAGTCCCACAACCGACATATAAAATAATCACTCAGATGCTTATATTGCTTACAAACTGTATGGCCATGGCAGGCTTCTTGCTATCTGTTCTTATATCTTAAATTAATCCATTTCTATTAATCTATAAGTTGCCACATGGCTCGTGGCTTATTGTACCTTACATCTTGCTTGTCCTGGTGGCGGCTCCAGGCAGCCACTCTCTCTGCCTTCCTGTTTCCTCAATTCTCCTCTCTGTTAGTCCCGCCTATACTTCCTGTCTGGCTACCAGCCAATCAGTGTTTATTTATATAGAGCGATATCCACAGCAAGAATTAAACAAAATGCTCACAAGCAGTCTTCATCAAAAAATCCACTGAAAGACTAAGGAGTATACTTACCGCCTGGAGACACTTTAAAACACGCCCCCCCCCCACCCCCCGTTATAATTTTAGAATCATAATTTTTTGGTACCTTTCATAATGGGTACTATCAAGTTAAGAACCTACATGTGACCAGAATTTATCTGTAGCCATTGCTATGATGCTCTTTGTAACTGGACAAAAGGGAGCATTTAACTTGAATCAGATGTTCTATTATGAAGTGTGATCAATAAAGGGTGGTCAATAAATGGACATCACTTTAGTTTATGTTCCCTGTTATTTTTCTATAAAACTGGCCCTCACCCTTAAAAAAATACTTAGTAATGACTGTCACATCTCTTTTAGAAGACTATGATTTACACCAAACTCCCTGAAGAGACTAATTATGTACTGTAGATGAAAACAACTACTTGAAGGCATAAAAAAGAAGTGATTATGAAGAATAACCAGAACTAGGTCTACAGGAGGATGAAGGAGCTAGGCATCAAGTTCAAAGCTTCATTCTGGGTATTCTCTGAGTGCAGGGGAAACAGGAGAAAAGCACAGAATGTAAAGAAATTAAAAAGCACTTTTAACAGGTCTGCTAACTCAGGAAATAGAAACCGGAATTCAGAGAGTAATCTTGTATCTGGTAATAAAATCCTCATTTCAGATGAGGACAATCAGTTCACCAGAACAGAAACTCAACTTTAAACCCATATACCTCTTGAAATTTGAACTGATCCTGGGTTGAGAGTTCCTCAATATGCATGGCTGAAGTGAAAATGTTTTTGTAAGAATAATAACTTAAGTAAAACTTAGTAGTGCATGTGTGCGTGTGCGTGTGTGTGTGTGTGCATGTGTGTGTGTGCATATGTGTGTGTTTGGGAGAAGAAGACAATACAATATAAACAAAGGAATCAATGAAAAAATATACATGAATATAAATTAGCATAGGTTTGTCACATATACCATGTAAGATAGAAACCATCCATGTTACTGAAATTGCAGATGCACGTTGACTATCTCTTGCATTACTACTACTCTTTTACTGGCTTTTGAGACCCTACTCCTCATACTGGGTCTACTTGCCTAGCCTTAATACATGGGGAGGTGCCTAGATGTACTCCAACTTGATACGCCATGTTTTGTTGACACTCGTGGGAGGCCTGTCCTTTCCTAAACAGAAGTGGGTGGATTAGGGGATGGCAACAGAGGAAGGTGTGTGTGTTGGGGGGGGGCTGGGAGGAGAAGAGGGAGAGGAAACTGTGGCCTGGATGCAAAATAAATAAATTTATTTAATAATAGAAAAAAAAAAGACAGGCAAGGGAGGAAGGATGCCACAGCACTGGCAGTTTTTGGCAGAAGTCAGCAGGGCAATTTAATGATTAGACAGACAAAAGACAGCATTGCAAAGCTTGTGAGGAGCTCAAAGAAGCACCTTAGTCTTAAAGTCAATAAAACATAGAAAGGAAAGTGAAGCTACTAAGACAAAAGACAAGATCTCAATACTGAAAGGTCTTTTGACTTTTATTTTTACTTCTTTTTATTGTTTTATTTTTACTTCTTTTTATTGTTTTTTGTTTTGTTTTGTTTGTTTTTATTTTTGTTTTTCGAGACAGGGTTCCTCTGTGTAGTTTTGGTTCCTGTCCTGGATCTCGCTCTGTAGACCAGGCAGGCCTTGAACTCACAGAGATCCACCTGGCTCTGCCGCCCAAGTGCTGGGATTAAAGACGTGTGCCACCACCGCCCGGTTATTTATTTATCAGAATCAATATACACTGTTAACAGCTACATTGAAGTCATATAGAGAATACCAAATGATTTCTTTCAAAGGACTGTATTAGCATTCTCTTTCTATAGAGGATTTTATAATGCATATAATTTGTTTTGATAATATCTACTCCCTAATCCCTCTCTACAGTTCTTCACCTATCTACCACCACTTTCCAATCCCAACTTGATATGTTTTGTTTTTCAATGCAATGGACCTACTTAGTGATACCTGCATGGGCTCAGCTGTAGGACTATCTACTAAAGTGTCTGTATCCTGTCAAGCAACACATGCCTGAAGAAATGGACTCTCGTTGTCAGAAACCATCAGTTTCTAATACCCACTGAGCTACCAGTGGGGCTTCATGAGGCCCTGCTTATAGCATTTCGGAGTGTTGCTGATTGCATCTTGCATAGGTCTATGTTTGTGTAGCTACAAGTGCTGTGAGTTAAGATATACAATGACCATCTCATGCAAGGCAAACAGTAGATATCTACTCTGCTGGCTCTTCTTCCTGCTTACTCTTCCACAATGATTTCTGAGTCTTGCTGAAGGCTTGACATACAAAAAAATTGGAATAACCTCCTGAATTCTATCAGACCACCATGGCTTAAAGTTAGATTTCAGCAACAACAAAAATTACAGAAAGCCTACAATCTCATGGAAACTGAATAATGCTCAACTGAATCACCAATGGGTCAAGGAAGAAATAAAGAAAGAAACTAAAGACTTCCTAGATTTAATGAAAATGAATGTACTACATACCCAAACTTACAGTACACTATGAAAGCAGTGCTAAGAGGAAAATTCATAGCATTAAATGCCCACATAAAGAAGTTGGAGAAATCTCACACTAGTGACTTAACAGCATACCTGAAAGCTCTAGAACAAGAAGAAGCAAAGTCACCCAGGAGGAATAGATGCCAGGAAATAATCAAACTGAGAGCTGAAATCAATAAAATAGAAACAAAGAGAACAATATAAAGAATCGATGAAACAAAGAGCTGGTTCTTTGAGAAAATCAACAAGATAGACAAGCCCTTATCCAGACTAACCAATAGGCAGAGATAGAGCATCCAAATTAACAAAATCAGAAATGAAAAAGGAGATATAGCAACTGACAACGAGGAAATCCAGAGAATCATCAGGTCATACTTCACAAACCTGTACTCCACAAAATTGGAAAATCTAAAAGAAATGGACAATTATATGGATAAGCACCACATACCAAAGTTAAATCCAGACCAGATAAACAATTTAAATAGACCAATAACCCCTAAGGAAATAGAAACAGTCATTAAAAGTCTCACACCAAAAACAACAACAACAACAACAACAACAAAAACAATCCCTCAGGACCCTGGTTCCAATGTAGAATTCTAACAGATGTCCCATTTAGAGCTGAGCATGCCACGATTTCTGCAAATTGACCATTCTTGGGTTTCTTTATTAGTCACCATGGAATAAGAAGCTTCTCTGCTAAGGATTGAGAGATTCACTAATTCATGAGTGCAAAGTAAAGAAATTAGGGAATGTTTAATACTTTGTCATTTAACAGAATAATAAGACTAGTTTCTTCCCTAGGGCCTATGATCTTGCCAGTTATGAGTTGTGAGTCCAGGCATGAGTTCTACCTTGTCGACTCATTTTTAAATGCTACCAAAAGCGGTTGGTTACTCCCATAATATTCATGATACTATTGTTCCATTGGATATATCTTGCGAGAACAGTCATTACTTTATCTTTTGGGGTTTGGAGGTAGGTAGGGCTATTTAATTACTTTCTCCCCTGGTACCATAAGTAGAACCTAGTGGTACTATGAAAATTAGTCAGCAGAGATAAAGTTCCTGGTTGGTACCAGCTTGATTTCTCCATAATCTGTGACACAAATACATGGTGTCTTCAGATTAGGATTTTATAATTTATGAAGTTTTAGAAGGTAACCTAGAATAATGCAAGTAGCCTATAATATTGGGAAGTTTCTGTGTAACCTTATTAACCAACAACTCAAAAAGAGATAACTCATATATGGCACTTGGCTTTTTTATTTGATAATCTATGGTGTCTGGGAGAAGCGCTGTTGCTCATTATAGGAGTAATTCCATTTAAATTCATTTTATGTGTATATTTCAGGAATCTTCCATTATTGTTTGTTATTACTTCTTATGCTCTTTCTTCTATCCTGTCCACCCAACTCCCATCCCACTTATTCCTTTCAGCTCTGTTATTCCAAAATTTCAAGATGAGTATCCATAGGTGAGTGAAAAAAAATGTAACATTTGTCTTTTTTGAGTCTGATTTACCTCACATGGAATGATTATTTACAGATCCATCCTCTTACTACCAAATTTCATTTTTATTTGAACAATATCTTACTGTGTACATGTACTATATTTTATTTTTAATAGCATATTGTGAGCAATTGATGCATGAACATTGTATCTACTATACCACTACCCCTCCCTCCAACTAACTCCTCTATATAACCCCACTCCCCCTCAGATTTATGATATCTATTTTAATCATTGTTGTTCCACACATATGCATGTATATTTGGGAAAAGTACGATTTGAAGAGATTTTAGAAAATTGGTGAAAGTTCATTTCAAATAAAATTATAAGGCAGCATATAAATAAAACATGTTTATAATATTTCATTTATAATTAAATTTTACACAAAACTCAAAGCATCTAAAAATAAATTATGAATCATTAATCTAAGAGATTATTTGCCAACTAGTCAAGATAAAATAAGAAAAATATTACATATTTTATACTTAAAAATAATTGATTAAAAGATATTGAACCTCCTCACTTGCGAGCATATGCAACACATTCAGCTTTACTGTATGTAAGGCCCTTCCACCTATACATTCTTTAGGAAGAAGAGGCAAAGAAGATAGTTGTCATTTCACAAAGGCAAAACTTGAAGTGAGAAGAGTTTAACTTACATTCTCAAGATCTTCATCAAATTTACAATAATAGACAGTATTCATAAGAGCAGAACTCATGTGCCCAAAATACAGTCTTTTCCTTCCTTGTATTCCTTTATTACTTCTAAAAGTTTTACATTAGATAGAATTTACATTTTAAGTAATACATATTTTACAATGATGTTTTTGCAAAATAAAGTTAAATTGGAAATTCTTGCTGGTTTTTTTTTTATCTTGTACTATGCCAGTACTATTTTAAGCATTTTACTTAAACTTCTTGATATCCCACATGCCTAAAGAGGATACATAAGTCATTATGTAAGACGAATCTTAAAAGGTCTTAATAAAACACATGGAGCCAGATAATGGGGTGAAAACAGAGAGATCAGAGAAGTAGAAAGAAGCTATAGCCAGTCTCACCTCTCCAACTCCTCAGCCTCCAGAGAGAGCTATTTCCTGTATACTCGTGCCTATATACCTTCCTGTGCCCTGCTGTCTTACTTCCTTTCTCCTCCCAGCTTCATCACTTCCTCCTCCTGCCCAGCCCTATCATTTCCTGTCTGTCTGTCCAGAC